>NC_140584.1:141433576-142633576 GCF_964204655.1 Triturus cristatus | reverse complement strand
AAAAAAATCATTGGGTGTAACATACCGGACATCTGACTTTACTAACTGTTACTCTTAATTCTTATAATCCATGCCCACCCCAGGAATTTAGCAACAGCCACAACAATTACCGGGTCAGTGCAGGTGCGAAGAAGTCTTCCTGCTTCAGCACTCTGTCTAGTACCCAATAGTTGGCAAACAGGTTTCAACCATACACGCCTCGGGGTCGAATAGGCAGGGCATACAAAAAACATATGCACTAATGTTTCCACCTGGGATTTGCAGAAGGAGCATAAATTACTATTCTTAGATTCCCACCGGGCTACAAATGAATTTAAGGGCAACGCTCCCACCCACATCTGGAAAAATAATTTCCTATCTAAAACTTTGGTTACAAGATCCCAAAAATTTTCTAGCCTAGGGACAGATTTGATATTCATAAATTCGTCAGAAAGCGAAAGGGGTTTAGTGGAAAGAAATACCTTGGTATTAATCAACTCCCAATATTTCTCTTTCAAGAGAGCTTTAGATGGGAAAGTAGCTACCGTAGGGTTCTCCCAAAGATCGCTCAACCCCAGAGCCTCAAGGGATTTTCTAGTTTCATTAAGCCAAGCAATCTTCCGGGAGCCCACCAGCGACATTATATCAAGAAAACCCTCCGCATACTGTGCCAACGCCGGAGTGGTCCATAGGCGACGCCAATAAAGGATAGGTCGAAGCCTAGCTACATCAGCTATAGAGTTCTTCCCAAGGTCGTACCTTAAGGGAACTATAGGTGTGCTCTGCGGGAGAGAAGTGATACTAGGCAGGAACTTGTTTTCCGAGATGGTTAGGGAAGACAAGTTCTCGTACCCCCACAGTTCCGCACCATAAAGAGCCGAGCTCACTGCTTTAGCACTATAGACCTGTAACACAGGTCTAATAGGCTTCGAAGGAGACTTTTTAAATTCAGCAGCTAATACTCCAGCAAGCTGCCTATGTTTTAGAGTAGTCAGATCTCTCTGTAGCTTCCATGCAAAATTATTTTGAATATTGACTCCAAGATAATTAAAAGCCTGTACTTGTTCTAGTGGATTATTGAACAAAACAAATTGATTTCTAAAAGATTTATGTGGCCTGAATACCATAAGCTTAGTTTTTTTAATATTGACCTCCAGGCCACGATCAACACAAAAGGTCTCAAAAATATTTAATGAACGCTGAAGTCCGCAGGGTGTTTTAGCAATTAGAAGCGTGTCATCAGCGAACATTAAAATAGGGACCTTAGTGTTGCCAAGAATGGGGGCATCAATGTGAGCTTTCAAAAGACGATCCGCTATGTCGTTAATATATAGGGAAAATAAAGTAGGGGCCATTGCACAACCTTGCCTGACACCTCTCTGGACCGGGAAATCCTCAGTCAACGTGCCCTGGCCACTCCATCTAATTCTAGCAGAATTATCTGCGTGAAGCCTCTGGATTAAGGACAACAATCCGCCATGAAGCCCCAGATCTTTTAGAGTCAGCCATAGTTTCGGACGAGGGACTAAATCAAAGGCGGCCCTTAGGTCCACAAACACTGCATACAAATTTCCCTTACCCAAGACCACAGTCTTCCAATAAAGGAGGATAAAACGGAAGACTTGGTCAACAGTGCTAATGTGCTGGCGGAATCCTGCTTGAAATGGGGATAAAATATTATTTGACGCAATCCAGAGATGGACACGATTTAAGATCAATCTACCAGTGATCTTCTGGATAGCGTCAATCAAGCTGAATGGCCGATAATTCTCAGGAAGCGAGCGGTCTCCCTTTTTGTACACCGGAATTATTTCCGCCGCTTTCCATGAGCTTGGAATAGGGGCACCATGTGCCATCGCATTAGCAATCAGCTGTATATATCTCCCCCATTTTAGCTTGTCAAACAGGAAGACATCCGCAGGAACACCATCCGGGCCAGGAGCCTTGCCAGACGCCACTCCTACCAGTGCTAGATCCACCTCAGAAATAGAAAAATTATCTTCTGGATTAAACAACTGGGGGGACCCATAGCTATCAGAAAGATCAGTAGGGGAAGCATACTGCGGTTTAAAATACTCCACCCACTTCTCTTGCGAGACATTGTTTTGGGGACACTCAGGCTGCGCACCAGAACCCCACTTTACAATGCTCCAGAATAATTTACTATCATTCCGAAGACTTGCTTCGAGGAGGTCCTCCCACTTTTTTCCATCCCATTGGCGTTTAGCCTTAGCGACCCAGCTCTTGTAGATGATTCTTCTGTGACGAACCAGGCTTACATCGCCACCCTTCAGGGCAGACCCAAGCGATAGCCTTGGCTCCCTGCATTCTTTATTATACCAAGAGGCTTGTTGGTTAACACCTTTTGGTCCTGGTCTCGCTTTTGTGAGGAAATAGGATTTCAAACTGGCAAATAAACTATCGTGCGCTGATGTTACATCCCTCAGGTTCTCCTCAGAGGCAAAAACTGACTCAATAGCAATGATGGAACCATCCACCTCCTCTATGATTTTTGATAAGGTGGTAGGGTTCCCCATAAGACCGGACCATCTCAAACGGCGCAAGTCGTTAGATGGCACCACCGCGGGAGGGGACAACTCCCTGGCCTCAGCAGGACCACAGTCTACCTTCCACCATTTATGTAATAAACAGAGAGGGTTGTGATCGCTCTCTGGAAGGGACACTATTTCCATATCAACAAGGGAGTGCCATAATTTCATATCAGCCAAAATATAATCAATTCGACTCCTACTCAGCCCGTTGTTAAATGTGCAGGCACCCTCACGATCGCTTGGCATCCTACCATTCAGAGCCCTCAGGCCCCTTTCCATACAAAGGGAATTAATCTGAATGGCAACTTCTGGCCATCTTGATATAGGGGACAACTCCACGGGAGGGATACCCCAACATAACTCTTCACTATCCTGTGAGTCCCACTTATTATCGACAAGAGGTTCAAATGATACGTTAAAGTCACCTGCAACGATGATGAAGGTGTCAGCTGAATAAAGATCAAACAGGCGAAGTAGGTCATCAATGACCAAAGATTTTACACCTCTAGAGCCCCTTACGTACACATTATATATGTCGATTTTACCCAGTGATCCAAGATCTAACCTCAACAGTTGAATGTCTCTATTTCCTGTGTGGAAAAGCTTGTTGGTCAAACACAATTCGCTTCTTAACCAGATAGTTAAACCCCCTGATGGACGCCCGTGGGATCCCTTGGTTGCCGGGATATGAAAATTTAGGTAGCCCATACAAAAGCGTGGTTCAAGAAGCCAAGTCTCCTGGAATATACAAATGTCCATTGAGTTAATAAAAACTACCCAATCAGCAATAGCTAGCTTGGAATTTAAACCAGCAATATTCCAAGAACAAAGGGAGCCACCAGCCAGAGGAAAACCGGGAGTATCAGGGATGGTAAGTTGTGAATCTGCTAAAGGGCTATTGGCGGATGGATCAAGCCCCTGACAAGATTCCGGGGCAGAGACAGAATGACAGCTACTCAAGGTTATAGCCACTTGGTGGACGGGGATAGAATAGGGGTCAATGCAAGGGTCAGCCATAGAGGACTCCTGGTTCTCAATGTCCCTCACCCTCTCACCCCTGTCCCAAGAAACAGCACCCCCCTCATTGTGTAGTCAGTCATTAATATCCAGGGATGAACCATGTACGTCGCTATCACTGCATTGGCCACGCTTCGACCCCCCTAGATCATGCGAGGGGAAGCTTCGCAGTTGGATAGAGGAACCTTCCGGGGGACAAGATCTAAACTCCAGAGAAAGAAGATTTTCAGCGAGGTAATTGCTTTTAAGAGTTAGTTCGATGCAATCAACAGAGACCCTGGATGAAGAAAGTCTAATAGCTCTGGAGATATCCTCCCTAATGACTGAACCACAACCCCTCACATGTCTCAACCAGTGGATCGCCTTGTTAGTCAGCGACTCGGGAGACTCGTTGCTACCGTTAGATGGCAGTTTGGGAACATTGGTCATAAAAATTTTGTTGGAACAATCAATGGCGTAGCCCTTGGGTGGGACATTACGAACACCCCGGCCCGCCAGGGACCCCTGGTCAAAAGTGTCAGAGTCACTTCCCACACCCAGCCTCTTTGTACGGCTTGTTCTGTCCTGCAAGGTACATTTGGTATTGACTGATGAGCGAACCAAAGTGTGGTTCATGTCGGCCTGAACTGCATTACTATAGGTAACATAACCTTTAGAACAAGGATTAAGAAGTCCTGGCCTGTCAGCCTGTGTTCCTAAGGGTTTTTCTGGAGCAGGAGAGGGGTTAGATATAATAATGCCAGAGGCGGGCGTGGGACAACAGAACACAACCCTGCTTTGCTAGTCAAAGACTCTATCACTAGTTTCAATGCGCTGACTTCATCTCTCAACAAGTTAACCGTTTTTATAAGATCTAATAAGGGATTAACAGATAAGTCGATAGAATTACCTAAGGGGGGTGTGGGGGAATGCGACAAAGGTTCAGATGAAACCCCATTGGTAGCAACCTGCTCATTCATCAAAGGAGAAAACCTGTTAAAGCAAGGAACAGCAGGAGCACTGCTCTGAGTATCAGCTGCAGCAAACAATGAAGAGCTATCCCCAACAATCAAACCCTCGAGCACATCCACTTTACTGACCCCCTTGGCAACTCTTGCAATGGGCTTACTACGAAACATTTCCGGCACAATAAGTGCTGGCAGAGAGTTAACATGTCCAGAGTCAGCAGAAGATGGAACAGTGACCAGGCTATCGTCCGCCGGTGACTGGTCGGATCCCAAAATGGCCTCACACTCCCCCACTAAGACACCAATACGTGACAAAGTCCCCTCCGGATCGGGCTGTTTGCCAGCACGTCGCGGCTTCCTGATTTTCCGGACTTTAGGCAAAGAACTATTACCCCCTGTTAATGCGGTGCCGCTCGGGGGCTTGGATCTTTGCATCACTCACCGCACGGACTTGCACTGTGGATGCTGGCGGACCTTGGCGAGGACATCGCGCTGATTTTGAAAGGCACGGGGTTTTTTATCTCATAACCTTTTGCACACTGGACTGCAAGGACCAAGGTGCTTTGTCCACTGCTGATCTCCTGCACCTGGTCTCTCTTCCCGACCCCTCCCCCGGCCAGTACTTTACGCCTCGTGGCCCCCGCTTCGCGGGAGCCGCTCGGAGGCTTGGATCTTTGCATCACTCACCGCACGGACTTGCACTGTGGATGCTGGCGGACCTTGGCGAAGACATCACGCTGATTTTAAAAGGCACGGGGTTTTTTATCTCATAAAGTTTTGCACACGGGACTGCGAGGACCAAGGTGCTTTGTCCACTGCTGATCTCCTGCACCTGGTCTCTCTTCCCGACCCCTCCCCCCGTCCATTTAACCCTCACGTGTCCTCGCATGAGCGGGACGCGTGCGGGGCGCAGTCCGGGGTGAAGCCCTGGCAAAGGGCGGGCCGTCTGTGGCCGTCAGAGGATGATTGAGGACGGGACGGGCCACCTCCCTATATCCCACATCGCGGTAAGAGTTGTATCCTGGCACCGCTGTAACCATCCTCAATAGACGGACACTGTACCCCTCTTATTTTGGATTTATATCCGCGGTAATTGCTTTACGTCTATCAATATGTCATTAGACACGAGGAATTCGCGCACTTTAATAGTAAACACTTCTAAAGGTCCAGTAACTGGTACCATAGACCAATTCTTTAAACGTGTAACAACTGTGTTGGAAAAGGAAATAGCGGAAACAGAAAAGCGCCTTTCATTAGACCTGTTAACTGGCAAACGCTCTTCTTTAGGCTCAATTGGGAAAGTACCTTCCCCGGGGGTCATAAACGATGATTTGGGTAGAACCAGCACTAATCCCATTCCTGAAAGAGAAGGAATAGTTATTGAGATAAATTCCACAGGCACGGTTCCCCTCCCCGAACATACAACTAGTTTAACTATATCTGGGTTATCGGACTCGCCGAACTTGGTTATTTCCCCTCCGTTGACTACAGGGGTCTCTGAGAATAGATCAAACACAAGAAAGAGACGAGGCTCTCCCATGATGTCATCTCTGGCAAAAAAGGAAAAAGTAAAACCCTCGGTACAAACATTGACATCCATAGGGCTCCCCGAGACAAATAACCCACCCGCAAGTACCAACATTGCAGGGCTGTCTACCGGACAGGATCTTGTGGGCGAATTACTCACTAAAATAGAGACTATGGTTAAGTCCCTCCTACTTCCTCTCTTAGAGAGGACAAGATTAATAAGCTCACACCTGGACGATTTGGACAAACAAATGCAAGGGAATAACCTGGTCCTAACCGAACTATTAAGGGCACAGACTAAAAGCAATATTGCTGACCCACCCGCCCCTCTCACTCGGCCGCTAGAACAACCATCAACTAGCGGTACCCTACCGAAACCTCATACTGCGCAGGGAAAAAAAGCTTTCACCAAATCATCCAAAGAAACCACAGATAAAGGCAAAATTAATCCCCTCCCAAATGGTAAAGAAATAGAAAGTCAGATAAAGGCGGGCTATAGCTCCAAAGCTGGAAAGACAGGAGAAGCTGAAAAAATAAAAAATAGAAAAAACTCTATGCTAACAAATAATATACCTGCAAAAGATAGATTGGAGAATGGGAATGGTGAGCGGCCACCTCAGCCCCCCTACATCCCTCCGAGGAGAAGAGTAGACCTACCCCCAGAATCAGCCCCATATACGATCATTATGACTGGGGTACCAGAATTGTTAGAGGGAACTAGGGAGGACCATCATGCCCTAAGAAATAAAATCATCTATTGGCTGAAACAAAAAAGACCTCTTCCTGCGCACATAAATGGGGAAATTTTAATGGTGAGACGCACGAGCTGGGAGGGAACAAGACCAAAAGATAAGAAGGGGGATGTGATAATTATAAATTTTAGGGATCACAGAGCTGTCAGATGTATTGGTGACTGGTACGAAGCCAGAGGGGAGGATGGCATCTCCACACATTATGTTAATTACTTCTACCCTCGAGAACTGACTTCTTACCCAAAACCAAACCCTGCAAAAGATCTTTTTATAGATTGGAGGGAAGCAGATTACCAATTTTCCCATCAAAATTCACGTAATCACTTATTCTATCCTCAGATTTCTAGGGGGTTTCAGAATAACAATTGCCATTTACATCAGAGGTCTAATGTACTACATCAGAATATCAACCCCCAGCTATCCCAGGGGTTTAATGTACCCACCTTCAATCATTTTTCGACGCTGTTTGATTTGGAAAATGTAGATTGCCTCAGTCTAGAGCAGGTCCCCCCCAAAGAATCTACCTCGGCAGACTCTATCACTCTCAAAGAGGTTGCCTTCCTAAGTGAATGTGTAGAAAGACAAGAAATGGAAAGCAGTAACTATCCGCTATTACCTAATCTGACACCGATTAGAGGAGCTGACACTACTACCCTGGGGAATAGCCACAGTAGTAGACCTATGTATACGGGGGATGATGTGCAAAGAGTCCCGGAGAATCTACCCGTAGCAGAGGCAGTTAGCATAAACAAATCTTTAGATCTCAGAAAGGACGATAACATAGTACAAATTATGTCCTGAAATATAGCGGGCCTACGCACAAAAATAATGAATGGAAGTGCCATGGATTTTGTCCAAGATTACCATGTGATATGTCTACAGGAGACATGGATCACTAACGAATTACATCTGACAGGGTACAAAACCTATTTTTCCGCGGCAGTCGCAGGCTCTCATGGTAGGGCCAAAGGTGGCCTGATGGTGTATATAAAAAATACCATACCAGGGCTAGTAGTAACAGCTCTTAGCCTACAGCCTAACTATCAGATATTGAGACTATTGTTCCAAAAGAAGAGGACTATCATTTTGGTAAATACATATGATAACTTGCTAGAAAGTGAGAGAGTAAAAATACTCGGGGCTCTCCGTAATAAACTTTCTACTCTGATAAAAAAAATGCAAGGCTCAGATGTCCCAAATATCGTCTGGGGCGGTGACTTTAATCATCACCCTTGTGACGCGAAAAATAGTAATATCTGTGGCGTGGCGGAAGAATCAGAAAACTATATGACCCATTTTAGTCACTCTGGGGTAGGAGATTTTCTAAATGAAACCCTGTCAGAATTAGGTTTGGTGATACTAAATAAAATTAACACTCCCTGTGGGCAGTTACAGCCAACCTATCTGGCCAGGGGGTGGGAGACGACGATCGATTATATATTGGTCTCAGCGACCCTTGACAGCAAGGCTCAGAGATTTAGACTATTAATTAACACTCTAAGCGATCACGCTGCCCTGGCCTTTGACCTGGTTGTAGACCAGGGGCAATTAACATCACACTTGTTGATGACCGCACTTGCTCAGAATAGGATACATTTAACAAAAACAAATAGCTATGCCATAGGATGGGGAAAGATAGACCCAGTAGACCTGACAAACAAGGTGGTACTTGCGGTATATTCCGCCATAGTGACGTGCCTAGATGTCGACATTAGAGAAGAGGAAGTTTTGCAAAACTTCAGTTTAATTCTGGAGAAGGTCAATGATTGTCTAATACGCAATAAGAAAGGAAATAAGGGTAAAAAAAAAGAGTTGTTTAACCAGGACTGTACCATGGCTTATAAATCCCTAAAAATTGCATTGACAAAATCAGTAAGAGACAAAGAGGAGATTCGCAGTCTAAGAAGGTCCTATCGCCTAGCCTGTAAAATAAGAAAACAGGAATTGAAAAAAGTACTCTGGGACCAACTACACGAGAGTTCCCAGAATAGAAATAGTGAGCAGTTCTGGAAGGTGGTGAAGACACCCTTCCTGACAGATGTAAGTGATCAGCCTAGAGTAAAGGTGGCGATTGAGGGCTCAGCATGGGTAAATCATTTTTCTAAAGTTTTTGGTAAACCATCAGGAGTAGACTTATTAGAGGAGAACAATCAGAGCTTACAAGGCAATTTATTCCCGATTTCCTTAAACTTTGGAATTATGGAAGTTATAAATGCTGTTAAAATGAGTAAAAGTGGAAAAGCCCCTGGCCCAGACGGTGTACCAGTTGACTTTTTTAAGGTTAAATTAGACTTGTGGGCCCCAATTTTAAAGAGGGTGTTCGATGCAGCAATGAAGTGCGGGATAATTAAAACTTGGACCCAATCGATCATGGTCCCTATATTTAAGAAGGGAAATAGGCAGGAGGTGACCTGCTATCGACCAATCTCGCTACTGGATTCGCTTGGAAAAGTACTGGGCAGAGTGGTTCTCCAGCGTCTCCAGGAGTGGGCAGATGACCGTAAGATACTATCCGATATCCAGTTTGGCTTCCGAGAGGGTTTCGGAACAATCGAGCAGGCATTGAATCTAGCCCTAATAATGGGAAAATATGTATCAGCAAAGCAAGGAAGGTTATATATGGTCTATGTTGACCTAGCTGCGGCCTTCGACTGCGTTTCCCACTCGAAGCTTTGGTCAGTCCTTGCTGACATGGGTATAGATCCAGCCCTTGTAGACCTCCTCCGTGCGCTATATTCTAACGCTTCATCTAGGGTCCGCTTTGGAACGCAGGGCGAACTATCCGAGTCCTTTAAGGTAGAGCGGGGCGTGAGGCAGGGTTGTGTGCTGGCCCCCTTTCTCTTCTCCCTTTATACTAATGGCCTTGAGGCAGAAATGTTGAGGGGGGTCAGGACCTCCCACGAGTGAAAAAACGCCTGGTGCCCGCGCTTCTTTACGCGGATGACGCCGTAATCCTGGCACGCACCCCGCGAGAGTTACAGAAAGCTTTGGAAAGATATTCAAGGTTTATGGGTTGTCTGGATCTCAAAATAAATATAAAAAAAACATATGTAATGGTGGCAGGCAAGGGAAAGAAAGGGGGAAGGACCATTTCCCTTGACAAAGAGAGATTAGATATGACTACTCAATACCCATATCTTGGGGTAATGATGGATGAAAAGCTCAACTGGAAAACGGCCATTGAAGCTCGCAAACACCAACTTCTGCGAGCAATAATTGCTCTTATAAAATTATCCCAGAAGTTAGGAAAGAGGCCACCAGTAGAGCTGCTCCGTATCTATAAAGCAAAGTGTCATTCCATCGGACTTTACGGGGCGGGGTTGTGGGGACATAAAAACACCCATGCTTTACAGGTAGCAGAGAACACATTCATGAGATTCCTCCTGGCGACACCTAAGCGAGTATCCACTTTTGCCTGCCATGCAGAGCTTGGAATGCCCCATATTGAGGATCTGGCAAAAATTCAGCCTCTACTGCTGTGGCGCCGTATTTGGACGTCAACAAAAAATTCATTTACAAAAGAGATAGTGGCAGACTGTATGTCTTTGGAACACGTGGGGAAAATTGAGTGGTTATCATTTGTGAAAAAACTCCTTGCGGACTTGGGGCTGGATAAATACTATTCTAACCCCGAATTAATTGCTGAGATCCCAAAGAAAAATTTAAAAATAAGGGCTCTAAGCCACATGGAAGAACTGCGGCTGAGTAAGGAGTTAAACAAACCTTCAGTCCAACATTCCTTGGCAGTAATGACTACCTTGGAAATGGAACCATATCTGACTTGCGTTGAGTCACAATTTGAGCGCTTCTTGTTGGCACGATTCAGATTGAATATTTTCCATAGGCTTGTAGCCTTCCCTAAAACTCTTAATTGGGATGAGCGTTTAACGGCGTGCCCCTGTGACGATACGTCCGAACATTCAACGATGCACACTGTTTTGTTTTGTAAATATTATACTGCACACCGCAAATTATGGCTAATTCCCCTGCTAAGAACCCTTGGCTTTAGAAGATGTCGTCGTGCTATGCTGCACTTGCAATTTTTGAACACTGTACTGATCTCGAAAAATGTTAGAACCTTTTTAAAGTGTATTTTTAAACACAGATCAAATCTTGGTTGAAGTAATTTCTGTTAAGTTAAGGTAAAGGGCAGTCCAAAAGCGACTCATAAAGAATAATGTTCAAATTGGCATTGCAATGTAATGCATTTGAGTCAGAACAAGTTTTGGAAAATCGCCCCAGTTGTTGCTCACTTTCATGAGTATATTGTGTTTAATATGTGTTTCATGTACTTTTATGGTTATTTATGCTTTATAACCGAATAAAGATTTACTTACTTACTTACCCCCTGTTACCCCAGAGCTCTCGGCTAGCTTTCTCTTGCCCATTCGGGAAGCAGTGGCAGCAACGTAGGGAGTGTCAAAGGGGCACAACAGCAAGCAAGCACCACACAAGATATCAAATCACCTTAGGTTGGAGAGCCACTCCTCAGAGACTTTGCAGAATACAGCCAAGGGGGGTGGCCCAGCCCGGCCCCCTCTGGACCCTAACGGCCTCAGACGGCCCGCCCTTTGCCCAGGCTTAGCCCGGCACAGCCCGCGCGCGGTCCCGCGACGCGGGAGTCACAGCGGTCTTTTATGCGCCTCCTGGCGGGAAAACGGCACACTTAATCAGTCAGTTATACAATTAATTTTTCAAAAACAAATCATCCATTTAGACACTTATATACCCATTTATTCTTCCATCGACCTTGAGATATACATATATAAAACATATGTAATTTTCAGAGAAACACACATTCACTGGATGATGTCATCAGTGATGTCATTTGAAATGTCATCAGTGATGTCATGAGTGATGTCACTGACCATATCATGAGTGAGGTAATATGTGACGTCATCAGCAGTGCATTGCGGGCGAGTAAGTTATAGTTAGCTGAACTAACTATAACGGGGGACTTTCAATGGTTTTGTATGAGTGAAAAGTCCAGCTTACTATAACGCCTCTGAAACCTATGGTTTTTTCAGTGAATTTCTAAGGTTTTTTTAAATGCTAATTCCTAACTATAATGTGCCTGAAACCTATGTTTTTTTCAGTGAATTTCAAAGGTTTTTTAAATGCTAATTTCTAACTATGCCTACAGAGATAGGACATGTGACGAAAGAAGAAAAAACGCACAGAAAGGTTTTGTACGAGTGAAAAGTCCAGCTAACTATAACGCCCCTGAAACCTATGGTTTTTTCAGTGAAAAAAATAAATAAATATATATATATATATATATATATGAAAGAAAAGGTCACCCTTGATTGAGGCGCACTCGCGGGAAGGTTCTTAAAGATCAGGGAAGATCAATGGCTGCTGCGTCACCTGACGCGTTTCGGGCTCTGCCCTTCTTCAGAGGTATGCTAATCTCAATTGGCCAGCATCCCGAATTCCAGTTCATCCCCTCACTTATTCTACAGGAATACACTCAGGTGAGTTCTACTCCCTCAGCATTCTGGGACTGGAAGTCCTCCATAATGCCCATGTGGGCTGCTGGTCAGTTGTTAAAGCACAGTTTTTAAAAGAACACAGCATCCACTCATGTAATCTCCTCCGCTTGCCCTCCTGCTCCATATGCCACAGTTACGCACTGCAGCGGATCCGTTGTCTCACGGCGGTGCACCTCCCGACATGGGTTTGGCCGTATTACATGAAAGAAAAGGTTACCCTCGATTGAGGCGCACTCGCGGGAGGGTTCTTAAAGATCAGGGAAGATCAATGGCTGCTGCGTCACCTGACGCGTTTCGGGCTCTGCCCTTCTTCAGAGGTATGCTCATCTCAATTGGCCAGCATCCCGAATTCCAGTTCATCCCCTCACTTATTCTACAGGAATACACTCAGGTGAGTTCTACTCCCTCAGCATTCTGGGACTGTAAGTCCTCCATAATGCCCATGTGGGCTGCGGGTCAGTTGTTAAAGCACAGTTTTTAAAAGAACACATCATCCAATCATGTAATCTCCTCCGCTTGCCCTCCTGCTCCATATGCCACAGTTACGCACTGCAGCGGACCCGTTGTCTCACGGCGGTGCACCTCCCGACCTGGGTTTGGCCATATTACATGAAAGAAAAGGTTACCCTCGACTGAGGCGCACTCGCGGGAGGGTTCTTAAAGATCAGGGAAGATCAATGGCTGCTGCGTCACCTGACGCGCTTCGGGCTCCGCCCTTCTTCAGAGGTATGCTCATCTCAATTGGCCAGCATCCCGAATAAGGTGACGCAGCAGCCATTGATCTTCCCTGATCTTTAAGAACCCTCCCGCGAGTGCGCCTCAATCGAGGGTAACCTTTTCTTTCATATATATATATATATATATATATATATATATATTATCTACTGTCGGTCGCCAGTAGATAGTTATAGTTAGGACCGTGTTTCCATAGGAAATCTGAAAATTCTATTTTGAATAACTTTGGCGCCGGTTGACAAATCCTCGCGAAATTTTCAAAACTAATGGGGCGCTCCGTTCAGCTCCTACCCTGAAAGTCTCGGGGTGATTTGTCAAGCGGGGGCCAAGAAAAAAGGGGGGTCCCAAAACGCGTTTTCCCCATGCATTTTCCAATAGGACCTTTAGTCGAAGGTACAGCCCGAACGGCTGAACAGAATTACTTGAAATTTGGCAGAGAGGTAGTCCTCAGGTCAAGGAAGTGCCTTTTGCATATATGGAGTTCAGTAGTTCCTGAGAAAATTGCAGTTAAAAGCACATACATATCTATAGCCACGCACCGTGCGCGCACCGTGCGCGCACCTTAACGTGCGCAAGCGTAATTCTGATTGGTGGTTACATGTCAGTCAACGTTCGAATCGGTCGAAATCAGGAAGTGTCGGCCGCCATTTTGTTTGTTGTGGGTGCGAGAGTGAAAAAGAGAGGTGGCGAACGTGAAAAGGGGGCAAGGTAGACAGTTCCTGACCCCCTAGCCTTTGTCAGGGGGTCCCTGAAGGACCCCGAAGGGTGAAAAAACAATTTTTTTTTTTTTAAATCGCAGGTTGCGTGCACGGTGCACACACGGTGAAAAACCAAAAAAAAAAATTGGCATTTAAAAAACCGTACAAATTCACTTAAAAAACCATAGGTTTCACACACATTATAGTTAGGAATTAGCATTTAAAAAACCTTGCAAATTCACTTAAAAAACCATAGGTTTCACACATGTTATAGTTAGGTGGACATTTCACTCGTAAAAAACCAATGAAATTCCACCGTTATAGTTAGTTCAGATAACTATAACTCACACGACCACCACTCTATCACAAGGATGATGTCATCAGTGATGTCATGAGTGATGCCACTGACCATGTCATGAGTGATGAAATATGTGACGTCATGAGCACTGGATTGCGGGCGCGCGAGTTATAGTTATCTGAACTAACTATAACGGTGGAATTTCATTGGTTTTTTTACGAGTGAAATGTCCACCTAACTATAACATGTGTGAAACCTATGGTTTTTTAAAGTGAATATATATATATATATATATATATATATATATATATATATTACCTACTGGTCCATTTGAAGGCATCAGCCGAAACGCGCCGACCGTCCTTTTACTTTTGCACTTATGGTGTAGAGAATAAATAAAGAAATAACTGTGGACTCACTGTGCTGTGGATAGGTTGGTGGTAACTGCGCCGAAGTTGTTTTGAAGATATACATTTGTCCAAAGGTTGCCACACTAGCGAGGACGCACACAACAAAAGGTCGGATCAGCCATCAGCAATCCTTTATTGAAGCAGAACTAGCAGCTGCACTGGCAATTTCTCGGCCTTGCCCTACGCGTTTCGGAGCCCTTTTTCCTTGATCACGGGCTGACGCGCTGTTACCGGATACAAACAGGAAAGAGTCCCGCAAATACCATTTATATCGCCCTCTGGTGGGCTATGTTGCTTCAAGGTTTCTTGGGACTTGTAGTCCTGTCTGTTAAAATAAAACCCATAGTGGGCTCTGCTGAGCAGCATATACCTCCAGACACTTGATTAGTGTCCCCAGTGTACTTGCCAGTTCTTATACAAACTGCCTTTCATCCCGCTACAGCGGTTCCGGTGTATCCAAAACCAGCGGTCCACTTTCACTCTCGTGGTTTTGGATACACCGGAACCACTGCAGCGGGATGAGAGGCAGCGTGTATAAGAACTGGCAAAGATCACATTAATTTAAAATACATACTAAAATACATAACACTAATTAAAAAGCTCAATATTTAAACAACTATGCGGGTTATTAGGATGGCGGGTAGACTTTCGTCCGCCCGCCACCCTAGCAGTGCTGGGACCATCCGTGAGACGTGCGGTGGTCCTGCACCACTGATTAGGATGCGACCACCACCCTGGCAGTTGCATTCCGCAATCTTGACATTGCAGCGGGTGCTGCTGTGTGAGCAGCACCCGCCGGGATGCCAAAATGGCATGTGGTGCATTGCCATGCACAACGTGGCAGGCACCGCGTTGTGCCTGCCATCTTATGCATGGCAATGTAGGGGGGTACCATAGGTACCCTCCAACTGCAGCCCTCCACCCCCCCGGGGGCCCGCATCAAGCCCCCAAAGCTATTCTCCGCCAGCCTTTCAATGGCGGTATAGCCGCAATGGAAACGCCTTTGCAAACACCCATCCTAATGTGGATGGCGGTGCCTGCTAGGCACCGCCACCATATTAAGGCCCCACTCCACCCGGCCGGCAATCGTAACGATTACCGACTGGTGGAAAAGCAGCGGACGTACTTTCCGTCCGCCGCGATACTCCCCACCATAATAATATGGGGCGGTAAATCAAGTTTGGATGGCGGGTGGATCGGCGATCCGTCCGCCATCATAATGACCCCCTATATTTTTTGCAAACAATATTAATGACTTTGATATTTTTTAAAACAATATTTCTTACCTTAAAATTGATATTCTTGACTACGATATTCTTTGTCACAATATTTCCAACTCGATATTTGTGTAAGTCGACATTTCCAACTCGATATTCTGTCCCTGCACCGTATTTCAGAGATAATGAAATGAGTAAGAACTGAAAGGTCAAATAATTTTAGTGAAGAACAAAGGGAGTGTTAACACTTGACACTATCAGACAAAGGAGGAATCCAAGGATGCCTTAGATGCGGAGACTGGCAGATGGGAGTAGTGTTCAAGGTGCCGAGTTCTTTCTTGGGAATTGAAAAACATACTGTGATGGTCATATTTCTCGGATGCTCTTTGTGTATTTTAATTAGTGAACCCATGAACCCATCTTGGGTTTGGTAAGGTTCTCTTTATACTTGGAGAGGTACAGACCTCTGTTGCATTCTGATTGTGTGGCTTCATGCGATACGTGGATCCTTACCCATAAAACTTCTACAGAGGTTCCGATGCTAAGATCTTTCTGGATTCCTTGATTCAATAGGCTTTCCCCCATTCTCAGTTTAGTAAAGGGTTTAGTAGATGTTGTGAATCTTTTCCGTGTATGAGGAGAGGGATCAAAGCTATTTGTCTAGTCATCAAATCTTATTTCTATATGCTGCCACAGAAGTCCTTACATGTTCATTGCTGATAAGGACCAATATTGCGACCAGCTTGGGTCTTCCGTTGCTAATCCTGTACTTTTATAGTATGTTCTTGAGATTGATTCTTATTAGTCTGGCTTTGAGTTTGTAAAAAAACTTTTACCTTCAAGAATTCTGACTCAGACTTTGATTGTGTGGTCCTAATCGTCAAACTGTACCTTAAGATTAAAATGTGTTGCTAACCCCTTTTCCTCTCAGGCTACTAAATTGGAAGAGAGTTCCCACATGATAATTACATTGCATTGAATTAGGAAAGTTTCTAGCTGTCTATCAGACAGTTCACCTCACTTCCAGGAGAATATTTCAGTTTTGGAAATTCGGGGGGGGTAGGAGTCCAATATTTCCCAACAGCCCCTGTGGTACCACTAACCAAAAGCAATAGTTCATTGATTGTGGAGCAGGTGAGGGATGCAGAGGGTTAGAGTAGTTTTGAGGGAGTTGGTGGAAGGGAGGATAATATCCTGAAAAGTAATTATTATTCCTAAATCCCTTGGTAGCTAGTCCAGTTTTGTAGTTTCTCTGTTTTTTAAAAAGAACTTGAGAAAAGCTATCAGATATACTGGTGAGTTTTTTACATCTCTGACAAACCAGCATGTTACAGTGTTTATCTAAGTGAGATAGCTCAGGAGGCCAAGTGTCTGCTGCAGAGTATGTTCTGGAATTTATATCCTGCAAGACAAGTCTCAAAGCAGTTCGATTAATTTGGGGCATATTAGAAAGACCAGCGATAAAATTATCGTCAATTTAGCGGCAGGAAACTGCCGCTAAAACGGCGATAATGGGCTTGCTAATATGCATTACAGAATTCCAATAGAAGCCCAGGTTAGATGTGCAGTACATCTAACCTGGGCTTCTATTGGAATTCTATAACGCATATTAGCAAGCCCATTATCGCAATTTTAGCAGCAGTTTCCTGCGGCTAAAATGGCAATAATGTTATCGTCGGTCTTGCTAATTCGTTAATGCATCTGTTGAACAAGTGTGTGTGTATGTGTGCCTCATTAAGGTAATGTACTTTTTTTACAAGTGTAATTTAACATAAATATGACTCTAAGGATCAGAAGAGTGTTTTACAAAAAAACTTTTATGTTACCTTAAAGTACAGGTCTAGTTTAACCTGCATTATAAAAAACAGACTAGTTTGAGACAGAGCTACATGTTATAACAAGACAGCAATGTACGGTAGGTTTTTACAATATACATTTTACATTGAACAAATATACCACCCAAGGTACTTGTGATACAAAGATTTACTCACAAACACGTGGTTTTTTGACATGTTGAAACAAGCATTAGAACTCTGGAGGGTACATTACAGGGTAAAAATGAGTACATTTGCATATGGTAATACAAATCTATGTTTCTCAAGTTGGAGGTAAAATGCAGGAGCCTCCCATCGAGTAACATGCTATCTGGTCCACCACACATTCTCTAGAAATAGAGAGTCGACTTTCAACATTAGAAAAAAAGGATTTATAAGAAATTAAATTTTCAAAATTTGGCTAATATAATACGAAAATCAAGACTGTATTACAAAAGTGTGGGAACAAATAAATGTAAATATCCTATTTACTTCCCCTATACCAAACATAAAAATACAAATAGGAATGTGTGTCTACGTTTGCCCTGCTGGCCCCTCATTCTTCCACCTTATAAAAAGCAGAAAGCTGCATTACAGGAGACCCGTGTGTCTAAGATGCAAGTGCTACTGATTGCATCTGAGACGAAACAGACTCTGCTGAAACCGATCTGAAGTCCTCAGACCCGGCTCTCGACTTGATAATGGATTTATACATGGGCACGGGGCAACACACAAACAATATGGGGCCACTGGCTAATTCTTGCAGGAATTGACTCAATACTGACTCTGATAGCATCTAATCATAGCTGTTTCACAAGAAGGGAAAGTTTGCTCGACTTGAATTTTCACTTCTGTTCCCATTTAGATATGATTTCAAATTTCAGAGACCATACAAGTGCCCGAAAGTCCTTTATTAAAACTGCCTAGGAGATGCATTGCTAATTTGATTACCACTCAAAAAGGAGTACAAGGCTAGGCATTCACAAATATTCAGGAATTAACAGTCAGATGTACATGCAAACTGAGCTAAAAAAGCGGTAGCAAATTGCACTTCGACTTTTTACGCTCAGTGTTTTATTTTGCATACTAACCTATGTACTAATCGGTCAGTTCACAAAGTAAGGCTGCAGAATGACTTGCCTAATTAATATTCACTAGACATGTTGCAATTTGCACCATTCTGCGATTGGCTTCAATCACAAGGATGGTGTCTTACAAGGTCCAGAATACCACCGTACTTGTGATTGATTTCAAAAATGGAAAAATGCTCTGTTTTTACTTTGGTGAAAGCAGGCAGTGGCTAAGCTGCCACCTTGACCTCTAAAGAGGGAGAGATAAATAGCAGACCCCTTCCTCTTCGCAAATCAGTTACCATTTCATCTTGGGAGTTAGTATTCGATGAATGGTTTGCGAATTGCAAACTTTTGATGCATAACTTACCAACTTAAAATTTGGAAGGAACGACCATAACACACCCCGTAAAAATTGTTTGTGTTATGAGTTGTAACTTCATTACACGCTTTAGAAAATGTTTTCTGACCTGCTAAATTGTATTTGTACATATGAATAAGTGATTTAGCGATCACATATCCTTTCAATGGTTAAATTCCTTACTACAGCTTGTTGTCCTTGTTCCATTTATTACATAGATATGGTATATGTGCATGTGCAAGGGTATTATATACAATCAAGATATTTACTTATCAGAAGAATAATAAGATAGGTAAGCATTTTCAGAATTTTCAATATTAACCTCTCCTGTGTACAATACTCAAATGAAGAAATAAGAATTTTTAGATTACTGTTGTACCTGACCACCATATTCACTGGTATGTATGTTATAGAGTGCGTGCACTGCGTTTGAGTGACCTGTCGATACAATTCTGCTTTTCCATTCAATAACTTTACTTTCAACCTTAATATGTGGTCATTTGGACAGAGATACTGTTCTACATCCTTTCTCTCCCCCACATTTATTCCAATCATCCATAAGCACAGTAAATGACACAATGGCATCATGCACTTCTCTCCTCTCCCAGGACCAAATTAATGGCAGCTGAATGGCAGCTGCAACACAGATGGATGCAAGCTATGGGTGGTCAGCTGGTGCGCCAAAGGCAAGCCCATGTGCACCCATCTATGCAAGGAATGTGCCGAGCATCAGGAATCCCTGGTCTGATCACTGCCAAATGATTATGCTCAGAATTCTTCGGTCACTAGACCCCGTGCACTGTTCCCGCAACTGCGGCCACACTGCACCTCACACCAAGGTAGAATCTTTCACCTGCACACACTGATGGTTCTCCAGCAGCCATCCCCACACATAAATACTAACAAATCCCTCAGAACCCCCTCCCAACACACACGCCCCACAAGCACAAACAATGCCTACATCTCCACCCTATACCACAAGCCACAGCAAAGTTGCACTTCAATACCCACTTGCATGCATGCGGTTCAACAAATGATCACTTAGCAAACACACAACTAAAATATGTGACCTGATGAGCAGCGACACACCCAACATCCTTTTCATCACAGAGACCTGGCTCAACCCGTCATCATTACCCAATATCGCCACAGCAATCTCAGCAGGCTACAAGATCACTTGACATGATCGCCTTCACAAGCCAAAAAGAGGACTCATTATCATTTACAAGGAATCCATCAATTTCTCAACAGCCACAGAGAATGCCACAGCATTAATGGAACATCTGCTCTACAAGCTGCAAATCTCCAAATACGTCACCTTGAATGGAATCCTAGCATACCGAGCACCAGGACCACAAGCCACCTTTACCAACTTTCTCGTAGACTTTGTTGCCCGGTTCACCAGAACCTACATTCTCCTCAGTAACCTCAACTTTCACCTGGAAGACCAAAACAACCCTGCTCCATAGCACTCCTTGAAAGCTTGAGCAGCATCAGGCTCACCTAGCCAATCTCAGTACCAACCCCCACTGCAGGACACACACTGGACCCCATCTTTCCCACAAGTGGCGGCATCAAATACAACTCTACCACACCACTCACATAGACCAACCACACCATCATCCACTTGGAAATCAACACATCTCAAGTCAGTACCCCTACCAGATTCAGCATTCCAAGCCACAGTTGGGGCAAAAGCACAGACCAGACTAGCTCAGCGCCCTCAGCACAGATCAACCTAGCCCCACAGACAACCTCAACAGGGCATCAACAACTTCAACAGCGGGATCAAGAACTACACAGAGTCTCTCACACCCATCAAACACAACAAGCATAATAGGTGAAACAAGCAGGCCAGTTGGTACACAGAAGACCTCCAAGACACCAAATGACACTGCACCGAGCTAGAAATAAAATGGGGGCCCAGCCCCAGCACCACAGATAGAACTACCTCCAAGGCTACACTCAGACGCTATCACCAACAAATAAGAGACACTAAGAAAAAAAATAATGGACCATATTGGAGGAATCTCTAACATCTGCAAGGAGAACGTCTCGATTGTCAAGGATTTCACCTCAGCCACTGTCAAGAACATTGCTATCTCCCAACAACTCTTTCACAACCTATCCAACTTCTTCTATAGCAAAATCGCAAACATCTACAACAACTTTGTACAACAACTCAACCGTAGAGAACTCGTTGCTAACCTACCCACCACCAACCACGATGACCACCTGACCAAATGGACAGCCATCACCAGAACAACAGAACAGCAATCATGTGAGCCATTTATTCAGGTACCCCAATGGACCCATGCCCCTACCGCATATAGAACCTGGGAATATCAGCCATCAGCACCACCCTGACCGACATCATAAACAGCTCCATCACATCCGCCACTTTCCTGGATGAATGAAAACTTGCAACAATCAACACTCTACTCAAAAAGCACACAGCTGACCTGCATCAACTAAGCAACTTCTGACCCATCTCCCTGCTCCCCTATCCAGCCATTTTGATAGAGTAGGCCATTAACAAGAAACTCACAACCCAACTCAAACGTCGCTATCTTCTAGACAACACTCAATCAGGATTGAGAAAGAACCACAGCACTAAAACAGTACTTATCATCAACATTTAAAAAATCCTGGATTGAGGAGAAACAGCTGCCCTCCTCCTGCTCAATCTCTCTGCAGCCTTAAATAATGTCTACTGTAACATCCTCAACAGAAGACTCCACAAGATTGGCATACTGGGGTCCACTTCCAAATGGATCTATTTCTTCCTTAAAGGAAGAACTCAAATGGTCAGGCTGTCCCCCTACACATCAGAGAAACTGATATGCCGAGTCCCACAGGGATTGTCCCTCAGCCGAAACCTTTTCCACATTTACTTGACACCACTCACTAATATCATCTGATCACAAGACATTACCATCATCTCCTACACTAATGACACCCAACTCATGCTCTCCCCGAGCCAAGACAACCACCACCGGAACCAACTTCACCGACTACATTTCCATGATAGCAGACTGGATGCAAGCCAATTGCTTGAAGCCCAACTCCAACAAGATGGAAGTCTTGTTCTTCAACAACAAGACCTCCCCATGGGACTCCACCTAGTGACCATCAGAGCATACACTGCCTGCATGTGCAAAAGCAAAGCAGGAGGTCGCTCATTTGCCTTGATCACACCCAAGACATGGAATGACCTCCCTCAACATCAGAGCCGTCTCCTCACTTTTTGAGTTCCGCAAGAACCTCAAGACCTGGCTCTTCATATAAGCACCTGGGGGACCACACACCTACACACTTGCCCAAGCACCTGGGTACCTCTTGGGTGATTAGAACACTACAGACATCAACACCATATTTAATCAAGCAGCGATGTTCTTTAGTATTTTGTTGAGTTATCAATCTTTTACTGCATGAAACCAAACATCGAGAAGTTTGGCTTAATAGATAATTATTATGAGCTCTTCAAATTGTATTCTCATTCTGCTGTTTAACTTTGGAATCTGAAATCCCCTCGGTGGGTGTGGTTTTGTGTTGAGGAAGTCTAGGCTAGCACAGTAACTCATTTAATGACATTTCAATGATTTATGCTGGTAAAACTGGAAAGATTAAAATCTGGACTCTACTGAGGTATTTACTACTGGTTTGACTAAACCGAAGGTGACATGTCGAACACATTCAGTTACAAATATTCACCTAGCAGTCCTGGAGGAAACTTGGCTTAACAACTTATCAGCCCAGCAGTTACACTTTCAAAAACTGGTTTATACTCCATTTTCCTAGTCAATAAATGTTTAAGAAGGATGAAGCAAATTAGCCCTAGGATTTCATACAGCATATCCGTCTACTGAATAATGGCTCTTCACCATCATACTTTGGTGCCATATTTGTAAAATGCCATTTCAACAATTTATTGAAATTCTTCATCGATTTCAAGATATGGATTTCAGTTTATTCTTGGGTTCTCTGGCTCTCTTTTATGTATGGAGCTTCACATTATATCTATCAACATGACTGGAAATTTAGCAGTTGCTATGGAGACCATAGACTGCTAAGACATATTCAGTTTCAGGGTTTTGTGCACCATATATATACCAGTTCTTGGCAAGGATCATGCCAGATATTGTCTTGGAGACCTGTTACTCGGCATTGCTCTGTGCTCAGCACATTAGCTTGGAAGCTCAATGTCAGCCAAAGACCAATGCAAACAATCCTTACAGCATTTTATTAACAAAGTCCAAGTTATCAGAGAAACTTCCACACTATAAACCAGCTCTCAATGCTTCCTAAAACATATGAAAACAATGAAATAACAGTAATCAACCAGCTGAAAACCACAGATTAGTTATGTGACCCTCATCTGCAAGAATAATCAATTATATCTTCTACTCATTTTAAGACACCTAGGGCAGCTTGATAAATGCAACACAGGACCATAACCTGTTTCGAAGCTCACCTAAAACCAGTCAATCACTCCTTTGCTAAACAAAAAACATTTGGATCGTTCTCACCCCTCCACCTATCTCATATCTCCCATGGCTGGGATACATTATTGAACAATTGCAATTGAACAGTCAGATGCGAGCAAACTGTCTCATTCAAAACAATGTAATGTCTATTTAACAACTACCAATTCAGATTTTGCACAAGCTCCACTAGCTAAAGATCCATGATAAAAATCTTTGTTGATCCCCATCAGATTCTTGCAAAGGTGAAGCATGCCTACTAATATTGCTAGACCTGTCAGCCAGTTAGAGCAGCAAGGGTGCCCTGGGCTATGATGGAAGAAAGTGATATGGACTCGCGCTCAGCCCTGCCATCAGTTGGAGAGTGAAAGATAGCCAAAGCTAGGGTGCAACAGACCCCTCACAATAGTGGATCCCCGTGCTGCTACTCCTACTGAATTCCCTAACTGCTCAATAAGGAAAAGCAACACAAATGAGGAAATAGGACCAATAAATCATTTTTGGATACATAATTAGGAGTGAGATCTCACAGGCGGTCAGTCCCAGCAATCCGTGCACCCGTTCTGTTCTCTTTTCTCCCAGACGCAGGTGAGGGCTTTTGAAAAAGAGGGAGACAATGAACACAGATTGTCTGCAGTCATGAGACATGAACTTATACAGAAAAGAATCAGTTTATAGAGGAAATGTTGCAGCAGGCTGGCACCGCTAAGAGGCTGGCCAGAGTTAGACTTAAGTAAGATTGATGCTGAACTGTGACTCAAATCTCCAATTGCTAACGTGTAATAAAATGATGTTTATGTGAGGAGAGGAGAGCTGGGACACAGAACACCTACATGTCATGTGACTAAAAAGTCTATTTTCCTTGCCACTAAGCTGGTGGCAGCATGATGCCAGTAGGGTTTGGACATGTCTTGAAAAGGATTCCCTTTGCTCAGACTGTATGGATTACTGACAGAATATTGATCCATCAAATATGATATTGGAAATTAAATATTGTAACCTTTAAATCAACACAGAATATGTTAAAAATATTGAGTACAATATTATCAGCAAAATAATTACACAATCCTTAATAACAAAATAAATAAACACTTTTCACAGAAAACAATTACTTTAAATAAACCTAAAACATGTTATACACATATTTAAATTAAATAAAAATATACTACATCAACATAATATTTACCATGCACCCCGAAAATTTACCTATCTAAAATATATACAATAACCCCCCCAATAACTAGCATTAACTATAAACATGGAAACACCAACCTAAATATTACAAAATATATACATAGAAATACATTTATAAAAAATATGAAGCAATTTATTATACATAAATAGTAAGCCACAAATTAACGTTTACCATGAAGAACTCAACTGATAAAAAAACTTCAAACAATAGTAAACCAACCAATAGAATTAAACTGTAAATAATTTTAAACAATAAAATCACACAAATAATTAAATCAAGAATATAAAAGGCACACTAATTTGAACATTAAAATACTTCAAAAATTACAATCACTGCAAGACAAGGAGACTCTGCCAGAATCTCTCATCACTAGGCATACCTCAGCCTACACTATACAAATTTAAAGAAGCATTACAAAAAGAGCAAAGCTACCAAGACCTACAAATGGAACAATCTGCTAGCCAAATTGGCCGCAAATATTGCAAACAAACTAAAAGAATGTACGACATGCTGCAATTTAAAGTAAGCTCTTCATAAATAACAACAGACTACTATACTTCAAAATGATAGCCAAAAGCATCTTATAAAAATACATATTAACCTACCAAAGTCTTCAAAAAGTACAACAAACTCTAAACCAACATTCCAAATCTATTTTATTTTAAATAATAAAGACAATATTTTTTAAATCAGTCAAACTATTTAAAATAGCAATACGAATATAGACTGATATATTAATAGTAATTCTAAATAAATTATTAAAAAACTGTAACTAGCACCAATCAAAATAGATCAAATAAAATCCAATCCATCACATAAAATAATGACACCACATAATCCAAACATCCCACATAACAATCACATAAATTTAATATAAGCAAGGAAATTACACATTTCGCACCCAAAAAAAGCCCGGTAGATTTAAAACTTACTGTTCTGTAGCTGCAGATCTTTCTTTGACTCCACGTAACAAAAATTAGTAATCCACCAAAAATTAGATAAATGAATCCAAAAATCACCTTACATTTTTTTTAAATATAACAAATCCAATTGAAATCCCTCAAAGTAATCCAAAGTATCAAGATTACTTAAAAAAAAAAACTGTTTAATAAAAAGAAGAAACACTCCAGGAAACCCCCAAAAAAGGAAAGCAAAGTAAAAACCATTGATTTATTATAAATTGTAACTGATTTCCATTAAGAAACTAAAACATTTAAACTCCAAATGCCCATAGAACACGTTTCTAAACAACAACCTGTAAAACAAATTTTAAAAATCCACCTGCAAAACACATTACTTTCCCAAAAATACTTATGCATAGCAGTTAAGCATCAAAATATTACTAACACCACACAGTTCAACATAGTTTTGTAATACATTTGTTAAACAGTGTAAAAAATTGCAAAACGACAAACAAGCATTACATACTAATAGCAATACATCTAAATATACCATACACCCACTATAACTCATTTTTAAACCTCCCTTTTAAAACCCCCTACCCTCAAACCCTTAAAAAGTAATTTAAAAAGGACTAACCTGTTCCGATGACCAGCAGCACCTCAACATTACCTGGTTCTGCGAAAATAGTCTTGAATAACTCAATTAGAATACAAAATAGAAGGTAGCTGTAAAAAAATAAAATGGCTGCTAAATGAAACTTAAAAAAAGACTATGTCCTCATGGAAATGATGTAAATAATGTAAAATAAAAGTTGAATAAATGTTTGGAAGTTTTTAAACAAATATCAAACATGTAGAACATATCAAACAAAGCTATACAAATGTTTCTAAATAGGAAAGTATAAATAAAATAATGGTATAAAATATATACATTTATGTCATATATATTAACAAAGCATATGTTAAAATAATATTGTAAAGACATATAGGTAGGTAAAGCTTTATTCGATAAAAAAGATCATAAAAGCACAACATACAGTAATATAAAAAATACCAAACATGTAGAACATATCAAACAAAGCTATACAAATGTTTCTAAATAGGAAAGTATAAATAAAATAATGGTATAACATATATACATTTATGTCATATATATTAACAAAACATATGTTAAAATAATATTGTAAAGACATATATAAAATAGGTAATAAATGTTAAAAAATACTATTTATAATGAAAAATAAAAGATACAAGTTGAACATGCATTAGATACAACTTCCTATAAATATGATTTACCTGATTTTTTAATACTAACGAATACTGATTTTTAAAAAAATGTACTTAACCATATATATTTTTGTTTTTTTGCTTGAAGTATATGTGATACAAATTATAAACCATTAGATTAATTAGAAATTGGAAACAAAAACAGAAACGTGTGACATCTTTACTATACAACATTTGAAAAAGGTGTTGGACACTAAAGGAGAAACATTTTCTAATCCCACCCCAATCTAAACTAATTCAGGGAATGCGTTGGACACTAAAGAGAAAACATTTACTATTCCCACTCCAATCTAATCATATTGGGGAAGGTGTTGGACATTAAAGGGGTTACATTTACTAGTCACACTCCAAACCAAACCAATTTGAGGAATTTGCTGGACACTAAAGGGGTGACATTTACTGTTCACATGCCAATCTAACCATTTTGGAGAAAGGTGTTAGACACTAAAGGGGTGACATCAATATTCTAACTCCGATCTAAACCAATTAAGATAAGGGGGATATTATGATGTTGGGCAGATGAAACCGTTCCAGATTGGCAACCCCCAACATCAGGTCAGCAGTTCCGACCGCAGTATATGGATGGAAACATCCAGTTTTTTAATGGAAGCTTATTTGGGGGGGCAGGAAAGGCCTGCAGCACAAGCTACCATTGAAAAATTGATGTTTTCAAACATCCCTGCACTTCACGGTGCCTGCCACTTGGTGCAGGGACGCTTAGGAGGGCACAATAGATGCCCCTTCAGGCCGCAGAGTGGAGGGCCAGGAGGAAAGGAGACCTTGCTATGGGCCCCTGATATCACTTTCTGACATCCTTTTCATGTCAGAAAGGCCGAAATGGAATGGCTGTCGGAAACCAACATAATCCTGACGGCGAAGCTGCTGGCATTAAGGGATTATGAAGTGTTTCCGATGCACTGACAGGCTCCTTGAGCCTGTCGGATGGTCCCTCCACCTGCTGCCTTTGACGGCAAGCATTGTGATGCATCGGCCGAACCACAGCAGCAGATGGCGGTCGGACCTCAACCGACAAGCCATCGATTGCAGTCCGACCACCAACGTAATCAGCCCCAAGATGTTGAACATTAAGGGGTGACATTTACTATTTCCACATCAATCTAAACCAATTTGGGGAAATGTGTTGGACACTGAAGGGGTAACATTTACTATTCCCACTCCAGTCTAGCCATATTGGTGAAGATGTTAGAAACTAGAGGTGACATTTACTATGTCCCCTCAAAAATTGAAGCAATTCAGGGAAGGTGTTGGACACTAATGGGGTGATGTTTAATATTCCCACTCCAATCTAACCATATTGGTGAAGCTGTTTGACACTAAAGTGGTTACATTTACTATTCTCATTCCAATTTAACCATTTTGGGGAACTTCAATAGGCAGAACGTTTGCACCCAGTCTGGCCTCTCTTTGGATGGCTTCCTTCCATGAACAACATATCATCTTTGAGACCAAACGATACAAGGAGAACATCATCATTTGGAGGAGATTAATTGATGATTTCCTCATTCTATGGCATGGAGACACCCACATATGTACGGAATTCTCTACATGGATTAACACTCTGAACCCATATTTGAAATTCACCAGCACTGTATCTGTTGATCTGGATCTGCTGATTAGGAGAGGAGCTGGCACCCTCACTACAATGAACTACAAAAAGCCAATAGAACGGAACAGCCTTTTGATACATTAAAGTAACCATCCTAAATCCCTCAGGGACAATCTTCCAGTCGGCCAATTCCTACAACTACGTCGGAACTTGGTCACCGTGGAAGAATACGACTCACAAGCGAGAGAACTCAGGAACAATTTAACAGCACGCCACTACTCGGCAAGAACCATCAAACAAGCATACAAGAGGGCAAGGAATAATCTCTGCGAAGCTCTACTGGGACCCAGAGTGAAGGCACCTATCCACCATCTCACCTGTGTGAAGACTTTTACACATCTTCAAATCAGATTCAAAAGACCATAAAGAAGAACTGGCCCATTCTGAGGACAGGATCACTAGATGTTCCAAACCCTTTTTTCTCCTTTAAATGAACGCAGACTCTAAAAGATCTCCTGGTACATACTTAAGGAGACACAACAGACACTGTGGGGGCTCCTACCAGTTAAAGGCCACTACCCCTGTGGCGACTGCACCAGTTGTGTTTTCGCACAGGCTACACGAGGTTGACCTCGGAGACTATGTTGGAATAATGATACGCATGATCAAAATAAGAGTGGCCGAATAACAAAGCAACATTCGGTGTAGGAGAGCCACTGCAAGAATAGCTGCCCACTTCATTAGCAAGAATCACACAGCTGATGATATCATGTGGGCCATTTTTGACGCCAATGACAACTGGAACAGTGAAACCTTATTCAACAGGGATTGACATAGTGTGTTCCGTTTCAAAACACACATAGGGGGTTTGAATAACGAAATTCCCTGGAATGACTGCTTTAGGTTAGGAAACACCACAGGGAGTAGGTTCACCTCTTTGGTAATCAGGATCAATCATGCACGATCTATTATCCCAGGTTTAGCTACACCTGATACTTTATCACTTTCATAATGGCCTCATCTACACCAACACATGGTGATTAACTCAATGACACTGGTTTGTCACAATAGGAAATATACCCCCCCCCTTTATAATTCATATAGGTTTACTTAGTTGATTGCCAACCGCATGACTTGTGGAAAATTGCAACTGTCCAAACTGACATCTCATACCACCAACTGCTTTAACCAGGTTTAGGCAGGAAATACATTTGAAGGTCTCTCTTCTTAGTATCATCTTACATCAAGAAATTGAGTCCTGACTGTGAGCCCTTGGCCTTACTAATGCTACTTACACCAAACCTCAAAATATGACAAATATCTAAATACACTAAAGGTCTTTATCAGGCCAGACGGAAACCATTCACACATATCTTACATTTTTAGGAGTGTATTCCGACATGACTAATGCACTCCAAGATGGCTGCCATAGTTTTTAGTAATATCCGAGTGCCCCTGAAGGAACTTTTGCATGCCATACTACGACGAACGACAGGCACGTCATCGCCAGGGGGAATGAGAGCCAGGGCATCCTTCCATAGGGTTATTTAACCTGACAGCTGACACTGTACATTGGCCTCCGGGCAGGCAGTCAGACAGGAGGCTAGGTAACCGCGAACAATACCTTGCTCATCCACATGAGTAAAATGACCTTCCCAGTTCACTCGCTGACTCGATAACAAAATAAGTGCAATAGCGAGACGACCTAGAGTATTCCAATTGTCTTCTCTCCCTCTTTTTCTTTCTTTAAAAAAAACTCAACAGCAGTAACTAGAACTGCAGAAAAAGTTGCGGGCCCCTACCTTGAGCTAAGGTACCCTTTACATTTCAGTTCAGGGCAAGAGATAACACCCTACCCTCCTGCTGGAACTGTTACCACCTTCTTGATATTTCTATATGTTTGTGTATGTCTGTGCTTACTCACCATGAGAGCGGTGTTAACGAATCACCTTAAGTGCCCTGAGTGTGTGACACATTGCACAATAGGAGCGTCACATATTTATTTCTCGCTCCTAGCACGTCAGGATCTTTATTGTACCCTGGTAATTTCTCCTGGGAACACAACAACCCCCCAATTCAATTTTTGGGTAAAATGTTCCTTTTGTTATAATTTCTCTTGCAGGTTGGAAACCCAGACATATTCAGGTTATCTGATCACTAGGTATTTGTATGACCAGTGAATGTTTATTTGCGTAAGGGTAGAGACTGTGTCTTCCCCCAATTTTAGGTGAAGAGATAAGTCACACAAAATTACTTCAAGGTGGCCTGTGTCTGCTGAACAGAGTGGTTCACCTGCCCAACTCAGCTGTGGGTAAACAAACTTCAGGTAACAACAGATTTTCAGTGGATGGGACACCATTGTCACCTGCTGTCAAGGGACTGTTTGCCAGTCTGTAAGAAGAATACTTTCATAGTAAATATGTAAGAACTGAAGGGTAGTGCTGTACCTCCACTGTGTATTGAGCTTCTAACCAAGCTCTACAAAAGGGAGTTGGAGGACTTACAGGGAATCACCAAAATGAGGGTGCTTATTTATGAACCCCCTGCACTACTGGAGCTTCACTTTTTGTGGCACAGATTGCAAGCTCATATCTATGAGGCCTTGCAAAGACACTATGTGTGGCTTTGAAGGGCTTCATAGATCTGGAGTAAGGCAAGGCAGTGCTACATTGTCTTACTCTGTGTTCAGAAGGAGCTCCATGGGAGTTGTAGTGGATTTTCTCTGGAGATGTTCTGAGGACGGTACTGTGTGTGCCACATTTACAGTGCCCCTCGCTGCCTAGATCCAAGATGGTGCAATCCAGCCCCCCTTGTGCAGAGCCTATGTGACTAACCCAGAGGTGTGGCCAGGAAAATGAGCAACCTCAGTGGTCACTCATAACCTATTCTGGGACAGCTACTTTACCACGGGGATTGGTGCCTGCTTAACTGGGGAGCAAAGGAGTACCCTGCCCAGGTGTCAGATATAATTTGTCTCTAACATGGAAATCCTTTTTTAAGTTTCTCAAGTTCCTAGGCACATTCCAGATTGTCATCCCACCAGAGGAATAGAACACCTCCCCATACCCAAGTCTCTTATCTCAGCTCTAAGAGCAAGCTCGCATCTCGTCATCACAGGGCTATTCATCTGCCAGGTAACATTTGGAACTCAAGCAAAAGGCCTCAAAAAGCAATATGCAAGAAAAGGTAACTTTCTAACAGTACCTTTACCAATACATTTATTACAAATCTGGTGTATTTCAAAAAGTCCAAGAATGATGTGTGTATGTGTTTCCTAGCACAAGATAGCATTATTAACTATTTTATCCCAATGCTTTCTAATGGAATAGTCAACCCTGCAATAGTGAATATAGCTTTTAAGGCCCTTTCATTCTAAGGCCATGTTCAACAATATACTTTCCTATCTCCTACTTTTAAATACCATGCACCCTCCCTTATGGGTAGTAAGGCCTACTTAGGTGTGCTTACTAATTTTTACCCCCGCTGTGCCTGTACACTTTCAGCTGCTTCCAGGGTACAGTCAAGAGACCTTGTTGCATTGTCACTATTGCATAGATATATATTTTATTTGATGTGCTATATTGATGTATTATTTTTGACAGACTGACTCACAAGTCATCCCATCCCTCTCTCAGTAATGCCATGCTCAATGTTGTAGCTACAGTAGGTGCACAGAAAAGAGTGCAGGTTGTCTCAAGTGATACCGACCTATGTATATAGGTGCTGGGCAAATATTTTACATTGGTGTCATTGATTTATACAAGTGCTTAAACTGTAAAGTGCCAACTGATTGTTTACAAGGCACAGGCTGAGTGGAGCCCTGTGGCCATTTTGTTTTTCTTGTCTCCACAGCGAGGGCACTAGGGGAACCTGTTGGCCCTTGAGAGAAGCATTAAAACAAAACCTCAAAGGACACCTGGCCAGGAATGCGGGGCATCTGTGAGTGCACTTGGGGTTTCAGTGCCCCAAATATTGTGATAGTCTTCTGTGGTACCATGGTGTATCCAATCCCTGCCATGGTGTGATGAACAAACAAGCCATCTTGCACTGAGCAAATGGAATGGATAAAGTAAAACAGCAACCTCCCAGAACAGCTCTGGGGACTCTGGGGAACCATGGAGCATAAGCTTTCCTATCGAGCACATAAATCTTATAACCAATTAATGCACTCTTTTATTCTCCATGGGGGGTGACATGTTCAAAGAATGTATCATAAACCCATCATAAACCCATATCTTTAGCAAAGACGCATTTGCAGGAGGATGATTATGTGGGCAGGTAGGTAAATGTATTTAAATCTCAGCTTTAGAAAGAGGTAATAACTTGACATTTATGACGTAAGGTATTATATTCCCGTTAGGGATAATAAAGAAGGAGTTAACCTAGAAAGGAGTCAACAAAGATGTTTCACTTAGAGTCAATATAAATACGACGCAGGGATATTACAGGGCAAGAAATTGAAAACTTTAAATGACACAAGTTTGCCTGAGGCATGAGCTTGGCTCTGTGGACCATCAGCTGTGGTGTCCTGTGTGTTTTGGAATGAGTAGAGATCCAGTGGTGTAATCAAGTAAATCTGTCTTTCAACTGAGAGTAGCGCGTGCCTTTTTTGTGTTCCTGGCCAAGGGTTTTGTGAGATAGAAGGTTTCTGTGAGTCCATGAACCCTGCTCTCAAGTGCAAGCTGTGTATTCAGGTGCTCTAGGAACTCATGTCTGCCCCCTGTTGGTGTACCCTTTTATGGCAGATGTCTGCACCCCTGGGTGGTGAAGCAGAGGGTCTGCCCACTGTGATGCCAGCTCACCTCTGCCCAGGAGCCGCACCAGGTGCCGCTGCTTACAGACCACATTGAGAGGCTGGAGCTCAAGTGTGGTAACTGGGTTAGGGGCTGCAGCAACACTGTCCATTAGCAAGAACTGGCAGAGCACTCCCAACTCTGCAAGGACAGCCCCAACAAGTGCCCCCATCAGGGTTGCCATGATGTTCTGAACCTGGAGAATGCAGAACAGCATATTTTGGAGTGCTTTAAGGATAAGAAAGGTCCGCAGCATCAATAAGAATAGGCTAATACATAGCACAAGCCATATTAAAACTCGCAATTACTTAACTCTTCAATCCCAGGAAACATTCATTTTACAATTATAAGGCCAAGGATTCTTATTCTGACTCCTAAAAGCAAGGCATTTCTAAATCAGTTTAACTCACATATTCAAAAACGTCGTCCCAGTAGTCACTCTCTCCATTGACGATTTCTCTTTCAGGCCACACCCCTATGCCTAGTCTTTCCTCCCTGTCAGCACTCGTGTCTCCTTCCTGGTTACAGAGTAGAGAGTCCCTCCTTGGTGTTTCCTGTTGATAGTCCCTTCTCACTTTCTCTTGTTTTTCTTTTATGTTGCAATAATGGGACTCAGTGTTAATGAATTCTGCTGGTGGAGCGGAACAGCAGAATGTATTAGTATTTCCATGATACAATAGTAATGCAGATGTATTACATTCCTCCAATTCTGCTGGTAGAGTTAAACATTCCACCTACTCCTAAATTTTACTGTAAAATTCTATAGTGGTCAAGAAAAACTGAAGTGCAGAATAAGATCCTAAATCTGTTAACATTGGATTGGGGTAAGGTACAGAGGCAATTATACCACTCTTTGTAATATTTGTTTAGAATCCAAGTGATTGGTGAAGGTATATTCTTAGTACAAATTTAAGAAAATTTAGTTTTAAAAAGTTACACCTTGCCTGCCTGCCTCTGCCCCCAGTATGCTAAAAAGCATTAGCCTGCTGAAAGAAGGTCATGCTAGTGCTTCCCCTTGCACTTTTGTAGGGACAATTACTCAATGTTATGTGCGATGATAAGGTATGTATTACTTAGTAGACATAATGGGTCACCTTCACTATGATTCCCCTTTTTTTAATGACTTAGCTTTAACATATCATTAGATTCATGGCTGTTTGTTCAGTAAGCAAAAACCAAAGGAAATGATGGACGAAGTGTTGAACATTGCAAGCACTCACCCCCAGTCAACTGATCTGGGTTTAATCCATCACCGTTCTTTAGCCCACTCTGCCACCCCAGTTCAGACATGGCCATATGCAAATCAGTCTGACCCTGTGCCTCATGGGAACAGTCCTGCCCGAACTGCCAAGCCATGTCTTCCCTGGACCGGAAACAAGCTTCCTAGGACCGGTTTCTGGCATTTCAGCCATCTTCAGCCATGGTTGCTTGAATCCGGTGGCAAAGTGAGCAAGGGACTCACGTCTGAGCATACCCTGCCAACTTATGGCGAACAAAGCAAAAACCAAAGGAAATGATGGACGAAGTGTTGAACATTGCAAGCACTCACCCCCAGTCAACTGATCTGGGTTTAATCCATCACCGTTCTTTAGCCCACTCTGCCACCCCAGTTCAGACATGGCCTATGCAAATCAGTCTGACCCTGTGCCTCATGGGAACAGTCCAGCCCGAACTGCCAAGCCATGTCTTCCCTGGACGGTGATGGATTAAACCCAGATCAGTTGACTGGGGGTGAGTGCTTGCAATGTTCAACACTCCGTCCATCATTTCCTTTGGTTTTGCTTTGTTTGTTCAGTAAACCAAAACAAAAGAATACAAAGAAACTCCAGAATACAGTGAAATGTTAATTCCTAAACCAAACCTGGAACATTGTAGTCCTGGTAATATGGATGCATTTTTTCCAATATTCAATAATTATCGTATCATGAGAGAGAGAATGTGTTATGTGACTTTGCTGAGGCAAAGCTTATATTGTAAAGATCAACTTGATAGTTGTAGTTGTAGTCCATACATAGGTGGGCTGTGATTTTTTGTCCTAATTTAAGATCACATCTGTTTGATTGTGTTTTCAGAAGAATATTGTGCCAAATGGAGTAAATGGTTGATTATGAATACATAAAGAATGTATTAGGTTGTGAGAGACATCAGGTAGACAATATGTGTGAAGAGGTTATCATTACTATGCATATTTGCATGAGGGATAGAGGTGTAAGAGTGAGGAAAGTGTGCAATAGTTACTGTGATCGAGGAAGTGTTTGTTCTTACCAGTCACTCCTGCACCTGAACTTCCCACAATTCCTTCATTGTCGAGTATGGACACCTCCTCACAGGGCATCAGATTTTGGGGTCTGGGAGGCACACTACCAGTTGCCAGGTTCTCTTGGTTTGCCCTGGAATCGGGGGAATGGAGTTTTCCCTGCAAATCATTCCATCACTTGCAGGTGTCTCCAGTGAGCACCTAGTGTTTGAGATAGCATTAAACGTATCCATGAATCTGGCTCACATTTCTGTCCTTTTGCTTATGGTTGGCATCTGGACCTGTGCTCCAAACAACTGGGCCTCAATCCTAATTATCCACAATCACAATTAACTAATTTTTAGAGAATGTGGACTATCTTAAAGGCATTTTCGTAAATAATGATAGCATAGCTCTCCTGCTGAGCATTCTTGTGTATAGTAAATGGTTTATGTGGCTATAGGAGATTATTTTGTAGTGGGACCTGCAGGAGGTGTCACTGAGTAGAATTTAAGCAGATGTGTGTTGACAGACATATGCTTCAAGTTTGTGGGATGTGTCCACCATTGCAGTCCTCACTGTGATGGTTTCTCCATACCACTCTGACTGTGGACAACTACACATATTCTGGATGTCTCCCTTATCAATGCTTATGGAATTGTGTCTATTGATAGTGGAAAGGGAGATCAATGACAGAGGACTGACATACACCTGACGGACTGTCCTCCATCATGATGGATGGCAGTCTTTAATGCCAAACCCTAAATACAGAGGATGTATAGCCACTGGCCTGACAGACAGATAGGAACAGCCATGATAAAAAACGACCTCTAGATCAGGTCCTTTGTGTTCAATTTAACAAAAAGGTAATTTGAAACCAAAGAGATACACTCTCTTTTCTTCGGGCCAGTTGTACGATGTAAAATTGCATGCGACCCATTTGCGCATGCAATTTTAGTCTGGGCCATGTACTTACACTATTTTCTAAGTCGCAAGTAATTTGCGACTCACAAAATAGTGTATTGCGACTCGCTATTAGGAAGGGGCGTTTCCTTCCTAATAGCGAACGCAGAGCCATGTATGAATGTTTCGCAAGTGCGGTCACAAAACACTCACAAATTACCGCCCTCTTCAAGAGGGCGGTAATTTCCCCTTCCCCTTTGTGACTGGCTCCCAAAATATTTTTTAAAGGACGTTTCATTTTTTAAAAAAATGCATCTAAGGAAAACGGGCTGCATTTAAAAAAAAAAAGCTGCTTTATTTAAAAGCAATCCCAGACATGGTGGTCTGCTGAGGCTAGCAGGCCACCATCCCTGGGAGGGCCTGTCATTCCCAATGGGTTCGTAAATTGCGAGAGGCTCATTAATATTCATGAGCCTCATAATTTGCGACCCCATTGGAAATCGCAAACAGTGTTGAACACACTGTTGTACATGCAAAATAGTGCCTTGCAAATTGCGAGTCGCAAAAGACTCGCAATTTGCGAGGCGCTATTTGGCGCTTCGTACATCTGGCCCTTTGTCTGCAATATTCACCTTTTTAAGTGAGATCTGCATGAAATATAGTTCTGTAATGCAAAGAAAACTTTAATACTGCTATACATCAGCGTTATTAAATACATTTATCTTTACATTATCAGTATTTTTATAATGATTTATACAGCACTTCTGCCATTGGAAAGTGCTGCAACAAGTGTGACTGTAACCCAATTCAGTGACACCCAATTGCCTGAACTCAAAAGGATGGGGATCATCATCTGAACAATGTTGTGTTAGATAACAAGAAAGCTTTATTATTATTTCAGTTTTGTCTAGTATTTGTGGGTGGTGATTGATGCTTATTATCAGTCGCCCTTTGTTAACGTGTTGAAGCCTTCCGTTGCAATGAGGACTCCGTAAAGAACAATAAAGGACAACTGAAGGTCAAACGGGAGCTAAAGGTTGTTGGAAGTTAGTATCTGCACGCTCACCGAGGCCCAGAAGTAGATTGAAGTCACCTGCACTACCTCTTTGATTATTGGGTCAAGCATCACTCCTACCCCCACTTAAATCACTATAATAGCATGTTAACGAAATAAACTTTTCACAAATATTTTTCATTTTCGCCTTTCATGATTCAGTGGTAACTGGCCTTCTCAGTATGTGTACATATTATATTCTAAATACAATAACACATATGCCACGCTCCACATAAAATGTAGGAAATAATATTCATATGTAACAGTCATGGTAGTGGATTGAATTTGATGTTAGAAACATAAATCTTAAATGTGTTTGAGATGATTTTCATTTGACCTATAGCATTGTAATAAAACTGTAATAAAGTACGTAAAATATTCATGATGATAAATTATGGAGAAATCCATTAACATACTTAAATATGGGGGGGAGGAGCCTAGCGCGCATCTAAGATGGTCGCGTGAGCACAGGGCTCCCCGGACCCTTTCTGCTCCTCGGAATATATCCTGAGATTATCCTGATTTGGTTTATGGAATTTGGGAGATGAAGACCAGCTGATCATATATCTCTTTTTAAAACTCTAATTGGACCTGGGAATCCTGAGTTGTCGTCGTCGGAACTTTTGGGACCCACCCGGCGGAGGTGGCCGGGGTGAAGGTGACCCGTGGGGCCGGGCTGCGATTGAACAACAGCGGCCTCAGCGCGGTGCCAGTTGCCGAGTCAGCGCTTTCGGTTTCGATTTTGGCCTTCAGGAGATCGGCTGGCGTGCGTGCTCAAGGTGGCGAGGTGCCTCCTGGGCCTCTGCCCGAGGCTTGCTTCCATCTGCTACTGGTGGGCCTGACGCCTCCGACCCCCACATCGGCAGTTTGTGGTCCTTTTGCTGGCGCCCGCAAACCTTTTGATCGGAGGTCCCACTGAGAGACTGCGCTCGCATGGCGGGCAAGGGGGGTCCGGAGGGGCGCAAGACCAAGGCTTCTCTGCGCGGGGGAGCGGTCCAGAGCAACAACATGGACCGCTACACCCAGGGCAGGGGGCCCCCTGGCGCTACTGGCCTCTCCCCGGATGCTGCGGGGGGAGGCACGACCATCTCTGCGGAACTTTCCCTGCAGGACATTATGGGCGCCATCGAGGGCATCAGGGAAACCATCGCGACGCAATATGAGGCCCTGGCCCGTAAGATCGACACTGTCGCAATCGATGTCACCCTGATTCGGGCCGACCTCTCCAAAACCAACGAGAAGGTCCAGGCCCTTGATACACGGACCTCCACCCTGGGTGCGGAGGTGTCGGATCTGCGGGCCGCGCTTGGGGACATTAGAGTGGTCAACGACCATATGGCCCGGCGGCTTGAGGACTTCGAGGGACGGGCCCGACGCAACAACATCCGCATCATTGGTGTACCGGAGTCCTCAGACGGCCGCCCGGTGGACCTCGTGGTCGAGGAACTTATCCTGCAACCGCTGTCCCCGGCTGGCCTAAGTAAATTCTTCGCCGTGGAGCGGGCCCATCGAGTTCCGGGCGGCCGGCCGCGGCCGGGGGCCCCCCCGAGGCCTATCGTGGCTAAACTGTTCCACTACAGGGACCGCGACGCTATTCTGCAGGCTTCACGGACCCGTGGCCCGGTCCGCTACGAGAACTCGACCATCAATTTTTATCCGGACTTCACGCAACTGGTCCAGAAACAGCGGATGGGATTCCAAGGGGTGAAGCGCCGTCTCCGCGGGCTGGGCCTGAAGTATTCGATGATCTACCCGGCGAAACTCCGAGTGGAGCATGGAGAGCGGACAGCCTTTTTTGACTCTCCTGTGGCCGCAAGTGACTGGCTGGACTCGCTGCCGGACGGGGGTGGCCGGCCCGGGCCCTCTGGGGGCACCGCAGGTGACGGGTCCCCTTAGACTGACATTTGGTCCTTGCTTTTGCGGTTTTGCACTGTACAGTTGGGTCTTACTTCTTTTGCATACTGTGTTTTACCAGGACCCGTGAGGGGCGCGGGCGGGTTCGGGTCCCTTTCCTCCTCCGGGGTCTTTTTGTAGAATGGGGTTAGGGGGGCGACAGGCACACTGCAAGTTGGGGGGGGTCATTGGCCCGCAGGGGTGCAGGGTGGGGGGAGTTGGACTTGGGGTGGGGTTGGGGGGGAAGGGGGGTTGTTTTGTTGTGTGTTTTTTGTTTACAGGGCGAGGTATTGATTTTTGTCCATATTTGGGAACCGTGCTGCGGGCTGGGGGCCTCTTGATCTATTGGAGGGGATGGGGGGAGACGGGTTGAGGCTTATGTCATGGAACGTCAATGGGTTGGGGGATCGTATTAAGCGGGGTGTTGTACTGCAATATTTGCGTCGTGTGACTCCTGATGTGGTGTTTCTCCAGGAGACGCACTTGGTCGGCAATGTCTGACATGCGATGAACAGGGGGGGATACCGCCTCGTAGCCCATTCTGGTTTCACAACAGGCTCCAGGGGGGTGGGCATTCTCCTGCGAACCTCCCTTCCGGTGGAGATCACGAGGATAGTCTCGGATGACAGAGGGCGCTATGTGTGTTTGATTGGGAGGTGGGAGGGGCAGCCCCTTACCCTGGTTTCGGTCTACGTCCCCCCGGGTCTCCAGAACTCCACCTTAACTGACTTGGGTCGAATGCTGCTTGACCTTCCGGACGGCCTCCTGCTCATGGGCGGGGACTTTAACTCTGTGGTTTCGGGTGAACTGGATCGTCACCCACCGAGGACCCTCCCCGCTGCCCAGTCGTGGCTGGGTGGGATGTTGGAGACCTTCGGCTTGGTGGATAGTTGGAGACTAATGCATCCGACCCAGTGTCAGTTCACCTTTCATTCGGGGGCGCATGGGAGTCTCTCTAGGCTGGACTACTTCCTTATGCCCGCGGCGCAGACTGGTCGGATTCGAGAGGTCAGACACTTGGCGCGTGGTATCTCCGACCATTCTCCGCTGTGGCTTCTCTTTGACACCGGGTCGCGGTCTGCAGGGCGGGTAGCTCCTATTAACCCTTGGTACCTGTGGGACCCTGCGACTCGTGACAGCCTGGTTAGGGCCATGGACCAATACTTCAGTGAAAACGAGGGGTCGGTGTCGTCTGCGTTGTCCCTTTGGGAAGCCTTTAAAACTGTGATACGCGGACACGCCCTCGCCCAGATAGTGGTGGCCAAGAAGGTTAGGAGCGAGGCGGTGGTGAAGCTGGAGACTGACATCTCGGGGTTGGAGTCGGCCCTGGAGGCGAATGTTACTCCGGACGGGCTACATGCCCTTAGCCTGAAACAGTTCGAATATAGGTCCCTGGTCACTGACGCGGCCAAAACTATGTATAGGGAGCAGCAGGGCCGATTGTATGACGCGGGGGACAAGGCGGGAAAGTTGATCGCGTGGCTGGACAAAAAGGAGAGAGTGAATCGTGTGGTCCCCGAGTTGCGTGCTGCTGACGGTGTGTGTGTGACTGAGCCGGATGAGATTGTGGAATGTTTCGCTGACCACCTCCGGGCGGTGTACTCCCCGGTGACTGACAGGGATGAGGATGACTCTCGCCTCCTACTGAGAGATATTGCTCTGCCCGGCCTGTCCGTTGAGGACCGGGAGCGGCTGGACGCTCCCTTGTCGTCGGATGAAATAGCGACCGCGATCCGTTCCCTTCGCTCGGGCAAGGCTATGGGTCCTAACGGTTTGCCCATTGAACTATACAAATTGCGTCCCGATAAGCTTGCGCCCTTCCTCAGCCGCATGTTCCGCGACTCTCTCGCGGCGGGTTCCCTTCCGGCCGACCAGCGCTTGGCCACTATAGTCGTTATCCCCAAGGAGGGCAAGCCGCGAGACCGCTGTACTTCTTACCGGCCCATTTCACTGCTCAATGCGGAGCCCAAAATCCTGGCGAAAGTCCTGGCCAATCGATTGTTGAGTGTCGTGTGCGACCTTATTCATCCGGACCAATGCGGCTTTATCCCGCACCGCAACACCGCTCTTAACTTGCGGCGTCTTCACGGTGCTCTTGCCAGGGCGGAGCTCCTCTCCGAACCGGCCGTGCTGGTTTCTTTGGATGCCACGATGGCCTTTGATACTATTGAGTGGCCATTCCTCTGGGCCGTCTTGGATAAATTCGGCTTTGGAGAGGGATTTATTGGCTGGGTGAGGCTCCTTTACACGGGACCCATGGCTCAAGTGGTGGTGAATGGGCGGGTCTCTCGGCCCTTTGCCCTCGGCAGGGGCACGAGGCAGGGGTGCCCGTTGTCCCCGTTGCTTTTTGCTCTCGCCCTGGAGCCACTCGCTGCCTGGCTCCGTTGGGAGCCCTCGCTTAGAGGGATCCGGTGGGGCCCGGGCTTCGAAGATCGGGTCTCGCTGTATGCGGACGACATTCTCCTGTATCTCACCTCACCGCGGCAGTCACTCAACGTCCTCTTTGACGTTCTGACCTCCTTTGGGAACAATTCGGGTCTCACGATCAATTGGTCCAAATCCTGCGTTTATCCCATCTCTGGTGGTCCTCCTCTCCTGCCGCCTCGGCTCCCGATTCAGATATCTTTGAGCGGCTTTAAGTACCTGGGGATATACGTTTCGCTGGACCCGGTGGCTCGCTATGAGCAGAATCTCCTGCGTCCACTTCGGCGGCTGCGGGAGGACACGGCCCGGTGGTGCAGGCTCCCCCTGTCCCCGCTGGGTCGGGCCGCGCTGTTTAAAATGATGTCCCTTCCCAGGTTCCTCTATGCACTCCAGAACTCCTTCGATGTTATCCCAGTGGTCTACTTTCGGGAGGTGGAGAGCCTGCAGAGGAGACTGGTGTGGGACGGGCGGGCGCGTATTGCTCTTGCCAAGCTCACTCTCCCCTGGTATGACGGGGGCATCGCGCTTCCTGACATTCGCAGGTACTATTGGGCCTCGCAGCTCTCTGCCATTAACCACGCCACGTATGCGCCTGGCTTGAATCCGGCGTATGAGATGGACAAGTTCCTGCTTCCCGGCGGGAACTACAACAGGGCACTTTATTCCCGCCTGGCTGGCCGGACCTTACGGGTCCTACTAAGATTGCGGTGCGGACCTGGAGGGCTGCCACTGCGGCCATGGGCTGGAGTGAGCGATTAACATGTGCTACTCCCTTGTTTGCTTCCGACCGCCTGGGTAGCTTGTGGACCACGAAGGGGTTTGACCAGTGGGACACGATTGGTATCAGCAAAGTGGGAGACCTGTGGCACAAGGGCGCGGTAAAGACTTTCGCGGTGCTCCAGGCCGAATACGAGCTGACCGACAGGGAGTTTTTCCGCTACGCCCAGGTTCGACACGCCCTGCTCTCGGTCTTCGGGGAGGGGACCAAGATCCCTGTTTCCTCGCCCCTCGAGGACCGCATACTTGATGGACATGTCCCTGATAGTACTATTTCTTTAATTTATAAAAAATTAATTAATCACCGGGCGGACCTTCTTGTTCGCCTTCGGGAGGCTTGGACTGGGGACGGGGTGGAATTGGACGACGAAGATTGGCAGTCTGCACTGTCGTCCCCCAAGGAGGTTGCCATTCCGGCTCGTCTTCGGTTGGTACAGCTCAAGATTCTCCACCGGGTGTATGTGACGGGTCCGCGCTTGGTCTCGATGGGATTTTCCGGCGACGGGCTCTGTAAGCGAGGCTGTGGGCTCAGCGCCACCTTTCTTCATATCCTTTGGGAGTGCCGCGAGGTGGCGGACTACTGGCGCCGGGTCCACACGGTTATGGGACAGGTCACCGGGGTTGTGCTGCTGCCGGAGGTGCGTCGCTGTGTCCTGAATGTGTGGGAGCCCAATGACTACAGCGCGGCTCAGACTCGGTGGGCGGCCCTAGGGAACATGATTGCCAAGAGGGACATAGCGCAACTTTGGGGCGCTCAACGGCCGCCCACCGTGTCAGTATGGAAGGAGAATATGGACTGGTGTATGTTTAGGGAGAAGACTGTGTATGTGGCCCGTGGCAAGCCGGGGGCATGGGGTAGAATTTGGGGGCAATGGAACGCGTATCGCGGAGGCATCTGTACGCCCCCCCTGGTAGATACTGATATCGCCATGTCCCCCTGACCCTTGATGGCTCCTGGCGCCTTCTGGAACAACTACATATGGACGTTCATCTTCCTTGACCCCCTCCCCCCCCCCCCCCCCTCCGTCCCCGGCCTCCCGGTACTCCTCTCTTTAGCGGTTTGCTCAATTGTCCTGACTGGAGTTTCCCGGGGGGAGCCTGACCCGCACTGGTTTCCCTCATAACTCGCCTTTTGTTGTGTATTGTTTGTCCTTTTGTTTTTGTGATTGTTGGACTTACGCTTCCTGTTCCTCGAGAACTATCTGGAGCCACTGCAGGGCAGTGCCCTGGGAACTGATTGTAGCTTTGATATGTGTAGATTTCCTTCTGTACCTAGCGGCCGGCCCGGGTGGTTGTAGGCCCGTACTTGTAACCGAATTATTGCTTAATAAAACTTTTTCAAAAAAAAAAAAAAAAAAAAAAAAAAAACATACTTAAATATGAAATACATTAAACGGTTCTTCCTGTTTAACATCTTCGTGCTTTTTCCCTTTGCTGGATAATATAAGCTAGCCAACAGCCTGATAAATTCATACCCACAAAAGGAAATAAATTATTTCAACACCTATAATAAAATCAGATACTGGATGTGCCCATGGCCATTTCAGAGACATTATCACGCGGGCTCGGCCAAAGAAAGCAGTGGGGCTATTTACTGAGTTGAATCTTCTGACTGCGCTTTCATAGATAAAGTCATTTGAATGGAGTAGTATCTCTAACCGACTCGAGTGAAATTTGGTTATACCGACAAGGCAACTTGCTGTGCTGCGCTGCGTGAAAGGGAGAGAGCAGAAATGCGTATCTAAGTGGCGTAACGAAAGTTCAAGGGGCCCCCCTGCATTATACAGGGAGGGGCCCCCGCTCTGGATTTATTCCGGAGCGCTCAGGCATAAGTACTGTGCCGAGGGGGCCTCCTGCAGCGCGGGGGCCTGTGTTACGCCCTTGGCGTATCTACTAAAGTATGGTGCGCTTCTGCTCTCTCAGAGAGCTAGCTCACTTCAGGCAGCATAACGCCAACGCAAGCACACTTACACCACGGTGCAAGGGTGCCTGCAATACAAGGAGAATTGTTTTTGTGCAGGAAGAGAAACCTTCCTGCACGAAAACAATCTCTTTAGGCATTTTACGCTTTCTCATGTGCTTCAGATTGCAGCACTGTAATAAAACTGTAATAAAATACGTAAAATATTCATGATGATAAATTATGGAGAAATCCATTAAAATCCTTAAATATGAAATACATTAAACGGTTCTTCCTGTTTAACATCTTTGTGCTTTTTTCCTTTGCTGGATAATATAAGCTAGCCAACAGCCTGATAAATTCATACCCACAAAAGGAAATAAATTATTTCAACACCTTTAATAAAATCAGATACTGTATGTGCCCATGGCCATTTCAGAGACATTGGCACGCGGGCTCGGCCAAAGAAAGCAGAGGGGCTATTTACTGAGTTGAATCTTCTGACTGCGCTTTTATAGATCAAGTCATTTGAATGGAGTAGTATCTCTAACCGACTCGAGTGAAATTTGGTTATACCGACAAGGCAACTTGCTGTGCTGCGCTGCGTGAAAGGGAGAGAGCAGAAATGCGTATCTCAGTGGCGTAACGAAAGTTCAAGGGGCCCCCCTGCATTATACAGGGAGGGGCCCCCGCTCTGGATTTATTCCGGAGCGCTCAGGCATAAGTACTGTGCCGAGGGGGCCTCCTGCAGCGCGGGGGCCTGTGTTACGCCCCTGGCGTATCTACTAAAGTATGGTGCGCTTCTGCTCTCTCAGAGAGCTAGCTCACTTCAGGCAGCATAACGCCAACGCAAGCACACTTACACCACGGTGCAAGGGTGCCTGCAATACAAGGAGAATTGTTTTTGTGCAGGAAGAGAAACCTTCCTGCACGAAAACAATCTCTTTAGGCATTTTACGCTTTCTCATGTGCTTCAGATTGCAGCACACATAGAAAGAAACAATAAGGAGGAGAAAAAAATGTTTATGCCATACTCTGGTTGGCATACCGATTTCACACAATCCCAGGTTTACAGCCCGTTTGTAAATTTGGGATTGTGTGAAATCCATGGGTGGATGCATGGAAACACTCATGTTCCACCCATGAAACACCTAGAAGAAAAACGTAATGTAATGCAGCGCAAGCGGCAGCATTGTGTTATATTTTTGTTGCAGAACCACCCATGTCAATGCAAATTGGCCCTTGGATGGCTTTGTAAATATCTACTATTATTTTGAAATCATGGACGCGCCACAAAAGTGATGCAACCATGACACAAAATGTTAGTAAATCTATCCCGAAAAGTCTTGGGATATCCCAAACTCTGTTACATTATTTTTGATGAAATTTTGCAAGGCTAGGTTGATGAGAAATCTTATAAGATTTCTGCCTGCTGGAGACTGATTCTAGTTGAAAATATCATGTCTTCTTTTTCCTTGTTTATGTAAAATGTTGGCTAATACATTTCATAGCATTTTGCATAAGTTTTCAAGAAATCTATTTGTCTACCTCTAGACTCAAATATTGCCCCTAAATCCTTACACGCACTTAGATTGAGACAGCAATGAAGCTGCCAGTGTCTGGGATAAATTTGCCAAAGTAGTGGCTGTGAGAAGGATGTTTGTTAAAATCCGAAGGTCACAAATGAGGCATATTAATTCTATATTTTTGTTATAGGGCTAACTCGTTCAAAGGTTTTGGAGCGCTTTTCATGCGCACCAGTTAGATTACACAAGGTCCCATTATTTTTTATATATTATTCAATGCATGGAGAGATTTGCCTAGAATTTCAGAATGTTAGGACTACGGTGAGACTCGAACCTGGTTCCTCATTTCCATAGTAGGCTGCTTCTGCTGTAGCGACACATTCCCAAGCAATAATATCTTTGTAATGTGACTGTGAATGCGACGTGCTATGGAGTAGGCCATTTAAAAGTGACATTGGAGTAGAGGTAAATACACAAGATATAAAATCGGTTTTTGGTACTGTACTGTTGGAACAGTAAGTTCAAAGGGGTATTACTGTACCTCCTTTTGCACTCTTTAATGTTCTAATCTTTTATAATACAGATTTGATGCAAAAGCTCTGAAGACTTTTGAATTATATGTGCGGGAAAGATAGAGCCCTGTAAATTTTTGGGGATAAAAAGGTCAAGGTTAAAAATAGTATGGTATACTTAGAATTAACAAAATATTCATGTTCTGGATAATAAATTAGTGTTTTGCTTATAAAGAATTATTGTTAGGGCTTTGGGTACAAATTTGGGTTATGACAAGGAAAAGGCTACAGTCAGGTTAAGCCAAGGTTTAGTGTTAATGGTCAGTGTAGAAAATGGAATTTAAGCAATAATCATCCTTGTCAGGGTGCAGCACTAGCGCCACTATATGAACCTGAGCACTTCCCCTTGGTGCTTGTGGCATATAGCAGAAAGGTATTAATCAGAAACAATGTGTGAAGTATTAACACAGTACCAAAACAGTAATAAAGTTAAGCACAACACAAGAAAAATCAGAAACCAATTTACAAAAATAGAAATAGAGTACATTTTAATATATTCGATGACATGGAAACTACAAAATTCTAAGTGGAACCAGAGATATTAATTTTAAAAGTGTAAGGTAAAAACAGCTCCAAAAAGGAGTCCCATGTTTTTCAGGATGTTAGGAGGAGTTCACTTTGACACCAACCAGAGTTCCATGACACGAGGAACAGCACTTGGGTTTCAAGATTCACTCCAGCAGAAGCCACCAGGGCAGGATTAGTTGAAACTGGCAGGTGCAGAAATGGCCTCTTGAAGCTTGTTACATCCCTGTAGCTTGAACAGGACACCAGCCTTATGACCCTTGGAGATCATTTCTTTGCCCTGGGTATAAGGGAAAAAGCAGGTCGAGTCCCTTTGGCTTTTCTTAAGTCTCAGGCAGCAGGTTCACTCCTCTTCTGATCTTCCACAGTTCCAGTAGAGTTCTGAGAAGGGTACTGAGGATAACCTCTGGTTACTCCATAACCAAGGGGGTAAAAGATCCTGGGGTTTCTCTACCCACTTTTGCAGCATTTCCTGTGTGGCTTACTGCAAATAATCTCTCAGTACCCCTCTCTGTCTGTGACAGGATAGGCCTCTTTGAACATAACCAACTTCCTGGGCACAGCTCAGATTGCCATCATTCCATGGGAACAGACAAACCTCCCCACACCCAAGACCATCATCCAACTCTGGCAGCAGTTTTAACACCTCATCAATGGAATTATTCAGTTGCCAGTGACAGGTGGAGCTCACACAAATTGGCCTCTGGAGGTCTTCTGCAGGAAAAAGGTAACTTTCCAAAATTACCTTTTATAAAATATGTATTGAAAATCTGACTTCACCAATGAATTGGTCTTTTAATAAATATTTCGAAAATTATTAGGAGGTAATTCATAGCTAGAGATAACAAGATAAAATGTAATAGATTTTCCATCATCCATCTGCACAGAAAGTGCAATCACTGTGCTTCCCAACATCTATCTGCACAGAAAGTGACTTCATTGGTTTCCTACATGTACTGTTAACCCCCTCCAGGACCTTCTTAATGGCAGTTGCAGCGAGGAAGCATAGCAGATAAACGCGGCAAGCACGTCGCTGTCTCACTAAACGAAAGCCTCTCTGTCCCCGTCTCAGCTTGGACTGTACTCACTGACATGAACCCAGGTCCTCCACCTACTCAGCGCTATCCTGCCATGCTTCTCCATACACTCTCAACCACACCACAGCACACAACATATAAGGATCATTCACATGTGCCTCCTGTAAGTCCTCATGCACTCTACCACACCCTAAACCCACTAATGCAGCACGAACATCACCCAGCATCCCACTCACTCATGCTCAAACTCACACAAACCTGGCACCAACTCATCCTCACACAGATCAAATACCACACTTGCATGCATGCTCCTCAACTCTCACCCACTCATCAAACACAGCATGAATGTATGGTACCTACAGAACCTGCTCTTCCTCACAGAAATATGACTAAGCTCAACCTCTGCACTGGACATCACTACAGCCATCCAAGCTGGCTTCAAGATCGCCAGGCAAGACTGTGAGCAAATGACTGGAGATGGTTCCACCATCATATTCAGAGATGCCATCAGCTGCACCACCTAAAAGTACACTTCCACCAGCTAGCTGGAACACCTCACATTCAGGATACGCATTCATAGCCATCTTCCTTCTGGTCAGAAAACCTGCATACAAACCACCAGGACCCGCACCAATTTTGCCAGTTACACACACCATCTCACCCTTCATAATCAACACCAGGACCCTCATCAGAAACCTGAGCCAGGACTTAGGAGGCTGCATCAATCTAAAATCTATTGCTCATCTTGAAAACCTAAACAATCTCTACCTCACCCAGCTCGTTACTGAACCCACCCTCAACACCAGACATCTATTGGACCCGATTTTCTCCTTAATCAGTAACTTCATGGTCAAAAAGCCGGTAACTATGACTTGGACAGACCACTCCCTTTTCAGTTTCAGCATACCTATCTTGCACCATCACAGACCTACCACCACCGGACTGGCCAACTGCTGCTGGAAAAGCATAACAGAGGAGGGGGGGCTTTACCCCTCTATGTGTACTTGCCCAAGCCCACCGGCAACTTACAGAAACCCATCAAGAACCTCAACAGCTGGATCACCACATGCATTGACACCTTGCCCCCCAAAAGTGCAACCCATGGCAAGAGCCCGACCACAGGTGAGCTGTTATTCAAAGCCATCATCAAAGATTTCACCCTGCCTCTTTCTGACTTCAGCAACATCACCCCCTTGCAAGACCTTTGCAACAAGCTCTCAGAATTCAACAATTAACAAAATCATTTCTATATATACATATACAGCAACTTCAAACCTCAAATGGACCCTACTACTATCGTAATTCAACTTTCCATCATGGTCGAAGAACAAACTCTGACCTTGTGGCCTGCCATCACCACTGCAGAAACCGCTGCTACCATGAATCCCATCAGTTTGTGTGCCCCATCTGACCCTTGCCCCCACTACACCTTCACCAAAGCACAGTAAAGGAACAGCAGTTATCACCACTTCAGACAAACATCTGCATGATTCTTCACAGGGGAGACATGACTCTACACATTTTCTGGACATCTCTGCAGCATTTGACACAGTCCGACATCCTATCCTCATCAAACATCTACACGAGATTGGCATCCAAGGACCCACTCCCAACTAGACCTGCTCCTTCTCAACAGAGAGAAGACATGCTCTCAGCCTGGCACGTTATTCCTCAGAAGCCGGAAAACTCATCTGGGGAGTGCCTCTAGGTTCATCTTTCAGCCCCACCCTCTTCAATACATACATGATCTCGACGGCCAATATAATCTGTGCACACAACATCGACATCCTCTACTACGCTGACAACACACAACACATACTTTTTCTCTCATACAAGACACACGACACACATTCACCACCTGCATGACCAAAGTAGCTAACTGACTAAAAGCACAATGTCTCAACACTGACAACATAAAAGTAGTGACCTCAAAATCATCATCACCAGCAACCTGGACATGACTGTACAAATCAACAACATCACTGCATCCTGCTTCCACATCCTGAAGATGTTCAGGACAATTTTCAAATGGCTCCCAAGCAATACTAAATACCTGTCACTGAGATCAGATAATACTTTATTTTGTCAGTAAGACACAGCCATAAAAATACAATTCAAACATAGAAAACATAATTAAAAACATATCTCATGGTTTTCTCAATAAAATAATTCTAAAAACAGTAGATAAAATTTTTTTTTTTAAAACCAGTGTCCCCAGCGCACAAAATAAGTGAGTCCTGCTGTGTGGCTTCATGTCCTTCAATCATCACATAGGTAAGTTAAATAACAAGATCAGGCATCAAAACATAATTTGTTTTCTCTTAGCAAAAGCACCCTTTAAAAGAGAGCAAATACAAATACAAAGGGTAGGTGAGTGTAACTCTTGCAAATGCAACAGGGCCTAGGCAAATCTTATGATTCTCCAAGCTCTAATTAAAGGACAAATTAAAACATTATTGGAGTTGAACTGGCCCAATGGGCAGCTCAAATGTCAACTTATATTGCCAAATCTAAATCTAGCTCAAAGGACTCTGTCCCAGGTGATGTCCACACATGACAGATATGGTTTCATATTTGGAGTGGTCTGCAGAAATCCATGCTCCTCTACTGAGGTTTTAACAAATTCCCCTCCCTCGCTAAGCCACATTTTCCTGGATTGAAATGCTTTTTGATCCAGGTAAAATCAGCCTTGGTGATAGCAGAGGGGGAAGAGAAGATTTCCGGTCTCACAAGAATAGACAACTCATTCTTGACATATTGCAACCATGGGATTTATTTATTTTATTTTATGCATTTTTATATAGCGTGCACTTTACCCTAAGGTGTCAGAGCGCTGTACAATAGAACCAGTTACGCTACATGAGAGAAATGTTACATAATAGAACGTTACAAAAATAAACAGGAGAGGTAGAGTAAAACCATAGAAGGCAATAGCACAATATCAAACACAGCAAGCAAGGGTGAGAAATGTACAAGAAATTATTACAAATTTACAATGATGAACAGACTTCCTAGAGGGGTCTGAGAATGAAGGTATGGCCAAGCTTCTATCGCAGGCTAGGCAATCGAACATCACCTTCCTATTAAAACCTGTGTGCAAATTCACCCAGAGGGGGAAGAGAAGATTTCAGACTCCCCAGAATAGACAACTAATGCTTGACATTTTGCAACCATGGTATGGCCAAGCCTCTATTGTAGGCTAGGCAATAGGACATCACCTTCCTATTAAAACCTGTGTGCGAATTCACCCTAGCAGTACACCACAATACCAGAGGGGGCAATTTGATAAGATGATCAATGTAGTCAGCCCTCTGCTCCTGATGGACAACATAAGTGGCACAGGCCAGGGGTATGCCCAGAATGCGTTGCAGGTACATACTCTCTACCATCTGGAGGGTGGTGATATTGGAGTCTCACTAGATGCCAGCCCAATATGTGAGGATAGATAGATGTTTACTTCTAAAAAGCTCCAAGAGGGAGGTCACAGGTTTTTTGCCAATATGTGAGGTTAGGTTGTAAATAGCCAGCAGCATTAGCAAACCTTGGAGACGTTTTGTATCTACAGGGACCATGCCCAGGTAAGACAACTCCTGGGCAGGAGAATCAGGGTGTCCCTGCAGAAACACACTCTTCACCTTAAAGGATTTTGGGCCACAAAACATAGTGAATGATTTAGAGCATTTTGTGACTAAGCCCAATGATTCCATAAAGTTAACAAATTCTAGTAAAAGGATATTAGGCTCTTATGTGTTCTTCCCAGTAAGACAGTGTCATCCACGTAAAGTAAAGGCAGAGCTTTCTTCTTACCCACATAATGTACATCTGCAGCAAAGACAGAAAGTGCATACTTCTGCCAATTCATGTACAATAGGAATAATATAGGGACAAATACACACCCTTTATGTACACCCTTCTCCGGTGGAAAGCTACTGGTGTGCTCACCAGCCAGACCATATCTTACAGATGTTGAGATATCAAAGTGAAGAGCCCGCAAGAATTGGAAAAGCCCTTGGTCCACCCCATACCCTCCAGCAAGGCCCACAGTTTGGATCTTACCACGCTGTCGAAGGCACTCAACAGATCCATGAAGGCTAGTCAGATGGAGCCGTGCTTTGCAATTCTATATTTGGTAACGAAGTACAGGTTTAAGCATTGTTCCACCATATCCATCCCCTTCCGGGACACATATTGTACCTCAGAAAGCATGTTTGTCTCCCGGATCCAGGACCACAAGCACTCCAACACCACCCTCCCTACAATTTTTACAGCAGAATCCAGCAGGGAGATCGGGCGATAACAACATGGAGACTGCAAGTCACAATTTTTAAAAATAGGCACAATGCTAGCAGTATGCCACGAGTTGGGGAGGCCAGTGCTTGTAAATGCTTTGAAACAATTGCATAATAATGGGGCCCACAATTCTGAGACTGATTTCTAGATGTCAATGGGAACCCCATCTGGACCTGGGGCCATGTTCAATTTCATGAGAGCATCCCAAATCTCTTCCAAGGAAAAGCTCAGGGTAATAGGCAACTCCACTGCAGCCTATGGGCATATTTGAGACAAGTCAGAGCAGTATAAGGAGCTAAAATGGGCCACCCATGCCCTGAGGCAATAGTAGTGATAACAGATTCATCATTAGAACCCAAGCGAGCTAATGTCCTTAAGCGCTTTCCAGAAGGTCCTGACCTGTCACTCATGCCCCAGTCACCAGCAATTTAGTCTATTGGAAAACCCCTTATAGCGGGTTTACCAAGGAACTCACCAGAAGACTCCAAACCATTGATAGCTCAGCAGCTAGACTCATCCTCAACCTCCCACACAGAACTCTCCCGCCCGACTATACTATCCATAGGAAAGATAGAAAGGATGGTAGAGGAGGAGGTCTGGATATTATTTTACGGGACACCCTACACTGTACTAGTACGAAGCTTGACACCATCAAGGGAGCAGAAAGCCTCGGCTTCTGCCTCTCCCTAAATGCCTCCCTATCCTTCTCAGGTGCTCTAATTTACCGTCCTCCGGGACACAGCGCTACCTTCTTAGACTCACTTGGGGATGGCTTGAGCCACCTCCTGCTCAGATATGCTAATTTCACTCTACTTGGTGATTTTAACCTCCATTTGGAAAATAGAACCGAACCAGGTGCAGATAACTTTCTTCAAATTACAGAATTGCTCACTCTGGCTCAACTGGTGGAGGGCCTAACACACCAAGCAGGCCATACACTAGATGGAGTTTGTTCTAACTTCACCCCATTATCAGTTGGCTCCCCACTTCCTCTGATCTGGTCGGACCATCTCTTTGTCCCCCTTACACTTACGATTCCCCAGGTGAGCCATGCTCACAGGCCATTACCTGTGCCCCGAAATGAACGGAGATAGGCAAAGTTAGCTGATAACCCGAGGCTAGCAACCACTGCCCAAATTCTAACTCCCGTTCTAACAGGGAACACTGGAGAGGATTCAGGCCCTGCCACTCCTGGCTCACCTCAGCCTGCAACGAGCTTTCTCCTTTGGAGAGACCTGACAAGTATAAAAAGCCTAAAATTATTTAAAAAAAACCCTGGTTCACGCCCACCCTGGTTCAAGGTCATCTACTATGCAAGCAGAATGAGCGTAAATAGAGAAAATCAAATAACACTGATGAAAGAACGGCTTACATAAATAGCAGAAGGCTCTATCATCAGCAAATCAAATGTGCAAAAAAAGAGTATTTCTCCAAGAAAATCCAGGAGGCTAATCAAGACCAAAAACTCATCTTCTCGGTCGTAAAGTCCTTCACGGACCCCAAAGTGCTACAGAAAGAGATACCCCCCTCACAAAATCTTTGTGATGAAATCTCAGCATTCTTTGAAGAAAAAATAAAAAAAAAATCAGAAAGACTTCCCTTTGAATATTCCCCAAGATCAGGATGCAGGCTCCGAGCCAACGCCCGCTCACTCTATTCGGTCCTTCAAGCAAGTCTTACTAGAAAAGACCCATGAGGCCATAAGAAAATGCAAATCAGGCTCACCCCTGGATGCTTGTCCTCCATTGATACTTCACAAAATAATAGATATAGTCAACCCTGTCATAAACCAGATAGTTAACTCCTCCATCAGCACAGGCATAGTCCCGGACGAGTGGAAGCTCGCGCTCATGAAACCACTAAAGAAGAAACAAAACATTGACCCCTCCGTACTTTCTAACCTTCGGCCTATCTCCCTACTCCCTCTGCTAGGCAAAGTTACAGAAAAATTTGTGCATAAAGAACTGTCTAAATATATTGAGGATAACGATATCCTTCACCCCCAACAATCAGGCTTTCGTCCCAGGTATTCTACCGAATCAGCTCTACTGGAAATAACTGATGCACTAAAAACTATAGCCGACAATGGCAAGAAAGCTGTTCTGATCCTACTCGACTTGTTGGCCGCGTTCGATACCATCTCGCACAGTATTCTCCTGAAGCGACTCAAACGTGGCGGTATCTCAGGCACCGTCCTAGATTGGATCAAATCTTTCCTTACCAACCGAAGACAGGCTGTTGCCCTAGGTACCTTAGTTTCAACAGAATGTAACATAACAACAGGAGTTCCACAGGGGTCAACCCTGAGCCCACTGTTGTTTAATGTTTACATGACCCCTCTCATCCACCTGATAGGATCATTTGGCATTGAAGTCACGTCCTATGCTGATGATACCCAATTGATCCTTTCTCTTGAAAACAACTCCTCTACGACCAAACTTAACTTCAAACACTGCCTTACCGCAATCATCCATTGGATGAGAGAGAACCATCTTAGATGCAACACGGACAAAACTGAAATCCTCCCTATAGGGAAAAACTTCCTATTCCAGCCTAGTAAATGGTGGCCAGAAGGGACACCACTCCCCCGATACGGTCAAGGTAGCAAAAAACTTGGGAGTAAAATTTGACACTGCGCTCACCTTCCTCCCGCATACTACGGCAGTAGCAGGGACCTGCTCCAGCCTTATTAAATCTCTAAAAAAATTATTTGACCTAATCACACTCACAGCTAGGAAATCAGTTGCAGTTGCCCTGATACTCTCTCGCCTTGACTACTGCAATAGCTTATTGGCAGGATCCAACAAATCTACTTTAAAGAAGCTGCAAGTTGTCCAACACGCCGCGGCTCGACTTGTTCTCAAACTCCAGAGCCCTTCATTGGCTCTCTGTGCACACAAGAATTCTTTTTAAAATCCTTCTAATTACCTTTAGAGCCAAACACAAACTTTGTCCCAAGTATCTCTCTGTGAGATTCACTCCCTATACCACTACTAGAATGCTCAGGTCCTCCGCTGCCAACCTCCTCAAGCCAGCCACCTTCAAATACAAAACTAGGGGTGGTAGAACAGTGGCTGTTTTAGGATCCAAAGCCTGGAACCTACTATCACTCCACCTGAGATTGCTGGAAACAGAGACACTATTCAGGAAAGCGCTGAAGACTTGGGTATTCGCGGCCCCTGATGAGCTGTGTCTCTCTCTTATTTAGGAACCCTAGGGATCCTCCTCCCCCTTATCTCCAGTCACCCAGCGCCAGGATGCTCCTTACTGAGTGACAGACCACGCTATACAAGAGCCACCTTACATTACATTACATTACATCACAAAACACCTTAGGGAGCTCCATTAGCTCCAGATATACAAACATGCTAATTTCAAACTTCTCACACACTACACAAGCACTACACAACTTAGGCCTCATCTATCTGAAAAGTTACATTGTTTTCCACCAACCACCCAGACACCTTAGCTCGGCAGGACACCTATCACACACATCCCTTGTATGCACAGCACCAGATCAGGAAGACAGGTGTTCTGAAAAGTGGAATGACCTCCCACTCGACATCGAGCCTCCTCCTCTCTTCATGAATACTTCAAGAAGCCGAACACCTGGCTTTTCAATTAACCATCCTACCATAGACAATATGCATTAATAGGTCTGTTCTTAAAATTCTAAATTGTAGTGGGTCACAATCGGACCTACCTAATCAGTAATAATGAGGCAGGTAGCAAATTGCAGCTAACTATATTTGGAGGCCATCACAAGTATGCCTGTCTGATGGCATCAGCAGATCTCTATGTCTGTGGCTGCTTTTAAATAAAGCAACATTTTTTTGTAAACGCCGCCAATTTTCCTTAAAGGAAACCAGGCTCCATTTCAATACAAAAGCTCTTTTGTTTTTTGTTTTAGCATTTGTAGAGGTCTTATGGACTACTGTCTACTCTCAACAAAACTTTTTTTAACTTTCACTAAGGGGAAGGGGTCCTCCAATGACCCCTTTCCTTTTGTGAATGGATCACTGCTTCCATTGAGGTGTTGGTGACATTTCAACTCTGATACATATGATACTAGTTTGCCACTCGGAAAGGATGCCTACAACATGGCCCTTCTAGATACTAGGGGGCTGACTAGGATGGCCAGGAGAAGCTACTGACAAGCTGTCTGTGGAGGTCTCCCCGCCATTTTAAGCAGCTTTCACGCCCGCCAGATTTTGATGGCAGGCAGTGTACTGGCAGGCAGAAAGCCCGATCACCACGGTTCCGGGCACGGGTCTGACAGTAGCAATCATTCCGATTGCCGGTTGAACCACTCCACATCCCCAGAATGGTGGCGGTGCCTACTAGTCACAGCCATAGGGATAACAATGTCCCTAACCTGCCAGCCTTTTCATGGCGGTTCACCCGCCATGAAAAGGCTGGGAGAGAGGGACATTGGGCCCAACTTCCAACCTTCCCTCAGACATGACGTAGGTGCCCCCTACATATCCCTGTAACATGGTGCCTGTCACGTAGTGCAGGGGTATGTAAAACATCCCTTTTTTACATAGCAGTTGGTGCTGCAGCTACCAGCACCTGGTGCAATGTAAGACTTGGGCAATGCGACCGCCGCAGTGGCGGTTGTATCCTAATTTGCTCTGTGGGACTGCTGAAGCATGTTGGCCGATCCCCATCCCTGATAGGGTGGCGGGCAGAAGTAAGTCCACTCGCCATCCTAATCAGCCCCTAAATCAGTATCTTTTTGGTATCCCATATATATGAGTTGGAAAAACTTTGTAACTCTGAAAATGGGATTAGTACATAGATTTTTCTTTTAAGTGTTGAAACACCAAAACTGAGACATTACGATTGTTAAAATGCCTAATACATCAGGGCGAGATATAATATTAAACATAATAATGTTCAAACAATAAGGTATAGAACATACTTTATTCTGATTACTTTCAGGCTTTTGAGCTGGAAAGCTATGAAGAGTGCACATCTGACACCAAATGTGATATTCAAAAACGACCACAGGGAATCCTAGCCAATTCATTTATCTTGCTAGGAATGTCCTGTCTACAGTAAATGTTCCACAACTAATTTTAACATATCCCATGAGACACCAACAATAGATGTAGAAAAAGGGATTCTCAATATCCCTGTAACCAGTAGTGCAGGACAAATAGAAAGTGCTACTGCTTTATCTTGGCTGCTCCTATTAAAATATATTCAAGTTTTAATTGATCTTGTTGTAGGTCTTTTTCAGATATCTTTAACCTGAAAAGAAAACTAATTTACTCATTGCAATTTTTGAGTTGATTGGCTCATTATCCCTGTCAAATATTTTATTTGTGTTTTTAATTATGACACAATGGCTTTCTCAGCTATTATTTTAATTATTGTTGTTTTTTATGGTTTCTTTTTACACATTTTCTTATATTGTTATTTCTGATTTTCCAGGAGGTCTGATGCCAAGGGAGAATTGGAAAACGGGATGCCTTTAAAAAGAAAAGAAATATATTTTACAAAAATGTTTTACTAGTAAGCAGTAGTCCCGTGGACCACCACCTAAATATTATTTATTTTAAACTTTCACAAAGAGGAAGAGGTTCCTCTGAGGCCACATCCCATCTGAGAATGGGTTACCACCTCCTTAAAGGTGGTGGTAAAATATTAATGTTTTGCAACAGGATTTCGGTCACAAAACATTAATGCATTCCCCAGGGAATCACTATTTGGAAAATAAACCCTTAACACTACTCTTCCAAATACTTGTTCATAATGCTTCCTAAACCCATTTAATCACTAAAAACCTTTTCCAAATTCACAAATCCTCTGATTTACCAAATCAGAAGGTTTGCAAATGATAAAACCATTAGTACATGAGGCCCCACGTCACTTAGTGCAGCTACTCGTCCTCTTTGCTGCATAACAAAGCTATTTATAGTCACAGTGCCTGTGGTTACGGTTTTATTGGTTTTTGGTGTTCTCACCTGGTGTTCATATCACCTCTAAGGTTAATAATACTTTTGTTAGTCGTTTTTGTTTACAGTAATGTTAGAGTTAGGTTATCAATCATGTGAGAAATATGTGCACGTCCAACTCTGTAACCACATTGATCAGTTCCAACTCCTGGACCAATTTCAATCCGGTTTCCGAACAGGGTCATAACACAGAATCCACTCTCACCCACGTAGTAGATGTTGCACTAAGATCGCTTGATCAAAACGAATATTGCCTCTGAGACTCCTTGACCTTTCATCAGCATTTGATACTGTTAAACATGATAACCTAATTTAGCTCCTGGAGCATAGGATGGGGTTATCTGGGCCTCTGTTAAACTGGTTCTCCTCATTCCTCCACAATAGAACCCAAAGCTTCAAGGTAAACCAGTCCCTATCTCATCCCTCTCCAGTCACGCTGGGTGGTCCACAGGGATCTACGCTCTCACCCACGCTCTTCAACCTGTTCTCGGAGCCTTTAACAGTTATCCTGAAATCATCCAGCATTCACTATCACATGTACGTCGATGATACCCAACATTCCCTCAAGATCTCCTCCCCTGATGACATCAGGTCCCTCAACTCAGTCCTACTGGAAACACAAAGATGGTTGACACATAACCACTTGAAGCTCAATGCTGTAAAAACGGAATTTCTCCTAATTGCACCACACAAACAATCTCCGATCATGAAACAATGGATGAATCAGCTAACAGCTCTTAACTGTACGCCACACATTGTTGATTCCACAACCTCTTTGGGAATAATGCTAGACAAGAGCCTGAACATGCAGAAGCACATTACTAACCTCACCAAAAGAGCAAACTTACAACTCAACATCTTATGGAAAATAAAACCTTTTCTCCCTTCACATGACCTAAAGATTGCAGTACAAGCCTCAGTGATCTCAAAGCTGGACTATGGCAGTGCAACCCTTTGCAGCATTCCAAGATCGAAGACGGCTCCTCTCAGGGCTGCCCTCAATTCTGCTGCTAGGCTCCTTACAGACACCAAGAGATACAACCATATCTCGCCAGATCTTATTTCCCTGAACTGGCTCCCTTATGAAGCTCGTATACATCTGAAAATCACATGCCTGGCACATAAAGCCAGTCATTTCAATACCCTGATGTACCTCGCTCATAAATTGGAGCTCTCAGGTAGATTGAGAGCCTCTAGAACTGCCAGTACTCTACTGCTCAAATCAAAAAAATTCAAGAAAAGAAAAACCTACAATTGAGCATTCTCCGGTATCGCCCCGAGGATTTAGAACTCCCTGCCCCCCAAAGTCAGACTGAATCCTTCTACTGTCCTTTTTAAAAAGGAAGTCAAAGTGTTATTGATGAACACATTTCTGCCTTAGTATGGGCGCATACAAGGAGACTGAGAACATCCTCGCAAGTTTGAGTCCCAGCTGCTAAGCTCCCGAGGGCACATAGCCCCGCAAGGCTGTTAACGTTGTTCTTTGTGCTTTCTGTTTTCTGCCTCTCGTTTCCTTCTGGATGTATTTAACTGTAAAGTGCTCTGATACCCTCGGTGGTAATGTTCATGGTATAGAAAACTTTCTAAATAAAATAAATACATTTGACTTGTTATTCTAACTATACAACATTTGTTTGGTCAGCTGTCATTTTAAATATGCTTTCTTTCAGTATAAATCCTTATTTTGCAGTATGTGCAACATCATGAGAGCCAAAGTTGAGCCCGATTGAGTCTATCTTTGGCCACGCCCAGCCCAACTACTCTTCCCATCCTTCTCCAGATATCGATGCAAGCCTCAATATAGGTCCCCTTCATCTTTCATGCACTCCCATTGAACATTTAGACCATAAGCACTCCAGTAGGGACACACCTGCCTCTTTCAGTAAATCTGTAAAGATATTTTGGAGACCCTCAATCTCCTGTGTCTCGCTACCTTGATTACCCACTACATCTCTTTTGCGTATGAGTTAATGACTGTGGAGTAAGGCCGCGTCGGGTCTGAGCCTGTGGACAGTGGCGGTATCTATTGAGGTTACGGCGATTGCCCTTACCTGGTGGCAATGTCTGACAGGTCACATGGAGACACATTGTGACCTGTGTGAGAAGACTGCCTTGTGTCCTATGTAGCTGTGATTGGTAAAGGTGCTCCTATACACCTGCGTGGGGAAGTCTGCATTTCATAACATTCACCACCACTTCTCCGGGGTGCACGGAGGAGATTGCTGATGGTAGGCTGTGCGTCTCTGCATCACAGGCCGAAGCAGGTGGCACTGCCTGGATGTTGTGGAGGGTGAGGTGCCTGAGCTTCACCAAACTTGTGTTGTGGGAACACAGCGACTTCACACCTAAGAGGGCCCTGTTGCATCACCTGCATCTGGAGGTTCCCAAGTGGACTCGGCAATGACTGCTGTACCCAGGCTTGCGAAATCTGGCCTGGATTAGGCAGGGTCACAGATTCAGAGAAAGCGTGGCGGATTGAGCCCCGGTGTCGATGTCCAGGTGAGGAGAAGGTGGAATGGGAAGTGGAGGAGGCCTGTGGGTCATGTGAGGCCTAGCACCTGTGGGTGGTGCACAACATGCCCTGAGTAATCCTTGTGCTGCCGAGAACCCACATTGCAGAAGACACAGCACAGTGGACTTGCTCCTTCCATAGCACAGTGTCATCTGGTAGCTGCTGCTGCTGTCCCCATCTGTTGCTGATGGTTCCTTTAACCCAGAGGTCAGGAGTTCAAGGCTCTCCTTCACCCGCAGGCTCTTGCCTGTACCTCATATCAGTGGTAGAGGGTCACTGTTCTGCTGCTTGACTGCCCTCCTCTCCCTCTTTTCTGCTGTTTCTGACCCTCTTACTGCTCATCTACAGTGCTTTTGTGCTTTTACCTTTGTTTTTTGTTCAGTCCTTTGTCTGGCTTTGGTTTTTCTGTGCTCTTTCAGTTCCTTTTTCCCTGTCCTCTTCTTAGTTGCAGATTTGATCCCTGCGGTCCTACCTCCCAGCTATCCAGCCACCCAGCAGCACTACTTTATGGCAGCCGCAGTGTGGCCTTGCCGCAGACACACCAAAGGCAAGCCCATCTCCATCTGTCCCTGCCTGGACCATGCCCAGTGGCAGGGATCCTGCCTCTAGGACACTCCATCACTACAACACCAGCACCCTCCTCACCCTCAACTCTGGATGACAAGCCGCCTGCCATCTAGCATCACTGAAGAATACCCTTGGACCCGTCACCTACAGAAACTGCAACTGCACCTTTTGCCACACCAGATCTTCTCAACGCCCTGCCAACCAACAGTGCACCCAACAGCCTCAAATGCATCCTCCTCAATGTGCGGCCCCTCCACAAACACACCACAAAAATCTGGGACCTCCTCGATGCCACCACTCCAGACATCGCTTTCTTCACGGAAACCTGGACCAACCCCTGCTCTGGGCCGGACATCGCCACCTCCGACAGATACAAAATCACCTGCAAGGACCGCCCAACCGCCCAAGAGTAGGCATCGCCTTCGTCCAGAAAAGCACACTCCGACTGATCATGCACTCTTATGACCCAACAGGGACCATGGAACACCTCCACTTCCAGATCCGGACCAACCCCAACACCACCCTCCATGGCACCCTTGTTTACAGGCCCACCTGCCCCTGACCCCCTTTACCGACACCACCGTAGTCCTCATAGCACTCCAGACTCTCGCATTCACCGACTACATCCTACTCGGAGACCTCAGCTTCCACCTGGACACCCCCAGGGACCATAAAACCACCTCCCTCCTGGATAACCTTGCCAACATCGGATTCAAGCAGTTAGTCACCGCACTGACCCACATAGCTAAACACAAACCCGACCCCGTCATCTCCATGAGCGGGAACTTTAAATACAGCCACACCACCAAACTCTTTTGCAGCACATAGAAAGAGGAAACCGCCTGGATTTATAGATTTTGTGCAGGAAGATATCCCTTCCTGCACAACATTAATCAGCTCTGCAACGCAGGCACATTTGCACCATGGCGTAAGGGTGCCTACGTTGGCGCATGGCAACCATTTTGCACAAATGTTGGGGAAAAAGTCAGGAATGCACTTATCTTATTGATAGGGTTCATTCCTGCCCTTTTGTTTTGTTGCAGGGCAGCGCAGCAAGATTCCTTGCAGCATTGTCCTGCACAAAAACCTCTTAAATTGGGCCCCAAGTGTGTTTGCACCATTTTTAAGACCAGCTAATTTCTGATGTTAAAAAACTGCCTCTGATGGGACAGTTTTAATTTTTCGCGACGTACAAGGAAATGCTTGGAAATATTGCATTGTGTGGTTTGCACGGGTTTATATGCGGGAACACCTAAATTGCATCTCATTTACAGTAAGTCACGCTTACAGAAGTGCTGCTATGAAAAAATCACGTTAACGTTGAAGAAATGCAGGTAACTGGAATTTGCGGCAACTTCTAAATATGGTGATAAAAAAAGCAGCCGTAACATTAAAAAAACATGATGCTAGGGCAGTGTTAAATCCTTGTAAATATGCCCATTAGAATTCCAATTCCAATCTGAGCAACAGTGGTAACAGTGCTTGATTTGCTATTCCCATTTCTGAACTAAAAATATAGATTAATAATAAACATAAGAAATATGCAATAATTTTAACATTTCTCTATATAAATCATTAAAATGTAAGATTGCAACAATAAAAATTATGGGGTTTAGTAGCTAAAAATCTGTCTGTCCGTCCATCTGTCTGTTTGTTTGTTTGTTTGGATGTCTATCTGTCTGTATGTCTTTCTGTCTGACTTTCTGTCTGTCTGTCTGTCTGACTGTCTGTCTGTCTGTCTGTCTGTCTGTCTGTCTGTCTGTCTGTCTGTCTGTCTGTCTGTCTGTCTGTCTGTCTGTCTGTCTGTCTATCTATCTATCTATCTATCTATCTATCTATCTATCTATCTATCTATCTATCTATCTATCTATCTATCTATCTATCACAGAGTGGTGGTAGCCATTCTGTAGTTATAGTAAGGATTACCAGAGACCTCATATTTTTTTTTTCCGATATTTTTTCTTGTAAATCTTTTTATTAAAACTGATTCGACAACATGGCATAGTATCGCAGAATCACAGCAAAGGCAGCAGCAAAACAAAGGTTCTTCAGAATACAATAATTTTACACAGTTGGAATTACATGGTGAGGGAGACATCTGCGTCAAACAATCGGGGGGGCGGGGTACATATGTTACCACGATATATGTTCCAAGGGGCCCATATCTTGGACCATTTGTGGGGGCAGCCCCGAGTAGTGTACACATATTTTTCCCGCTGCATGCACCAATCAAGGTCTTTTTTCCAGTCCGCAATTTTGGGTGTATGTGAAGCCCCCCAGAGCAGTGCGATATTTCTTTTGGCTATCATGCAGCCGAGTGTGACCCACTGCATGGCGTAATTGTTGAGGTCTGTGGGCTCCCAAATATTAAGGAGGCATCTGGGAGCTTCTGGCTGAATCTCGATTTCCAGAGTGTCACTCATGAATTCATGTACCTTGCGCCAGTATTCCTGAATTAGCCTACAGTGCCATAGTGTGTGCATAAAGATGCCTGGTTGTGCACATCCCCGTCTGCAAGATCCATCCGTCTGGCCCCCCATACGCACCAGTTGGGGCCCGTCACATATATTCTATGTAGGATTTTAAGTTGTACCAACCGGAGCCGCGCTGATATGCCGACTGTCTTAGGGGAGGAAACTGCCTCTTGCCACCCTTCGCCGTCTAATTCGATACCATCTTCAGTCCATTTCTCTCGCAACAAGGTCAGGGGGTCTCTCATATTATTAATAAGTTTCCTATACGTCAAGGATATAGCTCGTTCAGGCATGTGTCCATCTAGAAGTCTGTCCTCTAATGGGGAGCTCTCCAGTAGGGAGTTTTCACCAGTTAATACGGACTGGAGTGCATGTCGGACCTGAAGGTATCTAAACGACTCAGAATCCGCCAATGAGTACTGGCTCTGAAGAACGCTGAACGGCTTTACTCCCTCTGCACCCCACAGGTCCCCAATATTGGAGATGCCGATAAGGTCCCATTTGTTAAAGCCTTTGGAGTTTCCCAGATAGCCTAGTTGTTGTGAGTCCCAAAGTGGGGTAGCAAGCGTTAGTCTATTACTCCAGCCTAGTGATTGTGTCGCAGCGTGCCAAATCTTGACTGTGTGTTTGGTAGGCCCCGTGAGAGGGTATTTGTTAGGCTTGGAGTACAAGGCTCGAGTGTAGGTTCCGTTAGGGAGGAGCCATTGGTCCATACGGAACCCTGGAGCGTCAGGGGGGCTGAAGGTGCCATGGTTTATCGCTGTGAGGTGAGCAGCCCAGTAATACTTTCTGATGTCTGGCAGTCCGATGCCACCGTCGTACCAACTAAGCGTGAGCTTTCGCAGGGCGATGCGTGGCCGCTCACACCATAGGAGGTCCCTCTGGAGTCCCTCTATCTCCCTAAAGTCCGGTCCAGGGAAGACATGGCTTGGCAGTTCGGGCTGGACTGTTCCCATGAGGCACAGGGTCAAGACTGATTTGCATATGGCCATGTCTGAACTGGGGTGGTGTAGTGGGCAAAAGAACGATGGATTTAACCCAGATCTCTTGACTGGGGGAGAATGTCTGCATTGTCAGCATTCCGTCCATCATTTGTTTGTTGTAACGCTTTTTGCCCTAAGTGGGATGGGTATTCCCAGACGTGGGACCCGTGCTCACTACGCCACTGGAGTCAAGCTATCCTGGCTGATGACGGCTGATAGCCAGAAACCGGTCCTAGGATGCTTGATTCCGGTCCAGGGAAGACATGGCTTGGCAGTTCGGGCTGGACTGTTCCCATGAGGCACAGGGTCAAGACTGATTTGCATATGGCCATGTCTGAACTGGGGTGGTGTAGTGGGCAAAAGAACGATGGATTTAACCCAGATCTCTTGACTGGGGGAGAATGTCTGCATTGTCAGCATTCCGTCCATCATTTGTTTGTTGTAACGCTTTTTGCCCTAAGTGGGATGGGTATTCCCAGACGTGGGACCCGTGCTCACTACGCCACTGGAGTCAAGCTATCCTGGCTGATGACGGCTGATAGCCAGAAACCGGTCCTAGGATGCTTGATTCCGGTCCAGGGAAGACATGGCTTGGCAGTTCGGGCTGGACTGTTCCCATGAGGCACAGGGTCAAGACTGATTTGCATATGGCCATGTCTGAACTGGGGTGGTGTAGTGGGCAAAAGAACGATGGATTTAACCCAGATCTCTTGACTGGGGGAGAATGTCTGCATTGTCAGCATTCCGTCCATCATTTGTTTGTTGTAACGCTTTTTGCCCTAAGTGGGATGGGTATTCCCAGACGTGGGACCCGTGCTCACTACGCCACTGGAGTCAAGCTATCCTGGCTGATGACGGCTGATAGCCAGAAACCGGTCCTAGGATGCTTGATTCCGGTCCAGGGAAGACATGGCTTGGCAGTTCGGGCTGGACTGTTCCCATGAGGCACAGGGTCAAGACTGATTTGCATATGGCCATGTCTGAACTGGGGTGGTGTAGTGGGCAAAAGAACGATGGATTTAACCCAGATCTCTTGACTGGGGGAGAATGTCTGCATTGTCAGCATTCCGTCCATCATTTGTTTGTTGTAACGCTTTTTGCCCTAAGTGGGATGGGTATTCCCAGACGTGGGACCCGTGCTCACTACGCCACTGGAGTCAAGCTATCCTGGCTGATGACGGCTGATAGCCAGAAACCGGTCCTAGGATGCTTGATTCCGGTCCAGGGAAGACATGGCTTGGCAGTTCGGGCTGGACTGTTCCCATGAGGCACAGGGTCAAGACTGATTTGCATATGGCCATGTCTGAACTGGGGTGGTGTAGTGGGCAAAAGAACGATGGATTTAACCCAGATCTCTTGACTGGGGGAGAATGTCTGCATTGTCAGCATTCCGTCCATCATTTGTTTGTTGTAACGCTTTTTGCCCTAAGTGGGATGGGTATTCCCAGACGTGGGACCCGTGCTCACTACGCCACTGGAGTCAAGCTATCCTGGCTGATGACGGCTGATAGCCAGAAACCGGTCCTAGGATGCTTGATTCCGGTCCAGGGAAGACATGGCTTGGCAGTTCGGGCTGGACTGTTCCCATGAGGCACAGGGTCAAGACTGATTTGCATATGGCCATGTCTGAACTGGGGTGGTGTAGTGGGCAAAAGAACGATGGATTTAACCCAGATCTCTTGACTGGGGGAGAATGTCTGCATTGTCAGCATTCCGTCCATCATTTGTTTGTTGTAACGCTTTTTGCCCTAAGTGGGATGGGTATTCCCAGACGTGGGACCCGTGCTCACTACGCCACTGGAGTCAAGCTATCCTGGCTGATGACGGCTGATAGCCAGAAACCGGACCTAGGATGCTTGATTCCGGTCCAGGGAAGACATGGCTTGGCAGTTCGGGCTGGACTGTTCCCATGAGGCACAGGGTCAAGACTGATTTGCATATGGCCACATCTGAACTGGGGTGGTGTAGTGGGCAAAAGAACGATGGATTTAACTCAGATCTCTTGACTGGGGGAGAATGTCTGCATTGTCAGCATTCCGTCCATCATTTGTTTGTTGTAACGCTTTTTGCCCTAAGTGGGATGGGTATTCCCAGACGTGGGACCCGTGCTCACTACGCCACTGGAGTCAAGCTATCCTGGCTGATGACGGCTGATAGTCAGAAACCGGTCCTAGGATGCTTGATTCCGGTCCAGGGAAGACATGGCTTGGCAGTTCGGGCTGGACTGTTCCCATGAGGCACAGGGTCAAGACTGATTTGCATATGGCCACGTCTGAACTGGAGTGGTGTAGTGGGCAAAAGAACGATGGATTTAACCCAGATCTCTTGACTGGGGGAGAATGTCTGCATTGTCAGCATTCCGTCCATCATTTGTTTGTTGTAACGCTTTTTGCCCTAAGTGGGATGGGTATTCCCAGACGTGGGACCCGTGCTCACTACGCCACTGGAGTCAAGCTATCCTGGCTGATGATGGCTGATAGCCAGAAACCGGTCCTAGGATGCTTGATTCCGGTCCAGGGAAGACATGGCTTGGCAGTTCGGGCTGGACTGTTCCCATGAGGCACAGGGTCAAGACTGATTTGCATATGGCCATGTCTGAACTGGGGTGGTGTAGTGGGCAAAAGAACGATGGATTTAACCCAGATCTCTTGACTGGGGGAGAATGTCTGCATTGTCAGCATTCCGTCCATCATTTGTTTGTTGTAACGGGGACAGGATCAGTGGCATTTTGTAAAGCATAAAGGAAACGGGGTAGGGACATCATTTTAAATAAGGCAGCCTTGCCTAATAGAGAGATCGGGAGTCACTTCCAGTGTACGATATCACTTTTAAGCCGTTGCAGGGGTGGGCCTAGGTTGCGGTCATATCTAAGTGAGGGGTCGAGAGAGACAAATATGCCCAGGTATTTAAAGCCCTCAGTGACAATCGAGATGGGGCAGTTGCGGGGTAGTTGGGGCGAGCTCCCATGCAACACATATATAAGTGACTTCTGCCAATTGACCCGAAATCCAGAGTATCTCCCAAAAACATCTAATATGTCGAAAAGGACAATCAGGGACCTCTTGGGAGAGGCTAGGTAAAGGAGAATATCATCTGCATAGATGGAGATACGGTCCTCCCAGCCTGCAGACCATCGCAGCCCTCGAATGGTCAAATCTTTACGGATCCACGCTGCGAGTGGTTCAAGGGCTAGAGCGAACAACAACGGGGAGAGGGGGCAACCTTGACGGGTGCCTCGACTAAGGGCAAAGGAGTTGGATTTTTTGTTGTTCACTACCACCTGCGCCAGAGGTGCGGTGTAGAGGAGCATAACCCAGCTGATGAACATCGGGCCAAATCCCAGTTTAGTTAATACTGCGAAGAGATAGGGCCACTCAAGGGTGTCGAACGCCATAGCGGCGTCTAACGACACTATGATTGCGTCCTCACGGATGGTAGGGGCCCTGTCCAGCACCCCGTGGACTCTACGCAGGTTCAGGGCAGTGTTCCGTCGAGGCATGAACCCTGACTGGTCAGGATGTACAAGGTCCCCATGACTTTCACGAGGCTGTTAGCAAGTACTTTAGCTAGGATTTTAGGCTCAGCATTGAGCAGGGAGATGGGCCGATATGAAGCGCAGTCGGTTTTGGGTTTACCATCCTTGTATATGGTGACAATGGTCGCCAGACGCTGATCGAGAGGTAACACCCCCTCCTCCAGGCTGCTGGCGTACATGGATTTCAAATAGTGGCTTAATTTATCAGGGCGAAACTTGTACAGCTCAATGGAGATCCCATTTGGGCCGAGAGCCTTGCCCGGGCGTAGCGCTCGTATTGCTAATGCGATTTCTTCCGTGGAGAGAGAACTATCCAGGAAGTGGCAATCCGCCTACGGGAGGGCAGGAAGGGAGATATAAGAGACCTCATATTTTTGACTGTTAATAACGTTGCACCCAGTTGGGAAATCGCTCCAATTAGCTTTGCAGACCTATATCTGTTTCAGTTTTGGCAGATGATGGAAAGTCTCAAGGTTATTGGTCAGGGGAGTGCAAAGAAAAAAGAGGGGTCCTAAAACACATATAGCTGTCAAAAGGCCAGTCGCTTTCCATTAAATTAAGCAGGATTATAGATTACGGTGTGCAGATAAGCATTTTTGGTAGTACAGATGAGTAGGGTCAGTATTTACAAAATTATAAATGTTTAAAACTTTGTGATATCTCAGGCTGCAGTAGTTTTGCTACCTTTCTCGAAACTTCAACATTTCACGCTAATGACAAGGCATCATTGCATTGGCTAGTGATAGCCTTTACAAAAGTTAAAGTCGGCCATGTTGCCTTGAGCACATTTTGGCTAAGTACTGTGTTAGCAACTTAGTTGTAGGCAAGTGGTCTGTTTTATATTTTCCCTTCCTATTACCACATAAGTAAAGTTTCTATATATTCAAAAAAGTCATGGAGTTCCGCAGTAAAAAAGCTAAAAATACACTTTACTACACTATATTTTACTGGTCTAGTCTACTACAGTGTATTTATTACATATTTACTTTCAAAAAAAGACATTAACGCAGGACTGCAGGACTGCGTACAAAGTACTGCTCAACTTGAAAATATATATATATATTTTTTAAAATAATTGGTTTAACAATAAAAAGTATTCTGCACTGCAACATAGCTCATACATATAGTGTCCTACAGTGTATCTTTTATATTTTACATATTTCGTTTTCTATTTTCTTGTACCTACAGCAGTACTTTGTAGGTATGAGCATGACATTGTGCATACTTATAGAACATTATTCATTAGTTTCCCTACCTTTTACCACTCTAAAGTGGAAGTATGTAGGCAACAACAATAAAACATATCACTTACCTATATCAAAAACCCTACACGGAACACAGTCAAAGTTTGGTGAAAACTACATAGCTATGTTTTACTTTTATAAAAGCAGCCATTAGCCAATCGTATACTGCCTTATAATTGCCATATATATGCTAAGGCACTCATTACTTCATCAATTTAGACCTAGTACTGCAAATTACCCTTTCCATCCCATAATATATATTAATGCCAAATTTCATCTACATCCATTTAGCCACTTTCACACTACATTTAAAAAAAATACACTGTACTACACCACAAAAATACTCCACTGCATGCGACTACACTCTATGCTGCAACACTATACACCACACCACACCACTCTACTCTATGTGACTCTACTTTACCCAACTATACTCTCTGCCACTCCACTCTATGCCACTCCACTGTACACCCCTCCACTATACACTATTACAATATATACCACTTAATGCCATTTCAATCCATATCATTTCAAGCTACTCTATTCCTTTCAAAGCTAGTCTACTCTATGTCACTCAAGTGTATGCCTCTCTACTCCACTCAACTCTACGCCACTCAACGGTAAACTATTCTATTCAATGCCACTCCACCATAGGTTTTCACTCTATGCCACTCTATTGTACAGCACCCCACTCTATGCCACTCAACTTTATGCCACTCCACTCTATGCCACTCCACTTTATGCTGTTCAACCCTGCGCCACTCCACTATTTGCCACTGTAGTGTACGTTCCTTCAATGTACCCCACTTCACTCTCCACCACTCCACTTCACGCTATTTCACTCTATGCAACTTGACTCTATGCCAATGCATGCCACTCCCCTGTGGGCTGTTCTACTGTTTGGCACTCCAATTTATGCCACTCTACTGTATCCCACTCCACTGTACGCCACTCCACTTTATGCCATTCTACTGTACGCCACTCCACTGTATGCCACTCTGCTCTATGCCTCTCCACAGTACTCTATTCAACTCTACACTATTTGACTGTACACCACTCTAGTCAACGCTACTCTAATGTACGCCACTCCACAGTACAGCACTGAACTTTCCACAATTCCAATCTACCACACTCAACTCTACACCATTATACACATATCAACTCTACGTCATTAAAGTCAACGGCACTCCACTTTATGGCACACATCTCTTCGTCACACAACTCCATGTTATTCCAGTGTATGCGACTCCATTCTAGACTACTCTACACACCACTCTGCAACATTCAACTCTATTCCACTCCACTGTACACCACTCTTTTCTATGCTATATCAATCCATGCCACTCCACTTTATGCCACTCTGCTGAATGCCACTTCACTGAACGCCACTCCTCTCTATATCTCCCCACTCTATGCTATTCCACTATATGACACTTCACTATATTGTATTCCATGTTATCCTACTCAACTGAACACCACTCTAAGGGGGAGATTTATGAAAATGTCACGCAACACAGCGCAGCCCCTCGCGTATCAGGGAGGGAGCAGGAGAGCGCCATATGTTCAAAGATATGGCTATCTCCTCCCCTTTCCCTTGCACCGGTGCTGATTACAGCTGCCGTGCTCCATGCACACACATTAGTGCCACAGCACTAGGGTTTGTGCATGAGTCCAGCATAGGTTTTGTATAGGAAGGGTAACCTTCCTGTACAAAATACTATGTAGACACAAGGGAAAAGTTTTACCACTTTGTATGCATGCTGCACAGTGCAGCACGCAATCAAAGTCAGAAAAGGAATGAGAAATGAAAGAATTTCTCCTTCCTTGCACCTAGTTGAAATGGGTGAAGTTTTCTCACACTAAACCTATTCTACTGCTTTTAGTAAATTGGGTTTAGTGTGAGATACCTTGGGTGGTTACACCCCCCTTGGTACGCCCCCATGGCGGAAAGTAACGCAAAGCAGCGCAATGTGCTGCTTCACATTACTTTTACGTTATTTCCAGCGCTAAACAAATTTTGCGCTGGAAAGTAAATTTCAAACAAAATACTCCACTCTATCCCACTCCACTCTACGCCACTCAACTTTATCAGACTCCACTCTACACCACTCTATTCTATACTATTCCATCTAGTGTCACTCCACTCTATGTCACTTCACTATACATTACTCCACTGCACACCACTACACTCCTACCACTTAACTCTATGCCATCTCACTCTACACCCCTTCACTCAAACGCTAGTGTATGCCACTCCACTGTAAGCTATTTTACTGCACGTCACTCCACTTTACGTCACTCTACTGTACGTCACTCAATTGTGCACCACTCAAATATACGCCACTGCACTTTATGCCATTCCACTCTATGCCACTCAACTGTATGCCACTATACTTTATGCATCTCCACTCTAGACTATTCCACTGTACGCCACTCCAGTCTATGCCACTGTTCTGTCTACCACTCCACTGTACACCACTGCACACTAAGTTACTCCACTCTACGCTATTGTACTGTAGGCTACTTGACTCTTTGCCAGTTTACCTCACTACACACTATGCTGCTCCACTATAAGGCCACTGTACTGTAAGCCAAATAACTGAATGGACTGTTTGGATATTGTTCAGCACAAAAGGCACTTTATTTTTAGCAGTTAAGAAGTGCTATAGAGACTGGGAGACTGCTGTACATACACTAGCAACTTCCTTTTCCTGTCTAGATAACTCCTTTCTCTGTTTTGTCTAGCCCGTGGACAATTTTGATTTGGCGTTAGAGGGGAAAACATCACTCTCTCTCTCTTTGTATGCAATCCTGCTGTGTTCATACCATTGTAATCTTAACATTTTGGTAGAAATCAAGTAAATTCAATACAGCACTTTGGAGAAAGGTTTTATGTTTGAGGGAGGGCATGCACCAGTATTTAGTTTTCCATTTTGAATTTTTGTATCTTTGTTGGTGGCCTGGGGTTTGGACTAAGGCTACGGGCCCATGTGCGATAGAATGAACTTTTTTAAAGCGGAAATAGAAATGTTTTCATTTTTTTGGATAGTGGAGGCCCAAGGCTATATTACATGTAAATTGTCTCAATTTTTGTGTGGATTTTTTCTTGCATTTTTACTGGTTTGATCACCATTTTACAGTGATGTTGTTTTACTGTTTGGGGCCAGGTTTGCCCTGCTAGGCCTTGTGTGTATTTTTTATGTAAATTACTTTTCACATTCTAACCACTGCAGTGCTGTATGATTTTGAAACACATTTAGGGTGTTGTGGATAGCTATGAATTAAATGCAAAAAGTAGTTTATTTTATTTTTGTGTCTGCATGAGCCTGTTGGTGATATTATCTGTGCAATCCTTTGCAAGCAATGCCTCAAGATGTTTTTTCTAAGGGGGAGGGGCACCAAGCATGACAGGGCAACTGTATTCTTTGTTCTCGTTGTCCTTTTGTTGCTGGCCATGTGACGGGCCCATTTGTGTAGGCAGTGTGTGTGTGGTCACTGTGGCCATTTTGTCTTTGTTCTCTATGCCTCCCTATTTGGTCTAATCATGTTCTTTCTCCTTGCTCTGAGGTATTTTGATGAACCCTCACTTCTTTATCTTGACCCAATCATTTTCTCATCTCTTTCCGTTTGACATCTTATATATTTAGGGACTTATTAACAAGCCTCGCAAGCTGCCAGACTATCACTTTTTTTGACCCTCCTGTGGCACGGAGTGCAGACCCATATCTATGAAGCTGCGTATAGCCACCCTATGTGGCTTTTCCTGGCCTCATATATACAGTCTAATGCGAAGAGTGCATGGGCATTGCAGTGGGTGTTACCACAAAACACCCATGGATTTTGACCCATTCCCAAAAGTATCACTTTGAAAGGTTTAATGGACCAAGTAAATAGAAGGGGTGGTTGGAACCCACAGAGTTTCACTGTCACTGGTCATGCTGCAATATAGCACTGGTAGCGCAAGCAGTGCTGAAAATCACTGCAAACAACACCATGCATTGAGCCAGGGTGTGTGGCCATTTGAGTTGATGCAGCTGCCGCACGAGAAGAAAATATACTTGAGCTGAAGAAAATTTACTGGAATGGCCGCCCTTTTATCGTGACTGTTAAGATAGTGTGCATCAGAAAATCATGTTAGGAGACACTAAATCTTGCTCTCGCTCGCCAGCTCATATATTCTGGAGCCTCATGGGAGAAAAAGTCCCCAATGCTGCGAATGATGGAATCTGGCCAGAACTATTCAAGAGTAACGTAGAGTGGCCAAAATTCTGCTAATTCCGTGGGCAGAATAGAACATTCCGCCCAACCCTAGTAAGTAGTCACCCATTCAACACTAAGTATAATATGATTATTATAATGTTGGTTGAGACGTGGGCCCAATAGGGGCAGAAAAACAAAGAATGATGGGGTGGAAGGGTTCAGAAAGGACGTATGGTGGTATGTTTCAGCCATGCTGTGCTCACATAATGGCTCACCATGACATCGTGGAACCTTCTGTGACATGACATTCTGTTGGGGTCCAAGATAGCCATCTCTAGTCTGAACCTGAGGTATGGACTGTTTTTGAAATAAAGCCTTCTGTACAAGGTGTGTGAATGGTATACTTAGGCCTGTGTTCCTCTATAAGTTACCAGTAATCTTCTGTTAACACAAGTCATGTAAAAGAGGGGAGAGAGAAATGTTACTAAAAATTGTGGGGAAAGAAAGTGGCAGACAAGAGGAAATCAACAGCAGTAACTGGGGGAATATAAAAGAAAACACAAGGAGGCAGGTTTGCATGTTTCAAGTGCATACTAAAATAGATAGGGGGAAGTTAAAGAAAATATAGAAGACCCTAATGCAGAACTAGTTTAGAGGCATAATAAAATTCAGCATGACTTACCAGCAGGAATGGTAGGGGTGGAAGCTAATTCGGGCTTTTAGGGCAAGGTGGGGTCCGCGGTGGTAGACTGTCTTGAAATGAGGGGAAAAAGTAGTAGGTACTCTTTTAAAAAAGAGGACATTTTAAAGACAAACAAATCTAGTACCTGACTAAGCAATCTGTTGTGATCTTGTTGTCACTGCGGCAGCCTCTGTGGAATGCAGGGAATGTGAACGTTCTAATGTGAACGGTGCGCTCGCGTCTGGTCAGTGGAACAGCTGCAGACTAAAGGATGAGGTACGCCGATGTTACTTGCTTGGAGAAATAAACTCGGAGTATTCTAGCCACTGTCTCTGTGTCATGTTGTGACTGCAACATGTTTCTGGCGACGAGCTTCGGTCAGCAGAGCACGTAACATACGGCGAAGAACCTATGTGTGCTGGGTGAGTGCCGGGCGTTACACCTGCACATGAACAGGAACTTCACCGTGTGGGAAGACCTCCTTAGAGATGAATTTACGCGTGGCTATCGAGATTGACACTTCATGAAAGCTCAATCTGTCTGAAAGTATTTGAGGGGCTGTGAAAATCAGAGAGCGGTGTTTTCAGCAGTTCTAGTACACATTGTGAAACCCCAACATGACACGCGTCTTGACACCGATAAAGAACACTCTGACTGTGAGTAAAAGCTGTGCTCTGTGGTGTATTGTGCAACATGTGGTGAGGGGCCTGTAATTAACGCCTGCAGCGTGGTGTCGGAAAACAGTTTGCTGTGCGAGGTGGAGAGACGCATGAAGTAAACCTCAACGTGACGCGCAGGAAATTTTTAAGCAAGTGGTATGTCCGTAATTTCTGAAGCAACGCCCGTATCTAACTTTTGAGCATTCGCCCCTGTGAGTGTGGAAAGTGCAATTATACTGGTGCCTCAGCTGTTAGCTTGACACAGCATCATTGTTCTTCACTTCAGCAAGTGTGGTGTTTCTTCTTTCATTCTGGGCTCTGAGGGGGGCAGAGTACGCCGAGTTGACTGCAGTGTGTGAGCAGCTGACTGGGAACTGTCACGCTTTACGATCATTTTCTCTCAGCTCATTAACTCCTGCATGTTATTGCAGTAGCAGTCAGAAGTTGAGGAGATTGACGTTGCCCTCTGTTGGTGAAAGGTGGGAAGCACAAACACTTGTTTTTCATGCTGGAAATCTTTTATGTAGAACAAAGCACATCATTGAAGTAAAACATGGATGTCACACCTTTAGATGTATCAGCTGTCTCTTCTCCTCCGCATTTCCTCAGTCAACCAGGCAGTCCCAGCATAGAGTGGGATGAGTGAATAGAAATGTTTGACAATTACTTGGAAGCCTTAGATGCCCAAGATTACAGCTCAAATCGAAAAAAGCGATTCTGCTCACCAATTTGGGAAAAGAAGGCCAACATATTTTCAAATACTTGCCTGTGGTCACAAATGAACGTGGTCAACCCATTGAGGACCCTTTTCAGGAAGCGCGTAAATGGTTGGAGGTCAGATTTGCCAAGGAAACTAACGTAGTAATGAGGAGATACAAGTTTTATACTCAACCCCAAAAAGTAGGCGAATCCATAGATGACTTTGTCACAAGACTCAGTGAACTTTCTTTAAAATGCAAATTTGGCCCCATGGTTGAAGAGATGATACGAGACCAACTCATTGTGCAATGTAGAAGCAGAAAGACACAAGAATGCTTATGGGCTGCCAAAGACCCTTCACTCAAAGATGCAATTGACATTGCAAAAATCGTTGAGGAATCTGAGTACTGCTTGAAGGAAATGGATCGCAGGGATTCTAAACTGAACATTACAAATGAATGTGAAACATCTGTTGTAGAGGGTGGTGAAGGGGATGTGGCTGCCTCTACCAAATTTGAAGTTGGGAGGAGTAACAGTGGCAGCAGGTTGTATCCAAGTAAGTTTGGCACTAAGACTTGTGGTAAGTGTGGTAGTACTTATCACACCTCGGACTCAAAAAATTGTTGGGCCATTGGCAAAGAATGTAGGAGGTGTGGCCGTAAAGGTCATTTTACTAGGATGTGTAGAGATGCAAACAAGGGAAAGGTGGCAATGTTATCTGAGGCGGCAAACAATGGAGATTGTTCATACAGGGCAGACAGAATTCTATGTGTGGAACCTTCCCTAATTGATGAAGTAGGTAATGAGGATGTCCTTCTCACCGATCCTGTCACCTTAGACGATAAAAGGAGACATAGACCCACAGCTGAGTTCATTATTGCTGACAGGAAAGTTGATCTGATGGTGGACTCTGGGTCCTTATATACCATCATACCCAAGAGAATATATCAACAGGAATGGCCCCACATGAATTCACTATCCAAAGACATAAATCCTGGTGGGTATCAAGGGGAGCAAATTGACATACTAGGTTACATTTTATATGATATTATTTTCAAAAACAGGTCTGTCAAAGGGAAAGTTTATGTAGCCGAATCTGGACCTTCCTTACTTGGTTGGTATCACCAGTACGACCTCCATATTAGGATGGACCCTCACGCTGTTGAACAGGTTATGGTGGTAGATAACCTCTCAGTTGAAGATATTTTGGAGGATGGTAAAGGAGTTTTCAGAGACCAACTAGGTAATTTGGAAGGTTATGTCCACAAAATAAAACTCAAACAGGGTGCCATCCCCATTCAACATAAGCTTAGGAAAGTCCCTATCATGGTGAGAGGGGAAGATGTTCGATGATATGCTATCCAATGGTGTCATTGAGCCTGTTGAGTGCTCCCCTTGGGTTTCTCCCATCGTTACTTCAGAGAAGGCTGACGGTAATTTGCGTTTCTGTGTCGATTTAAGGCGTTTAAACCAAAATATCATTCCTGACACCTTTCCCCTACCCAGCATCAACAAATTGATGATGTTGTTTCAAGGAGCTAAATTTTTCTCTAAATTAGACGTTCGTCATGCCTACCACCAAATCCGCTTGCACGACTCTTCTAAACACTTAACAGCCTTTATCACCACAGAAGGCATCTTTCAATTTCCCAGGATGCCTTTCGGGCTGTCATCGGCTGCTAGTGTTTTTCAGAGGATGGTCTCCTAAGTCTTTAAAGGTCTGAAAAATATCATCTACTTCCAATATGATATCCTGGTCTTTGGCGACACTGTGAACAGCCATAAGGAATTGTTAAAAGATGCCCTTGCCAGACTTTTGGAATCTGGTTTAAAGCTACGCAGACAAAAGTGTTCTTTTCTTGCCACAGAAGTGGAGTACTAAGGACACTCAATCTCTTCTGAAGGTGTAAAACCCAAAAGAGATTTACTTGCATCTATAAAGTTGGCTCCCGTTCCCAGTAACAGAGACCAGTTGCGTTCCTTCATTGGTTTAATTGAGTACTACTCAAAGTTTGTGAGGAACTTTGCGAGTAAAACTGAACCGTTAAAGGTACTCATGAGGAAAGGAATCAATTTCATGTGGGGCACTGATCAACAAAACTGTTTTGACAATATTAAGCTTGAAATCTGTAATGCTGGAATATTGGTTCCTTTCAATGTCAATGCTAAAACAATTGTTACTGTTGATGCCAGTGATACTGGCACTGGGGCTGTTTTATTTCAGGAGGATGGTACCTCAGAACAGACTGTAGCGTTTGCATCCTGGACTTTGATTTCTACTGAACGTCATAACTCAGTAATAGAGAAAGAAACCCTAGCTGCCACATGGGGTGTAGAATTTTTCAGAATGTATGTTTGGGGGCGGAGATTTCTTCTTCGCACCAACCACAAACCTTTACTAAAAATTCTGTCACCTGGTGGAACTGGGAAGGGGTCAGCTAGACTAGCTCGCTTAGCCTCCAGGCTGCAAGAATATAACTTCAACATCGAGTTTATTTCTGGTTGGCACAATGTTCAAGCTGGCTGCCTGTCACGCCTGCCTTTAGACTGGGAGCAAGTAGACAAATGTGGTGTGTCAAAGTGTGAGAGAAAAGGAGCCATCTCCAGCGTCGATGATGTTGTTCGGTGGAGCTGTGGTGTTGTCAGTAGAGAGGAGTGGGCAGAAGCCATGTCACAAGATGAGGTCCTTAAAAGTGTTCTCAACCTCATTCTTAAAGGTAGGCGTAGAGAGAGTACCCTACCCACAAGCGTTAGGCCCTTTAATGCTGTCATTGACGAACTATCAACTGTTGCCGACCAGATTGTCATGCGCAGCGACAAGATTATTCCCTCGTTTGGCATTCGCAAAAGACTATTCAGCTTAGCCCATGAAGGACACTTAGGGCAGACTTTGACAAAAAAACGTTTGCGGAATGAGTTATGGTGGCCAGGAATGGATAAGGAAGTAGTTGATTGGGTTGAAAGGTGCAGTGAATGCATAGAATGTGAGCAGAGACTCAAGGTTGGACCACAGTCTGTCCCAGGTTCCATCCATGATCCTGGTGCAGTGTGGCATAGTATTTGCCTTGACTTCATTGGACCTTTGCCTAGGGTCCATCCTAGCAAAAGGTTTGGCATGCTCGTAATGGATGTCCACTCCAGATGGCTTATTGTGTATCTTCTCCCAGAGATAACCACCAGAGTCACCATTAAAGTGCTGCGTACCATTTTTAAAGAAGAAGGTTTTCCTACTGTCCTTATTACGGACAATGGCACCCAATTAACTTCTACAGAAATGTGTGAGTTCCTTCGTGAGTGTGGCATCAAACATTCCCTCACCACACTACAATCCTCAAGCCAATGGTAGTGTGGAAAGAGCCAACCGCATGATTAAAGGGGCCATTGGTTTGGGTCTCACCAACAACCTGGACATTGATGAAACCTTGAATGAATTGGTGTGGGCTTACCGTACCCCTGAAAATTCTACTACTGGTGTTGTTCCCTTTGTTGCCATGCGAGGTAGAAAACTTTCTTCCAAACTAGTACCTTCATGGATCAGAGGGTTGGTGGAAGGGAAATGTGTGAATGACAGGGACATGGGTACTCCCGTGCATGCACACTCTCCCATACATTCCCAAGACAAGTCTGCCAAATTCCTTGTGGGAGACTGGGTCAAAGTCAGATCTGGTCATTGGATCAAAGGCCTATGTAATTTTCGTGGTCCTTTCAAAGTTCAAGAAGTGCATCCTTTGTATGTTTTGTTTGCTAATGGGGAAAAGTGGAATTTACGTAGGGTAGCCAAGTATTGTTCAAGAGACAACCCTCCCAAAACCACGGCCAGCAGAAATTCCTGTTCGGGATACATGTTGGCTCAAGATCACCAATTGCTCAACAGTTCCGCACTGATGCTGAGTTGAGAGTGGTCTGTCCCAGTGGTGACCATTTGAGTAACAACTTTAGGCCCTATGTTAATAATCCTGCTTCTCAGGGTTCCCAAGATACTCAACTCTGTCAAAGACCTTTACGAGCTAGGAGACTCCCTCAACACTTACAAGATTTCATGGTGGGGTGATTTGCCCTTTACTTTGTAATATTCTTGTGGGGTGGATTTGCTCACTGTTATTTTATTTGTCTATGTTCTTTTGTTCTTCTCTTTGTTCTTCCTCTATTTCATTGCTCTACCTGTGAGTAGAGTAAAGGGGGGCAAGTTGTGATCTTGTTGTCACTGCGGCAGCGCGACACACGCCTCTGTGGAATGCGGGGAATGCGAACGTTCTAATGTGAACGGTGCGCTCGTGTCTGGTCAGTGGAACAGCTGCTGACTGAAGGATGAGGCGCGCCGATGTTACTTACTTGGAGAAATAAACTCGGAGTATTCTAGCCACTGTCTCTGTGTCATGTTGTGACTACAACACAATCCTTTACTTCACTTCTGTTAAACCCCAAAGAAAACAAAGTAGATTGCTCCTCTTCCTAGCTTTATACAGTTTTGAAATTCTAACACTCTAAAAGCTATGGGCAAAGACAGACTCCCTTTGTGCACTGCACCGCATAGAGATGGGGCATGGATAAAAACGGAGTGAGGTAAAGGTTTCTTTTGCTGCAACAGTGGGGTGGGGAAAAAGCTACAGAAAGGAGGAAGTCAGCTGCGGAAACAGGGAACACAGAAAACACAAGGAAATATGTAGGCATTATGACATTAAAGCAGGCCATCGGAAATTGGGAAAATGAAAAATAGAGAGTGCCATATTACACACTAGCTAAGAATAGTTGAATTGAGAAATAAAGAATAAACATTACTTACCAGCACCGGTCAGGAACGTTTTCTTTGGCTGGGGCAGGATCACCACCAGCACCATCACCTCTTTGGACCACGGGTGTGCTGCTGCTTCTGGCATCCTTTCCCCTCTTGCCCAAAGTCTCGGCTCTCTTTGGTTCTTTTGAAAGGTGGAAGTATCAAGAGGACCACGTAGGTCTCTCCACAAACTGGAATTCAAGCATTCTACTCTCTGACTAACCAATCCAGTTGCTCTTCAAACTCCTCCATAAATCAGTTCTCTTTCCTACACATTGTATGTTTCCTACAATTATATTGCTTTTCCACTCACTTAACTTTCCAAATGTTTTCTATTGCTGGGCAAAGTCATTCTCGCTTTGTGTACTTCACTTCACAGAGATATAAACTGTATTACCAATGGAAAGTCACAAAGGATGGCAACACCAATAATAACAGGCTATACTAGTAGTAACTAACATCCCTTAAATACCAAACCCTCACATGGCTCAACATGGAAAGCAATTGGGGTTGCATTGCATGATTCACTTGATGTCCACTCCACATGCCACCCAATCCTTTAGTCTTACACCCTCCCAGTCATGCTGGCACAGTGGCCCCATGCTTGACTACTCTGCGGACTTTATTCGCAGTTCACAGTAAAAAGTGTACAGAGAAGCAATGCACACTCCTTTGAAATAAAGACAGCGGATGCAGGCACACTCTAGTGCAAAAAAGTGAATTAATTTATATGAGTTGCACACATCAACAATAAAAACCCTAAAATGATCCTCGTCTGCTATGAATAGGGAGTCTAATCGCAAATCTGCTTTACCTATTTATTGCCAAACATGCTCTCTGCTTATTACTCAGGTATTTTTATATCCGGGCAGAGAAACCTTCATGTTCAGACTCCACCATTCTGATTCACTTTTTAAGCACTCTCAACAAGACTCAACATCTTGCCAGGGCCAGCTCATCACAGAGCATTGGCTTGATCATGTTTTCTCTCCTTGCTCTGAGGTAGTTTGTTAAAACCTCACTTCTTTATCTTGACCCAATCATTTTCTTGTCTTTCCCTTCGACATCTTATATAATTAGGGACTTATTTACAAGCACCTTGAGCTGCCATGCTATCACTTTTTTGATGCTTCAGTGGTGCAGAATGCTGACCCATATCTACGAGGCCACGCAAAGCCACCCTGCAAGGCTTTTCATGGCCTTGTAAATATGGTCTAATGCAACGTAGCGCAAATCTCTGCGTTGCCTGACACTGCGTCTGGGAGGTGAGCACGTGAATTGCTGTGGGTGTGGAGTGCTACTACGAAACTCCCATAGATTTGGCACATTCCCAGATTTACTACATAGTGTAAATGCGAATGAGTCAAAACCATGCGCTTCTGCAGGGTTAGCGTAACAAGGAGAAATAGCTTTAATTCTCCCAGTTTTTCCTCTTTGTTATTCTGCAGCACAAATAGTAAGAGGAAAATGCCTCCATTGGTTGTTATTTGTGCAGGAAGGTGTACCTTCCTGCACAAAAACAATTATTCATACAATACAGACAACCTTGCACCATGGCGCAAGACTGCCTGCGCTGGTGGAAGTCAGCCATTTGTGCGCCAACACAGTGAAAGAGGACAGCAATGCGCCGCATCTCATCGAAAAGTGCATTCCTATACTTTTCTTTAGATTCAGGGCAGCGCAGCAAAAAACCTTACAGCAGTGCCCTGCACCAAAATGTTGTAAATAAGGCCCTTAGTACCTCTCTGAATCAGATGTTTACTAGTAAATCTCATTGGCCCAACTGTACAAATTAGAACTATGCTTTAGCATTCTCAACTGTCTGCCCTGTTCTTAATACTTTACTTGTTGATAGCCCTTTTGACTTCCATAATTCGATTCCCAGTTTTCTGGATAAGAATATTCCAGTAAAAACCTATCCAAGTGCGTCATTCACAACTTCTACCCCCCTGGCTTAGCCGAAATGCCAAATGTAACTAAAAAACTACAACATATTTGGTGCCTAGCTTCTTCATCAGTCAGCTGATCTGCTCATCTCCAGGCACTTTTAATCCTATAAAAAGTAGTATGCATTATGTACTTTGCCTAAAATGCTTCACCAATTTCTCTGGTCAAATATTTGTCATAGGAGCTTTTCAAAATTATGAATTATTTTATTATGTTCAGAGTGCTGTTTTCTATCCTTTGCTTTGGTGACTTTCTATATTTTTTTTATACAGAATCAACAACATTTACATGTACTTTCCTGCCTCTACCTTCTTACTGGGATCTAAATTCATTACCAATTACATAGATCTTTACTGAAAGACTCTCCCGCTGCAGGAGAGAATGCTGAGAGCCAAAAGGAGGAATTATTTGCTAGTAAAAGGAAAGAGGAAAGGCTGAAGAAGCACCCCACAAGCAAGATATCCACACAAGTGAGAGGTTGGGGGGTAAGTCCAGGTGGGGAGAAACAATTTACAGGCAAGCTTAAAACTGTGCAAAAGGAGAAGGTCATTAATTTAATGGAAAGAGGTAAAAAACAACTCCCAGACCAGCCCTTAAATACTCCCCCCAATTTGTTTGACTGCTGATTATAGTGTGGAAGGGACTTACCCCCAAACCCAGGTGTGCAGATCCAAGGAGAGGGCTAGGAAGGAGTTGCAAAGGAGAGAGAGAATGCAAAAAAGGAATGAAATCTTAGTAAGTTAAAAACTACCCCTACATTAATATCCTTCTTTAATGTTTTACCCTCGTGGTGACTCTCCGAGAGTAAGAGACAAGTGTTATAGAGAGGGTGGGGGATAAACCAGTTCTATCAATGATGGCAGTGGAGGGGAGTAAACCTAGCCCAGAGTGGACTAGTCAAGAAACAGCTCTAATGGTGTTAGTATAGGGCAGGCTAGGCTCCAACTGGTTGATACTACACAAGATAAGGATAAGGAAAAGGAGAAACTTCTATCGAACATAGCTTCAAAAGTACTAGGGAAAGAAAAAACAGATGTAGAGGTTCCTGCTAGCTCCTTAGAATCAAGGGGGCTTATGCATGAGAAACTAACGCAGCGCGGTGCCGCAAGTAATTTTGTTGCGCCATTCTAGGTTAGTTTCGAGGCACAGAGATGAAACATTTTTACAACACCATATTGCATATCTGTGCTCTTCCCTGCGCTGGCAGATAAACTGCTGCCATGCGACGGCGCAGGCAACCTTGCACCATGGTGCAAGGATGACTGCATTGTCGGGAGATTGTTTTTGTGCAAGAAGGGGCACCTTTCGGCACAAAAGAAATCACTTGAGGTGATTTACTCTTCCAATGCGTGCTGTAGAATGCAGGATGGCTTTAAGTGTGCTTGTAAATATCACGCAGGAGGTTGTGCCTCTGGTGCGTCACACACCATGAGGTACCGATGGCACAAGGGGCTCATGAATTAGCCCCTATGTTTTCTTTGCTTACCGTTGATATTAGGAAGGGTTTCGTGGTATCAGAAGCAAATCAAGGTGAGATATGGAGTTTTTGTGAGGCCCTTGAGAAAAATATTGATATTTTGTTTGTAAGGACGCGAGCGCTTGAGACTATGGTGGAGGTGTTGAAAGAAGATCTAAGCAATAGTAAAATGGAGATACGGGCACTACGGTGGGATGAGCAAAAACTGCAGGAGAAACTGGAGCCTCTGGAAAATAACTCAAGAAGAAATAATTTGAGGATTTTGAATGACCGGGAGGGGAAGGAAGGTGATGACCTATAAGCTTTTGTGGTCTCCCTTACAAAGACAACAGTTCAGATTGATGAGAGTGAGGAGGATATCGCAATGATTTTCAACAGTTACACCGAGATCCCTTCAGAAACAATCCGAACAGAGTAAAGCCGCGGAAGATCCTCCTCACCTTTCAGACATATGCTCTAAGAGAAAAAAATCCTTTTATGTGCATTAAAATTGGAGATATTAAGGGGAAAAGACTTCTCATTTGAGATTACATCAGATCTATCACAGGTCATCATCATCATCATCATCAAAGCCACTTTAATCGATTGATTAAAATCACAAAAGTACATCACAATATTACAAATTGTTAAAAACACAGGTACAATACAATAACAACATTATAAAAATTCATCCCGACAAATACAAATAACACTAAGTTCATAAGATAGACTGTACATCAAGTTTTTTCCTTGCCCGAGCTGCAGCAACCAGGAAATTGGCAATGTTGAAAATAATCCAAGGGGATCTATCACAGGTCACTTTAGATAGACAATGGGAAATGGGAAAGTGCTTAGACGCATTTAAAAAAGTATGGGCGACAGCACAGCTTAAATTCCCTGCATCCCTTAGAGTTTTGCACAATAATAAAAAGCATATGTTAGGAAGTTCAAAAGTGGCAGGCGACCTATTAGAGGTTATCAAGATGGGAGAAGCGGGAAAACTAGGTGATTATATATGTAAAAGTAGAGTCATAGGCCAGGGGGTGCCCTGGTTTTCTATCAAGGAGGTAAAGGGGGTATCAAGGTGGTCATATTAATTATATCTATGTTTATGGTTCGGTGGTGGGGGCCTGTGGTGCTGGAAAAAAATGGGACTAACATCAGGTCCAGAAGGAAGTATGGATGGGTTCTCTAAGGGAAGGTGGGGGGTTAAGGGGGTGCACTGGATGGGGAGCATGCGGGAGAAAATGTATAAAACTTACCTCAAAAACCCCAGGGAGACATCAGGTATTTAACAGAGATATATGTGCCCAGGTGAAAGGTAGGGAGAGAAAAGCAGGGACATGACGATCCAGGTATTAACATGGAATGTCAATGGGTTACATACGAAATGGAGGAGGCACAAAATATTACAGTACCTTAGAGATTCTCCTTAAGACATTTTGATGCTAGAGGAGACACATCTGGTAAAAAAGGAGTGTGTTGAAATATTTAGAAAGCAAAGATGGGTACAACAGATGGTATGTACAGATCAGAGCTCTAATATAAGAGGGGTAGTAATAGTGGTGAAAAAGGAGACAAAAATATGGATCTTGAATGTGAGGGTGGTAACATAACATAAGTATTTGTAAAGTGCACGTTCACCCCTGACGGGGCATCTTGGCGCTGAATGACAAATGTTTATTGTTACCCAACTCAATGGTACTCATTTTATCAACCTCAAATGGGTGAAAGACTGGGTGTACCTGCTGGGATTTGAACCTGTGACCATGAGGTCGAACACAGGCCCCTGCAGTGGATGCATTAGTCAACTGAGCCACCAGACTCGGCTGGTAGGTGAATCATAGCAAACATAAACATTGGTGATAGATTACTAACATTAGTAGGATATTACGGTCCAAACTACGATGACTCTGAGCCACTATAAACTGTGTTCATCAATCAGTTAGACTTTCCATGTCCCGTAATTGTGGCAGAAGATTTTAACATGATAATGGACCTGAACTGATATAAATAAAAAAAGCAGAGTTAGACCTACTCCCAAATCGCATGCATTTTTTAAGTCTATGCTAAAACAACATGCTCTTTGTGATTTGTGGAGACAGCGGGTCGGGTGTTTGCAGGGTGCCTCATTTCATTATAAGAAATATGGGCGTAGATCAAGGATAGACAACTTTTTAGTAGATTGGAGCCTTATAGTGGATATCCTAGATATTATGTATAAGGCTGGAATGGCAAGATGAGCATGGTGGCATGGTGAGCAAAAAAACGATGGATTTAGGTCCAGATCTCTGTACTGGGGTGAATGTATGACATTGTTCTGCATTCTGTCCATCAATTGCTGTATTTGCATTTGTCACCCGAGTGGGACGGGTATGGCCTGACGTGGGTCCCGTGCTCTCTGTGCCACTGGAATCAAGCTATCCTGGCTGAAGAGGGGTGAAACCCCAAAACCGGTCCTAGGATGCTTGTTTCCAGTCCAGGGAGGACCTGGCTTGGCAGTTCGGGCTGGACTGTTCCCATAAGGCACAGGGTCAAGACTAATTTGCATATGGCTGGGTTCAAACTGGAATGGCATGGTGAACAAAACAACAATGGATTTAGGCCCACATCTCTGCACTGGGGTGAATGTATGACATTGTTCTGCATTCTGTCCATCAACTGTTGTTTATGCATTTGTCACCCCGAGTGGGACGGGTATGCCCAGACATGGGTCCCGTGCTCTCCATGCCACTGGAATCAAGCTATCCTGGCTGAAGAGGGGTGAAACCCCCGAAACCGGTCTTAGGATGCTTGTTTCAATTTAAGGGAGGACCTGACTTGGAAGTTCGAGCTGGACTGTTCCCATGAGGCACAGGGTCAAGACTGATTTGCATATGGCTGGGTTCAAACTGGAATGGCGAGCAAAAAAAAGGATTTAGGCCCAGATCTCTGTACTGGGGTGAATGTATGACATTGTTCTGCATTCTGTCCATCAACTGTTGTTTTTGCATTTGTAACCCTGAGTGGGACGGGTATGCCAGACGTGGATCCCATGCTCTCCATGCCACTGGAATCAAGCTATCCTGGCTGAAGAGGGGTGAAACCCCGAAACTAGTTCTAGGATGCTTGTTTCCAGTCCAGGGAGGACCTGGCTTGGCAGATCGGGCTGGACTGTTCCCATGAGGCACAGTGTCAAGACTGATTTACATATGGCTGGGTTCAAACTGGAATGGCATGGTGAGCAAAAAAACGATGGATTTAGGCCCAGATCTCTGTACTGGGGTGAATGTATGACATTGTTCTGCATTCTGTCCATCAACTGTTGTTTTTGCATTTGTCACCCCGAGTGGGACGGGTATGGCCTGACGTGGGTCCCGTGCTCTCTATGCCACTGGAATCAAGCTATCCTGGCTGAAGAGGGGTGAAACCCCGAAACCGGTCCTAGGATGCTTGTTTCCATTCTATGGAGGACCTGGCTTGGCAGTTCGGGCTGGACTGTTCCCATGAGGCACAGGGTCAAGACTGATTTGCATATGGCTGGGTTCAAACTGGAATGGCAAGGTGAGCAAAAAAACGATGGATTTAGGCCCAGATCTCTGTACTGGGGTGAATGTATGACATTGTTCTGCATTCTGTCCATCAACTGTTGTTTTTGCATTTGTCACCCCGAGTGGGACGGTTATGCCCAGACATGGGTCCAGTGCTCTCCATGCCACTGGAATCAAGCTATCCTGGCTGAAGAGGGGTGAAACCCGGAAACCAGTCCTAGGATGTTTGTTTCCAGTCCAGGGAGGACCTGGCTTGGCAGTTTGGGCTGGACTGTTCCAATGAGGCACAGGGTCAAGACTGATTTGCATTTGACTGGGTTCAAACTGGAATGGCATGGTGAGCAAAAAAACGATGGATTTAGGCCCAGATCTCTGTACTGGGGTGAATGTTTGACATTGTTCTGCATTCTGTCCATCAATTGCTGTATTTGCATTTGTCACCCCGAGTGGGACGGGTATGGCCTGACGTGGGTCCCGTGCTCTCTGTGCCACTGGAATCAAGCTATCCTGGCTGAAGAGGGGTGAAACCCCGAAACCAGTCCTAGGATGCTTGTTTCCATTTTATGGAGGACCTGGCTTAGCAGTTCGGGCTGGACTGTTCCCATGAGGCACATGGTCAAGACTGATTTGCATATGGCTGGGTTCAAACTGAAATGGCAAGGTGAGCAAAAAAACGAATGATTTAGGCCCAGATCTCTGTACTGGGGTGAATTTTTATTTTATTTATTTATTTATTTAGTGTTTTCTATAGCGCGAACATGACCCTGCGTAGGGTATCAGAGCGCTTTACAGCTGTATTTCGGTGAAACAGAACCATATACGTTACAAGTCATTAGATGCCTACCAAGTTTAGAACAGAACATTAGGCAACAGAAGATAATATATACACATATAGTCATCGGTCAACAATTGAATTACCAAGAGTAGTTTAAAGTCATAGGCTACATTTTGAACAAGTATATACAAGCCCATATAAGGTTAGTGAGCGGCTAGCGGGCACATGGAATAGTCATGATAGGTTTGTAGACAGTGACAAAGCTACTGCTCTATGTACTTATGGGAGAAATGTCCTCATATAAAATGCTTTTGCTTCCTTTTTGAATACCGTGATGGATGGAATTCTTCTAATGTTAGGGGGGATAGCGTTCCAGATTCTTGGAGCTGCCCCGGAGAATGCTCTATCGTAAGTTCTTTTCTTACAAAAACTAGCTGGTTTCAATAGTAGGTCTGCATGGCTCCTGGAGAATCGGCACCCTCCTGATAGCGTGAGTTTTTGTGCAAGGTAAACTGGAGTTTTGTGGTGTAATGCTTTGTGCGTGATGCATGCCAACTTGAATTGAATTCTTGCTTCGAAGGGAAGCCAGTTAAGGGCTTTCAAGTGCGGGGTGATATGGTCGAATTTTTTGGATCCAGATATAAGTCTTGTGGCAGCATTCAGACATGCTTTCAGTGGTGCTGTTGAGATCTTGGGGAGCCCGGCCAGAGTTGTGCAACCATACTCAATCCTTGATATGACCAGTGCCTGAACTGCTATTTTGAGATCTGTTTCATTTAGGAATGGTTTTAGTTTCCGCAGGTAACTTAAATGGAAACGGGCGTTTTTTGCCATTGTGTTAATATGTGCTAACATGTTCAGGTTTTTGTCCAGAGTAATTCCCAGGGATTTAGTGGAGTCGACAATCTTCAGAGTACATTTTAGAGCAGTGATAGTGTTGGTCCATTCTACTATATTAGATTTGCTTTTTTGGGGTGTAATCAATAGGAATTCTGTTTTCTTGGGGTTTAGCTTCAGGTGGTTCGCCGTTAACCATTGGATGGTTCTCGATAGTGCATGGTTCATGGTCTTTATCTCTTCTGATGATGTGACCTTGATGTACAGCTGGGTGTCATCTGTGTACATGTGAATGTATGACATTGTTCTGCATTCTGTCCATCAACTGTTGTTTTTGCATTTGTCACTCCGAGTGGGACGGGTATGCCCAGACGTGGGTCCTGTGCTCTCCATGCCACTGGAATCAAGCTATCCTGGCTGAAGAGGGGAGAAACCCCAAAACTGGTCCTTGGATGCTTGTTTCCAGTCCAGGGAGGACCTGGCTTGGCAGTTCGGGCTGCAGTGTTCCCATGAGGCACAGGGTTAAGACTGATTTGCGTATGACTGGGTTCAAACTGGAATGGCATGGTGAGCAAAAAAACGATGGATTGAGGCCCAGATCTCTGTGCTGGGGTGAATGTATGACATTGTTCTGGATTCTGTCCATCAACTGTTATTTTTGCATTTGTCACCCAGAGTGGGACGGGTATGCCCAGGCGTGGGTCCCGTGCTCTCCATGGCACTGGAATCAAGCTATCCTGGCTGTAGAGGGGTGAAACCCCGAAACCAGTTCTAGGATGCTTGTTTCCAGTCCAGGGAGGACCTGGCTTGGCAGATCGGGCTGGACTGTTCCCATGAGGCACAGGGTCAAGACTGATTTGCATATGGCTGGGTTCAAACTGGAATGGCATGGTGAGCAAAAAAACGATGGATTTAGGCCCAGATCTCTGTACTGGGGTGAATGTATGACATTGTTTTGCATTCTGTCCATCAACTGTTGTTTTTGCATTTGTCACCCCGAGTGGGACGGGTATGCCCAGACATGGGTCCCGTGCTCTCCATGCCACAGGAATCAAGCTATCCTGGCTGAAGAGGGATGAAACCCCGAAACCAGTCCTAGGATGCTTGTTTCCAGTCCAGGGAGGACCTGGCTTGACAGTTCGGGCTGGACAGTTCCAATGAGGCACAGGGTCAAGACTGATTTGCATATGGCTGGGTTCAAACTGGAATGGCATGGTGAGCAAAAAAACAATGGATTTAGGCCCAGATCTCTGTACTGGGGTGAATGTATGACATTGTTCTGCATTCAGTCCATCAACTGCTGTTTTTGCATTTGTCACCCCGAGTGGGACGGGTATGGCCTGACGTGGGTCCCGTGCTCTCTATGCCACTGGAATCAAGCTATCCTGGCTGAAGAGGGGTGAAACCCCGAAACCGGTCCTAGGATGCTTGTTTCCATTTTATGGAGGACCTGGCTTGGCAGTTCGGGCTGGACTGTTCCCATAAGGCACAGGGTCAAGACTGATTTGCATATGGCTGGGTTCAAACTGGAATGGCAAGGTGAGCAAAAAAACGATGGATTTAGGCCCAGATCTCTGTACTGGGGTGAATGTATGACATTGTTCTGCATTCTGTCCATCAACTGTTGTTTTTGCATTTGTCACCCCGAGTGGGACGGTTATGCCCAGACATGGGTCCCGTGCTCTCCATGCCACTGGAATTAAGCTATCCTGGCTGAAGAGGGGTGAAACCCGGAAACCAGTCCTAGGATGTTTGTTTCCAGTCCAGGGAGGACCTGGCTTGGCAGTTTGGGCTGGACTGTTCCAATGAGGCACAGGGTCAAGACTGATTTGCATATGACTGGGTTCAAACTGGAATGGCATGGTGAGCAAAAAAACGATGGATTTAGGCCCAGATCTCTGTACTTTGGTGAATGTTTGACATTGTTCTGCATTCTGTCCATCAATTGCTGTATTTGCATTTGTCACCCCGAGTGGGACGGGTATGGCCTGACGTGGGTCCCGTGCTCTCTGTGCCACTGGAATCAAGCTATCCTGGCTGAAGAGGGGTGAAACCCCGAAATCGGTCCTAGGATGCTTGTTTCCATTTTATGGAGGACCTGGCTTGGCAGTTCGGGCTGGACTGTTCCCATGAGGCACATGGTCAAGACTGATTTGCATATGGCTGGGTTCAAACTGGAATGGCAAGGTGAGCAAAAAAACGAATGATTTAGGCCCAGATCTCTGTACTGGGGTGAATTTTTATTTTATTTATTTATTTATTTAGTGTTTTCTATAGCGCGAACATGACCCTGCGTAGGGTATCAGAGCGCTTTACAGCTGTATTTCGGTGAAACAGAACCATATACGTTACAAGTCATTAGATGCCTACCAAGTTTAGAACAGAACATTAGGCAACAAAAGATAATATATACACATATAGTCATCAGTCAACAATTGAATTACCAAGAGTAGTTTAAAGTCATAGGCTACATTTTGAACAAGTATATACAAGCCCATATAAGGTTAGTGAGCGGCTAGCGGGCACATGGAATAGTCATGATAGGTTTGTCGACAGTGACAAAGCTACTGCTCTATGTACTTATGGGAGAAATTTCCTCATATAAAATGCTTTTGCTTCCTTTTTGAATACCGTGATGGATGGAATTCTTCTAATGTTAGGGGGGATAGCGTTCCAGATTCTTGGAGCTGCCCCGGAGAATGCTCTATCGTAAGTTCTTTTCTTACAAAAACGAGCCGGTTTCAATAGTAGGTCTGCATGGCTCCTGGAGAATCGGCACCCTCCTGATAGCGTGAGTTTTTGTGCGAGGTAAACTGGAGTTTTGTGGTGTAATGCTTTGTGCGTGATGCATGCCAACTTGAATTGAATTCTTGCTTCGAAGGGAAGCCAGTTAAGGGCTTTCAAGTGCGGAGTGATATGGTCGAATTTTTTGGACCCAGATATAAGTCTTGTGGCAGATCTTGGGGAGCCCGGCCAGAGTTGTGCAACCATACTCAATCCTTGATTATGACCAGTGCCTGAACTGCTATTTTGAGATCTGTTTTATTTAGGAATGGTTTTAGTTTCCGCAGGTAACTTAAATGGAAACGGGCGTTTTTTGCCATTGTGTTAATATGTGCTAACATGTTTAGGTTTTTGTCCAGAGTAATTCCCAGGGATTTAGTGGAGTCGACAATCTTCGGAGTACATTTTAGAGCAGTGATAGTGTTGGTCCATTCTACTATATTAGATTTGCTTTTTTGGGGTGTAATCAATAGGAATTCTGTGTTCTTGGGGTTTAGCTTCAGGTGGTTCGCCGTTAACCATTGGATGGTTCTCGATAGTGCATGGTTCATGGTCTTTATCTCTTCTGATGATGTGACCTTGATGTACAGCTGGGTGTCATCTGCGTACATGCGAATGTATGACATTGATCTGCATTCTGTCCATCAACTGTTGTTTTTGCATTTGTCACTCCGAGTGGGACGGGTATGCCCAGACGTGGGTCCTGTGCTCTCCATGCCACTGGAATCAAGCTATCCTGGCTGAATAGGGGTGAAACCCCAAAACCGTTCCTAGGATGCTTGTGTCCAGTTCAGGGATGACCTGGCTTGGCAGTTTGGGCTGGACTGTTCCAATGAGGCACAGGGTCAAGACTGATTTGCATATGGCTGGGTTCAAACTGGAATGGCATGGTGAGCAAAAAAAATATGGATTTAGGCCCAGATCTCTGTACTGGGGTGAATGTATGACATTGTTCTGCATTCTGTCCATCAATTGCTGTATTTGCATTTGTCACCCCGAGTGGGACGGGTATGGCCTGACGTGGGTCCCGTGCTCTCTGTGCCACTGGAATCAAGCTATCCTGGCTGAAGAGGGGTGAAACCCCGAAACCGGTCCTAGGATGCTTGTTTCCATTTTATGGAGGACCTGGCTTGGCAGTTCGGGCTGGACTGTTCCCATGAGGCACATCGTCAAGACTGATTTGCATATTGCTGGGTTCAAACTGGAATGGCAAGGTGAGCAAAAAAACGAATAATTTAGGCCCAGATCTCTGTACTGGGGTGAATTTTTATTTCATTTATTTATTTATTTAGTGTTTTCTATAGCGCGAACATGACCCTGCGTAGGGTATCAGAGCGCTTTACAGCTGTATTTCGGTGAAACAGAACCATATACGTTACAAGTCATTAGATGCCTACCAAGTTTAGAACAGAACATTAGGCAACAAAAGATAATATATACACATATAGTCATCGGTCAACAATTGAATTACCAAGAGTAGTTTAAAGTCATAGGCTACATTTTGAACAAGTATATACAAGCCCATATAAGGTTAGTGAGCGGCTAGCGGGCACATGGAATAGTCATGATAGGTTTGTCGACAGTGACAAAGCTACTGCTCTATGTACTTATGGGAGAAATGTCCTCATATAAAATGCTTTTGCTTCCTTTTTGAATACCGTGATGGATGGAATTCTTCTAATGTTAGGGGGGATAGCGTTCCAGATTCTTGGAGCTGCCCCGGAGAATGCTCTATCGTAAGTTCTTTTCTTACAAAAACGAGCCGGTTTCAATAGTAGGTTTCATGGCTCCTGGAGAATCGGCACCCTCCTGATAGCGTGATTTTTTGTGCGAGGTAAACTGGAGTTTTGTGGTGTAATGCTTTGTGCGTGATGCATGCCAACTTGAATTGAATTCTTGCTTCGAAGGGCAGCCAGTTAAGGGCTTTCAAGTGAGGGGTGATATGGTTGAATTTTTTGGATCCAGATATAAGTCTTGTGGCAGCATTCAGACATGCTTTCAGTGGTGCTGTTGAGATCTTGGGGAGCCCGGCCAGAGTTGTGCAACCATACTCAATCCTTGATATGACCAGTGCCTGAACTGCTATTTTGAGATCTGTTTTATTTAGGAATGGTTTTAGTTTCCGCAGGTAACTTAAATGGAAACGGGCGTTTTTTGCCATTGTGTTAATATGTGCTAACATGTTCAGGTTTTTGTCCAGAGTAATTCCCAGAGATTTAGTGGAGTCGACAATCTTCGGAGTACATTTTAGAGCAGTGATAGTGTTGGTCCATTCTACTATATTAGATTTGCTTTTTTGGGGTGTAATCAATAGGAATTCTGTATTCTGGGGGTTTAGCTTCAGGTGGTTCGCCGTTAACCATTGGATGGTTCTCGATAGTGCATGGTTCATGGTCTTTATCTCTTCTGATGATGTGACCTTGATGTACAGCTGGGTGTCATCTGCGTACATGTGAATGTATGACATTGTTCTGCATTCTGTCCATCAACTGTTGTTTTTGCATTTGTCACCCCGAATGGGACGGGTATGCCCAGACGTGGGTCCTGTGCTCTCCATGCCACTGGAATCAAGCTATCCTGGCTGAAGTGGGGTGAAACCCCGAAACCGTTCCTAGGATGCTTGTTTCCAGTTCAGGGATGACCTGGCTTGGCAGTTTGGGCTGGACTGTTACCATGATGCACAGGGTCAAGACTGATTTGCATATGGCTGGGTTCAAACTGGAATGGCATGGTGAGCAAAAAAAATATGGATTTAGGCCCAGATCTCTGTACTGGGGTGAATGTATGACATTGTTCTGCATTCTATCCATCAACTGTTGTTTTTGCATGCTAGTAAGTTAGACCGTTTTGAGTTTGTGGATAAAGCAGGGAAGTTATTAGCTTGAAAGATTAAGGCAGATCAATATAAAAATCAGGTTAAGAAAATCAAAGGAGGGGCAGTCAGGGGCTATGCTGACCAGTGAGACAGAGATGGAAGAAGCATTGAAAGACTACTTCTGGGATTTGTATTCGGAAGAGGGGATGGTACTAAAAGAGGAGGTGAATGACTGGTTGGCAGACTCTTTTAAACTCCTGGACTCAACGCAAAAGAAAATTCTAGACCAGGCTATCACAGAGAAGGAGGTTAGGATGGCAGTACAGTCAAGTAAGGTGGGTAAAGCTGCAGGGCCCGATGACATACCGGTGGAGCTATATACAATTTTAGGGAAGGTGTTACACCCATTTTTGACAGCAATGATCAGGGAGATTTTAGATCAAGGTGCACACCTATCGAAATTACGGGATGAGGCAATATTTACACTTATTTTGAAGCCAGATAAGGATCCCACTAGCTGTGAATCATATGGACCAAAATCACTTCTGAATACTGATTATAAAAATCTTTACAAAAACCCTGGCAGGGTGAAAAAATAAGATAGCCGTAGAGATGATAAACAAGGATCAGAAGGGATTCATTAAAGGAAGATACTTACATGAGTTACACACAGACTTGTAGAAGCTATCGATTTTGCAACTACTCATTCGACCCCCCTAGCAGTTACAACTTTAGATGCTTCTAAAGATTTTGATAGGGTAAGGTGGTCATACCTGTTTATTGTTTTGAAACCATACAAGCTCAGAGATACATTTTGTAGACCAATCCAACTAGTATATCAGGATCCCTCAACAAGAGTTTTAGTGAACGGGAGCCTATCCTCATCTTTTAAAATATTTTGAGACGCACAATAGGGTTGGCTCCTACCCCCCTCTTGTTTAATCGCTATATGGAGGCCTATGAACATAAACTTAGGATAGCAGCCTACATTCCTCCTTCTTCACATGGTGGTTAGGTAAAGAAGGTAGCATTATATGCGGATGATCTCATGCTTTTCTCCTCAGACCTTGCAGTGGCTCTGCCGGCCACCTTACAGTTGGCCTCAGAGTTTGGCAAAGTGTCCGGCTACCTAATGACTGAGAAAAAAACAGAGGTTATGGTATGGAATCAAAGAAAGGATAACCCGTTAATTAGGAAGGAAATGAGATATCTCGGTTTAAAAATTGAGCACCATATAAATAACATTTCAGAACTAAATCTGGGCAAAATATCAAGAGAAACAGTGAAGTTTATGAAGGGCTGGGAACACCTTCCTTTAACGATTCTTGGGCGGGTTAATCTGGTCAAGATGGTGTTACTGCCAAAAATTACTTTTGTATTCAATACCATCCTCCTGAGTTTTGAGAAAGCCTCAATAGATAAAATCCAGCACGTGATAAACATCTTTATTTGGGCATATAAGGGGATTAGGATCTCATGGAAAAAGTTGCAGAGATGAAGGGAGAAAGGGGGATTATCCCTATCAGACATTCAATATTATGCTTGGGCCTTCCAACTAACAAACTCCAAAATGCTTTTTAACATACCGGATACATCAGAAGTAGAAACTATGCTCTTGTCAATGATATAAGAAAACAAGGTGGGTGTAAACAGATTTCTTTTGAAATTTGGAGACCGAAAATGCTAATTTAGATATGAACACAACAGCAGCGGTTTATTTGTTCAATTACATTAATAATGACTAATACCTGCATCCCAAGCCATTCATCTGGCTTTGGGGGCCTGGAATAGTCTGACTTGTCACAAATGTAGGAGTGTGAAGGATATTAACTATGTATGTACTGTCATTGGCATCGCTGGCATGGGTTATGTGAGGTACAAGCCGCAATGGCCTCCTGACGAGAGCCCCAGCATTTATCCTTTCACATATTAAGCATTGGTCAAAACTAGACTATTATTCCTACTCAGCCCCTATTTGGGAATCTCCAGGGACACCGGAGTGTCTTAAAGACAAATTGTTGCTACAGATAAGAAATGCAGGTGTATGTGCCTGGGGAGATCTTACTCAAGATGGAAACCTGAAACCTGATACCATGGAAGGAGTTAAATGAGCAATTGGGGAGCATACTATCAAGATTTAAATATATACAATTGAAAAGTTGGGAACAAAGTCAGAAGCTGCCCTTGGGTATTGAAAATGGCTTGGAAGAGTAACTGGTTGGAAAACCCACAGGAAGCAGAGACGTTTCTTTTTGGTATTGGGAACTACAAGATACCTTGGATGGAGACTTCAGTTTGGCAGAAGATGCTTGCCCAGGGAGCAATTACTAAATACATGGCAAGTTTTGATGCGCACATTATATTCCAATGTTTTTAAGGAGAAATCACATCTTTTCACTCCATAGGGCATATATAACACCTGAGAAGCTGTCAAACATGGGGAAGGGAAGAACAATGGTATGGTAAAGTGTGGTCTTGAAAACGCGACGGATGTTCATATGTTTTACCAATGCCTGGGAATCAGAAGATTTTGGGATGAAGTACAATTGACGGTTTCAGGTATTTTGGGGCTACATATTAAGGTAAGCCTTTCATGGATCATTTTTGGGGTAATGGAAGGAGATCTAGGAATTGCTAGAGACCTGCTGTTTTATGCAATTTTGTTGGCCAGAAGAGAAATCTGTTGAAATTTTGTGGGAGGCACCCCTCCTCAACACTCGGAGTGATTAGATTTCCTGTATTATATGTCTAAAATGGACTTATTAGGGACAGACTCTAAGAAGAAAAGATTTTGGGCTCTGTTACAAAATTGGGCTAGGGTGCAGTGGGAAGTAATGCTTATTGAAGATGCAAGTGACTACAGTTTTGCCCAATGATAACACCTGTATAACTATCTTTTTTGCTGCAATGTCTCTCCCCCTGCTCAAAATTGACGCATCTGCCATACATCGGACACTCTGAGAGAGATGTACCTGCAGGGAGAAAATCTCTATTTTCTGATGCCTGCTTGAGGTCTGCCTCTTTCCCGCATTAATGGGCTAAGTTACTAGACATTGGAACCTGAGGTGAAAGAGGACACAAAAAAAGAAAAGAAATGAAAAACTGTGGGCAGTCAGTGCTAAAACATGCAATGGATCTAGGGGTGATATCTGAGCCACTGATCCCTCTCTGAGCCTTTAAATAGTCTAGTCTACAAGCAGGCAGCTCTGAACGCAGCCCAGTCCTATCCGCAGCTCCCTGCCTCACTGCTGCCTGTGCCTGGCTCTGGGTGTCAGTGACAGCCTATGCCTTAAGAGCCAAGAAGACCATGAGTCCTATTACTTAAGTAACGTTACGCAAGTTACTTTGTTGTCATGTATTTATTGCGAAAGAGTGACCGCTGACACTGGAGATGGAAAATGCAGGAGTCTACTGAAAATTAAAGGAATGATACGTCAATTCAGGGTTTGTGCCCCAGTATATATTTTGATAGGGGTGGGTGGACCTCCGTGGAATCTTGCTGAGTTTTTTTGTAAATCAGCAGAATTTTGTGAAGTAAAACATTGCAGGTTCTGCCCACCCCTACACAGAATGCTCATAGATGAAGGCAGTTGTGCTGCTACGATAAGACACATACTTTTCAGTATCCATGTCCTTTCCCTGGCCCACATCATCCTCTCTTTTGGTTTCAAGCTTATGTTCTATTTATATGATACTCAGCTCTCGATCAAACTTGATGACCAATCTTTGCAGCTATTGCTAACTTTCAGCATTATTTACTAGTCATGGTTTCATGGAGGAATCAAAACCTATTGAAACTCGACACAGACAAACATAGATTTTTATGGCCAGTGGCAATACCAATCTCTCCGTCTTGCTCCTGATTACTTGTCTCCACAGCTGGGTTCTCACCACCACCTTGTTCTTCACCCTCACATTCTTGGGCCTAAAATAGTCATGTTTAAATGAATGTCTATTGTGCAAATAAGCTTTTCATAACACTGTCGCTGTTATCTTGAAGCCAGATTCACACATCATACTAATAATCATCCTCTCTGCTACTCTTCTTCCAGGTTGTTAACAATTCCTCAGCTTAACTATGCACTTATAGAGAGCCATGGGATTTCCTTCTTGGTGGCCAGATACTGGAATCCTCTGACTCAAAATCTTTGGTCTTATGATCGTATTCTCCTTTACTGAAAAGCCTTAAAAATGTGTCTCCTACAGTTCCTGGTAGATCATGTATTCTTGACCATGACTGGTGTGATCACTTGCATGATCCTAGCTCCAAGCTATCATTCTGAATGATCATGTGCTCTTCAAAATGTTATCAGGTTAGGGGTATCAAAGGAGGCTTTGACTTCGAATACCAGGATGTGAAACAGTTATTTGAAAACTTCACAGAGGTCTGTTAAAGGACACTCCCCATTTTTATGTCATCTAGAATACACTTAAAGAACAACCCTCTGTTCTATGCTCAAATGCACATGTAGCTCAGCTAACACACTGAAACCATTCCAAAGTATTCAACAGGCATCCTACACAATGTCCCTGTTCAGTATCACCAACTCATTATCTTTGTGTATATGGATCAACAGTTAGACACAAAAACAACTAGAGGAGGATGGGCTCCAGAAGCCAAACTGTTCCCCTGCAATATATCTTACAAGATTTACAAGGCTTATATATCAGTTTTCAGCACTAGTCATACCAGAGCCCTGGAGTGTCAAACAGAGCAGTTTCAGTCTGCACCCTGTGTATGCAGTGTAACTATCAAGCATGAAAGTGTCCCAGCGTAAACTTGCTGAAGATCACACAGGTTGTGACCAGTGGTGAAATTTATAGAACATGCATTAACATCACAGAGCAATGACCAGGGATGCTGGTATCACACAAATGTATCAACACTGACTACATGTCAAATACAACTTACAGGCATCATCTGTGTACTGAACTTGGTATAGACAGACTGCTCAGTGTTACACAAACAACCTTCCAACTGATGAAACAGAGCCCTTCTTCAGGCTTGTTATACAGCCACGCAGTGGCAGCAGCTGCCTCCACAATCAGTGTCCCACCTGGTATGTGTCTCAGTGCCCTAGGGCTTTCTGCCACACCTGCCCCATGCATCACTCAGGTTATTGCACACTACCAGATGCAGGAGCTAGGATGGAGCAGAAACCTTCATGGAGCTACATGGTACATTACCTTTCTCTGCTGTACGTCAGAGAGTATGCTTCCACACATGCTTCTCCTCCCACCTTTCACTTTTGCTGGAGTGCTATGCAGGTGATGCTGAAGGGAGTGCCCATCCTGTTGAGCCTCACGCTGATGAGTGCAGGGAGACCCATTTAGACTCTCCATGGGTAAATGCACAAGGCTTTAAGGGACTGTTGTTGCAATCAGGATTGACTCAGATTCTCCACATTACCCAAGTCTATAGGATAAGCAACCCATAGCCCATATCACTTCCTGTGGTTTCCTCTCACTTTAGTAATGCGACATTGGAGCCACTGGTGGCTTTGCTGGTCATCACGTCATCATAGCCTTGGCCCTTCTAAGTGAAGGGGATTCCCATCAAGATCCTCTTGGGTTTGCTGAACTGCTTTTTTGAATGCTGCTGTGAAAATATCATGATGTTTCTAGTGGCCATCTTTCATGCAGTAATTGCCTGGCAAATCATGCTGCCTCTAATCAGCCATACTTCTTATGACTGAAGTAACATGAAACTCTTTTTAATGAAACAACACAATTTTCTTTTCTTTTCCTTGAAAAGGTGGTGTGTGTCATAGCCAATGATATCTAACAGAGGTATGAGGTTTGAGTATTGCTTATTGAAAAGATGGTGTATATAGCAGCACAATCATGTTGCAGCTCATGGTCTTTTCAAAGTGCATGAACTGAACTGCAAAGGAACTTTTTGAGAAGTGAAAGCACACTCCTAATGTCCTATCACAAGTTTGTAGAGATCAATATCAACATGTGGGGGAAGCCCAATCTCCTCTTTCAGTGCTGTTTCCTAAAGCTCTTTTTTTGCTCTTCACATAAGGCTGTCAAGCTCAGACAGCAAAATTAAAATAAATATTAATTGGATTTTTTTCTGTAGAAACAAGTATTTAAACAGAACATACCAAATAAAGCCAATGAAATCTGTATTGTAAAATTTGAAATAAACAAATGTTGAGGGTGGGTTCAACATGTGTAGACATTAGACATTCAAAAGGACCCTCACTCACCAACCTAGTTGGTGACATGCTTCATCATCGGGTTCCCACCAGAGAGGCCGAGTGCCTCTCTGGTGTGCTGCGACGCCTGAATTACAGCGGAGCTGGTTTTTGAATGTGAAAGGAAGTGAAATTAAAAGGTAAATGATTTTAACCAAAAACAAATTTAATCATGGCAAACCAAAGACCAATAAAAACACGTGAGTTGGACAAGAGCTGGTTGGTTAGGTTAACCAGAGCTCAACCAATTTACAACAAGGTCGACATGTTTCTGCTTATCATGCCCAGTTGGCTAAGCTTTCATCAGGACCACAAGGACCTCCACGGTGGTATGCGCACGCTAAGGCGCACCCTAACCTGTGGAGATCAGATGGTAAAACTTACAGTTCTACCGAAAAGCCATCCTATTATTCCGGGGCTAAAAACGTCTGTAAGAGAGAAAACAGACAAAACACACATAAAGACATGAAGAGACATAACTTTGTTGGTTGCATTATTATTCTTTACGTGATTGGGTGAACAAATAATTTGATAATCCCGTGCTGTGGAGCGGGAGTGGGTGTCAAAATAGCAATTATAGCCAAAGAACGCCCAAACACGAGTGATTACTCGTCGCAAGCAGGGGACCAATAGAAATATCAAGGTGTTTCTATAAGGCCCTATACACTGATTGTGCCTGCGTTTGATTACATTGTGTGGTGTCAAGTCAGCAGACAATGTGCAGGTCTTTTGCGCCGGGATGCCCCTGGGTAAGCTGAGCGCATTATAAATTTCATATTATTATTATTATTATTATTATTAGTAGTGGCTATTTAGCCGCTGTGTATGCCGAAGAAATAGCGGACTCATGAAGGTGATAGGCATGCTAAAAACGAGTGTCTGAGGTGTTTGCCAGGCGCCGTTGCACCAGAGCATGTCTAGCGTTAAAAAGTTGTTAAAAGCAGCTGCATGGAAGAATAATATTGATCCTCTTACTCATGTACTTGGTGCTACTAACATCATGGGTCCGAGAGGGGGGTAGTGAGCTATAGTATCTGCCAGGATGGAAGACAAACAATAAATTATTTTTATCTGTTAAGATACTCAATACAAGCTGAAAGGAACCTAGTGCTGTATCAAGGAATGGTTCGCCAACTTACTTCCATGCTCACACACTCCCGCGATGGTTTTTGCCTGTGCTCTTTTGCTCCTTTTTCCCTTGTCACTCTTCTGTTGTTTAACTAAATTAACCAGGGGGAACAAGAGTGATTTTCCCTCACCCTCTCTTTGTTTTTGTGACATTAGACATTCAACATCTGAAGGAGCCCACCCAAACAAGCCAAAGGCTGAAAAAGACCGATAAAAGCATGTTTTTGTGTATTGCTCTTAGTGCTGATCTTTGTTAAGAATATGAGATTCATGGGACAGCTAAAGCTACCAGTAACCTCACCTAAAAAAGAGGGACAACTTTAGTGACTCCATGGAGTAGTAGAAAATCATTGCTGTGATTCAGTGCAATGGGCAGTGTTTTGTTCAGTGCCACATTGCAGCTGTCATCTGTGAAAGCCCTCAAACATGCATATCCCAGGCCCCATTCTACTAGTGTAATCTACGGTGATCATATTTTCCAAGGATGTTCTATTATCTTTACCTCATATGCACCGTGCTGGGGTCCCAGACTCTCACATGACACAGCTCCCATATCTTCACCTGCCTTGAAGCCCTCCCAAACAGCAATGCACTTGAAGCCTTTTCCACAGGCTCTTGACCAAGAAGCGTTGGATTTGTACAGTCAGACAAAGTTGTGATCTAAACCTAGATTCCTAAATGCCATATTTTCAAATTTGCTGGAAGTTACAGCAAAGGTTTTACTTTCACCCTCTTCTGGTTGTGGTGCCAATATATGACATCCCAGAGAAATTGAAAAACTGTATCTTCCATTGAATGTTGTACATTGTCACATGACAAAGTTTCTGTGTTTTCTTCAATATGTAAATTGCTATTCTTTCTAACCTCCAATATATCTCCAGGTGTACATCAATTACTGATCATCATTCACCAAAGCCTACAACAGTGTAGAATGTGTTGCTGCACCATGTAAACATAGAGCTGCGGAGGTTATGTATTAGTGATGCACTCTGGAAGGAATAACTGACCCTAAACATTTTATGTGGATACTTCATTGGTACCTTCCATAAAAGTAACTTAGGCAGATGTCTTGCAAAAGTGGCATTTTGCAAGACATACTGTGCCTCATTTACAAGGATTGACATATTGCTGCATTGGGGCAGCGATGCGTCAACATTTCTTGTGCTGTGTCAAGACAGATTACAATGCCATGGATGCTTTGTATGTACAATATGAGGAACCATGTCGTAAGGCCCCAAGGATGTGTCAGAAATTCTGATGCATCAGTGGGAAGGCTGACGCAATGCATCAGCCTCAAGAGTTTGCATTGCTGAAGTTGGCCTTACGACCTATGCAACTTTAGCAATGTGTCAAAAAATAGAGGTAATATGTCAGTTCTAGCTGACGCAAGTAGCCTAATGTGTGGGGAGCAAAGTAATGGCCTGTAAAATGGTGGAATAGTCACCTTGCACAACATTACAATGGTCCTGGATGTAATGCGGACAAATATGAAGTATGGCTAAGTGTCACATTACAGTGGGCATAGTCTACTTATGTGGATGTAGAGGCCTGAGTATTTGTGACTAAGGGGCTAATTCAGAGTTTGGCAGTCCGTAGAACGCAAAACCCGGGGTGACAGAACAGTGGTGGTCTTACTACCCGATTACAAGTATGGAGGACGGACCGCCATAGGACATCTGCTAACGCCATAGGGCAGTGGTGAGCTCGCCATGAAAAGTGTGGTGATGGGAAAACTTAAGGGGCCCTAAAGGGCCCTATGTTGCATCAGGGCCTGGAGATGTATACAGGGAGGCGCATGATGTGCCCCCCTGTGTGCATGCACCCCCTGTTCCTTCACAGCACGGATGCACAGTCCATGCCTTGTTGGAACAGGCTTTGGCGTTCCAATTGCTGTGCCTTTCTAAGGCTCACTGCCTGGGACCGCAAAAGCACCAGCTGCCAGACCAGTAGAAAACTCCCCATATGGCGGGCGGTTGAGTTTGGCTGTATGGGAGTTGGTCAGTGGCATGGTGGCCCTCTCCCACACTGCCAAACCTGTAATCAGGCCTTTAGTGAGTGACACTTGATTGTGAGGGGATACAAGTATATGTTGTAATGTAAAGTGGCAATTTATGTGTTACCTATCTTATGTGTATACTTACCTGTTGTGCTTAGGAGTATGCTTGGTTGGACTTGTGGACCCATTCTTCCAAGGAAATGGGACAATCCTGGCATGTCCCCTACATGGAGTTCACAACATAACAATGCCTTGCTGCAGTGGATGATGGTATCATAGGTGCCATGGTCCCAGGTTGGTCAAGAGGTCCTACAACATGATTGTCACATGTGTAGATCTACTACTAGTAGAGGGGATCTGATTTAATAACTTATTTTGGTGTGTAAAGTGACTTCAGCTGGTCAGATTCCTATTGAAAAGCCACTGCGTCATTTCCCATTCCTGGGTTGAAGAGGTGTAGGAATTTTGATGCATTCCAGGCTTAGTGCTGATATCTCAAAGAGGTGTCACACATTGAAAAACTTGTAAATATCACTGTGTCAGTTCTAAGTAGGCTTTAACCAGAGAACGCCTACCCTGCATACATTATAAACTGCATGGCACAGCCGGTTCCAATTAGGCGTGGGCGGAAAACTACGCTACACTTGCGGAGTGTGCGGAGTTTGCGCAACTACGCGCTAATCGAATCGCCCGTAGCACAGTGCAAAAGCATGTAGCGTTTCGGGCATTTTTTGCTCGCTCGCGGTCCTCAACGTCAAGTTGGCGACCGTGAGCGAGCAGAATCAACATCCCGGCGAGACTTTTTCCTCATTCGCGAACGGCAACATCAAGTTGCCGATCGCGAGCATAGAAACTAAACCTCTCGGTAAGATTCTCAACGCGGGGAGGTCAGGTTTCTCATTGCGAGTGGTCGTGAATGCTCGCAACCGCTCGCGATGTGAAACTACCAATCCACTTTGAGAAAGCTGCCGCTCGAGTACAAATCTACTCGAGCGGCAGAAAACGACTGCTTGCACTGTGCATAATGCTGTTCGCAATGATTGCACAGTGCGGACAAGCATCCCGCACTGTGCAATCATTGTGAACAGCATTTCCCTACCGGACTACGCAGTTAGCGGAGCTACTCGTAGCACACGTAGTGCAAAGTGGACTTTGCGTAGCTACGCATGGCGCGAGTATGCGAACTACGCCCAGGGTTAGTTCCAACGCAGACATATTTTGACGCAAGTCTACGAAAACTGACTCATTGGGCCTACTGCATCTCTTTATAAATATGGGGAAACATGGAGCAGAGAATACGCTGACGATGCATAAAAAAATATGACGCAACGGTGGTTCAAGCTCCTTTTAAATGAGGCTCACTCTTTGGACAGGTACATTATCATAGGGAGCAGGTGTAATGTGGGGCTACACTCAATATTATTTCTAAACAGTATAGGAAACATTTCAAGAACATCAACAGATGGAGATCCCACGCCTATGTAAATATACCTAAGGAAAAATATTATATTTCTTTATGTGTTGTAATCATATTACTAGCTATTGCTTGAGAGTATTTGTTATTTACATTATTTCACAGTACTTGCGTTCCTCTATTAATTAAAACTTTTTAAATATATTTTTCTTCTTGCTTTTCTGTACTTCCCCTTCCTATTCTCTCCTCTACCATCTTAATAGAGATATAATTACTTATAAAATCTTATGGGTCCTATTCACAAAAGTAAATGTGTGTAAATCTATATGAGCACGTTTATTCTTAGACTTTTGATAAACTTTTTTAGTTTTGCCTATTCACCATTTACAAGTGTAGCATTACTCAAAAGTTAGACTTGCATGTCCTCACCACCTAAAGTAGAGGAGTCAGTAAAAATTACTGACATGACTTTATGACTGTACTACATTCCACACCCTTGGCGGAGACCTCTGCAACTGGGGCAGAGACTGTCTTTGGTGTGGTATTGATCATTTTAAAAAGTTGTTTAAGTTAATTAAATGTAATATATGTATGTATTTTAAAAGTAGAATATTCTTAAAAACAAATACTACAGCACTATTACATTTATTTTAAATTAACCCCTTCGCTGCTAGGCCTCCCCCCCTTTGCTAAGCCTTTTTTGGGCTATTTCGGGTAGTTTGAGATTAGGCCACTGTAACTTTTTGTCCACATAAGGTATCCATGCCAAATTTGTGTCTTTGTCTTCCAAAATCCTACCCAGGGTTTGTAGATTTCCCTGAAGGGGACCCAGAATTAGCCAAAATACAGCAACGTTTTGTTTTTGGGGGGGAAAAATGGGCAAAAAGTGCTGCAGAAGAAAGGTTCTGTTTTTTTCGCTGTGAATGGTATCAACAAAGGGTTTGTGGTGGTGCCACACCTGGGCCTTAACAGTAGAGCAAACCCCACTGTCTACACTAGATTGATTTCATACGGCCCAACAATAGGGTCAACTTGATAAACAAAACCAAGGGCCAGGGCAGACACCGAATCCATTACTCGTGCCATCTTTGCACTTGAACCCTGCGCTCCTCAACGATCCTTCATCCCATGAATCAACGCTTTTGAGCCTGACTGCATCTATGATTATTTACCTGAATTGATTCTCCAATGTACTGCTCTCCATTAACGGCCCACTAGTTATTTGAAACACCGTCTGCACACCCCGCGGACAGCCTAAGACATTCTCACCTATCTGACCCCAGGCTACCCTCTCGGGACGGACCTTCTCAGTCTTCAGAACCCCAACTACCTCTGATAGGAGCTCAAATCTGAATGTATGTGCCCTATCTTACGCTCGCTTAGTGTTTCCCACTCTTCATACTGAAGAATCGATGTGTAAAGAACTCCGTTTGATGGAAAGGCCTCCTCTGTATTTGTCCCACACGCCTTACATCGCCGTTGCCCTGATGAAGGTGTAATTTACACCGAAACGTACGTTGGCTTCTGCACTCTCGTGTTCAATGAAAGAAACAAACTACCTCTACGAACTGTTTATGCACGAGCCAATCTGAATTGTTACTTGTTTTGAACTTCTACTCTTTGATGTGCTTTTTAACTCTATGGACAAATTTATGTATGTCATGAGTATGTTCGCATTAATTTGTTTTGAAAATGAATGTCCTGTCTGAATGAGTGTTTGTATGTCTGTCGTTTTGTTGTGGGACTTTTGTTTATTGATTTAAAAACAATCTGTATGTAATAGTGTTTATCATTCGGTGTCCATGGAAAAATTATCATTTTGAATATTGTAAATTAAATAAAGTACGTTTTTTAATTATTTTGTTTGTCTGCCCTGGCCCTTGGTTTTGTTTATCAAGTTGACCCTATTGTTGGGCCGTATGAAATCAATCTAGTGTAGACAGTAGGGTTTGCTCTCCTGTTAAGGTTCTTGTTGTTCCCTATTTCCCCTGTCTACCCATCATACTCCTAGGGACCCCCCTTCTTTTGAAGGGGTGCCACACCTGGGATCACAAACACAGGTGAGTCCCTCGCAAAACCAGATAGTTTTGCGATCGATAATTTTGAAGTCTTCACAGTACATTTTGGACTATTTTCTGTCGCTAGCATTAGGCCTACCCACACAACTAAGGTATTGGAAGACCTTTGGAAATGCTGGGTGGTAGGAAATTTGTGGCGTCCGGTGATCCCACAACTTTCCCACACAGCAACATTGAAAGAAAATTGACTTTATTAGCTACATTCAAGGTTTGCAGGGGGTTCTGGGTAGGCAAATGTTGGGAGATCCAAAACAAGCCACATCTCCCTAGATTCCCCTAGGTGTTTACTTTTCTGAAATGTTTGGGTTTGGTAGGTTTCCCTAGATGGCCGCTGAGCCCGGGAACAACAATGCAGGTGACTCCCTGGCAAAACCAGATAGCTTTGAAATCAATAATTTTGAAGTCTTCACAGTACGTTTTGGTCATTTACTGTTGCAGACACTAGGCCTACCCACACAACTAAGATATTGGAAGACCTTTGGAAATGCAGGGTGGTAGGAAATTTGTGGTGCCTGGTGATCCCACAACTTTCCCACACAGCAAAAGTGAAAAATATTGACTTTATTAGGAAAATTTGAGGTGTGCAGCAGATTCTGGGTAGGAAAATAATGGGATATCCACGCAAGCCACACCTTCCCGGACTCCTAGGTGTCTAGTTTTCAGTAATGTCTGAGTTTTGTAGGTTTCCCTAGATGGCTGCTAAACCCAGGACCAACGACGCAGGTGAACCCCTCGAAAAACCAGGTTGTTTTGTGATAGATAGGTGGGCACCTGTGTTTTTGGTCCCATGCTTGCAGATATCAGGGGAACCTAAAAAATGTCTGAAAACAAGACACCCGTGGGAGTCCAGAGATGTGTGACTTGCATTGATCCTCCAACATTTTCCTTCCCAGAATACGCTGCAAACCTCAAACTTAGCTAAAAAGTCTCATTTTCCTCTAATAACTGTGTGGGCAAGTTGTGGGATTATCGCACAGAAAACTTTTCTACTGCTCAGCGTTCCCCTCAGTCTCCAGATAAAAAGGATACCTTATTTGTGGGGATGGGCCATGTGCCTATGACAATGAAGGGCCAAAAATGTTTAGAGATTAACGGGGGCTCAAAGCAGGTCCAAAAGGGCAGTTTCTTTATACGTTTTTAGGCTGGCGATACTTTAGGCACTCACGCAATTGAGGTATAATTTTTCTCAGGATACCAAGGGGAACGCTCGGTGGTAGGAAAGTTGGGCCTGGACAGTGATCCTACAACTTACTCACACAGAAATGTGAGGAAAATTTGACTTTGTAAGTAAATTTGAGGTATGCTGGGATTCTGGGTTAAACAAAAAGGCTGGGGGATCCATGCAAGCCACAGCCAGGAGTCAGTACACACCACCACCATCCACACACTTCACCAGCCAACTGCCATCCACGCACACAGTCAATCAAGCGCCATCCACACACACCACCAGCCAAGCATCAGCCATGCACAGCACCAGCCAAGCACCATCCATGCACACTGCTAGCCAAGCGCCAGTCCATGTACACCACCTGCAAAGCGCCACTCCACGCACACCACCAAGCAAGCGTCAATCTACACACACTGTCATCAAGCGCAAGTCCACACTAGGGGTGGGCGGAATTTGCGGAATTAACCTTCGCAAATTATCGCGAGAATGTTTAAAATTATCGCAAACAAGCAGAAATATCGCAAAGATGCGGAAGTTTTTTTCCGGCATGTTCGCGAGATTTTCTGCATGGTTGCGGGTCGCCAACTTACCCATGTGGTTGCTTGCGGGCGCGGCCATCTTGTTTTGAGTTGTTCTCGCGGTGCATGATCGCGAGAAGAAAGACGTGATCGCGCGACGCATGACGTCACTGCGGGCGCGAACTGTCGCGAGACAGCGCAAATGGCTAAAAACAATACAACATCTCATGGAGAACGCGACCGGATCAAGAAAACTTGTCGGCGAACGCAGGGATTCAGGTAAGGCGATCGCGCGCGCGCGAGAATGTATCATTTTACAGCGCGAGCAAGAAACAAATTATCGCCAAGCTGCGGAAACCGGAATTTTTGACATTTTCGCGCTCTCCGCGGAACGCAAAAATGTAAAATTATCGCAATTTCCGCGAACGGAACGAAATTTTTGCCCAGGCCTAGTCCACACACACACTGCTAGCAAAATGCCAGCCAAAGGTCAGTACACGCAGACCATCACACAAACTCACCCTGGTTTCTAGTAGGTTTTCTGACCCCGCTTGGGGGCAGATAAGACTGAAAATATCACTGAAACAGCAAAAATGTGTACCTAGAAAAAAGGGAGTGACCCTAGCCTATGGAGCTTCTCCTTAACATGACCATCAACATATCCCTGGCGCCTAGTGGGCTTTCTGCCTCCTGGGAGGGCAGATAAGGGGCTATATCCCTAATCTGCCTTCCAGGGGGGCAGAAAGACTTTTTTGGGGGTGGAGGTACTAGCATGCCCATTCAGGGCAGCTCCCACCCATATGTATTAAAACAACATAATCCCTGGTGCCTAGTGGGCTTTCTAGCCCTGGATATGCCCCAAAGGAGGCAAATCAGGGGCTATTGCCCCCATCTGACTCCCAGGGGAGGCAGAAAGACTGTGGCCATTTCTTTTGTGAGGTGGGGGCATTGGCATGCCCATTTTGGGCAGCACCCACCCATAGGTATAAAAAACACAAAATCCCTGGTGGCTAGTGGGCTTTCTGCAGTCCCCAGGCACGATTAGGAGCCGAGGCCAGACTGACCATAGCAGGCACAGGGCTTTTCCCCAATGGGCCGCCATGGTGTGGGCTGGTTTTAGACCCCCGCTTTTGTAACCGAGGGCCTGTTTCGCAGCTTACCTGCAATCTCAGCTTCCTGTAACAAAAGCCAAAAGCTTCCTACTAGCCCCCCGGCCCGCCGGACTCTGCCAGGGCCATTTTCGGTTCCCAGTCTGACCCTGTCAGGAGCTATTACCCCCATCTGCCTCCTGGGGGGGCAGGAAGACTGTGGCATTTCTGTGGGGTTGGGGGCATTGACATGCCCATTGTGGGAAGCCCCCACCCCTATATACATGAAAACAAAATCCCTGGTGCCTAGTTTGCTTTCTGCCCTTTCCAATGATACCCCTCCCATCTGCCTTGGTGTTTAGGGGGCTGAAATAGCCCCATGAGCACAGAGGCAGTGAAACTGAAATGAGCCGATCAGCTAATTTCAGTTTCAGTTTCTCTGAAATTACATCAGAGTGACATGCGCGCTGATCGTCATTTCAGAGAAACAATCAGAACAGCCTCGGGAGCTGGGGAAGCTCTTCCGACGCGCATGAGCACTGTGACGTTGGACGGCTCATAGCCGTACGATGTAAAGAAAGGTTTAAAATGTGAATTTGTCACGTGCATTAATTTAATTAAAATTACTTTTTAAAGGTTTATTAAAAACACCCACATAAAGTAAAATGTTTATATTTGATAATTTTTTATGAAAAGCTGCCGAAAGTTGAGTAAAGCATTTATTTAAAATATTTTTTATTATATTTATTTTTAAATTGAAGAAAGATATTGAAATGTTTCTAATAAAATATGTAGTTATATTTTATATCTTTAACACTAAAATCAAAGTGTTTATAGTTTAAAAAAAATGTAAATACATATATTTTAGCATTATTTCCTATTTGGATTTATTTTAAGCCCCTACCACCATTACTTTCTATGTGATTGTAAGCTGTTATTGGTTGTGCTTGCTCCAACTCTGAGTTGGGATACATTTATGATTGTGTTGGTTTCTCTTAGGCTTTAGTAACTATAGAATGCAGTTTCTGAATACAAACAGGGTTAGGGCCTGATTATGAGTTTTGGCGGTGCAGGAGTGGGCAGCACGCCACTGCTGTGCTCGGCACCGCCAATCCACCAGATGACAACTATTTTTGAGGTCTGGCTGGGGGTGGGCAACGTGGCGGTCTCGCAGCAGTGCAATTTAAAGGCTCATAGTGAGCCTTAAACTGCACTGCTGCAGGACTGCCAGTGCACGTTCCTGCATGGGAAGGAATGCACTCTGTCTTGCATTCCTTCCCATGCAGGAACTGGGGGTGAAAAACTATACGGGGACACAACATATGCCCCCCTGCATGCAACCCCATGCACAGGGGCAAGAGGGGCCCTGTAGGGCCCACTTTCTTTCCTCTTAGCCAGCAGTTTCATGGAGGAAGAACCACTAGGAGACCACTGGTGGTAAGGGAAGCTGTGCAATACTTGGTGGTACCTCAGGGCACTACCAAGCATACTGCTGGCTTTATACCACCATGCTATCACCAGGGATCTCTGGTAGTTGTTGTGGTGCAATGGCAGGCTAACCACCCAAGTTGTAATAGAGTGCTCAGACCGCTGATGTGGCTGGACTACCACTGCTGTGCCACTGTGAGTTTGGCAGTCCTTGAACTGCCAAACTCATTATTAGCTCCTTACTCTTTTGTAGGTGGGTGTATGTCCATCCACAAACCCCTCCCTACTCCTCTTTTAACTCCTCCTTACTCCTCCCTAGGCCCTCCCTCTTTTAGTAAGTATTCCCCATTTTCAGCCACTGCCCCTCCCACTTTTACTAATTAAACGTAGGAACATGTGTAAGAAGATATCAACTGCTTGGTCAAAGATCGCTGCACTTAAAAGATAGGAGAGGCGGAGTCCTTCACAGGTTTGTGAATAGAATTGTGCAGTAAGTTAGTCGTAGTTTTGTAGTGCTACTGAATGTACTACAAAATGCAACTGGTGAATAGATCCCCATGACTTAATTCTCTATTATATGTAATGGATTCATATTCATATTTGCAATATATCTAATTCCTTTTTAATATCCAAGTATCTAATTACTTTAAAGTCATATTGTTTAAAATATATTATAGTTCTTGGGAGAAAGAACATAAACATATACTAATGTGCTACTATTACTTGCCAAAATATGTAGTTATCTTCATTTGATCATTTTATATATATTTGCTATCTTTTACTTTAAAATGAACAAAGAGTATTGACACCTGGTTCACACAGATATATAAAACAGAACTAATACAGTAGGAAGTTGGGAGGTTATTCTTCAAACTTTGCACTTGTTGTGAAGTTGAAAAAAATCACAGAAATAAATATCAAAGATTTACTCAGGGCCTGATTAGGAGTTTGACGGACCCAAAACCACTGTGGCGTCAGATTGACCGCCGCCCCGCTGGAGGTCTGACCAGCGTATTCTGAAACATGCGGTTACATAGATAAAAATCCGCCATGGTCCCACCACCTCCAACAGGCAAACCCAACCGCTGCAGCATCAGAATAAGTCAATGAGGCTCGAGCCTTTGGTGTAACTGCAGTCCAGCCCATTTCTGAGTTCCTTACAGGCGGCGTGACATTGGAGGTCCAACCTCATCTGAGCAAGTGGAAAGGGAAGGATAAAAACTCACCTCTACTCACCTCAACACGTCCTGTGCCGCCATGGAACTGATCGTACTCATCCTGCCGCTGCTGTACCTGCTTGATCACATCATGAAACTGATGGTAAGTCATACTACTACCTGTTTCCATAGACTCCTAAGCAAAGAAATGCCTCCCATGGACCAGGCAATTGTGTTGGGGTCCCTTGGTCAAACATATTTTCTGGGTCCCTGTTTGGGATTATTTTACTTGTATATCCCAAATACATCTCTATGATGCCCTCCTTGGCCAAATCACTGATACTGCACAGGCACACTATACACAAATGGATATGTGTTTACAACTCATAATAAGTGATAGTCATGTGTACATAAATTTGTGTGACACAACAGCACCTCCTCATCAATATCACACCTATTAATCTCGATGACATACTCACATTGCACACATCCCAGTTCCTGTTTTGATATCAAAGATACATCTATGTGGATGTGTCATTAAAGTGAAACACCTTGTCTGCTACAAATCTATGGGGGAACTATCAACCACATGAAAAGGCAAAAGGTGAATGGGATTACAAAGAAGCAGTGTGAGACGCATTCTAATGGCACAATGGAAACACTCTCTGCAGACTACATATGCCTCGATCAGGGGGAACACTGAAAGGCTGGGGCTGTGGGGCACAGTACATTTTGCACATGCCTGAAAAACTCAATGTACACAGGACCTTTGAATTGAAGTATATCAGAGACAACAATAGCATAACTAAGTGCCATGTATGTGTAGGTAATGTGTTAAGTGCAAGTCATGAAAGCAAACCCAGCACTAACAGCATTTGTCACACATTTAGATAAAGTAGATGTAAGGTAAACACAAGAAAATGGACACGTCCATACATAACTCCACAAATGTATGACAATTAAACACCGTCCATGTGTGGGAAAACAAATATCTGATTTGAACACATCAAACACATATCCAACCTACTTCGTAGGGAAAAGTGCAACCTAAATGATGTTGACAAGCTGGAATATTTACCAAATAGTATGTCACCCAGGCAATATCTGCCCCATTTGAAATTCATCCCACATAAATATCCATCCAACATTTCCCCTTGTCCTCAAAAATGTTACCACTGGGTCCAAGGTGCCATCATACTAACCACTTCAACTGAATCAGCAATGAGGGATGAAACAGACACAACTGTAGTCACACATCACTAAACATATAAAAACAGCAAATATTTAGAAAAGTGATGGCAGTACCCATGTCTTCAAAACTATGAAAAGGTTTTAATGACGGTATGTCAAACAGGATGTAAAACAAAGGCCAATGCCCAGTCCATTGTGGATCCACAGTGCCACAGCACAAGCCTGCCCCACCAAATATGCCCTTACTGGCACTGCCAGGGAACCTCCTCACAATGGGGCGTCTATTGGGCATAGAAGGCACCCCAAATATGGTACTTGGGAGGGGTGGCTATGGTTTAGGGAGGTTTGAGTTTTGTTTTGGGGGAGGTTGTTTGGTTTTTTTGGGGTCTTGGGCTGGGATCAGTGGAGTGGAGTGGGAATCCAGAGTGGAATGTGGAAGGGATGGGTTGGACTTTGGGAGGATATTCTTTTTTGTATTTTTGGATTGTGGGCTGGGTGTAGTTAGGTGGTATTTGGTTTCTCAGGGGTGGAGTGGAATATGGTGAAAGGGAAGAGTTGATGTTTGGGAGGATTTTTATGTCTTTTTGATTTTTGGGCTGGGTGTAGTTGGGTGGGTAACCAGTTTCCCAGGGTGGAGTTGGATGTGGAAGGGATGGATTGGGCTTTAGCAAGGTTTTTGGAACTTTGGGAGAGGTGGGCTCGGTATTGATAGGGTTAAGGGCAAGGGCAAACAACACATCTTCAGGGAGAAAATTGGTAGTCTGTTTTGTTTGGGAGGTTGAGGGAGTGGAAGTGTGAGCTGTTTGTGCTGTCTGAACTGTGTGTTGTGTTGGTGTCTGTTTTGTGGAAGACTGTGAGCATTTGCATTTTTCACCGTGTTTGATGTAGACATGCTGAGTGTTGTGGAGAGGTCTGTGCCTGTTGGTGTGGTATCTGGGGATATGGTGTGGGTGTGGAGGTATCTGTGCCTCTTGATGTGATGTCTGGGAGTATGCATGTAGTTGTGGAGGAGTCTGTGCCTGTTGCTGTTGTGACTGGGGGTATGCATGTAGTTGTGGAGGGGTCTGTGACAGTTGCTGTGGTGCCTGTGGGTACGCTGGAGGAAGTGTGGGACTAGGAGTGCCAGCATGTTTGTGTTTTTTGTATGTTTTGTTTTTGTCTGTGGTGCTTGTGTCTGATGAAGTGTGTGCTTGCTCAGCTGTGTGTGTGCTTGAGACAGGTATGGGAATAGGGAATTTGGATGGGGAAGAGACAGAAGGCGGGGTGAACGGTTGTGATGGGTGGAAGGCTGCCATGAGGGAGGAGGCCATAGCTTGAAAAGGCCTCTTGTAGGCCAGACATTGCAGTGTGAATGTCTTCCAGGTAGGCCCCCATCTGTGCCAGTTAGTTGCCTTGCCCCAGGATGGCATTCAGGATTGGATTCTGACCCACAGAGATGGTCCTCAGGAGGTCAATAGCCTCCTTATTCAGGGTAGCCGGGGTAACAAGGGCAGGAGCGGAGGAATCCGGAATGAAGGAGACTGCTCCCATCTTATGGGAGTGGTGCCAGACAAATGGTTGGGGTACAACAGAGAGGGTGGTGATGGAGCTGGGGGTGGCGGATATGGATGAAGTTGGTAGTGAACCTGTGGGGTTCGACACCACTCCAGAGTGTCACCAGAGGATGACTTTGATGATGACAAACTTGAGCTTAATGGCACTCCCCACACCCTCCTGGTCTCTGAGTCCCTCCGTGTCTGAGGTCTCATGTACAGAACCACTGTAACCAGCTGTGGCCCTAAAGATATTGTCCCCTTCTCCTTCACTTGCTGTAGTGCTAGAGGCACTCTTATGGTTTGACACCACGTGATGACCTTTGACTACCATCATTTTAATTGACTTTTGGTGCGTTACTTTACCCTAGGCTGAATGTACATCCTTTTCCTTGAAAATTTAATCTTGCAGTCTTGAAGTGGGAGCTGTCACAGAGTAGAACAGCTTGCCAAGAACAGAACGTGTGGGATGTGTATTTAAAAGGCATGAGAGAGAGAGTTGTGGAATGTACTTCTTTGTCTCAAAGTGCAGTTTTATGAGCAGTGGTGCTCAAATGTGCATTGTGTTGTACATTGAGAGATGAAGTATGTGATGCTATAGGCAGTGGTGCACAAATGTGTATTGTGTTGTACATTGGGAAGTATTATGAAGTTTTTACTATTGGCTTTGACATGCCCTCATCTCATCTTGAATCCTGACTCTGTTTTAATCTGCGTGCACAGGCAGATTGCTCAAGTTGTTTATCCACGTTCAAGGTTTTGTTTTCTGCTGGGTGGAGGCTTTTGTAAGTGTGCTTGGTGCCTTTCAGGGCAGAGATTGTTGTTGCCAGAGAAATACGTGGAATGTGCATCTCTATTCTTGGAGTCAAAATACAGGGCCAGCTTCTGTCTTGACCTTGACACAGACCAGTTCAGTCAGCTCAGTTTTTTGTAACAGAAGAGGGTGAGGTTTCTAGAACATTCACCTAAGGTTGAGTAAAAGGTATTAAAGGCGGAGGGTCTTGGCAGGCAGCTAAGCAGCTAAGGAGCTCACCTGCGGGGGTAGATGTGCTGTCACAAGAAGAATCTGTATTTGAGTCTTGATTGTGAGTCCATGCCTGGATGTCAACGGGCTCCTCCAGTTTGAGTTGGCAAGGACATCGAGTGAACAATCAGGTGTGGTGATTTTTTTTATTTGATTGATTTATTTCTGACTAGTGTCATTGTGATGCGTGGCTGTTTGTCCTTTGAGGTGTATTCTTTGTGATCTGTGAGTGAGACAGAGTGCACATTCAAAGTTATCACCCCGTGGGGGTGATTCCAGTGCTTTATAAATCCCATACATACATACATACACACATACAATCATTTGATATATTTAATGTATATATCTTTCTGATTTCTTGCAGGACGTCCAGTATTATTTGCTGCTTGTTTATTCATAATATTATTCATGCGTTTAACAATTGCATTTGCCAAGTGTGTTATTATTGCTTGTATATATATATATATATATATATATATATCAATAAATATGGAAAAACTCTCTCGTGTGTAGGAGTTTTCACATGGGCAACTTTCTTTTTCTTGGATTAATAGCGGCGCGCCTCGCGGCGAAAACACCCCGCCGCATTGAAGCGGACCTGTGGTGTCTGGAGTTCCGGGGACTGCGAGGACTAGTGAGTCCAGTAATGTGGGACCTGTTATTTGCAGCAATTCGAGGTTTTACCCCTGAAGTAACCCACTTGGGAAATGTACTTTTTAATGCACAAAGACCCGACAGCACCCACTGTGGTAAATGTAAAGGAACTATTGGGACCACAAGGCATTGCGACATGACGCCCATTGGGGCGGGTCTAAGCAGTATTTATATCATTCCTCTGGGCTGCCGGGTCTTTGTTTTCAGCCAGTGATCAAGGGCAGAGTGCTGCCCGAAACGCGTATGGCATTTGATGAACTGAAGGAGTAAGCACAACTTGTCTGTATCACACATCAATAAACATGGAAAAACTTGCTCGTGTGTAGGCGTTTTCACATGGGCAACTTTCTTTTTCTTGGATTAATAGCAGGGCGCCTCGCGGCGAAAACACCCCGCCGCATAGAAGCGGACCTGAGGTGCCTGGAGTTCCGGGGACTGCGAGGACGAGTGAGTCCAGTGAGTGGGACCTGTTATTTGCAGCAATTCCAGGTTTTACCCCTGAAGTAACCCACTTGGGAAATGTACTTTTTAATGCACAAAGACCCATAGAGCACCCACTGTTGTGAATGTAAAGGAACTATTGGGACCACAAGGCATTGCGACATGATGCCCATTGGGGCAGGTCTAAGCAGTATTTATATCGTTCCTCTGGGCTGCCAAGTCTTTGTTTGCAGCCAGTGATCAAGGGCAGAGTGCTGCCCGAAAAACGTATGGCATTTGATGAACTGAAGGAGTAAGCACGACTTGTCTGTATCCCACATCAATAAATATGGAAAAACTCTCTTGGGTGTAGGCGTTTTCACATGGGCAACTTTCTTTTTCTTGGATTAATAGCGGCGCGCCTCGCCGCAAAAACACCCCGCGGCATAGAAGCGGACCTGTGGTGCCTGGAGTTTCGGGGACTGCGAGGACGAGTGAGTCCAGTGATGTGGGACCTGTTATTTGCAGCAATTTGAGGTTTTACCCCTGAAGTAACCCATTTGGGTAATGTACTTTTTAATACACAAAGACCCGACAGTACCCACTGTGGTGAATGTAAAGGAACTATTGGGACCACAGGGCATTGCGACATGACGCCCATTGGGGCGGGTCTAAGCAGTATTTATATCATTCCTTTGGGCTGCCGGGTCTTTGTTTGCAGCCAGTGATCAAGGGCAGAGTGCTGCTCGAAACGCGTATGGCATTTGATGAACTGAAGGAGTAAGCACGACTTGTCTGTATCCCACATCAATAAACATGGAAAAACTCGCTCGTGTGTAGGCGCTTTCACATGGGCAACTTTTTTTCTTGGATTAATAGTGGCGCGCCTCGCGGCGAAAACACCCCGCCGCATAGAAGCGAACCTGTAGTGCCTGGAGTTCCGGGGACTGCGAGGATGAGTAAGTCCAGTGATGTGGGACCTGTTATTTGCAGCAATTCGAGGTTTTACCCCTGAAGTAACCCACTTGGGAAATGTACTTTTTAATGCACAAAGACCCGACAGCACCCACTGTGGTGAATGTAAAGGAACTATTGGGACCACAAGGCATTGCAACATGACACCCATTGGAGCGGGTCTAAGCAGTATTTATATCGTTCCTCTGGGCTGCCGGGACTTTGTTTGCAGCCAGTGATCAAGGGTAGAGTGCTGCCCAAAATGCGTATGGCATTTGATGAACTGAAGGAGTAAGCACGACTTGTCTGTATTCCACATCAATAAATATGGAAAAACTCTCCCGTGTGTAGGCGTTTTCACATGGGCAACTTTCTTTTTCTTGGATTATTAGCGGTGCGCCTCGCCACGAAAACGCCCCGCCGCATAGAAGTGGACCTGTAGTGCCTGGAGGTCCGGGGACTGCGAGGACGAGTGAGTCCAGCGATGTGGGACCTGTTATTTGCAGCAATTCGAGGTTTTACCCCTGAAGTAACCCACTTGGGAAATGTACTTTTTAATGCACAAAGACTCGACAGCACCCACTGTGGTGAATGTAAAGGAACTATTGGGACCACAAGGCATTGCGACATGACGCCCATTGGGGCGGGTCTAAGCAGTATTTATATTGTTCCTCTGGGCTGCCGGGTCTTTGTTTGCAGCCAGTGATCAAGGGCAGAGTGCTGGCCGAAACGCGTATGGCATTTGATGAACTGAAGGAGTAAGCACAACTTGTCTGTATCCCACATCAATAAATATGGACAAATTCTCTCGTGTGTAGGCGTTTGCACATGGGCAACTTTCTTTTTCTTGGATTAATAGCGGTGCGCCTCGTGGCGAAAACACCCCGCCGCATAGAAGCGGACCTGTGGTGCCTGGAGTTCCGGGGACTGCGAGGACGAGTGAGTCCAGTGAGTGGGACCTGTTATTTGCAGCAATTCCAGGTTTTACCCCTGAAGTAACCCACTTTGGAAATGCACTTTTCAATGCAAAAAGACCCGACAGCACCCACTGTTTTGAATGTAAAGGAACTATTGGGACCACAAGGCATTGCGACATGATGCCCATTGGGGCAGGTTTAAGCAGTATTTATATAGTTCCTCTGGGCTGCCAGGTCTTTGTTTGCACCCAGTGATCAAGGGCAGAGTGCTGCCGGAAACACGTATGGCATTTGATGAACTGAAGGAGTAAGCACAACTTGTCTGTATCACACATCAATAAACATGGAAAAACTTGCTTGTGTGTAGGCGTTTTCACATGGGCAACTTTCTTTTTCTTGGATTAATAGCGGCGCGCCTCGCGGCGAAAAAACACCCCGCCACATAGAAGCGGACCTGAGGTGCCTGGAGTTCCGGGGACTGCGAGGACGAGTGAGTCCAGTGAGTGGGACCTGTTATTTGCAGCAATTCCAGGTTTTACCCCTGAAGTAACCCACTTGGGAAATGTACTTTTTAATGCACAAAGACCGACAGCACCCACTGTTGTGAATGTAAAGGAACTATTGGGACCACAAGGCATTGCGACATGATGCCCATTGGGGCAGGTCTAAGCAGTATTTATATCGTTCCTCTGGGCTGCCAGGTCTTTGTTTGCAGCCAGTGATCAAGGGCAGAGTGCTGCCCGAAAAACGTATGGCATTTGATGAACTGAAGGAGTAAGCACGACTTGTCTGTATCCCACATCAATAAATATGGAAAAACTCTCTTGGGTGTAGGCGTTTTCACATGGGCAACTTTCTTTTTCTTGGATTAATAGGGGCGCGCCTCGCCGCGAAAACACCCCGCCGCATAGAAGCGGACGTGTGGTGCCTGGAGTTTCGGGGACTGCGAGGACGAGTGAGTCCAGTGATGTGGGACCTGTTATTTGCAGCAATTTGAGGTTTTACCCCTGAAGTAACCCACTTGGGAAATGTACTTTTTAATGCACAAAGACCCGACAGCACCCACTGTGGTGAATGTAAAGGAACTATTGGGACCACAGGGCATTGCGACATGACGCCCATTGGGGCGGGTCTAAGCAGTATTTATATCGTTCCTCAGGGCTGCCGGGTCTTTAATGCAGCCAGTGATCAAGGGCAGAGTGCTGCTCGAAACGCGTATGGCATTTGATGAACTGAAGGAGTAAGCACGACTTGTCTGTATCCCACATCAATAAACATGGAAAAACTCGCTCGTGTGTAGGCGCTTTCACATGGGCAACTTTTTTTCTTCGATTAATAGCGGCGCGCCTCGCGGCGAAAACACCCCGCCGCATAGAAGCGAACCTGTAGTGCCTGGAGTTCCGGGGACTGCGAGGATGAGTAAGTCCAGTGATGTGGGACCTGTTATTTGCAGCAATTCGAGGTTTTACCCCTGAAGTAACCCACTTGGGAAATGTACTTTTTAATGCACAAAGACCCGACAGCACCCACTGTGGTGAATGTAAAGGAACTATTGGGACCACAAGGCATTGCAACATGACACCCATTGGGGCGGGTCTAAGCAGTATTTATATCGTTCCTCTGGGCTGCCGGGACTTTGTTTGCAGCCAGTGATCAAGGGTAGAGTGCTGCCCAAAATGCGTATGGCATTTGATGAACTGAAGGAGTAAGCACGACTTGTCTGTATTCCACATCAATAAATATGGAAAAACTCTCCCGTGTGTAGGCGTTTTCACATGGGCAACTTTCTTTTTCTTGGATTATTAGCGGTGCGCCTCGCCACGAAAACGCCCCGCCGCATAGAAGTGGACCTGTAGTGCTTGGAGGTCCGGGGACTGAGAGGACGAGTGAGTCCAGTGATGTGGGACCTGTTATTTGCAGCAATTCGAGGTTTTACCCCTGAAGTAACCCACTTGGGAAATGTACTTTTTAATGCACAAAGACTCGACAGCACCCACTGTGGTGAATGTAAAGGAACTATTGGGACCACAAGGCATTGCGACATGACGCCCATTGGGGCGGGTCTAAGCAGTAGTTATATTGTTCCTCTGGGCTGCCGGGTCTTTGTTTGCAGCCAGTGATCAAGGGCAGAGTGCTGCCCGAAACGCGTATGGCATTTGATGAACTGAAGGAGTAAGCACAACTTGTCTGTATCCCACATCAATAAATATGGACAAATTCTCTCGTGTGTAGGCGTTTTCACATGGGCAACTTTCTTTTTCTTGGATAAATAGCGGCGCGCCTCGTGGCGAAAACACCCCGCCGCATAGAAGCGGACCTGTGGTTCCTGGAGTTCCGGGGACTGCGAGGACGAGTGAGTCCAGTGAGTGGGACCTGTTATTTGCAGCAATTCCAGGTTTTACCCCTGAAGTAACCCACTTGGGAAATGCACTTTTCAATGCACAAAGACCCAACAGCACCCACTGTTTTGAATGTAAAGGAACTATTGGGACCACAAGGCATTGCGACATGATGCCCATTGGGGCAGGTTTAAGCAGTATTTATATCGTTCCTCTGGGCTGTCAGGTCTTTGTTTGCAGCCAGTGATCAAGGGCAGAGTGCTGCCTGAAACACGTATGGCATTTGATGAACTGAAGGAGTAAGCACAACTTGTCTGTATCCCACATCAATAAATATGGAAAAACTCTCTTGGGTGTAGGCGTTTTCACATGGGCAACTTTCTTTTTCTTGGATTAATAGCGGCTCGCCTCGCCGGGAAAACGCCCCGCCGCATAGAAGCGGACCTGTGGTGCCTGGAGTTCCGTGGACTGCGAGGACGAGTGAGTCCAGTGATGTGGGACCTGTTATTTGCAGCAATTCGAGGTTTTACCCCTGAAGTAACCCACTTGGGAAATGTACTTTTTAATGCACAAAGACCCGACAGCACCCACTGTGGTGAATGTAAAGGAACTATTGGGACCACAGGGCATTGCGACATGACGCCCATTGGGGCGGGTCTAAGCAGTATTTATATCGTTCCTCTGGGCTGCCGGGTCTTTGTTTGCAGCCAGTGATCAAGGGCAGAGTGCTGCTCGAAACGCGTATGGCATTTGATGAACTGAAGGAGTAAGCACGACTTGTCTGTATCCGACATCAATAAACATGGAAAAACTCGCTCGTGTGTAGGCGCTTTCACATGGGCAACTTTTTTTCTTGGATTAATAGCGGCGCGCCTCGCGGCGAAAACACCCCGCCGCATAGAAGCGAACCTGTAGTGCCTGGAGTTCCGGGGACTGCGAGGATGAGTAAGTCCAGTGATGTGGGACCTGTTATTTGCAGCAGTTCGAGGTTTTACCCCTGAAGTAACCCACTTGGGAAATGTACTTTTTAATGCACAAAGACCCAACAGCACCCACTGTGGTGAATGTAAAGGAACTATTGGGACCACAAGGCATTGCAACATGACACCCATTGGGGCGGGTCTAAGCAGTATTTATATCGTTCCTCTGGGCTGCCGGGACTTTGTTTGCAGCCAGTGATCAAGGGTAGAGTGCTGCCCAAAATGCGTATGGCATTTGATGAACTGAAGGAGTAAGCACGACTTGTCTGTATTCCACATCAATAAATATGGAAAAACTCTCCCGTGTGTAGGCGTTTTCACATGGGCAACTTTCTTTTTCTTGGATTATTAGCGGTGCGCCTCGCCACGAAAACGCCCCGCCGCATAGAAGTGGACCTGTAGTGCCTGGAGGTCCGGGGACTGCGAGGACGAGTGAGTCCAGCGATGTGGGACCTGTTATTTGCAGCAATTCGAGGTTTTACCCCTGAAGTAACCCACTTGGGAAATGTACTTTTTAATGCACAAAGACTCGACAGCACCCACTGTGGTGAATGTAAAGGAACTATTGGGACCACAAGGCATTGCGACATGACGCCCATTGGGGCAGGTTTAAGCAGTATTTATATCGTTCCTCTGGGCTGCCAGGTCTTTGTTTGCAGCCAGTGATCAAGGGCAGAGTGCTGCCTGAAACACGTATGGCATTTGATGAACTGAAGGAGTAAGCACAACTTGTCTGTATCACACATCAATAAACATGGAAAAACTTGCTCGTGTGTAGGCGTTTTCACATGGGCAACTTTCTTTTTCTTGGATTAATAGCGGCGCGCCTCGCGGCGAAAAAACACCCCGCCACATAGAAGCGGACCTGAGCTGCCTGGAGTTCCGGGGACTGCGAGGACGAGTGAGTCAAGTGAGTGGGACCTGTTATTTGCAGCAATTCCAGGTTTTACCCCTGAAGTAACCCACTTGGGAAATGTACTTTTTAATGCACAAAGACCCGACAGCACCCACTGTTGTGAATGTAAAGGAACTATTGGGACCACAAGGCATTGCGACATGATGCCCATTGAGGCAGGTCTAAGCAGTATTTATATCGTTCCTCTGGGCTGCCAGGTCTTTGTTTGCAGCCAGTGATCAAGGGCAGAGTGCTGCCCGAAAAACGTATGGCATTTGATGAACTGAAGGAGTAAGCACGACTTGTCTGTATCCCACATCAATAAATATGGAAAAACTCTCTTGGGTGTAGGCGTTTTCACATGGGCAACTTTCTTTTTCTTGGATTAATAGCGGCGCGCCTCGCCGCGAAAACACCCCGCCGCATAGAAGCGGACCTGTGGTGCCTGGAGTTTCGGGGACTGCGAGGACGAGTGAGTCCAGTGATGTGGGACCTGTTATTTGCAGCAATTTGAGGTTTTACCCCTGAAGTAACCCACTTGGGAAATGTACTTTTTAATGCACAAAGACCCGACAGCACCCACTGTGGTGAATGTAAAGGAACTATTGGGACCACAGGGCATTGCGACATGACGCCCATTGGGGCGGGTCTAAGCAGTATTTATATCGTTCCTCTGGGCTGCCGGGTCTTTGTTTGCAGCCAGTGATCAAGGGCAGAGTGCTGCTCGAAACGCGTATGGCATTTGATGAACTGAAGGAGTAAGCACGACTTGTCTGTATCCCACATCAATAAACATGGAAAAACTCGCTCGTGTGTAGGCGCTTTCACATGGGCAACTTTCTTTCTTGGATTAATAGCGGCGCGCCTCGCGGCGAAAACACCCCGCCGCATAGAAGCGAACCTGTAGTGCCTGGAGTTCCGGGGACTGTGAGGATGAGTAAGTCCAGTGATGTGGGACCTGTTATTTGCAGCAATTCGAGGTTTTACCCCTGAAGTAACCCACTTGGGAAATGTACTTTTTAATGCACAAAGACCCGACAGCACCCACTGTGGTGAATGTAAAGGAACTATTGGGACCACAAGGCATTGCAACATGACACCCATTGGGGCGGGTCTAAGCAGTATTTATATCGTTCCTCTGGGCTGCCGGGACTTTGTTTGCAGCCAGAGATCAAGGGTAGAGCGCTGCCCAAAATGCGTATGGCATTTGATGAACTGAAGGAGTAAGCACGACTTGTCTGTGTTCCACATCAATAAATATGGAAAAACTCTCCCGTGTGTAGGCGTTTTCACATGGGCAACTTTCTTTTTCTTGGACTATTAGCGGTGCGCCTCGCCACGAAAACGCCCCGCCGCATAGAAGTGGACCTGTAGTGCCTGGAGGTCCGGGGACTGCGAGGACGAGTGAGTCCAGCGATGTGGGACCTGTTATTTGCAGCAATTCGAGGTTTTACCCCTGAAGTAACCCACTTGGGAAATGTACTTTTTAATGCACAAAGACTCGACAGCACCCACTGTGGTGAATGTAAAGGAACTATTGGGACCAAAAGGCATTGCGACATGACGCCCATTGGGGCGGGTCTAAGCAGTATTTATATTGTTCCTCTGGGCTGCCGGGTCTTTGTTTGCAGCCAGTGATCAAGGGCAGAGTGCTGGCCGAAACGCGTATGGCATTTGATGAACTGAAGGAGTAAGCACAACTTGTCTGTATCCCACATCAATAAATATGGACAAATTCTCTCGTGTGTAGGCGTTTGCACATGGGCAACTTTCTTTTTCTTGGATTAATAGCGGTGCGCCTCGTGGCGAAAACACCCCGCCGCATAGAAGCGGACCTGTGGTGCCTGGAGTTCCGGGGACTGCGAGGACGAGTGAGTCCAGTGAGTGGGACCTGTTATTTGCAGCAATTTGAGGTTTTACCCCTGAAGTAACCCATTTGGGTAATGTACTTTTTAATGCACAAAGACCCGACAGTACCCACTGTGGTGAATGTAAAGGAACTATTGGGACCACAGGGCATTGCGACATGACGCCCATTGGGGCGGGTCTAAGCAGTATTTATATCATTCCTCTGGGCTGCCGGGTCTTTGTTTGCAGCCAGTGATCAAGGGCAGAGTGCTGCTCGAAACGCGTATGGCATTTGATGAACTGAAGGAGTAAGAACGACTTGTCTGTATCCCACATCAATAAACATGGAAAAACTCGCTCGTGTGTAGGCGCTTTCACATGGGCAACTTTTTTTCTTGGATTAATAGCGGCGCGCCTCGCGGCGAAAACACCCCGCCGCATAGAAGCGAACCTGTAGTGCCTGGAGTTCCGGGGACTGCGAGGATGAGTAAGTCCAGTGATGTGGGACCTGTTATTTGCAGCAATTCGAGGTTTTACCCCTGAAGTAACCCACTTGGGAAATTTACTTTTTAATGCACAAAGACCCGACAGCACCCACTGTGGTGAATGTAAAGGAACTATTGGGACCACAAGGCATTGCAACATGACACCCATTGGGGCGGGTCTAAGCAGTATTTATATCGTTTCTCTGGGCTGCCGGGACTTTGTTTGCAGCCAGTGATCAAGGGTAGAGTGCTGCCCAAAATGCGTATGGCATTTGATGAACTGAAGGAGTAAGCACGACTTGTCTGTATTCCACATCAATAAATATGGAAAAACTCTCCTGTGTGTAGGCGTTTTCACATGGGCAACTTTCTTTTTCTTGGATTATTAGCGGTGCGCCTCGCCACGAAAACGCCCCGCCGCATAGAAGCGGACCTGTGGTGCCTGGAGTTCCGGGGACTGCGAGGACGAGTGAGTCCAGTGAGTGGGACCTGTTATTTGCAGCAATTCCAAGTTTTACCCCTGAAGTAACCCACTTGGGAAATGCACTTTTCAATGCACAAAGACCCGACAGCACCCACTGTTTTGAATGTAAAGGAACTATTGGGACCACAAGGCATTGCGACATGATGCCCATTGGGGCAGGTTTAAGCAGTATTTATATCGTTCCTCTGGGCTGCCAGGTCTTTGTTTGCACCCAGTGATCAAGGGCAGAGTGCTGCCTGAAACACGTATGGCATTTGATGAACTGAAGGAGTAAGCACAACTTGTCTGTATCACACATCAATAAACATGGAAAAACTTGCTCGTGTGTAGGTGTTTTCACATGGGCAACTTTCTTTTTCTTGGATTAATAGCGGCACGCCTCGCGGCGAAAAAACACCCCGCCACATAGAAGCGGACCTGAGGTGCCTGGAGTTCCGGGGACTGCGAGGACGAGTGAGTCCAGTGAGTGGGACCTGTTATTTGCAGCAATTCCAGGTTTTACCCCTGAAGTAACACACTTGGGAAATGTACTTTTTAATGCACAAAGACCCGACAGCACCCACTGTTTTGAATGTAAAGGAACTATTGGGACCACAAGGCATTGCGACATGATGCCCATTGGGGCAGGTCTAAGCAGTATTTATATCGTTCCTCTGGGCTGCCAGGTCTTTGTTTGCAGCCAGTGATCAAGGGCAGAGTGCTGCCCGAAAAACGTATGGCATTTGATGAACTGAAGGAGTAAGCACGACTTGTCTGTATCCCACATCAATAAATATGGAAAAACTCTCTTGGGTGTAGGCGTTTTCACATGGGCAACTTTCTTTTTCTTGGATTAATAGCGGCGCGCCTCGCCGCGAAAACACCCCGCCGCATAGAAGCGGACCTGTGGTGCCTGGAGTTTCGGGGACTGCGAGGACGAGTGAGTCCAGTGATGTGGGACCTGTTATTTGCAGCAATTTGAGGTTTTACCCCTGAAGTAACCCACTTGGGAAATGTACTTTTTAATGCACAAAGACCCGACAGCACCCACTGTGGTGAATGTAAAGGAACTATTGGGACCACAGGGCATTGCGACATGACGCCCATTGGGGCGGGTCTAAGCAGTATTTATATCGTTCCTCAGGGCTGCCAGGTCTTTGTTTGCAGCCAGTGATCAAGGGCAGAGTGCTGCTCGAAACGCGTATGGCATTTGATGAACTGAAGGAGTAAGCACGACTTGTCTGTATCCCACATCAATAAACATGGAAAAACTCGCTCGTGTGTAGGCGCTTTCACATGGGCAACTTTTTTTCTTGGATTAATAGCGGCGCGCCTCGCGGCGAAAACACCCCGCCGCATAGAAGCGAACCTGTAGTGCCTGGAGTTCCGGGGACTGCGAGGATGAGTAAGTCCAGTGATGTGGGACCTGTTATTTGCAGCAATTCGAGGTTTTACCCCTGAAGTAACCCACTTGGGAAATGTACTTTTTAATGCACAAAGACCCGACAGCACCCACTGTGGTGAATGTAAAGGAACTATTGGGACCACAAGGCATTGCAACATGACACGCATTGGGGCGGGTCTAAGCAGTATTTATATCGTTCCTCTGGGCTGCCGGGACTTTGTTTGCAGCCAGTGATCAAGGGTAGAGTGCTGCCCAAAATGCGTATGGCATTTGATGAACTGAAGGAGTAAGCACGACTTGTCTGTATTCCACATCAATAAATATGGAAAAACTCTCCCGTGTGTAGGCGTTTTCACATGGGCAACTTTCTTTTTCTTGGACTATTAGCGTGCGCCTCGCCACGAAAACGCCCCGCCGCATAGAAGTGGACCTGTAGTGCCTGGAGGTCCGGGGACTGCGAGGACGAGTGAGTCCAGCGATGTGGGAGCTGTTATTTGCAGCAATTCGAGGTTTTACCCCTGAAGTAACCCACTTGGGAAATGTACTTTTTAATGCACAAAGACTCGACAGCACCCACTGTGGTGAATGTAAAGGAACTATTGGGACCACAAGGCATTGCGACATGACGCCCATTGGGGCGGGTCTAAGCAGTACTTATATTGTTCCTCTGGGCTGCTGGGTCTTTGTTTGCAGCCAGTGATCAAGGGCAGAGTGCTGGCCGAAACGCGTATGGCATTTGATGAACTGAAGGAGTAAGCACAACTTGTCTGTATCCCACATCAATAAATATGGACAAATTCTCTCGTGTGTAGGCGTTTGCACATGGGCAACTTTCTTTTTCTTGGATTAATAGCGGTGCGCCTCGTGGCGAAAACACCCCACCGCATAGAAGCGGACCTGTGGTGCCTGGAGTTCCGGGGACTGCGAGGACGAGTGAGTCCAGTGAGTGGGACCTGTTATTTGCAGCAATTTGAGGTTTTACCCCTGAAGTAACCCACTTGGGAAATGTACTTTTTAATGCACAAAGACCCGACAGCACCCACTGTGGTGAATGTAAAGGAACTATTGGGACCACAGGGCATTGCGACATGACGCCCATTGGGGCGGGTCTAAGCAGTATTTATATCGTTCCTCAGGGCTGCCGGGTCTTTGTTTGCAGCCAGTGATCAAGGGCAGAGTGCTGCTCGAAACGCGTATGGCATTTGATGAACTGAAGGAGTAAGCACGACTTGTCTGTATCCCACATCAATAAACATGGAAAAACTCGCTCGTGTGTAGGCGCTTTCACATGGGCAACTTTTTTTCTTGGATTAATAGCGGCGCGCCTCGCGGCGAAAACACCCCGCCGCATAGAAGCGAACCTGTAGTGCCTGGAGTTCCGGGGACTGCGAGGATGAGTAAGTCCAGTGATGTGGGACCTGTTATTTGCAGCAATTCGAGGTTTTACCCCTGAAGTAACCCACTTGGGAAATGTACTTTTTAATGCACAAAGACCCGACAGCACCCACTGTGGTGAATGTAAAGGAACTATTGGGACCACAAGGCATTGCAACATGACACCCATTGGGGCGGGTCTAAGCAGTATTTATATCGTTCCTCTGGGCTGCCGGGACTTTGTTTGCAGCCAGTGATCAAGGGTAGAGTGCTGCCCAAAATGCGTATGGCATTTGATGAACTGAAGGAGTAAGCACGACTTGTCTGTATTCCACATCAATAAATATGGAAAAACTCTCCCGTGTGTAGGCGTTTTCACATGGGCAACTTTCTTTTTCTTGGATTATTAGCGGTGCGCCTCGCCACGAAAACGCCCCGCCGCATAGAAGTGGACCTGTAGTGCCTGGAGGTCCGGGGACTGCGAGGACGAGTGAGTCCAGCGATGTGGGACCTGTTATTTGCAGCAATTCGAGGTTTTACCCCTGAAGTAACCCACTTGGGAAATGTACTTTTTAATGCACAAAGACTCGACAGCACCCACTGTGGTGAATGTAAAGGAACTATTGGGACCACAAGGCATTGCGACATGACGCCCATTGGGGCGGGTCTAAGCAGTATTTATATTGTTCCTCTGGGCTGCCGGGTCTTTGTTTGCAGCCAGTGATCAAGGGCAGAGTGCTGCCGAAACGCGTATGGCATTTGATGAACTGAAGGAGTAAGCACAACTTGTCTGTATCCCACATCAATAAATATGGACAAATTCTCTCGTGTGTAGGCGTTTGCACATGGGCAACTTTCTTTTTCTTGGATTAATAGCGGTGCGCCTCGTGGCGAAAACACCCCGCCGCATAGAAGCAGACCTGTGGTGCCTGGAGTTCCGGGGACTGCGAGGACGAGTGAGTCCAGTGAGTGGGACCTGTTATTTGCAGCAATTCCAGGTTTTACCCCTGAAGTAACCCACTTGGGAAATGCACTTTTCAATGCACAAAGACCCGACAGCACCCACTGTTTTGAATGTAAAGGAACTATTGGGACCACAAGGCATTGCGACATGATGCCCATTGGGGCAGGTTTAAGCAGTATTTATATCGTTCCTCTGGGCTGCCAGGTCTTTGTTTGCACCCAGTGATCAAGGGCAGAGTGCTGCCTGAAACACGTATGGCATTTGATGAACTGAAGGAGTAAGCACAACTTGTCTGTATCACACATCAATAAACATGGAAAAACTTGCTCGTGTGTAGGTGTTTTCACATGGGCAACTTTCTTTTTCTTGGATTAATAGCGGCGCGCCTCGCGGCGAAAAAACACCCCGCCACATAGAAGCGGACCTGAGGTGCCTGGAGTTCCGGGGACTGCGAGGACGAGTGAGTCCAGTGAGTGGGACCTGTTATTTGCAGCAATTCCAGGTTTTACCCCTGAAGTAACACACTTGGGAAATGTACTTTTTAATGCACAAAGACCCGACAGCACCCACTGTTGTGAATGTAAAGGAACTATTGGGACCACAAGGCATTGCGACATGATGCCCATTGGGGCAGGTCTAAGCAGTATTTATATCGTTCCTCTGGGCTGCCAGGTCTTTGTTTGCAGCCAGTGATCAAGGGCAGAGTGCTGCCCGAAAAAACTATGGCATTTGATGAACTGAAGGAGTAAGCACGACTTGTCTGTATCCCACATCAATAAATATGGAAAAACTCTCTTGGGTGTAGGCGTTTTCACATGGGCAACTTTCTTTTTCTTGGATTAATAGCGGCGCGCCTCGCCGCGAAAACACCCCGCCGCATAGAAGCGGACCTGTGGTGCCTGGAGTTTCGGGGACTGCGAGGACGAGTGATTCCAGTGATGTGGGACCTGTTATTTGCAGCAATTTGAGGTTTTACCCCTGAAGTAACCCACTTGGGAAATGTACTTTTTAATGCACAAAGACCCGACAGCACCCACTGTGGTGAATGTAAAGGAACTATTGGGACCACAGGGCATTGCGACATGACGCCCATTGGGGCGGGTCTAAGCAGTATCTATATCGTTCCTCAGGGCTGCCAGGTCTTTGTTTGCAGCCAGTGATCAAGGGCAGAGTGCTGCTCGAAACGCGTATGGCATTTGATGAACTGAAGGAGTAAGCACGACTTGTCTGTATCCCACATCAATAAACATGGAAAAACTCGCTCGTGTGTAGGCGCTTTCACATGGGCAACATTTTTTCTTGGATTAATAGCGGCGCGCCTCGCGGCGAAAACACCCCGCCGCATAGAAGCGAACCTGTAGTGCCTGGAGTTCCGGGGACTGCGAGGATGAGTAAGTCCAGTGATGTGGGACCTGTTATTTGCAGCAATTTGAGGTTTTACCCCTGAAGTAACCCACTTGGGAAATGTACTTTTTAATGCACAAAGACCCGACAGCACCCACTGTGGTGAATGTAAAGGAACTATTGGGACCACAAGGCATTGCAACATGACACCCATTGGGGCGGGTCTAAGCAGTATTTAAATCGTTCCTCTGGGCTGCCGGGACTTTGTTTGCAGCCAGTGATCAAGGGTAGAGTGCTGCCCAAAATGCGTATGGCATTTGATGAACTGAAGGAGTAAGCACGACTTGTCTGTATTCCACATCAATAAATATGGAAAAACTCTCCCGTGTGTAGGCGTTTTCACATGGGCAACTTTCTTTTTCTTGGATTATTAGCGGTGCGCCTCGCCACGAAAACGCCCCGCCGCATAGAAGTGGACCTGTAGTGCCTGGAGGTCCGGGGACTGAGAGGACGAGTGAGTCCAGTGATGTGGGACCTGTTATTTGCTGCAATTCCAGGTTTTACCCCTGAAGTAACCCACTTGGGAAATGCACTTTTCAATGCACAAAGACCCAACAGCACCCACTGTGGTGAATGTAAAGGAACTATTGGGACCACAAGGCATTGCAACATGATGCCCATTGGGGCAGGTTTAAGCAGTATTTATATCGTTCCTCTGGGCTGCCAGGTCTTTGTTTGCAGCCAGTGATCAAGGGCAGAGTGCTGCCTGAAACACGTATGGCATTTGATGAACTGAAGGAGTAAGCACAACTTGTCTGTATCCCACATCAATAAATATGGAAAAACTCTCTTGGGTGTAGGCGTTTTCACATGGGCAACTTTCTTTTTCTTGGATTAATAGCGGCTCGCCTCGCCGGGAAAACGCCCCGCCGCATAGAAGCGGACCTGTGGTGCCTGGAGTTCCGGGGACTGCGAGGACGAGTGAGTCCAGTGATGTGGGACCTGTTATTTGCAGCAATTCGAGGTTTTACCCCTGAAGTAACCCACTTGGGAAATGTACTTTTTAATGCACAAAGACCCGACAGCACCCACTGTGGTGAATGTAAAGGAACTATTGGGACCACAGGGCATTGCGACATGACGCCCATTGGGGCGGGTCTAAGCAGTATTTATATCGTTCCTCTGGGCTGCCGGGTCTTTGTTTGCAGCCAGTGATCAAGGGCAGAGTGCTGCTCGAAACGCGTATGGCATTTGATGAACTGAAGGAGTAAGCACGACTTGTCTGTATCCCACATCAATAAACATGGAAAAACTCACTCGTGTGTAGGCGCTTTCACATGGGCAACTTTTTTTCTTGGATTAATAGCGGCGCGCCTCGCGGCGAAAACACCCCGCCGCATAGAAGCGATCCTGTAGTGCCTGGAGTTCCGGGGACTGCGAGGATGAGTAAGTCCAGTGATGTGGGACCTGTTATTTGCAGCAATTTGAAGTTTTACCCCTGAAGTAACCCACTTGGGAAATGTACTTTTTAATGCACAAAGACCCGACAGCACCCACTGTGGTGAATGTAAAGGAACTATTGGGACCACAAGGCATTGCAACATGACACCCATTGGGGCGGGTCTAAGCAGTATTTATATCGTTCCTCTGGGCTGCCGGGACTTTGTTTGCAGCCAGTGATCAAGGGTAGAGTGCTGCCCAAAATGCGTATGGCATTTGATGAACTGAAGGAGTAAGCACGACGTGTCTGTATTCCACATCAATAAATATGGAAAAACTCTCCCGTGTGTAGGCGTTTTCACATGGGCAACTTTCTTTTTCTTGGATTATTAGCGGTGCGCCTCGCCACGAAAACGCCCCGCCGCATAGAAGTGGACCTGTAGTGCCTGGAGGTCCGGGGACTGAGAGGACGAGTGAGTCCAGTGATGTGGGACCTGTTATTTGCTGCAATTCCAGGTTTTACCCCTGAAGTAACCCACTTGGGAAATGCACTTTTCAATGCACAAAGACCCAACAGCACCCACTGTTTTGAATGTAAAGGAACTATTGGGACCACAAGGCATTGCGACATGATGCCCATTGGGGCAGGTTTAAGCAGTATTTATATCGTTCCTCTGGGCTGCCAGGTCTTTGTTTGCAGCCAGTGATCAAGGGCAGAGTGCTGCCTGAAACACGTATGGCATTTGATGAACTGAAGGAGTAAGCACAACTTGTCTGTATCCCACATCAATAAATATGGAAAAACTCTCTTGGGTGTAGGCGTTTTCACATGGGCAACTTTCTTTTTCTTGGATTAATAGCGGCTCGCCTCGCCGGGAAAACGCCCCGCCGCATAGAAGCGGACCTGTGGTGCCTGGAGTTCCGGGGACTGCGAGGACGAGTGAGTCCAGTGATGTGGGACCTGTTATTTGCAGCAATTCGAGGTTTTACCCCTGAAGTAACCCACTTGGGAAATGTACTTTTTAATGCACAAAGACCCGACAGCACCCACTGTGGTGAATGTAAAGGAACTATTGGGACCACAGGGCATTGCGACATGACGCCCATTGGGGCGGGTCTAAGCAGTATTTATATCGTTCCTCTGGGCTGCCGGGTCTTTGTTTGCAGCCAGTGATCAAGGGCAGAGTGCTGCTCGAAACGCGTATGGCATTTGATGAACTGAAGGAGTAAGCACGACTTGTCTGTATCCCACATCAATAAACATGGAAAAACTCGCTCGTGTGTAGGCGCTTTCACATGGGAAACTTTTTTTCTTGGATTAATAGCGACGCGCCTCGCGGCGAAAACACCCCGCCGCATAGAAGCGAACCTGTAGTGCCTGGAGTTCCGGGGACTGCGAGGATGAGTAAGTCCAGTGATGTGGGACCTGTTATTTGCAGCAATTCGAGGTTTTACCCCTGAAGTAACCCACTTGGGAAATGTACTTTTTAATGCACAAAGACCCGACAGCACCCACTGTGGTGAATGTAAAGGAACTATTGGGACCACAAGGCATTGCAACATGACACCCATTGGGGCGGGTCTAAGCAGTATTTATATCGTTCCTCTGGGCTGCCGGGACTTTGTTTGCAGCCAGTGATCAAGGGTAGAGTGCTCCCCAAAATGCGTATGGCATTTGACGAACTGAAGGAGTAAGCACGACTTGTCTGTATTCCACATCAATAAATATGGAAAAACTCTCCCGTGTGTAGGCGTTTTCACATGGGCAACTTTCTTTTTCTTGGATTATTAGCGGTGCGCCTCGCCACGAAAACGCCCCGCCGCATAGAAGTGGACCTGTAGTGCCTGGAGGTCCGGGGACTGCGAGGACGAGTGAGTCCAGCAATGTGGGACCTGTTATTTGCAGCAATTCGAGGTTTTACCCCTGAAGTAACCCACTTGGGAAATGTACTTTTTAATGCACAAAGACTCGACAGCACCCACTGTGGTGAATGTAAAGGAACTATTGGGACCACAAGGCATTGCGACATGACGCCCATTGGGGCGGGTCTAAGCAGTATTTATATTGTTCCTCTGGGCTGCCGGGTCTTTGTTTGCAGCCAGTGATCAAGGGCAGAGTGCTGCCCGAAACGCGTATGGCATTTGATGAACTGAAGGAGTAAGCACAACTTGTCTGTATCCCACATCAATAAATATGGACAAATTCTCTCGTGTGTAGGCGTTTGGACATGGGCAACTTTCTTTTTCTTGGATTAATAGCGGCGCGCCTCGTGGCGAAAACACCCCGCCGCATAGAAGCGGACCTGTGGTGCCTGGAGTTCCGGGGACTGCGAGGACGAGTGAGTCCAGTGAGTGGGACCTGTTATTTGCAACAATTCCAGGTTTTACCCCTGAAGTAACCCACTTGGGAAATGTACTTTTTAATGCACAAAGACCCGACAGCACCCACTGTTGTGAATGTAAAGGAACTATTGGGACCACAAGGCATTGCGACATGATGCCCATTGGGGCAGGTCTAAGCAGTATTTATATCGTTCCTCTGGGCTGCCAGGTCTTTGTTTGCAGCCAGTGATCAAGGGCAGAGTGCTGCCCAAAAAACGTATGGCATTTGATGAACTGAAGGAGTATGCACGACTTGTCTGTATCCCACATCAATAAATATGGAAAAACTCTCTTGGGTGTAGGCGTTTTCACATGGGCAACTTTCTTTTTCTTGGATTAATAGCGGCGCGCCTCGCCGCGAAAACACCCCGCCGGATAGAAGCGGACCTGTGGTGCCTGGAGTTTCGGGGACTGCGAGGACGAGTGAGTCCAGTGATGTGGGACCTGTTATTTGCAGCAATTTGAGGTTTTACCCCTGAAGTAACCCACTTGGGAAATGTACTTTTTAATGCACAAAGACCCGACAGCACCCACTGTGGTGAATGTAAAGGAACTATTGGGACCACAGGGCATTGCGACATGACGCCTATTTGGGCGGGTCTAAGCAGTATTTATATCGTTCCTCAGGGCTGCCGGGTCTTTGTTTGCAGCCAGTGATCAAGGGCAGAGAGCTGCTCGAAACGCGTATGGCATTTGATGAACTGAAGGAGTAAGCACGACTTGTCTGTATCCCACATCAATAAACATGGAAAAACTCGCTCGTGTGTAGGCGCTTTCACATGGGCAACTTTTTTTCTTGGATTAATAGCGGCGCGCCTCGCGGCGAAAACACCCCGCCGCATAGAAGCGAACCTGTAGTGCCTGGAGTTCCGGGGACTGCGAGGATGAGTAAGTCCAGTAATGTGGGACCTGTTATTTGCAGCAATTCGAGGTTTTACCCCTGAAGTAACCCACTTGGGAAATGTACTTTTTAATGCACAAAGACCCAACAGCACCCACTGTGGTGAATGTAAAGGAACTATTGGGACCACAAGGCATTGCAACATGACACCCATTGGGGCGGGTCTAAGCAGTATTTATATCGTTCCTCTGGGCTGCCGGGACTTTGTTTGCAGCCAGTGATCAAGGGTAGAGTGCTGCCCAAAATGCGTATGGCATTTGATGAACTGAAGGAGTAAGCACGACTTGTCTGTATCCCACATCAATAAATATGGACAAATTCTCTCGTGTGTAGGCGTTTTCACATGGGCAACTTTCTTTTTCTTGGATTAATAGCGGCGCGCCTCGTGGCGAAAACACCCCGCCGCATAGAAGCGGACCTGTGGTGCCTGGAGTTCCGGGGACTGCGAGGACGAGTGAGTCCAGTGAGTGGGACCTGTTATTTGCAGCAATTCCAGGTTTTACCCCTGAAGTAACCCACTTGGGAAATGCACTTTTCAATGCACAAAGACCCAACAGCACCCACTGTTTTGAATGTAAAGGAACTATTGGGACCACAAGGCATTGCGACATGACGCCCATTGGGGCGGGTCTAAGCAGTATATATATTGTTCCTCTGGGCTGCCGGGACTTTGTTTGCAGCCAGTGATCAATGGCATAGTGCTGCCCGAAACGCGTATGGCATTTGATGAACTGAAGGAGTAAGCACGACTTGTCTGTATCCCACATCAATAAATATGGAAAATCTCTCTCGTGTTTAGGCGTTTTCACATGGGCAACTTTCTTTTTCTTGGCTTAATAGCGGTGCGCCTCGCCATGAAAATGCCCCGCTGCATAGAAGCGGACCTGTGGTGCCTGGAGTTCCGGGGACTGCGAGGACGAGTGAGTCCAGTGATGTGGGACCTGTTATTTGCAGCAATTTGAGGTTTTACTCCTGAAGTAACACACTTGGGAAATGTACTTTTTAATGCTCAAACACCCGACAGCACCCACTGTGGTGAATGTAAAGGAACTATTGGGACCACAAGGCATTGCGACATGACGCCCATCGGGGCGGGTCTAAGCAGTATTTATATCATTCCTCTGGGCTGCCGGGACTTTGTTTGCAGCCAGTGATCAAGGGCAGAGTGCTGCCCGAAACGCGTATGGCATTTGATGAACTTAAGGAGTAAGCACGACTTGTCTGTATCCCACATCAATAAATACTGAAAAATTCTCTCGTGTGTAGGCATTTTCACATGGGCAACTTTCTTTTTCTTATATATATATATATATATATATATTCACTGAAAAAAACATGGGTTTCACACACGTTATAGTTAGGAATTAGCATTTAAAAAACCTTAGAAATTCAATGAAAAAACCAAAGGTTTCACACATGTTATAGTTAGCTGGACATTTCACTTGTAAAAAACCATTGAAATTCCCCCGTTATAGTTAGTTCAGCTAACTATAACTCGCGCGCCCGCAATGCACTACTGATGACGTCACATATTACATCACTCATGACATGGTCACTGACATCACTCATGACATCACTGATGACATCTCAAATGACATCACTGATGACATCATCCAGTGATTGTGTGTTTTTCTGAAAATTAAATATGTTTTATATTTATGTATATCTCAAGGTCAATGGAAGAATAAATGGGTATATAAGTGTCTAAATGGATGCTTTTTAAAAAAAAAAAAAATTGTGTAACTGACTGATTAAGTGTATCATAGTGAATACATGGCTTACTGAGTAATCTTTAAATATGAAAATATCTCTATCAGTTTCTTACTTTGTGTATAAGTGGCTGCATGGGTTGGTGAGTAGCTACATGAGTGTCTATATAGGTTATTAGTTGGTTTTTTATCAGTATGAGTGGGGGGTATTACTTAGTGCATAGGTGCATGAATGAGTGACTCACTGTTTGTATGTGTTGAATACAGCATGTGTGCAGGACTGTATGGGTGGATGAGTGTGTGCATGGGTGTGTTAGTGAGTGAATGACTGTCTCTATAGTGTCTTTATGAGTTCTACATATGTTTTAAACTAGTATATGTGACTATTGGTGTATATAAGTGAGTATATGTGAGAGTGAGAGATTGGAAGAGTTCCTGTATGAATAAGTATGTGTTTCTATAAGTTATTGTTTAAAAGAGTAAGTATATGTAAGTTTCTGTAGAAGTAAGTGTGGTGGTGTGTGTATAACTGTATATGCAAGTAAATGGATGTTTGATTCTTTATTAGCATGAGTGACTATGTGTGTGAGTAACTCTATGGATGAGTGGCGTTGTGTAACAGGATGTATAGGTGTATGAATACATATGATGAGTGAGTACATGTATGAGTGACTGTAGAGGACTGTTGGTGAATGACTGTATGTGTATGTGGTTCTTAGAATTACTGATTAGGTTGTTGTAACTGATATTGATATGTTCATTATTTTGAACATTTTAGTTTCTATTTTTGAATGTGTGTTTCAATGGTTATATTAGGGGAAGAGGAGGTCTGCCACTCTATCACAAGGATGATGTCATCAGTGATGTCATCAGTGATGTCATTTGAGATGTCATCAGTGATGTCATGAGTGATGTCAGTGACCATGTCATGAGTGATGTAATATGTGACGTCATCAGTAGTGCATTGCGGGCGCGCGAGTTATAGTTAGCTGAACTAACTATAACGAGGGAATTTCAATGGTTTTTTACGAGTGAAATGTCCAGCTAACTATAACATGTGTGAAACCTTTGGTTTTTTCATTGAATTTCTAAGGTTTTTTAAATGCTAATTCCTAACTATAACGTGTGTGAAACCCATGGTTTTTTCAGTGAATTTGCAAGGTTTTTTAAATGCTAATTCCTAACTATAACGTGAGTGAAACCCATGGTTTTTTCAGTGAATTTGCAAGGTTTTTTAAATGCTAATTTTATTTTTTTTTTATTTATTTTTTTACATATTTTTATTTTAATTTTCTATCCTTTTTTAAAGACTATGGTTAAATTTTAAAAATTCTACAATATGTTTTTATTTTACCATTTTTTTAAAATAAACAGGTAAAATGTATTAGTATTACATATTTTTTTTTTTTTCCTTTTTTTATTTTTATTTTTTTTTTTTAACGTGCGCGTACAGTAAGCGCACGTCTTGCTTTAATTACGTTAGATTTCTACGCTGTTTGCGTTCATTTACGCAATTTGCGTAGACACACGTCACGCGCGCACAGCGTGTAACGCGTACGCTGCACGCGCACCTTACGCGGAAGTGAAGGGGCGTGCCTGTTTTGCGCATGCGCGCGTGCGCGTGTCTTTTTTACGCGCATGCGTACTTTTGCCGTAAGCGTACCGTAAGCGCACCGTAAGCGTACGGTGGGTCATGTGATCATGAAACACAACTTTTGATTGGTTGAAACTACTTTCAGTTCTAGAACTCTCCTACACCACACCCATTCCCCTCATTTCTGCTTGTGATCCCTTCGGAGAAGGAGCTGGGTTGTCTTTGTGATACGATGGCAGAACAGCAGAGCCCTTCTGAGAGTGAGGCTAGCAGCACTACCTTGAGGCAGAGAACGAGGAAACAAAAGACCTCTTTCATATGGGAGTATTTTTCTTTTCCAGAGGGCCAGCAAAAGGTAAATGCACCCTTAGTGACTTGTAAGCTGTGTAAGCGTGTACTTTCAAGAGGGAATCCCAACAAGAAGTATTCCTTCGGGAATCACACCATGTTGAGACACCTTAAGGATGTCCACAGAAGGACACATGCTCGACATACTGAAGGTAACCCTTCAGTAAGTCAACCAAGCACATCCACAGCAGCTCAGCCTGGACCATCATCTGCAGGGCCGAGTCCTTCTTCTGCAGGTCAGGTGAGCCCTTCATCTGTGGTGGGAGCATCTCCTTTTTCTTCTCCTCAGGAAATTAACCCTCGGTTTCTGAGGGTTGAAATACGGTGCGCCACTTGTCATGATCTAATTTGTTATAGGGAGACCAGTATTTCCCTAGTGAACAATAAAATAGATCAGCACATTTGTCGTACCGTCTAATATTCCCATTCTTTCTTTCCTCTGTCCCTGCATGAACACAACGCCTCTTTTAAGAGCCAACCTTACCTTTCATCTATTTTTTATATATGTTTTTAAAACTTTTTTTTGATGTTTTTTTTTACCGTACGCGTACGGTACGCGTAATTATTATTATTTTTTTTAAAAAAAACACTAAAAATCAATTATCACATTACAAGGTCCTTGAGAGACTACAATGAAAAACTGAAAATGTGATTGTGGAGAAGTGGAAAAAGGGACATGTCCAAACTGCTTTTTCAGACCAGCACCATGTGTAACCTGGGTGACTGACTACACTCCAGCAAGGGCAACCAGCCTTAGTGATGCTGAATGTATTTGCATTACTGACTGAAACCTCAAACCCCACTCACTTGTGAATACTGTGCATGATTCCACAGGGTAAGCAGCTGGGTGTGTGCTAAGAGTCTGCTTCTGCACCAAAAAATGGCTCCCCCTTTCCATCTAATGCAACTGTGAAATCACCAGAGCAATACGCAATAAATCTCTGCCTGTAATTCCTATATGCACACAGAGTCATGTTTTCACATTAGTCACAAAACGAAATTTCTTTGCCATTTTGAAAGCACACTTACTACTCTTTTTTTTGGCAAGTGATAAACACTTTTACAGTCTGTCACATTTTGAATCCACTTTTCAGATTCTTAAAAAAGCACATGTCCAAACTGCTTTTTCAGACCAGCACCATGTGTAACCTGGGTGACTGACTACACTCCAGCAAGGGCAACCAGCCTTAGTGATGCTGAATGTATTTGCATTACTGACTGAAACCTCAAACCCCACTCGCTTGTGAATACTGTGCATGATTCCACAGGGTAAGCAGCTGGGTGTGTGCTAAGAGTCTGCTTCTGCACCAAAAAATGGCTCCCCCTTTCCATCCAATGCAACTGTGAAATCACCAGAGCAATACGCAATAAATCTCTGCCTGTAATTCCTATTTGCACACAGAGTCATGTTTTCACATTAGTCACAAAACGAAATTTCTTTGCCATTTTGAAAGCACACTTACTACTCTTTTTTTTGGCAAGTGATAAACACTTTTACAGACTGACACATTATGAATCCACTTTTCAGATTCTTAAAAAAGCACATGTCCAAACTGCTTTTTCAGACCAGCACCATGTGTAACCTGGGTGACTGCCTACACTCCAGCAAGGGCAACCAGCCTTACTGATGCTGTATGTATTTGCATTACTGAGTCCAACCTCAAACCCTTAAAGTATTCTTTATTTTTACCAGTACACCTTAATTTATCGTGAAAACATAGTCCATATTATTTTACATGTTCCTCACATTTAAATTTCTCCCAAAACAGAAAATAATAAACACAACTTCAACAAAAGGAATTCCATTTCTATTATTCATTTCTTAATTTACCATATACATCCCCTCTCAAACTCTAAACTCACCTTTAAAATTAGTTAGCTGTGAAAGAAATGTGGCACTCAAACAGCAGATTATCAGAGCCAGGATCTCTGTTCTTTACACCTCTCTCCTCTCAGCAGAACCAGATAATGGCAAACTTTCCCTCTCTTTTTCCACACATATACATGTTAATTTCAAATCTCAGTGCTTCCCCCTTTTTTTCAAATGTAATCACACATTTCTATTGGTTGAAAACCAACCCTTTTCCAAAAGTACCCTTCCCCCAACTTGACTTCTGCCTAGTACCCTTCCCCCAACTTGACTTCTGCCTGCTACCATAGCAACAGCTCATGGAACACTGCTGTGTGGAGTTAGGTCAGAAGTTCACCAAACAATGTTTCAATTCCACAGAGCAAGAGTGCTTGACTTTTCAAACCTAACAGCAAATCCATAGTACTGTTCTTTGGTAACACATTTTTCTGTACCAATACAAAACATGCTTCTATTAATTTACACATACAGCCTAGTTTTTATTCTAGAATGGTATGAAACAGCCAATCAGTTCTTTTTTTTATGAAAAAAATATGTATGCCTCCATTTCCAAACTGTCTTTCATTTCTTTTTACCATTCTACTGAATTACACCTCCTGAGTGCATCCAGTTCTCCTTTGAAGATGTTCACAGTGTGGATTGTAGGGCACAGCTATGTCTTCTGGAGTGAAAAGTATGCAGAGAAAACAGATATGGTGAGAGACCTTGCTTTGCCAAATGTAGACATTAAATGGATTGGTCAGAGAGGGTTAAAGTGGCACCAATTGATGCCATTGGTGAAATCCTTCATGCAAATCCAACACCCTGACCTCATAATAGTGCACTGTGGTGCCAATGACCTAGGCACTTTGACTGGGGTAGGTCTGGAAATGCTTATGAAGGACACCTTTGCACAACTGTTTTCACTTTTCCCTAAAACTGCCTTTGTGTTTTCTAACATATGCCAAAGGCAAAAATGGAACTGGTCCAATCATTTCTGTCCGCAGATTGACAAAGCAAGAAAGCACGTCAACAAATCTGTTTCTGCTTTCCTCCGTGACTATGGTATGGGTTCCATTTACCACAACAACTTGCGTTACGACATGCAAGACATTTATAGAGGAGATGGTGTGCACTTCAATGATGAAGGGAACAGAGTCTTCCTCTTGAACCTTAGACTCTGCATCGGTACTTACTTGTAGGTACCACTAAAAAATCACTTCATAAACACAACGGCTCTTTTTAGAGCCCCCTAATATCTAAACTTTTAAATCTGCATTTCATTTCTTTTATTTTATTTTTTTTCTACCGTACGCGTACGTTGAGCTTACCGTACGCGTACCCCGTGATTTTTTTTAAAATCAATAAATGTTTTCTTTGTACTTTTCTGTCCTTCTTTGACCCCCTTACAAATGTTAGGGGGTCTGTAACTCTCCTCCTTGCCCCCTTTTCAAGATATCACTCTTTTTTTTCTGAGTGAAACACACGAAATGGCGGCCGCCGCTTCCTGGTTTCGACCGATTCGAATGTTTACTAAGATCTAAGAGCCAATCAGAATCGCGCTCGCGCACGCCACCGTACGCGTACGGTAAGCGCACCGTAAGCGCACCGTAAGCTGGCTCAGATATATATATTGATTTAAAGGCTATTTTCTCAGAATCTACTGAACAGATTTACACCAAACCTACAAAAGGCACTTCCTTGACCTGAGGACTACCTCTCTGCCAAATTTCTAGTAATTCTGTTCAGCCGTTCGGGCTGTAGCTGTGTCTAAAGGTCCTATGGAAAAATGCATGGGAAAAACGCGTTTTGGGACCCCCCTTTTATCTCAGCCCCCGCTTGACGAATCCCCCCGAGACTTTCAGGGTAGGAGCGGAGCGTAGCGCCCCACCTATTTTAAAATATTCGCGAGGTTTAAGCAGTATTTATATCGTTCCTCTGGGCTGCCAGGTCTTTGTTTGCAGCCAGTGATCAAGGGCAGAGTGCTGCCTGAAACACGTATGGCATTTGATGAACTGAAGGAGTAAGCACAACTTGTCTGTATCACACATCAATAAACATGGAAAAACTTGCTCGTGTGTAGGCGTTTTCACATGGGCAACTTTCTTTTTCTTGGATTAATAGCGGTGCGCCTCGCGGCAAAAAAACACCCCGCCACATAGAAGCGGACCTGAGGTGCCTGGAGTTCCGGGGACTGCGAGGACGAGTGAGTCCAGTGAGTGGGACCTGTTATTTGCAGCAATTCCAGGTTTTACCCCTGAAGTAACCCACTTGGGAAATGTACTTTTTAATGCACAAAGACCCGACAGCACCCACTGTTGTGAATGTAAAGGAACTATTGGGACCACAAGGCATTGCGACATGATGCCCATTGGGGCAGGTCTAAGCAGTATTTATATCGTTCCTCTGGGCTACCAGGTCTTTGTTTGCAGCCAGTGATCAAGGGCAGAGTGCTGCCCGAAAAACGTATGGCATTTGATGAACTGAAGGAGTAAGCACGACTTGTCTGTATCCCACATCAATAAATATGGAAAAACTCTCTTGGGTGTAGGCGTTTTCACATGAGCAACTTTCTTTTTCTTGGATTAATAGCGGCGCGCCTCGCCGCGAAAACACCCCGACGCATAGAAGCGGACTTGTGGTGCCTGGAGTTTCGGGGACTGCGAGGACGAGTGAGTCCAGTGATGTGGGACCTGTTATTTGCAGCAATTTGAGGTTTTACCCCTGAAGTAACCCACTTGGGAAATGTACTTTTTAATGCACAAAGACCCGACAGCACCCACTGTGGTGAATGTAAAGGAACTATTGGGACCACAAGGCATTGCAACATGACACCCATTGGGGCGGGTCTAAGCAGTATTTATATCGTTCCTCTGGGCTGCCGGGACTTTGTTTGCAGCCAGTGATCAAGGGTAGAGTGCTGCCCAAAATGCGTATGGCATTTGATGAACTGAAGGAGTAAGCACGACTTGTCTGTATTCCACATCAATAAATATGGAAAAACTCTCCCGTGTGTAGGCGTTTTCACATGGGCAACTTTCTTTTTCTTGGATTATCAGCGGTGCGCCTCGCCACGAAAACGCCCCGCGGCATAGAAGTGGACCTGTAGTGCCTGGAGGTCCGGGGACTGAGAGGACGAGTGAGTCCAGTGATGTGGGACCTGTTATTTGCAGCAATTCGAGGTTTTACCCCTGAAGTAACCCACTTGGGAAATGTACTTTTTAATGCACAAAGACTCGACAGCACCCACTGTGGTGAATGTAAAGGAACTATTGGGACCACAAGGCATTGCGACATGACGCCCATTGGGGCGGGTCTAAGCAGTATTTATATTGTTCCTCTGGGCTGCCGGGTCTTTGTTTGCAGCCAGTGATCAAGGGCAGAGTGCTGCCCGAAACGCGTATGGCATTTGATGAACTGAAGGAGTAAGCACAACTTGTCTGTATCCCACATCAATAAATATGGACAAATTCTCTCGTGTGTAGGCGTTTTCACATGGGCAACTTTCTTTTTCTTGGATTAATAGCGGCGCGCCTCGTGGCGAAAACACCCCGCCGCATAGAAGCGGACCTGTGGTGCCTGGAGTTTCGGGGACTGCGAGGACGAGTGAGTCCAGTGAGTGGGACCTGTTATTTGCAGCAATTCCAGGTTTTACCCCTGAAGTAACCCACTTGGGAAATGCACTTTTCAATGCACAAAGACCCAACAGCACCCACTGTTTTGAATGTAAAGGAACTATTGGGACCACAAGGCATTGCGACATGATGCCCATTGGGGCAGGTTTAAGCAGTATTTATATTGTTCCTCTGGACTGCCAGGTCTTTGTTTGCAGCCAGTGATCAAGGGCAGAGTGCTGCTTGAAACGCGTATGGCATTTGATGAACTGAAGGAGTAAGCACAACTTGTCTGTATCCCACATCAATAAATATGGAAAAACTCTCTTGGGTGTAGGCGTTTTCACATGGGCAACTTTCTTTTTCTTGGATTAATAGCGGCTCGCCTCGCCGGGAAAACGCCCCGCCGCATAGAAGCGGATCTGTGGTGCCTGGAGTTCCGGGGACTGCGAGGACGAGTGAGTCCAGTGATGTGGGACCTGTTATTTGCAGCAATTCCAGGTTTTACCCCTGAAGTAACCCACTTGGGAAATGTACTTTTTAATGCACAAAGACCCGACAGCACCCACTGTGGTGAATGTAAAGGAACTATTGGGACCACAAGGCATTGCAACATGACACCCATTGGGGCGGGTCTAAGCAGTATTTATATTGTTCCTCTGGGCTGCCGGGACTTTGTTTGCAGCCAGTGATCAAGGGTAGAGTGCTGCCCGAAATGCGTATGGCATTTGATGATCTGAAGGAGTAAGCATGACTTGTCTGTATTCCACATCAATAAATATGGAAAAACTCTCCCGTGTGTAGGCGTTTTCACATGGGCAACTTTCTTTTTCTTGGATTAATAGCGGTGCGCCTCGCCACGAAAACGCCCCACCGCATAGAAGCGAACCTGTAGTGCCTGGAGGTCCGGCGACTGCGAGGACGAGTGAGTCCAGTGATGTGGGACATCACCCACTGTTTTGAATGTAAAGGAACTATTGGGACCACAAGGCATTGCGACATGACGCCCATTGGGGCGGGTCTAAGCAGTATATATATTGTTCCTCTGGGCTGCCGGGACTTTGTTTGCAGCCAGTGATCAATGGCAGAGTGCTGCCCGAAACGCGTATGGCATTTGATGAACTGAAGGAGTAAGCACGACTTGTCTGTATCCCACATCAATAAATATGGAAAATCTCTCTCGTGTGTAGGCGTTTTCACATGGGCAACTTTCTTTTTCTTGGCTTAATAGCGGTGCGCCTCGCCATGAAAATGCCCCGCTGCATAGAAGCGGACCTGTGGTGCCTGGAGTTCCGGGGACTGCGAGGACGAGTGAGTCCATTGATGTGGGACCTGTTATTTGCAGCAATTTGAGGTTTTACTCCTGAAGTAACACACTTGGGAAATGTACTTTTTAATGCTCAAACACCCGACAGCACCCACTGTGGTGAATGTAAAGGAACTATTGGGACCACAAGGCATTGCGACATGACGCCCATCGGGGCGGGTCTAAGCAGTATTTATATCATTCCTCTGGGCTGCCGGGACTTTGTTTGCAGCCAGTGATCAAGGGCAGAGTGCTGCCCGAAACGCGTATGGCATTTGATGAACTTAAGAAGTAAGCACGACTTGTCTGTATCCCACATCAATAAATACTGAAAAATTCTCTCGTGTGTAGGCATTTTCACATGGGCAACTTTCTTTTTCTTATATATATATATATATATATATATATATTCACTGAAAAAACCATGGGTTTCACACACGTTATAGTTAGGAATTAGCATTTAAAAAACCTTAGAAATTCAATGAAAAAACCAAAGGTTTCACACATGTTATAGTTAGCTGGACATTTCACTCGTAAAAAACCATTGAAATTCCCCCGTTATAGTTAGTTCAGCTAACTATAACTCGCGCGCCCGCAATGCACTACTGATGACGTCACATATTACATCACTCATGACATGGTCACTGACATCACTCATGGCATCACTGATGACATCTCAAATGACATCACTGATGACATCATCCAGTGATTGTGTGTTTTTCTGAAAATTAAATATGTTTTATATTTATGTATATCTCAAGGTCAATGGAAGAATAAATGGGTATATAAGTGTCTAAATGGATGCTTTTTAAAAAAAAAGAAAATTTGTGTAACTGACTGATTAAGTGTATCATAGTGAATACATGGCTTACTGAGTAATCTTTAAATATGAAAATATCTCTATCAGTTTCTTACTTTATGTATAAGTGGCTGCATGGGTTGGTGAGTAGCTACATGAGTGTCTATATAGGTTATTAGTTGGTTTTTTATCAGTATGAGTGTCTGAGTTTCTTTATGGTTCGGTGGGGGGTATTACTTAGTGCATAGGTGCATGAATGAGTGACTCACTGTTTGTATGTGTTGAATACAGCATGTGTGCAGGACTGTATGGGTGGATGAGTGTGTGCATGGGTGTGTTAGTGAGTGAATGACTGTCTCTATAGTGTCTTTATGAGTAACTACATATGTTTTAAACTAGTATATGTGACTATTGGTGTATATAAGTGAGTATATGTGAGAGTGAGAGATTGGAAGAGTTCCTGTATGAATAAGTATGTGTTTCTATAAGTTATTGTTTAAAAGAGTAAGTATATGTAAGTTTCTGTAGAAGTAAGTGTGGTGGTGTGTGGACTGTATATGCAAGTAAATGGATGTTTGATTCTTTATTAGCATGAGTGACTATGTGTGTGAGTAACTCTATGGATGAGTGGCGTTGTGTAACAGGATGTATAGGTGTATGAATACATATGATGAGTGAGTACATGTATGAGTGACTGTAGAGGACTGTTGGTGAATGACTGTATGTGTATGTGGTTCTTAGAATTACTGATTAGGTTGTTGTAACTGATATTGATATGTTCATTATTTTGAACATTTTAGTTTCTATTTTTGAATGTGTGTTTCAATGGTTATATTAGGGGAAGAGGAGGTCTGCCACTCTATCACAAGGATGATGTCATCAGTGATGTCATCAGTGATGTCATTTGAGATGTCATCAGTGATGTCATGAGTGATGTCAGTGACCATGTCCTGAGTGATGTAATATGTGACGTCATCAGTAGTGCATTGCGGGCGCGCGAGTTATAGTTAGCTGAACTAACTATAACGAGGGAATTTCAATGGTTTTTTACGAGTGAAATGTCCAGCTAACTATAACATGTGTGAAACCTTTGGTTTTTTCATTGAATTTCTAAGGTTTTTTAAATGCTAATTCCTAACTATAACGTGTGTGAAACCCATGGTTTTTTCAGTGAATTTGCAAGGTTTTTTAAATGCTAATTCCTAACTATAACGTGAGTGAAACCCATGGTTTTTTCAGTGAATTTGCAAGGTTTTTTAAATGCTAATTTTATTTTTATTTTTACATATTTTTATTTTAATTTTCTATCTTTTTTTAAAGACTATGGTTAAATTTTAAAAATTCTACAATATGTTTTTATTTTACCATTTTTTTAAAATAAACAGGTAAAATTTATTAGTATTACACATTTTTTTTTTCCTTTTTTTTTTTTATTTTTTTTTTTTAACGTGCGCGTACGGTAAGCGCACGTCTTGCTTTAATTACGTTAGATTTCTACGCTGTTTGCGTTCATTTACGCAATTTGCGTAGACGCACGTCACGCGCGCACAGCGCGTAACGCGTACGCTGCACGCGCACGTTACGCGGAAGTGAAGGGGCGTGCTTGTTTTGCGCATGCGCGCGTGCGCGTGTCTTTTTTACGCGCATGCGTACTTTTGCCGTAAGCGTACCGTAAGCGCACCGTAAGCGTACGGTGGGTCATGTGATCATGAAACACAACTTTTGATTGGTTGAAACTACTTTCAGTTCTAGAACTCTCCTACACCACACCCATTCCCCTCATTTCTGCTTGTGATCCCTTAGGAGAAGGAGCTGGGTTGTCTTTGTGATACGATGGCAGAACAGCAGAGCCCTTCTGAGAGTGAGGCTAGCAGCACTACCTTGAGGCAGAGAACGAGGAAACAAAAGACCTCTTTCATATGGGAGTATTTTTCTTTTCCAGAGGGCCAGCAAAAGGTAAATGCACCCTTAGTGACTTGTAAGCTGTGTAAGCGTGTACTTTCAAGAGGGAATCCCAACAAGAAGTATTCCTTCGGGAATCACACCATGTTGAGACACCTTAAGGATGTACACAGAAGGACACATGCTCGACATACTGAAGGTAACCCTTCAGTAAGTCAACCAAGCACATCCACAGCAGCTCAGCCTGGACCATCATCTACAGGGCCGAGTCCTTCTTCTGCAGGTCAGGTGAGCCCTTCATCTGTGGTGGGAGCATCTCCTTTTTCTTCTCCTCAGGAAATTAACCCTCGGTTTCTGAGGGTTGAAATACGGTGCGCCACTTGTCATGATCTAATTTGTTATAGGGAGACCAGTATTTCCCTAGTGAACAATAAAACAGATCAGCACATTTGTCGTACCGTCTAATATTCCCATTCTTTCTTTCCTCTGTCCCTGCATGAACAAAACGGCTCTTTTAAGAGCCAACCTTACCTTTCATCTATTTTTTATATATGTTTTTAAAACTTTTTTTTGATTTTTTTTTTACCGTACGCGTACGGTACGCGTAATTATTATTTTTTTTTAAAAAAAAAACACTAAAAATCAATTATCACATTACAAGGTCCTTGAGAGACTACAATGAAAAACTGAAAATGTGATTGTGGAGAAGTGGAAAAAGGGACATGTCCAAACTGCTTTTTCAGACCAGCACCATGTGTAACCTGGGTGACTGACTACACTCCAGCAAGGGCAACCAGCCTTAGTGATGCTGAATGTATTTGCATTACTGACTGAAACCTCAAACCCCACTCACTTGTGAATACTGTGCATGATTCCACAGGGTAAGCAGCTGGGTGTGTGCTAAGAGTCTGCTTCTGCACCAAAAAATGGCTCCCCCTTTCCATCTAATGCAACTGTGAAATCACCAGAGCAATACGCAATAAATCTCTGCCTGTAATTCCTATATGCACACAGAGTCATGTTTTCACATTAGTCACAAAACGAAATGTCTTTGCCATTTTGAAAGCACACTTACTACTCTTTTTTTTGGCAAGTGATAAACACTTTTACAGTCTGTCACATTTTGAATCCACTTTTCAGATTCTTAAAAAAGCACATGTCCAAACTGCTTTTTCAGACCAGCACCATGTGTAACCTGGGTGACTGACTACACTCCAGCAAGGGCAACCAGCCTTAGTGATGCTGAATGTATTTGCATTACTGACTGAAACCTCAAACCCCACTCGCTTGTGAATACTGTGCATGATTCCACAGGGTAAGCAGCTGGGTGTGTGCTAAGAGTCTGCTTCTGCACCAAAAAATGGCTCCCCCTTTCCATCCAATGCAACTGTGAAATCACCAGAGCAATACGCAATAAATCTCTGCCTGTAATTCCTATTTGCACACAGAGTCATGTTTTCACATTAGTCACAAAACGAAATTTCTTTGCCATTTTGAAAGCACACTTACTACTCTTTTTTTTGGCAAGTGATAAACACTTTTACAGACTGACACATTATGAATCCACTTTTCAGATTCTTAAAAAAGCACATGTCCAAACTGCTTTTTCAGACCAGCACCATGTGTAACCTGGGTGACTGCCTACACTCCAGCAAGGGCAACCAGCCTTACTGATGCTGTATGTATTTGCATTACTGAGTCCAACCTCAAACCCTTAAAGTATTCTTTATTTTTACCAGTACACCTTAATTTATCGTGAAAACATAGTCCATATTATTTTACATGTTCCTCACATTTAAATTTCTCCCAAAACAGAAAATAATAAACACAACTTCAACAAAAGGAATTCCATTTCTATTATTCATTTCTTAATTTACCATATACATCCCCTCTCAAACTCTAAACTCACCTTTAAAATTAGTTAGCTGTGAAAGAAATGTGGCACTCAAACAGCAGATTATCAAAGCCAGGATCTCTGTTCTTTACACCTCTCTCCTCTCAGCAGAACCAGATAATGGCAAACTTTCCCTCTCTTTTTCCACACATATACATGTTAATTTCAAATCTCAGTGCTTCCCCCTTTTTTTCAAATGTAATCACACATTTCTATTGGTTGAAAACCAACCCTTTTCCAAAAGTACCCTTCCCCCAACTTGACTTCTGCCTAGTACCCTTCCCCCAACTTGACTTCTGCCTGCTACCATAGCAACAGCTCATGGAACACTGCTGTGTGGAGTTAGGTCAGAAGTTCACCAAACAATGTTTCAATTCCACAGAGCAAGAGTGCTTGACTTTTCAAACCTAACAGCAAATCCATAGTACTGTTCTTTGGTAACACATTTTTCTGTACCAATACAAAACATGCTTCTATTAATTTACACATACAGCCTAGTTTTTATTCTAGAATGGTATGAAACAGCCAATCAGTTCTTTTTTTTATGAAAAAAATATGTATGCCTCCATTTCCAAACTGTCTTTCATTTCTTTTTACCATTCTACTGAATTACACCTCCTGAGTGCATCCAGTTCTCCTTTGAAGATGTTCACAGTGTGGATTGTAGGGCACAGCTATGTCTTCTGGAGTGAAAAGTATGCAGAGAAAACAGATATGGTGAGAGACCTTGCTTTGCCAAATGTAGACATTAAATGGATTGGTCAGAGAGGGTTAAAGTGGCACCAATTGATGCCATTGGTGAAATCCTTCATGCAAATCCAACACCCTGACCTCATAATAGTGCACTGTGGTGGCAATGACCTAGGCACTTTGACTGGGGTAGGTCTGGAAATGCTTATGAAGGACACCTTTGCACAACTGTTTTCACTTTTCCCTAAAACTGCCTTTGTGTTTTCTAACATATGCCAAAGGCAAAAATGGAACTGGTCCAATCATTTCTGTCCGCAGATTGACAAAGCAAGAAAGCACGTCAACAAATCTGTTTCTGCTTTCCTCCGTGACTATGGTATGGGTTCCATTTACCACAACAACTTGCGTTACGACATGCAAGACATTTATAGAGGAGATGGTGTGCACTTCAATGATGAAGGGAACAGAGTCTTCCTCTTGAACCTTAGACTCTGCATCAGTACTTACTTGTAGGTACCACTAAAAAATCACTTCATAAACACAACGGCTCTTTTTAGAGCCCCCTAATATCTAAACTTTTAAATCTGCATTTCATTTCTTTTATTTTATTTTTTTTCTACCGTACGCGTACGTTGAGCTTACCGTACGCGTACCCCGTGATTTTTTTTAAAATCAATAAATGTTTTCTTTGTACTTTTCTGTCCTTCTTTGACCCCCTTACAAATGTTAGGGGGTCTGTAACTCTCCTCCTTGCCCCCTTTTCAAGATATCACTCTTTTTTTTCTGAGTGAAACACACGAAATGGCGGCCGCCGCTTCCTGGTTTCGACCGATTCGAATGTTTACTAAGATCTAAGAGCCAATCAGAATCGCGCTCGCGCACGCCACCGTACGCGTACGGTAAGCGCACCGTAAGCGCACCGTAAGCTGGCTCAGATATATATATTGATTTAAAGGCTATTTTCTCAGAATCTACTGAACAGATTTACACCAAACCTACAAAAGGCACTTCCTTGACCTGAGGACTACCTCTCTGCCAAATTTCTAGTAATTCTGTTCAGCCGTTCGGGCTGTAGCTGTGTCTAAAGGTCCTATGGAAAAATGCATGGGAAAAACGCGTTTTGGGACCCCCTTTTATCTCAGCCCCCGCTTGACGAATCCCCCCGAGACTTTCAGGGTAGGAGCGGAGCGTAGCGCCTCACCTATTTTGAAATATTCGCGAGGATTCGTCGATCGGCGCCAAAGTTATTCAAAATAGAATGTTGCGGATTTCCCATGGAAACAGGGTCCTAACTATAACTACCTACTGGCGACCGCCAGTAGGTAATATATATATATATGTTGAACAAAGCTCCTGACATTCACTCCTTCCCGGAATCAGGCACTGACCATAACGAGCTAATTTTCAAAAGTGCTTTATTACGGCTTAATCCTCCAGCATGACGTGTTACGACAGGGTCTCCCCGGTCTTGAGCACATCATATATATGGTTCAGCCGTCAGTAAGCACTGCCAGCAAGTGCGCCGAATCTGCCCGAAAATGAACCCTGGTTTTTGGCTCGCGGAAAGCGAAGGGCAATGGCGCCGCCGAAAAATGGCTTAGGCATGGTTCTTGATTACCTTGAAAGTGGGTTTGTCAAAGACGCAACATACCTAAAATTGAATTTAAAATCGGACATCATCCACTGGAGGATTGTGAAATAATGGGAGGGAAAACAGCAAGTACCAGTATGCATTTCATCAACCCATCAGGGCGTCCACTAGGGGGGGATCATTACAAAGAGCTGGAATTAACTGGTTGACTTTTTGCTGCCCCTCATGCAATGTCCAACACTGGCTTACCTCTGAAGAAGGTCAATGGTGACTTGAAATGTATTAGGACTGCCGAGTTGTGTTGCCAATAAAAGCATTTACATTGTGGAGTGCTGCTTCCTCTTTACTGTAGGACACATCTGTAAATGATGTTAAAACGGCGTGGTTCAGCCGTCAGCAAGCAACGCCAGGAAGTGCGCCAAATCTGCCCAAAAATGAACCCTGGTTTGTGGCTCGCGGAAAGCGAAGGGCAACCGCGCCACCAAAGACTGGCTTCGGCATAGTTCTTGATTACCTTAAAAGTGGGTTTATCAAAGACGCAACGTACCTAAAATTGAATTTAAAATCGGACATCATCCACTGGAGGATTGTGAAATAATTGGGACAGAAAACAACAAGTACCAGTATGCATTTCATCAACCCATCAGGGCGTCCACTAGGGGGCGATCATTATAAAGAGCTGGGATTAACTGGTTGACTTTTTGCTGCCCCTCATGCGATGTCCAAAACCGGCTTACCTCTGAAGAAGGTCAATGGTGACCGAAATATATTAGGACTGCCGAGTTGTGTTGCCAAAAGAAGGATTTAGGTTGTGGAGTGCTGCTTCCTCTTTGCTGTAGGACAGGTCTGTAAATGATGTTAAAATGGCGTGGTTCAGCCATCAGCAAGCACCGCCAGCAAGTGCGCCAAATCTGCCCAAAAATGAACCCTGGTTTGTGGCTCACAGCAAGCGAAGGGCAATGGCGCCGCCGAAGACTGGCTTCGGCATGTTTCTTGATTACCTTGAAAGTGGGTTTATCAAAGACGCAACGTACCTAAAATTGAATTTAAAATCGGGACATCATCCACTGAAGAGTTGTGAAATAATGGGACAGAAAACAACAAGTACCAGTATGCATTTCATCAACCCAACAGGGCGTCCACTAGGGAGCAATCATCATAAAGAGCTGGGATTAAGTTGTTGAATTTTTGCTGCGCCTCGTGCGATGTCCAAAACCGGCTTACCTCTGAAGAAGGTCAATGGTGACAGAAATATATTAGGACTGCCGAGTTGTGTTGCCAATAAAAGGATTTATGTTGTGGAGTGCTGCTTCCTCTTTGCTGTAGAACAGGTCTGTAAATAATGTTAAAACGGCGTGGTTCAGCCGTCAGCAAGCACCGCCAGCAAGTGCGTCAAATCTGCCCGAAAATGAACCTTGGTTTGTGGCTCGCGGAAAGCAAAGGGCAACGGCGCCACCGAAGACTGGCTTTGGCATGGTTCTTGATTACCTTGAAAGTGGGTTTATCAAAGACGCAACGTACCTAAAATTGAATTTAAAATCGGGACATCATCCACTGAAGAGTTGTGAAATAATGGGACAGAAAACAACAAGTACCAGTATGCATTTCATCAACCCATCAGGGCGTCCACTAGGGGGCGATCATTAGAAAGAGCTGGGATTAACTTGTTGACTTTTTGCTACCCCTCATGCGATGTCCAACACCGGCTTACCTCTGAAGAAGGTCAATGGTGACCGAAATATATCAGGACTGCCAAATTGCTGCCAATAGAAGGATTTACGTTGTGGAGTGCTGCTTCCTCTTTGCTGTAGGAGAGGTCTGTAAATTATATATAGTGATTCCCTGTGGAAAAAAGCATCTGAGGAAGGCATGTAGCCGAAATGCATTATGCCAGCAAGCCACGGTGAATAAAGGTCTGCCACTGAGTACCCCGCTGTGTCCTCTGGTCTTTCTTCTGATCGATGTTTTCGCATTTCTTCACGTGCTGGCCAGTAGCGCGTTCACAGAGGACCCGCCATACAAGTGGTCCAAGATAAAATTGGCAAAACTCGTAGATGCTCCAAGGTATTGGATTTTTAAGGGCCCGCCCCAGAACTTGACCGAGCAAGGGGCCGCTGCAAGCCGCAGTCCGTCATTGATGGGGATGCAGGATCATTGCACCTGCATGTCACGACCCGGTTTGGTTCTCGCTCTGGTGCTGGTGGCGTTGGGGACCCGAGGCAGCCTTCAGCACATGAATTGGGGGATCAACTTGGCACGTATTTGCCCCTTCCCTCCCTTTATTGGCATATCTTCAACGCAGCTCCGCCCAGGACACTTACCTGACAAGTGCATGCTGGGATTCGAAGTCCTCAAAATCGGGCAAGAGCTGCGAAGCGGAGCCTGCGTCGTTCCAGCCAATAGGAACGCAGCATGAATTATAAAGGTGGGACTAAGTGATTCCCTGTGGAAAAAGGCATCTGAGGAAGGCATGTAGCTGAAATGCATTATGCCAGCAAGCCACGGTGAATAATGGTCTGCCACTGAGTACCCCGCTGTGTCCTCTGGTCTTTCTTCTGATCGAAGTTTTCGAATATATATTTATATATATATATATATATATATATATATATATATATATATATATATTACCTACTGGCGGTCGCCAGTAGGTAGTTATAGTTAGGACCACGTTTCCATAGGAAATCCGCAACATTCTATTTTGAATAACTTTGGCGCCGGTCGACGAATCCTCGCGAATTTTTCAAAATAGGTGGGGCGCTACGCTCCGCTCCTACCCTGAAAGTCTCGGGGGGATTCATCAAGCGGGGGCTGAGATAAAAGGGGGGTCCCAAAACGCGTTTTTCCTATGCATTTTTCCATAGGACCTTTAGACACAGCTACAGCCCGAACGGCTGAACAGAATTACTTGAAATTTGGCAGAGAGGTAGTCCTCAGGTCAAGGAAGTGCCTTTTGTAGGTTTGGTGTAAATCTGTTCAGTAGATTCAGAGAAAATAGCCTTTAAATCAATATATATATCTGAGCCAGCTTACGGTGCGCTTACGGTGCACTTACCGTACGCGTACGGTGGCGTGCGCGAGCGCGATTTTGATTGGCTGTTAGATCTTAGTAAACATTCGAATCGGTCGAAACCAGGAAGCGGCGGCCGCCATTTTCTCTCTCGCTCTCTGAGTTGGGCAGCAAAAACGATGCCAAAAAATGTCTAAAGAGGCAGTTTCTTGAGATCCTAACCACCCAGCATTGATATAGGGGTCCCCAAACAACCCCCAAGCCCAAAAAAAAAAATTATTTTTTGGGGGAAAATCGCCGATTACGCTTACCGTAACTATAACTCACGCGACCGCAATCTTCTGCTGATGACATATGTGTCTTTATGAAAAAAAAATATTTGTAATATATGTATAGCTAAAATTTAATGGAAGAAGACATGGGCAAATAAGTGTCTAAATACAGTATTAGCATCAGCAGAAGATTGCGGTCGCGTGAGTTATAGTTGCCTGCACTAACTATAACGGGGGAATTTCATTGGTTTTTTATCAATAAAATGTCCAGCTAACTATAACATGTGTGAAACCTATGTTTTTTTCAGTGAATATATATATATATATATATATATATATATATATATGAAGTTGGGAGAGAATTTCTGTTAGAGAGCATTTCATAAATAAAACCCCAAGCCTTATTCTAAAAAGAGAGTCTTTGATGTGTTTCATTTTGTAAAGTGAAACCCTTTTCTATGTGTTGTTGTGTTCTATGTCTCTTGCTTCGGCGTGTTTGAGCCACTGTGTCGGAGTGATATTTTGGGAGGGCGAAGCAAGACACTTGTATCTGAAGTGACATGTAACATGGGTTTATTGCAACTGCGTTTCTACACCTCACCATCACAAATCAACAGAAAACATTGATGAAGTACACCTATCACACCAGCTTCATGGTTCACTCTATAGGCTTCAAATTTAGCATGAGCACATGCATGCACGCCACATAAGAAGGCCCCTACTACCAGACCTATACAACCAATGAATCATCTTGTTTGTGGCACATGGGACACCACCAATATTGTTTGAGAAATGCCTGCTTATAAGATACAAAGTTGGAAAAGTAACATGCACGACTCTGGCTGGGACTCATCCCCTTGTCACTGATGTTGGGCCCTCAACTGCCTCAAGCTCTGGGCAGGCCACTTCCAGTAGGCGGGCCATGAGGGGGTTAGGGTCCGACACACGCCCCCCTTTCACATTGGGAGGACTTCCCCAGCTAGACTTTGATGATCTTCCAGGCCCAGCACCACAGGTCCTCATACCTCTTCCTGCAGTGGACGCTATGCCAGTTGAAAACCCCCAGGGTCTGTACCTTCCAAGCGATGACTCTCCAAATGGCTTTCTTCAGATGGGCGTTGACCTCTGTGGATGCAATAGATGAAACAATAGATTGTAACTGGACGTTTTGGGCTATCTGTGAGGTTGATACACATTTTGTTGACACTTAGCACACACATTCATTAGGAGTCAACTCAATAGATGTGCAAATGCGATATGCTAAGCACTACTAGAGCATGAATGCATACCTCTGTGGTCATCTGCTGACTCCCCTCAACCCTGGTCGTGACCTACATTGACTGAGCCAGCCAGTAACATAATGTAGCCCAGGGCCATCCTACAGGGAATGTGATGTAAGGTACCATGACACACAGTATACCATTTTAACCTTTTGAAGGGTAAACTGCGTGTGTACAACTACACAAACACCTTTACTGCCAGGCCCATTGACTTGATGCAGATGTTCCATAGTGCAGAGTATGATAGTATGCACAACATCCTAAGACTAAGGTCACAATGAAAGGGCTGGCATGTGTGTTACTGAGAGCGTCCTCTCTGGGGGATGTGTGGACATGTAGACTACTTATTAGAATTTCAAACTACATCAGAATACGTTTGTGTGGTATGTACTTCCATCACAGGACACACCTTTTGCCATATGGGTCACTGTAAAAGGGATGACATTCAACATACCACTGTATTTGTTGTGTGATTGGATTTAATGTCACAACGCTGATGAATCACATTTCAAAATCTATTCAGAAATAACCAACTATCTCCATTGTTCATGTTTCAGATGTGCTATAGGCCTGTACAGCAGAAGCATGACTTATGGAAAAGTGACAACAGACCTATGTGAGTAAGGTGACTATCATAAGTGAAAGAAACATATTGACTATGCGGGTCAATAGAAAGAAGTATCAGGTCAGGGGGTTACCACAGTCACCATTCCAAATACAGTCCATATAACAGCTGTCCGGGCTATTAGTGGTAAAGAAAACTCATACTGCGAACATCCATGGATCTAAAGGTCTTTGTCGTCGTAATGATTCTGGGCAAGAGGCCCAATCTTTGGGGACCTCGTCACTGGCCCGTCAAGTTTCGTGCTCCCCCTACACCTACAAACAAGATGAAGAACCTAGGTTTCATTGTAGATGAATCATTATCCATGAAACAACAAGTGGCTAAGGTGACAGCTACTTGTTTTGTGGCACTTCAATGGCTAAAAAAGACAATCTTGCTGATCCCCTTCTCGGCACAAAAGACTGTGATCCAAGCTCTTATTACCTCTAGACTCGACTACTGCAATGTGTTATACCTGGGAGGCAATACATCAACTATCCATCAGCTACAGTTTGTACAGAATTCAGCCACCAGCCTTTTTTATCATTTTTTATCATTTACCCAAACTTACCTCAGCCTCTAATCATCTCTGTGAGCTGCATTGGTTTTCTGTGGCTAAAACCATTAAGTTCAAAGCCTTATGCTACATGTTTAAGGTAAATCCGGAACTGCTCCCAAATATATTCTTGATCTGGTTCATCTATATCATCATTCCCGTCCTCTGAGATCTTCCTTACAGACTCGGTTCAGTGTACCAAGATTCTGCCTGTCCCGTATGAAAGGTCGCTCTTTTGCCTATTTAGGCCCTCAACTTTGGAACTCCCTTACAGTCTCTTTGAGAAATTCTGTGTCACTTTTCGCTTTTCGTGCTGGTCTAAAGACCTGCCTCTTTTAACGCACTGACTGAGCTCTCTCACATCCCCCCTACTTTGCATTGTATGTGAAAACCCCTCAGGGTAGCTGTGCACACTATAAGTCCCTTAAACAAATAAAATAAACACAGGGAGATTACTCTGTGCATCAGTTGTCTTGCCACAGTAACTCTGCCCCAGCCTAGGCCATGGCCCAGACTGCCCACAACTCATTGTCAGGCCTTGTTCTCTGCAGGCTGAGCATACTGATCCCACATGACCCTCACATTTGCAGAAATTCAGTACATAAAAGTGAATCTTCTGCCCTTCCAATATGTGACCATAAGGTTGTGTGACACTCTGAAGCGATCTGTGAGGTATAGTTGCATCCCAGACAAACATTTTGCTATGCCTGATGTGCACTGAGTAATCTGTGGGACTGTCCACATGGCTAACATCATTCTCAAATGTTCCTAACAGTATACAGACACAGCTCATGGTGTAAAGCCTATACATATGTTTGCCTGAGGGGCAGAGACGTGGTTACTTTAGACAGTACTGTCTCAAAAGCAGCCAGGATGATATTTAACTTACCAAAGTATGTCTCGCCAGCCCAAATAAGGATAGAATTTGCCCTGTAAAGCTAAGAAATAGCCCGCAAAGGAGCCTACGCCAAGAGTGGTACAGGATAAAAAAAGCTGAAGCAGGTACACTGAACTCCCATTTATGGAACGAAATACACCTAAAGAGGGATTGCCCAGCAAAGAGCTACTTGACAGCATCAATAGATCGACTGGGACTTGAGGAACTCTGGGCGGCCTCAGGGACCTGCCATTGTTTTAAACAAACTGTAAACAAGACAGTGAAAAGACTATCTCTAGTAGAATATAAGGCATCACTCTCAGAGAGAGCCCATGGATGGTTTGTTGTCCACAGCTACGATAAGTCCTCTCCACAACCATACCTAGGCATGGGATTTAATCGAAGGAAGAAAGAAAAATACCTTCATTCCCGATTGGGCATTTTACCATCATTACTGCATCTTTCCCCTTGGAATCGACCCCCGAGTCAGACAATATGCCCCTTATGTGAAGACGCCAACTAAAGTGTATTACACCTATTGTGTATCTGCAGGGAACTACAGGCTGAACGGCGACAGTTACTGAAGCACTCTTTATAAGTAAGGGAATAAGAACCTGTAGACAAGCTGTGAAGGCATGCCTCGGAGGTGGAGACGTTCAGCTAGTGTGTCGCTTTGTTCAATTCATGAAAGCGGTAGGGGCAAAAGCTTGGTCGACAACCAACAGGAGTGCTTTATCAACGCATCCAAATGCCTGTTAAAGTGACATAATACAGCCAAAATCACATTTTCAGGTCGCCCCTCACCAGGATGATACACGCTCAAACAGGATTGCCAACAGCAACTTACCACCGTTGTTGTTTACAAATCAACCGATCACTGAACAGACTCTCTCTCACCGAGAACCGATCTTCGTCTTTTAACCCATGGTCCGTGCTAACAATTACTGACAATTGCTCTACTTATGTTAACTTAATCTATGAAAGTTTTAAGATATGTTTTTTTTTTTTTTAAATCTGTTTCAGAATATGAACTCTGCTGCTACGTCACTTTTTATATGGAAATTGTAAAGGTTTTAATTAACCAAACAATAAACTATCACTTACTTATACATATCTTTGCACATATACCACAATGTGATGTGGGAAAACATGATAGGCACAATGAAACGTAGACATGCAATTATCTATGCATATAACACAAGTAGAAAATAGGGACTATCACACATTACAATGCTGATGTCGACTAAACAAAGTACAGTGCCTCAGAATCCATTACATGATTGTCCTACGTAGGGACATATGAAGTGAACATGGAGTGTCCCTGGGAATGTCTGCCACTGAATTTGGGTCTACAAAAACTGTACCAAGACTGCTTGCACAGTGATAGGATGGACGTTAAGAGGAATTGTTCCTTGTAGTGTGGTGGTCCTAATGCAATATGTGTGCCATCATGTGCTCCAAAACAATGTTATGTTTGGCCCAAATCATGCTATTTTGCCTTTACTTTGGTTATACCTCATTGTGCATGAACTGTATATAGCTGTTGGTATGTCTCTTCATTGTAGGCCAAAGTGCTTGTGGTCCATCACTGACATTTGTTTGTGACATTTCACCAGATAGAGAAACACTGGATTGGAATAAGCCTGTGATAAAAAACTGTTGTTCTGCCATGTGCCTGTTTATTGTTTCATATGATGTTGAATTCCTTTTGTGAGGTATATGGCTCCAAATAATGACATAAATCTATTTAATGTTGCCTATTCTATATGTAATTGTCTGATGTGTTCCCTCCTTCCATGTTGTGAAGGTCTGCACCCGTAAATCTGATTGCTGACACAAAGTATTTGAGTCATGTAGGATTTGCTATATTTCTGACATAATGTCAGCCTATGATTGGAACAATCGAATAAAGATGCTCTAAGACCAAACACTTGTATGCATGTGTTTGTGTGACATGGGTGAGATCCTGAGCTACACATTGTGTACATGCTACAAATACATGCTTACGCAAGTAGCTTGTTTTGACATTGTCAAGTTCACTTGTGAGTATATATACATTGCTAGATGGTAGTGATACTGCAGGAGTGTGGGAGGCTGGCTTAGTATATGATGCGCACTTATGCAGGTGTAGCACCCTGCACTAATCCAGATGACCCTTATGGTGATTTTAGTGGTTTAGAGAACCTTAGAAAGACTCTCTAAGTAGTAGCTGTGGAAATCAGCCTTCAGGCTTAGTCTAGGTGGAGTGTAGAGTAGCCCGGTTTACCAGTATCCAATTGTTAGTATAGGCTAAGTGAAAAAGAACCACAGAGTGTACTTATAAAAATAGATATTTATTACAGTCACTCACTAACACTATACAATATCTCCTATCCGGAGATATACTGACAATGCACACAATACTTCAAATAGTACAATAAGCAGCACCAATACACAGTTGTCCCCGTGGGAGACCAAACCATATATCAAAATAGTGGAATACAAACCACGACAGTGGATGAGACTGGAGCCAGTTGGTGTAGTGCGTCGGGGACCCAAGATACCACCCCAGGTGAAAGTCTAGGTACCCCGATAAGAGTCATGTGCAAGGAGGATACACGACCGCAAACTCAATACTACTCAGGGAACATTGGGGTTGCAGTCCTGAAGAGGAAAGTCCCTTGCCAGTGGACCACAAAGGGACCCTGTGGAAGACAGAAGGTTGAGGATCTACCCCACCCGTGGAAACCCTCGGAATCAGGAAACCTACAACCACTGTTGAGCACAATCAAGGACAAGACCGCTGTTGCAGAAGGATGAAAGAGTCTGTTAGAACCCGGGCACAGGTTCATGTTGAAAAGTACCTGAAAGCAGAGGGTACAGAGTCTATGCCACACTGGGACATCCAGGAGGCACGGAAGATGAAGGCCACTCAAGTTCAATGAAGCAGGTCAGTTGATGAAGAGGCTTAAAATACGGGTACACCAAATCAGTAGTTGCCCGAGCCACCGTGAGTCTGTGGGAGCCCAGGTTCGGCAGACCGGTCAATCATGTTTCGGAGCCTGCGGACGCAAGAGAGTGACTCCTTCACTCAAAGGGATATTCCTTTGGATGTCTTTAGATGTCCACAGGCCCAGAACGGAGCCTTTATGGAGCATGGACACGGATGGTGCAGTGGGTTTGCACTACAACAAGGTCAGGAGCAGCCAGAGTCTTCTCAGTTGCAGTCTCAGTCCCCAAGCAAAGGACGATGTGATCAGTCTGGCAGCGGTCAGCACACCTCGGCCAGGATGTCCAGATGGTCAAAGATGAAGTGGAGTTGGAGCTAAATCGAATCCCATGATGAATATAGGGTCCAACCCACAGGTAAGCCCTTAAGTACACTCAGAAGAGGGTTGAGATGATTCAGGGGTCCCTCCCAGGAGGAGCTGGACAGTGGGGAGGATACTCCCATGTCTTTTGGCCAGGTTCGCGCCAGAGCTGGAGCTGGTTTGAACTGATGCAAGGATGGCACCAAATGTGCCCTTCTATCAGACTATTTGACACTGACAAGTGCCCCCACCCTGGCCTAATACACTAAATCCTGTCTGGGAGGTGGTTACACCTTCTTATGACAGGAAACCTATTGTCCTATCTTCCTCTGCTCAGGCTTGGTCCATGAGCAGGAAGGCAGAATAGTGTATGTGGCCGGCAGCAGCCATCAGTTGCTCTCTGGCTCTGTAAAATTGGCCCCGGTAGCATGGAGGGCCTTCTGGAGAGCCCTACCATGGATGGAATCATACCTCTAACACCAGATACGATGTTGGGGTATGATTCCAACATGTTTGATACCAAACATGCCCAGGTTAATTTCAGCCAGTTTAGGGATGGTCATCGCGTAATGACACGTTGCCTCTCTATCTCGTAATGGCTGATTCACTTACAAAGTCTGGAGAATAGACTCTGCCTTTCAGACTGAAAGGCCTTCTAAAGGGGTGAATTATAGGTTTCAAGTGCAGTGATGTAAGATATAAGGGAACTTATATCTTTCGTGAGAGGTGCATGCACCAATTCACAGAGGCTGCAATGGCAGACCTGCAGTCATAGTTTGGAGGGTCCCTGATGGGTGGCATAATACATGCTGGAGTCCATATGGGACCCCAAGGGTGCCCATGCCCTAGGTACCTTAGTACCATAGACTAGGGACTGACAAGCAGCCAAATAGGAATGTACCAAGGTACTCACCATAACCAATTTAGTGAAGAAGCACAGTGACTGCTTTCTCGATTAGCAGGATTCCAGTCAGACTAGTCAGAAAAACAGTAGAACACCAGCAAAGGTGGGGGTAACCATGAAAGCAGATCCTATGTTCCCACAAGGAGACAATGAGTTTGTGACTACTGCAATTATTGTAGTGACGGAGGAGAAAATAAACAATGTACAAAACCAAACAGGGACAACCAAAAGTGAACAAGTCAGTCATGGTGAATGAAACCATAGTTGTAGATACCACAATGCCTGAAGTTCTAAGTCCAATAGGCTACTCCCATCCAAAATAGAATAGTGTCCTGAAATAGTCCACAAAGTGAATGTGTTGCACACACCAGAGGGAATTAGGTGTGAGGTATTTCACTTGCAGTGGTGGGTGTCCTGCCATCCTGACCTCCTGGATCTTTGGGTGCACATCCTCTCCTTTTGGGAAGGGGGGATCCACTATTGCTGAAACAGGGGTGTCTGCAGATGTGTCTGCCTCTGACAGGGCCTCCCTTCCAATGGCTGATTCAGATGTTGATGGCCTGGATGTACTTGGACCACAATAAAGCACAGATCAGGTGGAATAACCTTGCAGAGGGTGGTGTTGATGTCCTGCATCACCCCAACCAGTGGGGCCATGTTGGTGTTGATGCTAACCACCTTGTTGTGGATGCTGGCCACCTCCTGGTATGTGTCCCACTGCAGCTGCTTCATCTCCTGTATTTCCGTAAGTATCTGGCCCATCATAACTTGGGTAATGGTAGCTTGGGTGTCAGTGGCCCCAGTGGGCTCACTCTGCAGGCCCACAGTTACCCTCCCATGAACCCTACCTTGAAGGGCCTGTGCCCTTGGCTTAGACTGCACCCTCCTGCCTAGGCTGATCAGATAGGCCAGGAAGCTCATCTACATCCACATGTTCAGGAGTGTGGTCAAAACAGGGCTTGATCCTCAGGTTGAGTGGTAGTCTGTTTAGTGGGCAAGCTCTGCCCAGCTGCTCTGTCAGATCCACCTGTTGATAAATAGAGAACATTGGGCCAGATGTATGACAATTTTTAGCCTTTACAAGTGGAAAATCAAGATGTTTGGGACTGCTAAAAAGTGCTTTAGCATGTACCACATATTTTGCGATTCTGTAACCTGTTACAGATTCACAAAATTGGTTTTGCGAGTCGCTATTATAAAGGTGTGTGCCACGGGCATCCCGTCCTATTAAAGAGTTGCAGGGAAATGTAAGATTGTTTTGCGACTGCAAATGCGGTCACCAAACAATCACAGTTACCACCAATTTCAAATTAGTGGTAAGCCAGTCGCATATGCACAGAGGTTTCCAGGGGACCTCTTCCCCTTTGTGATTGGCAGCGAAAATGTTTTTAAGAGCAGGCAATGGTCCCATCGACCAACGCTTGCTCTTAAAAAAATCTGAAATGTTTCATTTTTTGTTTCGAAATGCATTCTGCTTTTCTTTAATCAAAATGGGCTGCATTTGAAAAAAAACCTGCTTTATTTAAAAAGCAGTCACAGAAATGGTGGTCTGCTGACCCCAGCAGGCCACCATCCCTGTGAGTGCTGGCCATTCCCAATGGGTTGCAAAATGCGAACTTCCTCTATGAATATTAATGAGGCAGATCCTTTGTGACCCATTTGGGAATCGCAAACAATGTCTCAGACACTGTTGCACATCTGTACTTGCGACTCACCAAAAAATGCAAATTGCGAGTCGCAAACCCCAAAGATCATACATCGGGCCCAGAGTTATTGGTGAAGTCTGGTATCTACATCCACATTGTTTGTGTCACAGTAAGTAGAGACTTAGGATGACACAAGATAGATAGAGATTACTATTGTGATCTATTTGTGTGATACTGAAGTTGGTTACAAGACATTTGGAGACATAAAATATATGTAGTAGAATTGAGCAGCTCTAGATGTGCTGATGTGTATCATCTGGATTTAGGAATAAACAGGAAATCTCCAAAACATTTCAGGCAACACAGTGTAAAAGTGACATGTGTATTTGATTATTCCAAGGCATAGTTGTTTGGAATACAGGTGAATACACAACTTGGTTGTATATTTAGCATTATTCATCATGAGAGCAGTGCAGAGTCAATGTGTCACCTGCCACTTCTCATCAGCTGAGTTACCTTCATGGCTTACATATGTTTGAGGCACATACTTGATATGGTGTTACTCATGCTGTCAATAGTTTCAATTGAGGAGACCAGGGCACCATCAATAAAAGCAGTAGACATGTCTTTGAGTAGAGTATTGTATGTACATTGCATAGTCCATGATAAGTGAACATCAGTTGTAACATGGCAGACAAGTGAGCAGGGGCAAAATTACTATTGCATCTTGGTTAGAGTCAGAGTCAAAGGGCCTCATGGTAGATGTAGTCATTTCTATCTTGACTTACCAACACTTGACAAATGGCTAGTGTAACATACATGTTAGCAACATGCATTTTGGGATGGACCGTACCTTAATATTTTAACACATATCATGGGTCCTGGGATAATATTCTTCTAATTATACTTTTACAGACAGCATTCCAACATGTAGGATTTAATTGAGATTGATGCATTGTGATCTCATGTGCAATATTTCCCATTAACACAAACAAACCAGCATCTTTGATACTTTGAGTTATTGAAGTGTAATTTACCAGACTCCACTCCCACAGGTATTCCTGTTGCGTCCTCAATATGCAGGATGGACAAGACTTTTGCCTCCTAAGGAAACACTTGTAATGGGCTGCTGGAAGGACCACCACCAGTCCTCTGGACCTTCAGGTGGTGCTTGTAGGCCAGGGTATGCACCTTCAACCTCAGGTCGTGCCACCTCTTCCTAATTTTCTGCTGTGTGAGATGGGTAGTACCAACAGCATTCACTATGTCAACTGTCCAATTCGCTTTTCCTACTGACAGGAGTATGTAGGACTTGGGCTCCAAAAATGTGTGGTTCTTCTCTAATAATTTCATCCACAATGACTGCCAATTCAGCCTTTGTTAAACATGGATTTCTGGGTTGCCTCATATCTAAAAGATAAAGTGAGTGATAATGAAAAAAACAACAAGGGGTATTAGTAAATACCCTAAAACAAAAACAGGGTGTGAAGAGTATTAAAGGGGATAGGGAAACAAATAGACTGCCTTATCTCAACAAAATGTGTGCTCTCTGTCTTGATGTGCTGCAGCGGAAAAGCAAAGGATCATGGTGTGGGTTGGGGTGCGTTTTATAGCATGATTTGCAGGTGTGTCCTTTGGACAAAGGAGGTCAGCTGTGTGGTTTTTTAATCCATCCAAGGGGCACTGTTGTAGAGCTTTGCTGCGAGTGTACTGCAGCGGCCTACTGTCACTGAGGGGACCACCAGTAATATTGTGTTGTCATAATAGGCTTGTTGGGAAGCTGTGCCCCCGATGGCATCGGAGTACGAATCGCCAACATTGCAGCCCACCGCAGCCAAGGTGGGACCCACGGCGTCTCGTTAGTCGGTGTTTCAGGCTGCATGACTTGTAATACAGCGGGTGGAAGACTGCCAGCACAGCAGTTTTATAGGGACAGCGCTGGAGGCTGTCAGAGCACCAAACTTGTAATCAAGGACAAAGTGTAATAAACAGTTTTACTGCATCATCAGTTAATATTAACAAATGTCTTTGTATATCATGGGCTGCTGTGGATGGAGTATGATACTATATCAAGAAAAAATAATATAGACACACATAAATATTACCAAAAACATAAATAATGTGACACTACACTTGAAAAAAGTAAACATACAAATATTGATCACTAACATATTGCAGAAAAACATGTGAGATACATCAATATACTAAACAAAAATAAAAAAATAGCAAATATTGTCTACACAATAAAACTTAGGAAATATAACAACAATCACAAAAGAACAAAATATCAAACCACGAAAACTGACAGGATTATAGACAAAACACAGAATATTTAATTAAATATATATTACCATTTAAAAAGAAGTCAAAAAATAAAAAATATGCACTTTGAATAAATAACTAAAACACTAGTTAGTGTTTACCGTAAATGGTGTAAAAAAATAAAACTAGTCTCCAACCAATCTGTCAACTTAAAGTTTAAAAAATGTATCAATTTGAAATTCTTTTCTAATTAACAAACAGTATAAAAGAGCTACAAAGATGTACAATGAAATACTTGCTACAAAAGAATTACAGGAGGACAGCATCACTTTGATGGACTTTAAATCTGCAAAAGAAAACTGCTAGAGTTCAGTGAACCACTAAATAAAGCATCCACAAATTAAGAAGTGCATTCTCAACAAGTAGGAAAAACATTAAAAGGAAAATAAAATAAAGTTGTAGACACCTACTTATTCAACCTACAAAAAAGAAAACCTTGAAAGCAAACTAAAAATTACACTCTCGGGTATTTAGAACATAAAACAAATAACCCATTATTTTATGTTGCATTAAAAAATAGACTAACACAACTAACAAATATCTACTCTACAAAGATGGCAACAAAAGAAAACTCTGCTAATAGCAACATCAAGTAAACCTGCAAAACAAAAATATGCAACTAAATCTAAGTAAAAACACTATGCGGAATGTAAGTTAAAATCTGCAACTGCATTGTAAAGATGTCAAAACAAATATAACATTAATTATTTCTTTTAAATAATGTTTATTTTCTAAACTCTAAAACTAAAGGTAAAAGGTTGGAAAGAGCAAAATGCAACAAATTCCAATAGGAGAACATGTTATAAAATTAGAGGAAAATGCTAATAGCACCACTAGTCAAAACATGCACTGGAAAGGTTTGACAGAGCCTAAAAGAGGCCAGTGAAAGCTCACATGAGCCAACAAGAATGATACTGAAAAATATTATACAAAACTTTCCTGAACAAACAACAGGCAGACTCCCTGAAATACCAACCCTAAAATGCTTAATTGCAAGAACACATAGAACTGCTTTTGAAACTCCAGTAGCACTGAAAACATTTAAAGATATAGGGGGATATTCACAAGGACTTATCTCCGATTTATCTCCACATTAACGCATCAAGAGTGGAGATAGATTTAACACCCCATTCACAAGCTGGTGCAAACTGCAGACAACGCCAGTATTCCAGCGATAACTGCCACAAAATGTATCTCCACGGTGGACACCACCAACTAACCCCAATGAGAAGCAGAGTAGGCGTTCCCGTGCAAAAACACATGAAAACAACACAACGCCACTTTCACAACGAACTGCCAGATCTGCGAAGCAAACCAAAAACAGGTGATAAGCTGCGGTATGCCTTTTTCTGGTGCTAAGCAGGATGACTACCCACAGTATGAAAGGGAGCCCAGCCAAGGGCCACACCTGAAGACCCACAGATGCCATGGAGACAATGATCATGCAGCTAAGATACCCATGAGGGTCACAACACCCACCGCCAGCACCCCCCACACCACCCCAGACATATACATACCCTGAACGACACAAGAGCCACAAAAAGGGCATGATGATGCACATTCCCCAAACAAAACACACCTGTGTGGCCAGAAGAACGAGAAACAGTCACACAGCACTGAAGTAACAACCAAAAATGTTATTGAAATACAACACAAAACACCAATGCGGAAGACTCATGTCGGGTTCGTCAGGGACAATCTCGACGTCAAGCCTGGAAAATAAAGCACTAAATCAGGACATGTGTCATGCGCACATCAAAGGAGCGAGACACAGAGAAACAGAGAAGGAAAGAAAGCCAGAGAGAGAAAGAGATGGAAGGAAAGGAAGGGAGAGAGAGAGAGAGACAGAGAGAGAGGGATGAGAGAGAGAGAGAGAGAGAGAGACCGCCGCCCCTGCGCACCCAGGCCCCACTGCTCATCTGCTGCCATCGGTGTGTCCACCAGTGAGCACACCACGTGCCCTTGCAAGCTCCAGGCCCCAGTCCCGCCACCATGGCATGGTTCACATCATGCAAACCCGGCCCGCGGTCCAGCAGGTCCCACATATGACGCTGAGTCCTGAGTCATAAATGGCTGAGACCACATCAGTGCACAAGTCATCATCGCAGGCTGCACACCCGCTCAGCTATTTCGGAGTCGCTAACCCTGTGCAATGCCAGTCAGCGCCACATGGTGGTAGGGCTGTGACGGCCGCAAGGCTTTGGGTGCCACTAACCCTGTGCAACTCCAGTCAGCTCCACATGGTGGTAGGTCAGTGATGGCCCCAAGGCTTCGGGTGCCTCTAACCCTGTGCAACCCCAGTCAGCGCCATGTGGTGGTAGGCCCGTGACGACCACAAGGTTTTGTGTGCCACTGACCCTGTGCGCAACAACTCATGGGCCCTTTATTATTGAGAACCGTGGAGTGTCCCTCATCCAGTCACCACCGGCAGAGGGGAATGTGACGTTGTCGGCCATTTATATTTGCGGGGTCACATGGCCTGTGACGCCTGTGCCAGATGGGTGTGGTGTGTGTGCAAACCTGCCCTCAGGGAGTGGCCGTAACATGCTGACAACTAGACCAGTGACCTGCACACCACCAGTGAGTACGCCTGCGACAAGTGGCTATGTGGGCCCCCCTCGGAGAGTAAGCGGAGTGGTCTGGCCTGGCGTACGCCGGACCTGCGCAGGGCTTGCAACAATGACTCGGGGGCTCTGGGCGTGGTTCAGTCAATGTCCGGACAAGGAAGTGACTAACGCGTGTGTCCCGGTTGTAGTGTCCACGGGACCTGGAACACAATAGGTAATGTATCACACTGTGACTGGCATCCCACTTGATGAGCATCATTGACGTAAGGGAAATCACTGCCTCTACATTCATCCACACATTCGTACATGAATGATGAAAGACATGAACAGCAGTGCGTTACTGGATGTTTATTGCACATCCAGCGGAGTTTTGCAGCTGGAGCGGTACAGGGTCATGCCAAACACACTATACAATATGGGCCCGTTGAGGGCCAGCCAGAGTCCATCCGGGGATGACAAGTACTGCGGTAGAGGGTACAGTCCGCAGTCTGGTCGCTGTGTCATTGGTCATCAAATGTTATGTTATGTTATGTTACGCATTTTTATAAAGCGCACAGCTGCCCCGTCGCAGGGGCGTCCCGGCGCTAACCACAAAAGTCCAGAGGGAAGGAAGGAGGAGATCAAGCCACAGTGAAGAGGTAGGTCTTAATAGCTTTACGGAATGTGGTCAAACAGTCCATAGTACGGATTGACAAAGGCAGGGAGTTCCAGAGCTTAGGTGCCAAGAAACGAAAAGATTTGCCTCCAGCTCTGGATCTCTTGACTCTGGGGACAGCAGCCAGCATCAATTCGGATGAGCGCAGGGTGCGCCTAGGGGTATAGGGATTGATAAGATCAGACAAGATCTCGGGAGCAGAGAGTTTGAGGATTTTAAAGGTAAGACAGAGGGATTTATATTCAATTCTTTTGGAAATAGGGAGCCAGTGGAGGCGACGAATGGCTCCTCTTCCGGAGCATGATCTAGACAGACCAAGAATAGCGCGTGCTGCGGAATTTTGAGTGCGCTGGAGACGGTTGAGCTCAGCTTTATTGACCCCCAGCAGCAGAGAGTTTGCATAGTCCAGTCTTGAAAGAATGGTTGCTTGGACAATAAGTTGGCGAGTCGCTGAATCAAAGAAGCGGAGAGCAGGCCTTAGAGTACGCAGCAGCCCAAAGCAGGTGCCAGCTATCTTTTTGGTGTGGTCCTGAAAGTTTAAGGTCGAATCAAACAACAAGCCAAGGTTCTTCACCACCGATTTAGGGGGGGGGGAGGACCCAGAGATGGAGGCCACCAATGGGAGTTCCAGAGCTCCTTGTTTTTGCCTACTAAAAGGACCTCTGATTTACCAGCATTGAGCTGGAGACAGTTCTCCGTCAGCCAGCCCGCGGTAGCTTCAAGGCCCTGTTGGAATTGGGCGGCGTCTTGAGCAAGATCGTCAGAGAGAGCTACCGTGAGCTGGGTGTCATCGGCATATGAAACCATTGAGAGTCCATGGTGGCGAGCAACAGCGGCCAGGGGCTGAACATACAGATTGAACAGAGCTGGGCTGAGTGCTGAGCCCTGGGGGACCCCCTGCGTAATAGATTTAATAGCGGAGGAAAAAGGAGGGGCCGAGACTTGAAAGGATCGATCGGTCAAAAAGGAACAAAACCATTCAAGAGCAGCGTCTTTTATCCCAGCTTCTTCCAGCCGGCGCAGGAGAATCTGGTGCGACACCGTATCAAATGCGGCGCTCAAATCCAATAATATGAGCGCTGCTGTTTGGCCTTTGTCAAGGAGAGAACGTAAATTTTCGCTGACAGCTAGAAGAGCGGTTTCGGTGCTAAAGCCCGAGCGAAAACCGTTTTGAGATTGATCTAAAATCTTATTGTTGGTTATATGCTCGGCAAGAACTTTATTGACATGGGCCTCAGTAACTTTAGCCGCCCATGGTAAAAGAGAGATTGGCCGAAAATTCTCCGGTTTGGAAGAGTCAAGGTGCGGTTTTTTTAACAGGGGGAGTACCTTGGCTTGTTTCCAGGCCAAAGGGACCGAAGCCCTGCTGAAGGAGGAGTTGATAGTAGAAAGAAGGGGTTGAAGGAGGACCGGGAGACAGTCTCGGTATTGAGAGGGTCTCATGGGGTCCAGAGGGGACCCTGATTTAACTTTAGAGCTGAGGGTCAGGAACTCCTCTTGCGAGATGGGAGGAATACATTCCAGGGGAGAATAGTGAGTAGAGATCGGGGGGTGTTCTTGCTTTGTGGAATGATTAGGGAAGGATTTATAGATGTCTTCAACCTTTTGAACAAAGTAGGAGGCCAATTCTTCACATTGTTTATCAGAGGCGATATGAGGCGTGAGAGGCTCCTTCCTTTTCTTCAAGTCATCTTGGATTTTGAAAATACATTTAGTAGGGTTGTTGCTGGAGGCAATTTGATTCGTGAAGAAGGCCGAGCGGGCATGGTGTATGGCTTTGTGATAACTTTTTAAAGTGGCCTGATATTGCTTCTTCCTTAATGGGCAGTAGTCCTTGCGCCAGACTCGCTCACTATGTTTGCAAGTGCTGCGCATTGTGGCAAGGGAATCTGTGTACCAAGGATTAGGGCAAGCGCCGCGTCCCTTCGACCACTTTAATGGGATAAGGGAGTCAAGTGCAGCGTATATCCAGTCACAAATTTCCTTGTAAGCTTGTTCTGGATCAAGGTTGTCAATGATAGGAAGGCTGGAAGACTGGAGGGCCAACAGGTCCTCCCGTTTGAGTTTATGCCAACACCGTTTAAACATAGCTTTAGGCGAGGTTCTGGAGGGGGTCTCTGCCATGGGAAGGAGAATAGTGATCAGGTAGTGGTCAGACCAACAGACCGGGCTAGGGGGAATAACCTGAAGAGAGGGGATGTTGGAGAAGACCGGATCTAAAAGATGACCAGCCAAATGCGTAGGTTCCAACACCAGCTGTTTAAGTTGGTAGGCTTCCAAATCAGCGAGCAGAGAGCTGACACAAGAATCGAGGTGCTGGTCAAAATGGATGTTCAGGTCGCCTATAAGAGTAAAGTTAGCTGTTCTGGATGCTAGAACATGAATAGCTTCCATCAAGGCTGTCTTAAACTCAGAAGAAGGGCCGGGAGGGCGATATACCAAGAGGCCAGAGAGGGTATAATTGGCATTGGGAGAGATAGGATATGGCAGTCTATGTCGCGGTCCAAGGTGAGTGCAGCGGAGTGTATCGGGGGTCAGTGGAAGGTCATGGGGCATGTGCGGTACCAAGCAGATACAGGCCAGATGGCGGAAATGAATGCTTGTGCCTACTTCTGAACACAAACCCATCCACGTCCTCGTCCTCAGATGTGTGCTCTGCCCCACCTGTGGGTGTTGCAGTACTGGCTGCGACACTGTGTGCCACTGACACATCAGGGGCTGGAGGAGGATTGTCGGCGCACTGTTTGGCAGTGACATATCAGGTGCCAGAGTGGATACGCCCGCCGCATTGTGAGGCACTGACACACCAGGGGTTGGAGATGTGGATGGTGTGGGGACAGCAACATTCATCAGCGCCATGCTGTGGCAGCAATGCCATGATGAGGATCTGCAAGGCATGGTAGATCCCAGCTATATTTCGCTGATGTGCCGCGCTAGCTGCCATCCTTTCTGCCTCCATCCACACCATGTCCTCCATGAGCCACCACATGTGTGCCAGCTCACGGCTGGGATCGCTGGAGCCACTCTGAGTGGACAGGTGTTCTTCTCTCCACGTCATGACTCCAGCGATGTCAGTCAGGGCTTGTTGGAGCCCATGGAGTGGGCTGTGGGTGTCCGTTAGTGACTAGAGCTGGTCTCTGACGGGACCTAGACACCCATGGATGGCGTCCAGTTTGGTAGCCATGATGTGGAACCCCACCCACACCTGCTCAGCCGTCTCCCTCTGGCCCTCCAGCATACGGCATTGGAAGGCCATGTGTTGTTCCTGGGGGTCTAGGAAGACTGCCGGAGCTGTGGGCGCCTCCTGCTGGGTGGTTTGGGTAGTGGGTGGGGTCTCCTTGATGCAGCTGGGCTACCCTGATCCTGGAGGTGAGTTGCGGATGATGTCAATGATGTCTTGGAGGGCTTCGGGGTCGATGCTGGGGGTGTACTCCTCGTCATCAGTGAAGAGTGGCTGGGACTGCTCTGCCGGAGGTGTTGACCGTGCCCCTGCAATGTGAAGGGGAGCTGGTGTCTTACAATGTGTCCACATGTATGTAGCCACATTGTACATGTTGACAATCAGAGAGCATGGCATAATACATTGTGACAGTCTGTAGATCAGGACCATGACCCAGAGTCATGTGGGTGTGCACTGTGCTCTGATTGATTGTACATGTGTGCCATTGTCTCCACCCGTCCCCCCAGTACCTTTTGGTCACTCACCCTGTTGCAGTTGTGTTGTGTCCTGTCGAGCAGTGTCCAGTCCCCCAACTCTGGCCACAGTCTCCACACTGATGACTGACGACACCAGCTCCTCCATGTCATCCAGCACTAGCTGTGGCGCTGGGCCCCCACCTCCAGTCTGCATTGCTGCATTCTGGTTGGCATGCAATTTTCTCCTTGGTCTTGCGCTTGATGTCAATCCATCGCCTCTTGGCCTTGTCCATTGACCTCTTTTGCTCTCTGACGGCATTCACCTTGTCCCGCCATATTCCATTTTTGGTGCCCAATGACACGTTGGAGGTGATGAACAGTTGTTGATGGTGTTCCATCATCTCCGTGACTAGGATCCTGTTTTCCTGTGGACTGAACTTCATCTTCCTCTTCTTCTTGTCCTTGCCCTTCCCTCTCCCCTAGGTCCCAGGCTGGTTGTCCGGGGTGCTTGTTGGTTGCGCTCGTCCTCTGCGCCTGCTCCGGCTGCCTCTATGGTGAATCGGTTTTGATCAGTTTGTGTTTGAGTATTTATTCTACTGTTCTAGTGATTTTTCCCGCCTGCCATGTGTGTATTGCAGGCCTGGCGCTGCTTATCGCAGATGTCCTCATCGCGTTTTGGCCCATCGCATGTTTTTTCACGTTGTGGTTTGTGTTTTTATCTCCGTCGAGGTGGTTGTATCGTGGACATTGGCCGCGGTTTCGGCAGACTATCACATGGTACCGCCTTATTGTGAATTCCACGTTGAGACAGGGTTATTTTCCTGTGATAGGCTGTGATGTGTAAAGTTGCATTAGCATTTTTGTGTGATGTTTAGCACACGTTCTTGTGAATATCCCCCATAGACATAAACCAAACATATTAATCAAATGTAAAAAAGACACCTTTTTACTGTATGACATCCTCAATAACAATATAAGAATCACTGTTTATGCTCCCAACGCCAGTTCACTAACCTTAACACAGCATAATAAATGGTTGATTGATGGATGGCACTTTTAAGTCATACCATCCACCATTCAGTCACATATACACAATACATGGCCAATATTACAATACAAACATTTCATTAGTGTATGCACTGTTTCCTAATAAAGTGCAACTTAAAATGAAATGATAGCACATATAAAATAGCAAACTAACAACTATTATACCTTACTTATCATTTACCTCCTCACAGCAATTTGGGGGTGTTACTCTCTCTTTAACCAGAGCAGATGAAGGCACCTAGAAAGGTTTACCCTGACCATAGAGTATGCAAATAACCTACACTTTGCACATGCAATTAAAAGCTAATAACTTTACCATATGTCCCTGTAACAGAAGTCACTAAACATTATGATATGCTAATCAAACCCCGATTACCAACAGCATGATACAAAACAAGCTTCAATAATAGATTTTTTTAGGAAACTTGAATTGGTCATCTGGCCCAATCACACCACAGGTACCGATCTATGAATACCATTACATTGTGGAAATTATATTACAGCACCATGTTGGAAGTATGAAAGACATATAATGCAGTAGAAGGGTGGCACACTTACTTCCAAGGAACACTTAGAAGAAGACACCCAACTACTATTGTATCAAAAGATACAGATTCAGATTGATAATTAAAATGAACTAAAATGAACAGATAAAAATGAATTAATGAACCATTCAAAATAATCAATAATAGTTTAAATACAAAACACATACTAACCACTAAATAAAATTTGCTTACACTATAACAATCATATTTATAGACAATAAATAAACAAAAATAAAAAGTAAAACAAATACCATTGCCCACCCAATAGCACACATTATGTTGATAAAAATATAAAAACAAATTGTAAGTACTTTGTAGAATTTTATATATATCAAATTTAATGCGAATAATGTTTCTTAAAAACAACTGCATAACAAGTTAAAAAAAATTGTATAACTACAAAAACAAATGTATGTACACTACAACTAATCAATTCCATTCAAATATCTTTATTCAGTTACTATAGGAAATAACCATAAAAGCACAATACGTTTCACAATTAAAAATAATTTCAGTGCCAATTAAATACATAATTTGGAATCACATTATGATAGATTTACGAAAATTAAAAACATTTTTTAAAAAGGCAATAACAAATTCATTATCTAAGGATTGCAGTGCTAAAAATGCGGGTCGACACTGTCTCAGTCAGAAGTTCTTTAAAACAGGGATAATCCATCTCCTTCTTGGTATAACATAATATTTACAAAAGAACTTGATATGTATAGTTGATTGTACAGAAACATCATCACACGGACAGTTACATAGAGCTCTTGACCAATCTTTTACTGTTGGAAAACTTAAAGATCTATATAGAATATTCAGTCTAAAACATGTCAACAGAAAATGATCATAATCGCCATTAATTAAAAATATATATGGCTATACAGTTGGAGTCAGCAAAGTTAGATGATGGGCTTGAACCGTAGGCTTTCTTATTTCAGTGGTGGCTCTGATTTCGCCCAAAAGACACATACAACTGGCTTTAAGGACTTTCCTGGGTACACTGCACATTGAAAGAGGCTCAGTGAAGTATTCCAAGTTTCCTAATTTTGAAAGGAACATTTTCACATATTCCAGCCATCTTATAAGTTTGACACTATCAGACCCTAGCACATCTATCAATATATAACGATTAAAACCAGTTTTATCTGATGTCCAGATTCTGTGCCACAGGAGGACAGGCTGAATCTTAATCGTGTCCTCTAAATATGGCATAACCATTTCTAAGTGACAGATATAGTTTGATGTGTTTTCTGGTAGAGCCAGGAGGAACTTAAAAAAATTATTTTACGCGATCTGCAGTGCGTTTACGTCTGCATAACCCCATATGCCCGCTCCGTAAGTAGCTATTACCACACATTTAGCCCTATAGATGTGTAGAAGCTCCGCCGGTGGGCGTCTACCTAATTTACGGGTAAAATTTGATAGTGCCATTAGCGACTTAACAAACAAGAGGCATCTGGTTTTAACTGCCTCAGACCATGTTTCTGACCTATCAAATAATATCCCTAAGTATGAAAATGTTTTAGTGCACTCTATCGGCCTCGAATCTATAAGGAGAGATGTAATCGTCTTATTTGACCCAGCCCTGCAGTTCATTGTAAATGTTTTGGAACAATTGATCGTAAGCCCCAAATTCAACATAAAATTAGAGAAAGAATTAATGACCCTTTGGAGACCGAGCGGTGTACGGGCCATTAAGACCGCATCTTCTGCATTCAGGAATGCAGGGATGGGACGCGTCGCTGCATTTGGTAGATCCCTGCACTCCTTAACTAAAATGGTTTCTAAATTATTTATGTATAGTGTGAAAAGGAATGGGGCAAGGACACAGCCTTGACTCACACCTCTCATCACTTTAAAGTGACTAGTGCATTCTCCGCCCAACCCATATCAGATCTTTACCTTTGCCCCTGAAGAGAGCTGCCTTAAAAACGCAAATATTAAAACATCCACTCCCAAACCCTCTAAAATTGACCACAGTTTATCATGAATGACACATTCGAAAGCCGCCGTTAAGTCAACAAAAGTCAAGAATAATCTTCCCTTTTTTGCCCTTGTATATTTGCCCAGTAAAATGTGTCAATTAAGGCCCTGTTCTACTGTGCCCAGGCCCATACTGAACCCATATTATAGATCACTTATGACGGCCTGTTCCCCTACCCTACCTGCATTCTGTCTCATAAAACCCACCCAATGATCTTAGCTGTTGAGTCCAGCAGTGAGATTGGGCTGTAGCAGGCAGGATTCATCCTGTCTCCCTTTTTAGAAATTAGCACAATCATAAATACGTACCATGTTGGTAGGAAGGCACACACGCTGCATGCATTAAAAACCTGTGTTAAAAGGGGTCCTCATAAAGCTAGATTCGACTTAAAAAGGTCAACAGGAATGCCATCGGGCCCTGGGGCCTTGCCACCCAAACTTGAATTAATTGCCGCAGTAACTTCACTAATGGTAAAATCCAATGATAATTCAACGGGTTCAATGAAATGCGCAGTAAAATCCATATTCAGCGTTGTACCCTGAGCATCAATCACTGGGTTGTTATACAATTTTGAATAATGTGTTATCCACTCTGGTTCGATAATGGCAATCTCTATGGTTGCTAAATCCTTATCGGCCAGAAAGGGCGCATTCACCGCCTTCCAAAAGGCAGAAAAATCGCGATTTTCAGAGGTGTCGTGACAGGCGTGCCAAACTTCCTCTTTTAAAGCTTTCAGTGCCAATTTATAATTTCTTCTTGCCTCTCTAATGTGTTTCTTATTTTTCACTGTGGCATGAATGGAGTGTTTAAGTTTAGTGTAAGCCTTTGTACATTCAGTGTCAAATCACCCTTGTTTATTAATAGATTTCCTTTTTGCTCCAACAAAGAGTGTTTTTTTAATAAAATTAGAAATAGCCAAGAAGTTTTCCATGATGTCTTGTCTGGATGTACTTTTATCCAGGCAAGATAAAAGCATACTTTTTCAGTTTGACACAACTTTAGTAAGAAATTCCTGTGTCCACAGTAGCCCATCTAAGTGCATATCAGTTTTGCCTGCTCAGATCAATATTGTCAACAATGTCAGAGGGATTAGCTCTGGCATTAATAAGACTGGCTATGTACCATAACATCAACACTAAGGGGCCGATTCCGATCCGGGTCGGAAGGGCACCGAACGTGATCTGGCCAGAAAAACTATGAGCCATACACGTTTTCCGCCCGACTCGTACAGCTGTACGAGCGAGCAAGTACGATGCGAGCTACATGAAATTCACCGACCGAGCCGTTTCCGGGTCCGACCCGCTCCCTACATCTCGGCCGTAAGCTAACCGTGGCATGCAATGGATGCAATTTACGATCGAGCCAGTACGATGCACGTGTCGGACAGCCAATGCGAGCCGGAGTGTCCGGCTCGCAAAACGTCCGGGAAGTTGCCTTTGGGGGTCTGCGTCGAACCCCCTATCACCCGTAGCCCTACGACTCAGACACAGGGGGAGACCCAAGGGTCCCCTCAACACAGGTATGTATGGTGCGGATGGCACCGACGTGTACCCAATGTAGGGGGTGCCCTTGTGCGAGACATACCCATTCACTCAATGGGAGCCCATGTACGCACCGTACGACCAGCTCCCATTGACTTCGATGGGAGTCCGACCGTACCGAGTCCGGCAGCATACATCCGCATCGTACTCGCTCGGTCGGACTGCAGGACTCCGGCTCGGTCGGAAAACACTCCGGATCCGGCTCGGTCGGAGAGCTTTCCGACCCGGATCGGAATCGCCCCTAAGAGAGAAGTGGTCGCTTAGGGCAATCTCATGTGTCTTAAAATTTTCAACACGTGTAAAATATCTACTCGATGTTAATATAAAATCTATGGTAGAGCATGTACCTCGGCCATTAAAGGTAAGGCTAAAAGGAACCATAGGTGAACACAGATTGTTAACACATCCCAAGTCAAGCATAAACATAATGTCATTCACGGAATCGCCATACAGTGTATGTGGAAAGTGTGCGAAACCAGAACCTTTCTCATTTGTTAAGCCACAAATCTCTTTATCAGCATATTTACAAAGGAAATAATTAAAGTCCCCACCCCATACTACAAATACCTCCTTATTAGAATGAGTATGTAGGTTATGTAGATGGCGGCTCAGAGATTTCAATATTTCAGTGATCGACTCGGGTGTCGCATTATTATAGAAGTTCAGTACAACCATACAAAAAGTACAATCTATATGCAGACTAATTATTTGATAGTAACGTTCAGTGGCATATCATTAGATTTTCCTTATATTCAGATAGTTTGAAATATACGTACAAAGCCCCCCTTTAGCTGCACCATGTAATGATGTAATAGCTGGGGTGTGGAAGGTTTTATAACAGCTTATATGGTGGATAGGGTCTAGCGCCCAGGTTTCTTGTAGGCTAAGTATATTAAAGTTTCTCACAAACTCAAACCATAAAATATTTGACACCTTAGATTTTAAGCCAGCAACATTCCTGAACAGTAGCTGGCACTTATCCTCCTGTTCTTTGCCACAATCATCATTACCCCTCCCAGTAGCAGAGTTAGTTGGTATAGAGTTAGCTTGTTGGAGAGGGGATGAAATGGAATCTGTCGTAGGAGTGCACAACAAATCATTTACTATCTCTACGCTTTCTAACATAGCGGAACCATAATGAGTGGTTATTATATTGCTAGATAGTGATGCTAGAGGTCCCACACTGTGCGAAGTGCCCATTCTGTAGCATGTTACAGTATGCTGTTGTTCCCCCATTCATGGTAAGTCAACTGATTTGAGATTGGTAAGTGTCTCAAAACGGTTGAAGGTAGGCACTTTGAAGCGACACCTCTGGCCAAGTGGTTGAGGTTCCCTAATTACTCATAGGTTGGTAGAAGTAACCCAATGGTACTAAATTAATGCCCTGACTTGTGATTGTGTAGCTTCCAGCTCTATTCAGAATTAGTTGTACTAGTTGTGGTGTTTTAAATGACAGCACCACACAATCCCCAGTCAAATTCTTTCGGCCTCTACCTACCCACATTACTCTCCTTGCCATCTTGATTTCTTCAAATAGTCTCTCGGTTAGGCCAGTCCTGGTGCCCAACCAATGTAGCGAATTATTCATTAAAAACTCCCATGTTTCTAGCATCCCCGTCTGCAATCTCGGGACGTTGGCTAGCACCACTACATAGGGTGTGGCAGCTGGTGGTAAATCCAGATATGTTTTATGACACTCGCCTTCGTTGTCGTTCCGGGTGCTGATGGTGTTAAAGTTGAGTCTTGAGGAGTGTGTATGAGTAGTCGAAACTGTGGGAGTTGTATGGGAGAGAGCCTCATGGTTAAAAGTAGGGGATTTCTCAACTCTTTTATGTGGTGCATGTGTTGATTTCTTTTGGCTGTCAGGGGCAGAGTGAGTTGTGTGGCATTTCATGCTAATAGCTAGTTGGACTTGATTGCTCGTATGCACATTTGTTGACTCCTGTGCCGGGTTCAGGGATTTAAGTAAGCATTTAGATAATGCATCTTCCATTTTTCCGATTCTGCATGTTAAGTTATCTAGAGTAACTCCAAGAAAGGTATCTAAAGAGTCCAACTTGGCTTTCATCTTGGCCACCTCATTCTGAGTGCGTACATTGGAGCTACCTATACATTTTTCCCTGCTATCTGGTTTATGTGTTGCTAGGGACGTGTTCTTTTTAAGGGCCTTTTTTTGGGCATTTAGTGGGGTCCCCCTGACCGGAGAGCCTATATCCCCTGTTATATGAGGAAGAGTATCAGGATTTCTTGCGCGCTTAGTCCGTGGTTGACTATCATATTCCTGGTCGCTTCCTGATATGTGCCCTGAAGTGTTTACAATGCAACCATTTATACTTAGCTGGGGTACTTCCGTAGATGGGGCGGAACACCCCTGTGTTGTATTATCCATTACTGTTCCTCCATCCCCATCTGGGTTACCCATACTCAATCACTCTTCTACAGACAAAATCTACTGTTCAATAGCACCCATAGCTCCCGTTAGGTAGTTGAGTAAGGACTGACGTGAGCGCACCTCTGATTTAGGCTGCTTCTTGGTCTTGACACTTGGTGCTTTTCTTTTGCCCATTGCAAAATGTATGCAGAAGTTATACAAAATTATATGAAACCCACCACAGTTCAAAAGCAACCTGTACAATCATGAAGTTAACCCGAATCAAGGATGAATGTTAACCAATCAGCTCATATAATATAGCCTGTGAACAGCGAGAATATTATGTGATAGGGGCTAACAAGTATCTATGTAAACATGCACGTAAAAGTTTGTATACGTTTTCCCTCTGAAGGACGGCGTGAATCTAATCATAGGTTCACAAGTTCATAGTCACAGTACCTTTTGACGTCTAATCAAGAGCTGTGGCCCAGCCCAGTCTATTCCGGTCTATGACGGGCTAAGACAGGCCCGTCTTCGCCCGGTCTTCGCCTGGGCCGAGCCCAGACACTCCCCGTGCGGGTCCCGCGCTGCGTGACCTTGCTTGGACTTTTATGGCGTCTGAGCCCCTCCAGGGGCCGTGGGTAAAGTGTGGCGTGCTGTGCAAGGGTTCAGGGACAGGCAGCAATCTCCAAACTCCAAAGCCTGGTCGAACGGTCTCCCGCACTGCTGTACCGTGCTTGGACTTTTATGGCATCTGAGCCCCACCAGGGGCCGTGAGTAAAGTGGGGCGTTCTGTGCAAGGGTTCAGCGACAGGTAGCAATCTCCAAACTCCAAATCCCAGTCGAACGGTCTTGCGCGCTGCAGGACCGCATTCGGACTTTTATGGCGTCTGAGCCCCTCCAGGGGCTGTGGGTAAAGTGCGGCGTGCTGTGCAAGAGTTCAGGGACAGGCAGCAATCTCCAAACTCCAAAGCCCAGTCGAATGGTCTCCCACGCTGTGGGACCTTGCTCGGACTTTTATGGCATCTGAGCTCCTCCAGGGGCCGTGAGTAAAGTGTGGCGTGCTGTGCAAAGTTTCAAGGACAGGCAGCAATCTCCAAACTCCAAAGCCCGGTCAAACGGTCTCCCTAATAATTATATATTATTGTAATTATTCCAAAGTTTAAAAATAAACTTTTGTTGGAAATAAAAACATTCAAAAAATATATAATTATGAGAAACAAAATGTACTCTTAATAAAAACACAGTGTACCCTCCCTAAATCACAAACTCGTACTTTAATATCATTTATTCATAAAATAATATATCTTATTAAAGTCAATTGAAAATATCATTTGGAATAAAAAAACGTCAAAAGACAAAAATTCATATTGACAATTAAAATGTAATATAATTATTATTTAAAAGTATAATCATAAACTATGCATAATCACCAACATTATTTTCAACAATAAAAAAACACTTTTGCACCACTTACAAAAATATGCTAACACCGTAAAAAATTGTAATAATTAAAATGAATTATACAGACAAAATATAAAATAAATTATCATTGACCACCTAATAACATACCTAAAATAGCACATATGTTTTTCTAGCTAAAGTCATGGTTTTGTGAAATAACAACCCAAAGAATACAATCCTCAAAAAACCCAATGAAAAAGAGCCCAACAAATCCCCAAATAAACTCCAATATAAGTCCAACAATCTACAAAAATCATTCAAAAAAACAAAAAAAGGAAAACATAATCACTCCAGAAAACTGAAAAAACAAGGAAAATGTACAAAAATAATTTTATTTTTAAAAATAACCGACTGTTTGAAAATATAAACACAACTAACAGCCCAATATGACAAAAAAGACTACAAAATCAAAGGAAATGTAAAAAAGGCCCATAAATTGAAATAAATACTTACTTTCCTTAAAAAGAATTGTTAATAAAATGTTTTTTTTAATAATGTTTGTAAAATGAGAAATAAAATGTTTTGAAAATAAGGCCCTCATAACGATGGCAATCGGACAAGCGTCCGATGGCCATCGCCGCGGTCAGGTGTTCGCCTGCCAATGAGTCGGCAGTCCCATCTGCCCGAGTAGGGTGGGACTGTCAGCACGGTGATCAGAATGTACCTTTATGTACTGGGGCTTGCGCTGCTGCCTAGGAAAGGAGCTGCAGCACAAGTTGCAGTACAAACAGGCACTTTTCAAACATCCATGCACATCTGTGGTAGGCACCATGTGGAGCCTGGCACACGGTGCATGGATGTTTGGGGGAACACCACAGGTGGAATCAAGACTGCACACCATTGATATTCAGCACCTCGACCTTCGATAGCGCAGGTCACAGACTTCTCAGGAAACTTCAGACCCTGGTACTTATTGTTTTACAAATTACACACTGCTGGGCTTGAAAAGGAAAAATAGTCCACCATGCAAGGGGTAGCGAGGGAAGGCATTGCTGCCCTGGCTTGTCGTTTAATAATCATGACTTTTAGAATCATGTTTACATTTTGCAACTTCCAATCCTTACCCAATACCCAGACCCTTAGCAGGAAAGAGGCTATGGGTGGGGTAAATGGCCATGCCATAAGGAGTCGATGGTGCATAATGACATTTTGGGTAATTGACGTCATTGGATATTCAGCTTGTTATTGTAAAAGTGACTTTGTGTTCCAAAGTCAGCACATTAAACTTTAATGCCTGAGTTGTCAAGAAGGAGCCAATACAGAATATTTTAGATTGGCTTGAATAATCCTACTCTCCTGCTCAGAGCCAATGCCTGACATGCTGGCAGGTTCTTTTCACGGATTAGAGCCACATGTGAAGCTCCCTCCCAGTAAACAGAGGGATATTAGCAGCTACTGCCATGGCCACTCGTGCATTCTTTTTGTGTCCTACTGTTAGAAATTTGATGTGCCGTCTGATTACCTATATTCAGACAGAACAAAAATGGACGCCACAGACACGCAATAACTATCCTTTTAGAAGCCAAACAATGCCAGTGTCTGATCTCTTGTCAACATCCGTCATATATTTGTCACTGCCCCTAGGGAAATTAGGAGAAGACATCTTGTAATTGTTTTTTCAAAATTCAAGTACAGGGAGTGTAGCACAAAAGCAATGTTGCAAAATTGTACTACTTTGAAAACATTCAGTGGCAATTTTAGGTTGATCAGAGCAGACCATTTTTAAAGTTTTTTTTTTTTCTAAGAGACAATAGGGGTGGACATCTCTAAACATGGCCAAGCCCCAACAACATTGGTTTACAGCGTAGGCATAACAAGAAGACTTCCAGAAAAAGACAGTCTAGTTTTAATAATGCAAACTTGGGCTGATTTCATAAGGAAAAATATATATTTTTAAAATCTAGCCCTGACCTGTTCGTGGTTTGGGATCGTTATTCAGCCATCTATCTCCTCGGTCTCCTCGCGAGTGCAAATCGGCGGAATCCTCGCACTGTCCTATGGGAGATCCGCTCTCACCTGCAGAGCTGAAAACATGAAAAATTGAGCATTACTCTGCATCACCAGGTTTAAAGATCAATGTGAACGTGTCAGGCTAGGCTTCCAGAATACTTTGATGGGGTTGTCATTCTGAGCATCCTGAAAATTAGCATTGAAAGAATTTGGATTAGATTCAGGCGATTGATTTAAGAACCACATTTTATGTATGCCACGATGTTTCGTACATTTGCATCCATTTTTTTCTATCGCTTACTCCTTTTGATAGAAGTGTTTCCGCTGGGACTCTCGTTCGAGAAGAACATACATTGAAGGGACTGTGAAACTGATAGTGCCTCGAACGCAGGACATCATTTCCTGCCCAACTTGTCTCCGGTTTATGTGGCGGATGATTTTTGAACGTCAGCTATGCTCTCGCGATATGCAAACGAATAGCAAATGGTATTTCACGTAATATGTGTAATTTTATGAAAGGCTAACCCTATAAGAGGAGGAAAAATACATTTTCCTCGACCCCTGCGCAGTATGATTTTTGTTGCCCGGGTTCAGACTTGAATTTACTGCAGGCACAGAGTGGTCTTGGGCTTTCAAAGGAACACGTACTCAGACTCTCAAGAACACTATTTCTTTATGCTAGCTGTCATTGCACCTTTTAAAACCCATTTGTTTGCAAAATGCATCACTGTGTTTCTAAACCGTACGAGTGCAAAATTCATTAGCGTATTGTGGCTTAATTAGCATGTTAATTAGTTGAAGTGTCACAGTATGGAAACATATGAATTCTTACACACAAAGAATTCTTAATTTGAAGCGTCTCCAAGGGGACCGGAGCCACATCCCTCATTCGGTACAAGGCACAAGTCACTGCATGCATTACTTTTCGCTGTGGCATTTACAACACTAGGAATCTTTGCAATTTAAACACCACTAATATTGCTTAAGGAAATGAAGGATTTAGTGCATTGTTATGTAAAGTCTGAGTAGAAGGACTTAGGTGGCTTTCTATTGGTCAATGTTGTAAGTGAGCAAAATTGACAAACCCCACTTTCTCCAATCTCCTGAAGGGCGAAAATGTGCATCGATGGATGGGGGTAGTAGCACCTTTTATACTCCCGTAGGAAGACTTGCAAAACATACCAGTTTTTTTCCCTCAGGACATTTACTGCAGGCAAAAGGCCTTCTTTTACTAGGAGTGAACATTAAATCAAATTCAATGATTTTCACATTTAAAAGTAAGTGTTTTTCTGTGTGTGTGTGAGTGGTGTTGTATCTTTGGCCCTAGGCCCACATGCCGGGACAATGACCACGCAGACACAATTAAATGTTACTAGAACTGGCCACGAGCACGTGCACCCGGGCCCTTTTATTAACAGGCTCACGTCACTCGTGACGTCTGTGAGGGATGCGTGTGGGGTGCATGTGTGCCCACTCCCCCAAGGGAGTGGTTAACAACTCTGTGTCTGCTGAGACACTAGAACGTGTCTCGCAGGACATAACATTCTCCCAAATTATAAGGAAGACCAAACATTCACTAGTCCAACCTGTAGGGGCAAACAACAACTGAACATACACCACAGGGTCCATCAGCTTCTCGTGTTAGTCATCAGGAAGACAGCAAACAAGGACTGGTGACTCTGACTGCAGCAGGACGATCTCGGCGGGCACTCATAACTTAACGTGAGTGGTTCAAGACACGAACGCTGACTTGGAGACGTCAGCTGCACTCTCTTAACATGCCGGTGGAAACATGCCTTTTGGTCCAAGGTGGCTCCCCTTCGATGACGACGAGGATGGTATGTGGTGGGTAATAACAGTTCATTAAACAGGGTGCGTCAAAAGCATGGTTGGAGTCCATGGTGAAAGTTCACGGAAGTGTTGCAGGATCCCCGGAAGTCTCTATTAGACTATTTTGCTGTATCCGTTAACCTGTCAGTGGGGCAATGTCTCTTCCAACCCTCCCTCCTGGGGAGGCCCTTTGTCGGGTTTGCCACGGGACTGCTTCTGGGCTGTGCTGGGGCTGCATGTGTACCGACTGGGAGCAGCTGCAAGACCACCGAAGAGCCAGTATCCAGTCGCTCGCACAAACCTCAGGGATGGATGAGTCTTGGGCAGAACATGCTCTCGCTGCTGCAGTTCAGGTGTAAGCCAGGTCAGCAGGTGGTTTCTGGTTTTGCTTGTCGGCTGGTTTAGCAACAGTGTAGGACTCCAATCCATTGTTACTCGAGATGATATCAATTGACGCACTTAACGAGGACTGGCGTGATAGCATTGCCAGCCGTGTGGTGAATCTGCACAACAGTTGGTGAAGACTTGCCTTGATGGTTGCAGGCATTGCGTCTTGAGTCGATCACCTGAGGCAGGGAGTGGCCAGGTGCCTCCATTTCCTTTGGGGAGGCAATTACATCTGTGTACTTGGACTTCTGGGGTGACTAGGACATTGGTGACAGTGTCATGATGAACACGCTGAGAAACATGAGGCATGAGACTCTGTTCGCGCAGGTTTGCGGCTTACTCTCGGTCTCCCACTGGGCGGTCGCCAGTTCCTTCTCTGGTTGTCACCCCTTCACTTGCTGTTGATGTGTCAGGATTTGCTCCCTTTTCAGCTCGGGTTCTCTTCATCGTCCTGCCCGGCCACTCACGACTTCCCTTTCTGAACTTGGTCAGTTGTCCGATTCTTAGTGTGGACCCTCCGGTCACAATTCCATGTTTCTTGCTTAGTGCGGTTGTGAGAAAGTGTCATCTTTCTTGCATGGTATGCCCCACTTTTTGCTGAATTGCTGAATGTACTTTGACTGAGTGTGCCCTGGACTCCTGCCAATCAGGTGCCCAGGGCCTATGTTCCTTCCCTACAAAAACCTCATACCCAAATTGGCAAACCCTGGACACATGTCAGCGCCTGGTAAATGGTACCCTAGGTACCCAGGGCCTTGTGACCAGGGAAGGCCTCTAAGGGCTGCAGCACTTATTGTGCCACCCTTAGAGGCCCTGTACCCTAACACACACACACTGCCCTTGCAGACTGAGTGTCTGGGTACAAGACAAAACAAAGAGTCGACATGGCACACATCCCTGTGTGCCATGTCCACCACCTACACTCCCTGGCATACATCAGTCACCCCTCTAGCTGGGTGCCCTATGCCAGTGGTGTGGGCACAGGAGCATGAGCTCTGTGCCCCTACAGTACCCAGGTCCATTCCTGGGCCCTGTAAGTGTAGTGCTGCCATTTAAGAGTACATGGTGCTGAGAGCTCGTCAAACACGAACTCCACAGCAATAATGGCAACACTGAAGACTAAGAAGTTTGGTATCAAACTTCTCAGGAAATTAAACCCGCACTGATGCCAGTGTGGTATTTAATGTACCAAGCACCACAGAGGGCATCTTAGAGATGCCCCCTGAAACCTAACCTACAATCCACGCCTGGTCTGAGAGGCTGCCTAGGCTGCCACACAGCAGACATGTGGCTGGATCCCTGGGTAGGAGAGCCCCAGCTCCCCTGGGCCTGCAACAATGCACATCCTGGGCGAGGTGCTAGGTCTCCTCCCCCAGGATGGACAGGGGGAAGCTTCAAAGGCATGCCGCCTCTGTGAGCTTCCCCAGGCCACTTGCAGCCCCCACTCTGGCGGGAAGCCTGGCCGGAAACCCCAAATAAGGACAGGGGATGTGCCAGCCTGCCAACCCCACCCCTCAGGTGGGGGAGGCGAGGTGAAGCACATCTCCGGGCACTCACCATCTTGAAGATGGGAGGCCCTATCCAATCAGGACTAGGATACTGCCCCCTCCCACAGGAGAGTGGTAGAATAGGGGATGTACCCACCCCAGGAGAGGGACCCATTGGTCCCTGCCCTTTACCTACCTGTAACGCCCCTAAACCTAGTATGTAGGGGTACCCTGAACCTTCCTTCCCCAGATATCAGATTCCAAAATACAAAGAAGAGCAAGAAGAAAGAAGACCTGTCCTGCAGCTGCTAAGCAGAGGAAGACACCAACTGCTTTGGCCCCAGCCCAAACGGCCTGTCGACCCTCGAACCTGCTCCTGCTACAACCCGGCACCTCTTGTGGCCAGCAACCTCACAAACCCCGGAGGACCTGGCTACCTTTTGGCTCTATGCACCTGGGACTCCCATGAGTAGAGGCGCTACTCAAAATCAGCTTCTAATCCCTGGCACCAGCCCAGAACCGCGAAACCTGCACACTCTGCACCCGCCTAGCCTGGCCTGTGCCGGAGTGAACAACGACCACAAGGACGACCACCCGGCGACTGTGACCCCAAGTCTGGCACCCAAGGACTTCCCTCTACGCTCCTGACGACGCCTGCAGCCTCAGAACCAGGTAAACCCCAACCGTGATCAACAGAGGGTAAGATTTCCCAACACCAAAAGGCACCCCTGCATCCGGCGCCCTGCGGCCCCCTGTGCCCAACTCCTGCGTACCTACCTATCCTCCAACTACCCAACTTACCTCTTGAAGTGGTGGTGGCACCTGAAGAATCCTCGTCCCCGAGCTTGCAGTCTTTTTCCAAACCGGAGCTTTCCCATTGAAATCAATTGAGCGCCCGAAGGCTCAAAAGCACCCTGCACCCAGCCGCCCAATTGGCCCTGGCAGTGTGACCTCTACACCTATCTACTTCCCCATTTGCCCTGAGCAAGTGACCAGGAGCCCAGCTCCCACAGCCGCGTGGCCTGCTAGTCAGCAGCCACCAACCAAGGCCCCCCTGCCTCCCATAGGATAACATTGGGCCTAACTCACTCTGCACACGGCTGCCCCTGTGCCAATGAGGGTGTAACAACTGTACCTACCTGACCCTGGGAGACCCCTGAGTCTGTGCCCAGAACCTTAACTTTGCCAGTCGAGTACTTACCTTAAAGCCGATCACTCAATTTTCTCCATAGGGTAACATTGGCTGGTTTCTTCTGAAATTTCTTCTGTGTGGAGTTTTCAAAACTTAAAGGGCCCGATTCACAGAACTAACTTAAGACAAAATCCTAAACTTACTACTTTTGGTATTCACAGAAGTTAGGATTTTGTCTTAAGTTTGTCTTAAGTTTGTCTTAAGTCTGTCTTAAGTCTGTCTTAAGTCTGTCTTAAAAACGAAAATACTCACCTGCTATTAGGTGATATCCCAGTGCTGGATCTTGGTGCCCAACACTGACCCTGAAAAATATTCACAACCGTACTTACCAGTAACCCAATTTTCTTCCATAGGGAACCATAGACTGTTTTTCTGTGAAATTTCTTCTAAGTGTCGATTTTTGCAAACTTTAAATATTTTTTAAAAATCGTGCTAACTTTGAAAACGTCATTACTTACCTGTTTTAGATAGAGGTCCCAGTACTGAGTCTAGGTACCCAGTACTGGATTACAAAAGTAACAAGAACATACTATACCTGCAACTTGAATTTTCTTCCATAGGGAATCATTGGCTGTTTTCTATGAAATTTCTTCTAGTCAACTTTTAAAATAGCAAAATATTGCCTAAAAATCATAACAGTAACTAAGTCAACTTTTATCACTTGTTTCTAAGAACTGTCCCAGGACTGAATCTAGGATCCAGCCCTGGAATTACAAAAGTAATCCTGAGATGAGAGTAATTTATTGCAAATAACTTGAAACTTCCATTGAACTCAAAGGATTATTGTGTTTAGAATTGTGTTGCCTATTGCAACAACTTGTAATTATTTACAAAAGCCAATTGCATATTGCAAAAGTATTTACCTAAAGCATCTCATTCTGAGAAAGTATATTTTAATACCTATTGTTGGTTCTAAAATAAAACAAGCATATATTTTTTATATATAAACCATTGGCCTAGAGTTCAGTTATTGAGTGTGTGAAACCATTTGCTGACTGAGTGTGTATAACAAAATGCTTTACGCTGTCCTCTGATACTGCCTTACTGCTCGACCAAGCTACCCCTTTAGAGAGTAAGTTTATATCTAACTTTAGCCTCTGCCAAACCTCTGGGGACTGTGGACTCTGTACACACTGTACCTATCTGGGAACAGTATATACAGAGCCACTTTCTCACAGCGGTGTAATGCACATGGCACTGATGATGTAGTTGCCATTGGGCCTGGACGACAAGTGGTGACGATCGGCCAGTAGAGGAGGTTTTTGGAGGGACTTTGCAGCTACATGTCTCTGCCTTGCTGAAACTGTACTTTCACCTCTGGCATCTGCAGTCAGGAGCAGGGATGCCACTCGACTTTGACTGCCGATACTCGGGGATGGACGGTCACGCTGGGAAGCGTTGGGGAGCAGCGCGGTTTGCGCTCGCTGTGGCTTACAATTGGTTCTCCCTTGGGACTGTCTCCAGGAACGTCGGTCCGCCTTAGTGGCTGTCTGGTGTCTCTGGGTGTGCTCTTGGCGTGTGGTGCTATGAGTCCTCGTGCTTCTCCTCTTGTTTTCGTTAACACGCCTGTGTTTGTCCAGCTCTTCCAGGTGACAGGATTGTCACTCTTCTTTTTGCTTCTTCTCCGGGTGCAGTGCCATGCACCATGTTCCAAAAAGGCCAACAGGGCCTATCAACTTCAATGGTATTTGGACCATGCGGGCGAGACTTCTGTCGCTCTTTTCTGCTGCGTGGCGAGCAGTTACTTGTTTTGGGTCCTCCTTGTTCAAGCAGCTTCTTGAAGCTCCTACTCTGGGTGTTCCCTCTTCTGAGAATGACTTCCACGGGCAGTAGGGAGCGGGGGTAGTGGCTGACCACTTGGAGTGTGCGACTCTCCTCTTGCCTGTCTTGGGTCACCGACGACTCCGTTTTGAGGCAGTGTGAGGGATGACACTGTGCTGTGTTTGGCCCACTCAGGGCTCTGTTGCTGCTGTGGAGATGTAGAGGATCTCCCTGCTGTCTCCAGCAGTGATTCTTTTCTTTGGAGAGGTCTCCTTCCTTCCTGGGCATTTACCCATGTTGACGCGCTTCTAAGTGCATTTGTCATGCACCTCGGACTGCGCACGTTTTGTCTTCTTTTTGGGTGCCGTCTTCTGGCACATGGCATGCCTGCTCTTCCTCCTTGTGGTGGTTGTTGTTCACCGCCAGGGGGGTGTGGCACACTTTTCTCACTTGTGGTGGCGTTGGGCTTCCTGAGGTTCCTTGTGGGGGTTAACAGTCTCTACCCTTTGAGCGATGGCCTTTGTCTGGGGTGTAGAGTAGTTTCTCATGGGCTTCTCAGAGTCACAACACAGTACAGTTAGCTTTGGGTTTTGGGGGCTCCTTCATGCACTGCTTGCGGCAGTTCACTAGAGCCTCCATGGCTTTGCTGGTGTTTGGCTTCTTGGGGCGCGGTACAGGTATGCGACCACCAGGGGATGCTGCACTTTGATCAAGGCCATCTTCCTATTTGCGTGAGCCTTACAAGCTATTCAGGGTCAGGACGTTCTCTATATTACTCCTCTGTCGGTGGGGACGTGTGGTGCAGCAGTTCCCTTGCTCTGTGCTCTGGCCGCGAGTGAAGGTCAGCCACCGTGGGGCATGTGGTGCTCACTTGACTGGGTTCCCCTCCCCTGTCTTGGCATTAAGGGGGTACTATCCTGGTGCCTGCTGGTTATGGACACTGCTTTTCCTTCCTGTGCCTTTCTTTGAATTCTGCCACTAAAATGATGTGTTTTCTGCAGCTGTGTCTTCCTTGGTCTGTCCCCCTTTTCAAATACCAGTCTGACCACCAGGGGTGTAGTCTCTACCCCGAAAGTCTGAGCTGGGGGAAACAGTGTCGGTGTTAGTTTTCCTGCCGGTGTGATAACCGGAAAAATCCACCAGGTGGCACTGCAGGGTTATACTGGAGTCCTAGCAGCTTCCCTGATGCTGCTGGTGCAGAGAAGGTTCTGTGCTATCTGCATATAGGGAGGGACTGGGGGCATCCACACCATTCAAGTTCAGCCCGTGGTGCTGCTTTGTTGAAACTTGAGGCCCTGGCAATGCGCCTCACACTCTGGGGATGTTTCTATGTGGCTTCAGGGTCCTGTTAACCAGGTATGGTATGGACAAAAGGCCGCTAGGGGGCGCTGTAGCCTCTGCTTGCGTCAGGCCAGCTGCTGGTCCTTCACTGCACTACTACGTGCTCCGGTTGGGGTCACAGCAGGTCTCCCTTCTTGTTGTGGGTCATGCCATGTTCCCTGCAGGCGGGTGAGTCAGTTTACTGCACATCCTTGAGGTGCCAGCGAGACGACAGCAGTTCAGCACCGCTTGAGCCGTGATCAGCAGAGGTTGCTAACGTGCTGAAATTGGAGTCTAAGCAGGTGGGTGCTCCAGCTTGTAGGAGTTGCAGCAGTTCACTGGTTGCGGCTCCCTTTCTCTTTTCCCCCTCCAGGCAGCGTCGATGCCCTGCAGAAGGTAGCGGGCCTGACGGGTTGGGCCTCCTCCGATCACGATGGGCCAAGGCGCATCCGATGTCGGCGCCGTTTCCTCCTTGCCCTTTTGTGCTCAGATGCAGTCTCCATTGTCCATCTCGGGCGTTACCAATGCGAGGTCCACATTTCCCGGTCTACAGCCTGCAAACGCCTCGGGCCATGTGTGGGCGTTGGCGCCCAACCTCATTGCCGCTCTCTGTTGGGGGCAGCCGATGTGGGGTGCCTTATTTGTAGGCACCCTTCTTCCTTCAAGGAGTGACAAGTGGCATCCAGCAAATACGCGGGGTCAAACCCGCTTGTCGCCATTGTTGTATTTTGAGCCCTAGGCCCACATGCCGGGACAATGACCACGCAGACACAATGTCGTGTTACTAGACCTGGCCATGAGCATGTGCACCCGGGCCCGTTTATTAACATGCTCACATCACTCGTGACGCCTGTGAGGGATGCGTGTGGGGTGCATGTCTGCCCACTCCCCCAAGGGAGTGGTTAACAACTCTATGTCTGCTGAGACAATAGAATGTGTCTCGCAGGACACAACAAGTTGCAGGGCCAGATGGCCGTAGCGGGCACCAGGCATTTCCCTCGTGGGCCGCTAGGATGGGGGCCGGCTATGGGCCCCTAGGGGGGCCATTTTTGTTACCGGGGGCCTGCAATATCAGCCCCCGGTAACAAAATCGTCAGAAACCGGCCCTTGCATACAGCTCAGCTGCACCCCCTCAGCCCCCCAGTGGGGCTGGCCGAGCTGTTTGCCAGGGCCGGTTTTGGTTCCCAGTCCGACCCTGGTGAGTGGGGGGACTCTGACTATACTAGAAAAGTCATTATTAGTAAGAGGGTGAGCCTCCAGCCACAGGAACAACCAATTTCCATAATGACGACACAATTGCACTACGCAGCAAGTGTGCCTATGTCTGTGCATGTTAGATGGACTCAGCGCCAGGCTCTTGTGATATGTAGGGTGTGGACGTAATCTGTAGAACACAGTGCATACATCCATCATCATGATGGACAAGAGTTGCAATATCAATGTCTGTTCAAGGCCATGTTCCTACATTGTGTTGTCAATGTGCAACAATGTGCAGTCCAACGCTTTGAGTCACACAGAAGATGTTTAACTTCACAGAAGGGTGTCCCTAGCCTAGGCCATAACCCCAACTTGCCACACTGTAATGCATGCAAGTTTACTCTGCTCAAATCAAAAGGATCCTGACACTATCCGTCCAGCTAAGTAACATGTCATGACCATACATACACATTCAAATGATCGCCCTGAGATTGAATAAGTCGGAAACAAGGTAAAAAGCAACACTCCACTAAACCACTTCAGACATAAGTGCAAACAGAATTCAAAACAGTATACATTTATCAACATTTAACAAAATAACTACCCTAAACTGACACTAAGCAATACTACAATTAACCTAATCTTAACTAACTGTGACAAAGTGAATAATAACCTAAACTATCTAACGTACCTAATACTAAACACTCAGCAACATACGTGAGACATCAACCCCCTCCCACCCTTAAAGCACACCAGAAAACAGGACAAATACTATCTAAACACAAACTAACTACACAGATATCATTAAAAAAATATATGTTTTTGTTTTTTGGGAAATTTTCCATTTGAACAAATACCTCAACCCCACACCCAAAGGCAAAGGAAACTTATCCACAAGTACTACAAGATAATAATTAAAATAACTATGCTTAAATCTAACACTACCTATTACTACACTAAAAGTACACTACTAAACTTACCAATCATTCACTGATAAGAATAAATACCATTGGGGGAACATAGAAAAGGGGGAAGGCTCTCCATTGGCCAGTTCAAAATGGGAGACCAGGGGCATCCTTTATGTCCTGCTGGTGGGTGGTCTGTTCTGACATCTCACGTTCTAAATGTGCCAACCTGACATTAATGTCCATGATTGTACGACGATCCCGCATGGTAAATGGGACCACATGATCAGATCCTGTAGCTACCATTGTAGCTTGTCCTTGGGTCTGTGAGGGGGCACCAGAATGTGTTCCGGATCCTGAGGCTGCAGCTTGTCTCTGTGTTCTTCCAGGGGGATGTGCAGATCCCTGCCCATGTTGGGACCCATGCCTGTTGCCAGAAAGCCCGGTCTGGCCTGTGTCTCCTCTGGCTGTGCCCTTGGCCTACATTGGGCAACGACTTCCACCTACCAGCTGTATGGTCGGCTTGATACCTCCTTCACATGTTGCGGTATACCTTGGCCACCTTGCGTATGTAGAAATACCTGTCCTTTCCGAGCCTGAATGCATGGGCCTTCTCTGGCGACATATTATCTGTCAAATAAGAGCAATGACCGAATGTGAGTCATGAAGCCTATGTAAAATCTCTCCATTTAACATAGAAACACTAGGTCAGTGTAACCTGGGAGCCTACACTCTACCCAAAGATTGTGAAGTTTGAAAATAACATGTACAATGCAATGTAGAATCAATTATCAGTTACAACCTGCTGACAACACTGACATGACAGTGCATGGTATGTGACTGCTAGTGTCACAACCCAATCGGATTGTCAGGGGCATATGTACAAGCCCCTATAGCCACCATAACGTCACTTTCAGTGACATTATTGTGGAGAAAGGGGCTGCACGTTATGTACAAGGCAGCGTTAAGACACTTAACGTGGTTTAATGCTGCCTTGCACATGAAGCACCCTTTCACACTATGGTTAGTGATAAAGGGGCGTCCAGTGAGTGTTGTGTGGGATTGTTCCAGGGCAACACCCATTGTATTTGATGATGCTCCCTATGTACAAGCGTGGCCTACACATGAGGCAGCACCAGTAATAAGACCTTAATAATCCTGGTCAAAAATTGTCAAGAGAAGGGGAGACAATGCATTTCTCATCATTGTTGATTTTTCCATGTGTGCTGCCTTGTGCAGCACATATGCAAAAATCAAAATGCGATGTTTTGTAAATGTACATGAAGGTGTGCCTTCCTGTACATAAACAAATGGGGATATGTCCTAGGAAGTGGCGGAGAATATCGTTAGCCTCCTTGGCTGAACGGCAGTTGCCTCTACTTTTGAAACTCAAGGCTGCCCCATATTCACAATAATATGGTACATCCTTGCAGTTCCCCCTGCGATGATGCTAGGTTTAGCAACGTTGCGCCAACCCAGCTACCCTTGCACCAGAGTGCAAGGGTGTCTGTGTGCATGTGAAGATTGTTTATTGGTAGAAAGGTGTCCCTTTATGCACATGATGAACAATCCTGGAAAAGCCCTACTGTCACTTTCACTGGTGCTGCATCAAGCATCACACAAGGCAAAACAACATTTGGTGTCTGAACACTGACTTGTACATGAGGCGCAGCCCCTCTCGCCACCACAACTTCACAATAGGTGACATAGTGGTGGCGATCGGGAACAAGGTGGTTTAATCCACATCTTTGAATATACTGAACATTTTGAAACACAGGACTGTACACCGCAAAATGTTACAACACATTCCCAAAAGTAATGCCCCCCTAGAATTAGAATAGTAATTGAGATTTAATGGGGAATGTGTTTTTAACGAATTGCGTTGTAAAGCCCTGCGTTGTAAAAGGTATTGTGTAGTAAAAAATGTGGATTAAAAGCATGCATGGAAAATGCATGTGGGGTAACCTCACATACTCTGCGAGAGGGGCTTGTACAATTTATCTTGGGTCAAATAAGGGGAAAAAGCCCAAGGAGACAGCTTGACAACACCATTGCAGTGACAAAACATGCCAATTACATACATAGGCCCATCTTTGCTAGTTGGTGGGTGAACGTGCCATTGGAAGCCTTGGCTTAAAGCTATGCCCTGGTACATTTCTAAAGCTATTATGCAGCATACATATGATAGTACTGTGCAGAACAGTGTCTGACACCGCAAGGCCAGAAAAACTCTACATACTTGTGCATAATCTGGCACACTTGTATAGTCCTCTCAGTCAAGGATGTACATGCATTCCATGTTTGGTCATACTCATCAACAACACAACTCACATGTCTCCTCTCCCGTTTGCATGCTCTGGAATCAACATGCATGTGCTGCATTGACAGAACACATTGATATGTATTGTATGGGCATTACTGACTGGGGATGTGCAAACATTCATCATGAAGACATATGCATTCCTCCATCTTCACTTACTGATTTGTACACCCGTCACACGTCCACAAAACCCCATCACACTAGAGTCAAGGTACATGTGATACACACACATACTGCATAGTACTAAAGACATGATTTGATCCTGACATTCATCACATCTCACATTGACAACATTTAACGGGTGTACTCACCAGTGGCGTGTGGGTCCCTGGAGGCGTCGATATCCCCCTGTGTGATGAGTGGTCTTCCAGCTGTGAGACATAAAACAAAACGTGTTTTGGTAACCATAAGAAATTGCACATGTGTCCTATTAATCATCAAATTGATCACCATCAATGTAAATGTTCTGTAACTGTACTATTGCGGCACATGTTGCATACAAGATTGTGCTGAGTTTGCCTGCAATTCCCACAAGACATGATAATGCAGAGTTATGGCAAACAAGACAATCATATTTGCACATTCACACATTTTGCACAGAAGACTTGTGTGACACATTCCCAAGGCCCTGTTTCCCCAAACAACATCATGTTCTTCATGCTCAATGGAGATTGCACAAGGGTGTCACAACTATTGATGGTGTATGTCACTCTTGAGATCTCATATGATACATTTTTTAACTTTCATATCTCATACAACATTACTCGAAACAGAGGTACAGGGGCAGCATACATAGTAGGATGCGCCAATATGGAATGTTAGTGAAAAGCTGATTCTATCTTAGCAAAACTCTGAGAAATGCATTATTCCTTATATTTTTTGCCTGTTACATGTGTGGTGCCTTGTGCAGCACACATGATATGATTACAATGCATTGGATTGTTTATGTACTGTAAGGTCACACTTCATGTACATGAATAATCTTTTCCCTGCACGCAGACACACTTGCACTATGGTGCAAGGGTGCCTGGGTTGGCACTACACTGCAAGTAATTGCACCAGCGCGGGTGGATGCACAAGCCTGTACCATATGATTGTAAACATGGTGCAGCATCGCATTTCTGCAGTGGAAAAGTTAGGCCTGAAGGCATGATGTAGAACGCCTCACCCCTCAAATTTCTTGTACATATACCCCATTGTGTTACAGACAGCATTTTTTTTTGTAACAAAAGTGTTCATTTGGCTAATTTGAGGTTGTACTTACCACCTTGCTGGCCAATGAGGTCTCCAAGGTGGTCCAACATATCACCCTCACGGCCAACGCAATCCTGCCATCGATGCATCCATTGTCGGACAGTCCTGTCCACACCGAAGACCAGCAGCTTCTGTCTCCTCACATTCTCTCACCTTACCTTCCTCACACGTACTGCATAGCCCTGCAGGATCCAACCCCCACTTTCAATCATCAAGGGCAGATAGTGCTTCAATGGCCAGAGGAAGCCCCCCAATGCCCCCTCCAACATCCTGCCCTCCCTACCCACACCCACATCTCCCAGCACGCACCTAAACCCACTCCTAAAAAACAAAAACCCAAATATATACCCCAACAACTAGTGATAATTTAAAAATACCCCTTGGACAAACACCCGACAACAAATAGTTCTAGACACAAAAAACAAGTAAGGACAACTGCACAAGACTTCACAGGGACACTAGGGACAGTTCACAGTGCACAACCACACTATCAAAACCAAATTCAGCAGCACACAATACCAAAAACAGCCACCACTCTCCACAATCACAAGAAGTGTGCTCAAAAGTGAAAGTAAAAGTGCACAGTATTCCTCCAGGTAACAGGATGCATGCTGACATCACTTCATGTGTGTTTGAGGCCTGCTTTATGACTTTGCAATCATTTTCTGCATGCAAATTGGATTTTATGGTAATATTTTGTGTTTTCACATGTATTTAGCTATATTTTTCTATCGCGGTTTTATAAAAAATATCGCCTTACCGTTAATGCGTCAAAAATCTGGACGCTAACTGCAAGTATTAACTTAGATGGACTGTATTTGCTGTAATTTCCTCTCTGAGCCCTGAACACACCCTAGAATTTGTCTCTGACCCCAAAACACATACCCACCCACAAACATACAATTCAACAATAATACCCACACTTTGTTTAACTTTCATTTGCCAGATGGATGTACTCATGCAGAGTATGAACATGCACACAATGTTTTTGTTTGTGAAGTTTTATTGCAAAAACTATGCTGATGTGCATTTTGCTGTCAAAACAAAGAAAGTGTTGTCATATTTTTATGTGGTCATTTGAAGAAATTGTGGATAATTCTGGCCCTTCGTGCTGTTCCTGCAGCCAAAGCTGGGGTGTGTGCAACATTAGCCTCTTCTTCGTCATCCTCAGGACCGTCCGGTTCATCCAGTACTTCAATCCATGGTGCATTGGTGCGGACACATATGTTGTGCAGCACACAACATGCCACGATGATCTTGCAGACTATTTCAGGGCTGTACAGCAGTCTGCCGCCAGAGATGTTGAGGCACCTAAACAGTGACTTGAGCATGCCAAATGTTCTCTCAACAACGGACCTGGTGCATCCTAGTGCAACATTGTAATGTCTCTGTACCTGGGTGTTTGTTGCTCTGAAGGTGTCATCAGCCATGGAGACAGTGCATATCCTTGATCACCTGTAACAAGAAATGGAGAGATGTGTCCATTAGTATTTGTGCATGCTGTGTTTGCAGGGTTTCTATTTTTGTGTGTGATTTGTGCTACTTAGGTAATTTAGCTTTGCCATGTGTAGCTTCAGACAATTGTCCAGCATCAATGCAATTTACATTGCCTCCCACGATGCTCCTCCATCCCCCCTACCCTATGTTATGGCAGCGGCTGCACATTCGCACCGCTGGTGCAACAAATGCCCACAAAATGCAGACACGTCTGCGTCTGTCCACCACCTAACCACGACCTGTGCCAGGGACCCTTGACCTCATAACTTCTACCTCTACAACTCATCCCCCATCCTTGCACTCAACCCCAGAAGGAAGTACAACTGCTAACAGGCCACACTGAACACGACCCATGGCCAATTCTCCTGCCTCCACTGCAGCAGGACCTTCACCACCGCCACAGCCACCAACACTGCCAATGCACTGAGCTGCATCCTCATCACCATGTGCTCCCTGCACAGACACACCGTGGACATCTGGTACCTATGGGACACATTCTCACCCAACATCGCCTTCTTTATAGACATCTGGACCACCAACTCCTCTGCCCCTGACATCGCCCTCACAATCCTGGACGAATAGAAGTCCCACAGAATGGAATGCCTCAAACACCCAGCAGTAGTCCTAACGATCACGCATGAAAAAGTCCCTCTGCGTCTCCGCCTCGAGCAACACATTGGCCACCACGGAAGACATGCACTTAAAGGTCCAGTCCAGACCCACCCCACACGCTGTGGCACACTTGCCTACATAACCCCCGGACACATGGACCACTTTGCCAACACCATCAATGACCTCTTCACACTGCACGCCATCACCTCCATGGACTACATACTCATTGGAGACCTAGACTTCCACCTCAACAACACCAACAACACCAACTCCACTACCTTCCGGATGAAGAGCTCACCAACATGGAACTGAAACAACTCTTAACCACACCGACCCACAATGCAGGACACACCCTCAACCCCTTCTTCACAGGAGGAAACAGCGTACACTTCTCCCACACCACACAGCACCCATGGGCCGACCAGTACTGCATACACTTCTTCGCAAACAAAACCAAGCCGGCCAAACTCGCACCTTGAGCCACGCAAAGGAACTGGAGCTGAGTCATCTATGAGCGGATGAAATCAACCCTCAACTGCAACACCCCCAATGCTGCAGTAGATGCCAAACACGCTGCCAGGGAATACCACACATGGATCGCCAACTGCGCAGACAAACTCACCCCGCTACACAACTCCGACAGACAGAGGAGCAGCAAAGCCGCATCGTTCACCACCAAACTGAAAGATTCCGGACACACCTGTAGACCCCTGGAGAAGAACAGGACAAACTACAAGACACACGTAAACTTCTAGACATACAAGAACACCATGTCCAAATACCACCAACGCATCGGTGGCACTGAAAGGAGCTTCTTCCACAACTTGATAATTGCATACTCCACCAACTCCAAAGACCTCTTCAACGTCAACCAGGAATTCACCAAGATCATTCATCACCGGCAGAAGCCAAGGGACCAGACTGCCACCCTTCCTCTCAGAACCCACAAATATTCACATGTGGAGTGCCCCAGGGATCATTGCTCAGCCCAACACTCTTCAATGTCCACATGGCCCTCCTCACCGCTATTGTCCAACAGCACAGCCTCAGCATAGTATCCTATGCCAAGGACACCCATCTCATCCGCTCCCTCACCAAGAAGCCCACCACCACCAGACTCAACTTCCAGGGAGGAATGCAGGAAGTTGAAAACTGGATGAGCAACATCTGCATGAGACTCTACGCAGAGATGACATGCTTGGAAACACCCCAGTGGCATGTAACAGCACCTGGTGGCACACCACCCTCGGCAGACCCACACTACACGGACCACGCCAGAGACCTGGGCATTGTACTCAAATACTCCCTCTCCATTTAACAACAGGTCACCACCCTCACATCCAGCTACTTCAACACCCTCTGCATCCTCTGTAAGAGCTTCAAATAGATCTGTCCCAATCTGAAAATACAGTCACCAATGTACTAATTTACATCAGACTGGGATACAGACACGCACTCTGCGCCGGCATGGGACAGTCTCTGCTCCGCAAGCTCTTGACTATGCAGAACACCGCCACCACACTTGGGCTTGTGTTCACACTTTGCTCATAGGTCCTGACCCTCCATCACACCTACTTGGTTCCCACCTCTCCCAGCATTTGCAGCTGTGTGACGGAGGAGCAGGACCTTGGATGGAAGTTTGTCCACAAGGCTACCCCCAGTGACCGCAGTCCCTTGGGTTCCTGTGTATGATGGGTGGACATATTTCAAGGCATGTTGTATGACATCTGCTACATGTGCATTCACACATGTGTGTGCTAGATGATTGTGGACTTGATGTGTGTGGTGTTTTCAGTTGGTTCTTTCCAACAAGCAGTCCATTTCCACATGTGCCATTCTCAAACCGCTGGTTGATGATGGACTGCCGGAAGATGTAGGAGTCATGCACACTCCCTGGAAACTTGTCTACGACATTGTTATACAAGCCACGTAGGTCCACGATTGCCTGCACGCTCATGGAATGTGTGTGCTTCCTGTTCGGAATGTGTGCAGTGTCCGCAGGAGCCACTATTAGAACATGGGTGCAGTCAATTGCCCCAACACATGGGGAAACCTAGCAATGGCATGGAAGCCTTGTTTGGTGTCAAGCTGTGGCGTCAGTCTGATGATGGCATCCAAGACATTTGGGAGGAACCTTGAAAAGAATGACTAGGAGACTCCCCCAACTCTGGCAGTGGTTGGTTGTAAGCTATCTGAGGCCAACATGTGCAGCATTGCTAGAAGCTTAGTCTGTGGAGGGATGTTGGTGCAACGCTGTGATGGTGCCTGCAGCCTGGGGGCTATCATGGTCAATATGTGGAGGACGGAGGATCTTTTTTAAGCCTTTAGTAGGCTATCACAATCTCTGGTGTTAGGTCTATCAGGGTGATGCATTGACGATAGACCCACTGTCTTCTTTGGCGCTGCCTCCATGGTGGTCCTGAGGGCAGGGGTGGTGGCGGTGTTGTTGTGGTCTTCTTGGTGCTCCAAGCTGCATGAGTAGTACCTGCATGGCATCAGTAGGTTGTCAAATGTGGTTCTGGGTTACTCTCCCTTATATTCTGTTTTGTTTTCTACATTTTTAAGACCACCTTTTTTCTGGTCTCAGAAACCAACCGCTAACAGGCCTTAGCAGCTGTTTTTTTAACGTATCGCCGGCCCCAGAGTTCATTGTACACATCATGAAGTGTGGTTAGCAGCGGTTTTTACACGGGAATGCCTACCTTGCATCTCATTTTCGTTAGCTATCGCTAACAGAAGTGTCGGCCGGAAAGACGGACGATATTGCCAGTAAACTGTTGCTAACCGCGGTTAGCGGCAACTTGTACATACGACGATAAAAAAAAGCCACCGCAGCAGCAGAAAACTGACGCTACAGCAACATTAACTCCTTGTACATATGCCCCTGAGTGTAATGTAATGTAATGTAAAAAGAACTTGTAAAGCGCGGCTAACACCAGAAGGTTTCTTGGCGCTGAGGACAGAGAGACAGAAAACAAAACAGTCCAGGGGGCTAAGGAGATTCTAATTGTAGGCTATACGGAATAGATAGGTTTTCAGAAGAGACCTAAAATGGGTTAAAGGGGAAGCCAGTCTCAGGCTTAATGGAAGGACGTTCCAAAAGGAAGGGGCAAGAAATGAGAACCTTAGTCCTCCATGTTTTTTACGATTGAACTTAGGGATTTGAAGAAGAGCCAGGGAGGAATAACGAAGGGTACGGGAAGGGACATATGGGTGCAGAAGTGAAGAAATAAACAGAGGTCCTGTACCGGCAAGGGATTTAAAAATAATGCAGCCCAGTTTAAATTTACACCGCTCAGTGATGGGGAGCCAGTGGAGGGATTTCAGAAGAGGGCATACGTGCTGGTATTTGGGTTGGTGGTAAATGAGCCGTGCTGCCTGGTTCTGGACCAGTTGGAGCCTCTTTAATTGGTAGATGGGTAAACCAACATAGAGAGAGTTGGCATAATCCAACCTGGAGATGACAAGTGCCAGTAATACCAGGGTAAGGGCCTCGGTGGTCAGGAAGCGGGCGATCTTACGAATTTTTCTCAATTGAAAGAAGCTGGAGGACACCACTGCACTGATCTGTGGTTTCATTGAGAGATCGTTACTGATGGTGATCCCTAGGCTCTTCACTGAGCTGACGGGGATGGGGAGGGGTGCCCAGCCTGGAGGGCCAGAAGGTGGGATTCCAAGGGTTGGCTATGCCCCCGACAAGCAGGAGTTCAGTCTTGTCGGGGTTAAGCTTCAGATGGTTCCCCCCCGTCCAGTCACTGATATGACAAAGGGTGGATTGAAAATTGTCAATGGACTGGGCCGTGGGATTAATGTTGAAGACCAGCTGAATGTCGTCCGCGTAATTAAACGCGGTGACACTACTGCCTTGTAGCGAGCGAATGAGGGGGGTGAGATATAAATTAAAAAGGAGAGGAGATAAGGAGGATCCCTGCGGAACACCACAGGTTAGTTTAACTTCATCCGCGGAGAACTGAGTGAGCCGGACCGCCTGATGGCGGTCGCTCAAAAAGGAGCGGATCCAGGCTAACGCGGGGCCCTGGATGCCGGCCTACCCGACACGGCCGATCAAAATATCATGGTCGACCGGGTCGAAGGCGGCCGACAAATCCAGGAGCACTAGGGCCTGACTGATGTTAGAGTCCGCCCCTCTCCGTAGTTCCTCCATTACTGAAAGTATGACAGATTCTGTGGAGTGATTGGGTCTAAATCCAGCCTGTTGATGGTCGAGGAACTGAACTCAAAGTGTTGGTCACATGAGCCTCAAGGACCTTGCTAAGATAAGGAAGGAGGGAGATGGGTCGAAAGTTGCTCATGGTTGTGGGGTCTGCCGTGGGTTTTTTAAGGATTGGTGTGACCTCAGCTCGTTTGAATGACCCAGGAACGGTGCCAGAGGAGAGAGAGTTATTCAGCAATGCCAAAGGGGGCGAATGGCAAGCTGTAAAGGCCTCACGGAGGGCTGAGTATATTGATAATTGCTAGTTAAAAGGTTTGCCTTCTCCAACCTATTTTAACAAAGGGTTCACAATCTATGGTTCCTGTCTAATTGAGGACCGCCATTTAACTTTGAACTTGATGAGATTACTCACCCCTTGCCCAGTCTTACACATGGAAAACTAAATTCGATCTGCCCGTGTTTCACATTATCAAAACAATGATTTTGACAGCTCTCAGAAACTAACACAACTTGCGGAACAAGAATACACATAAAGTACTGTGGATAGGTGATGAAAGAAAATGTCTTTATTTTAATCAATTCAATAACATCTTGCCAAGGGGTATATGATTTAAATTAAGACACAAATAGCATATCATATGATTAACTGAACTATAATGTATATTTTCCTGGAATTTTATGAAGGAAAGTCTTAATTTAATTAAAGACACAGAGGCGAGTATTATGCCTTCTCTTATCTTGCTTTTAATAACAGCAGCAGTCAAGAACCACATACAAAACTACAAGTCCCATGAGGCCAAAGAGAAAATGGGCAAATGGGAAACAATAGAACAAAGAAACAACAATAACTGAGTATCAAACAGTACAACAGCCCTCTTGACTTTGAACAGTTCCTCTTATCTGTGTGCAAGAAGTCAACGATAGTCCATAAATAAAGGAAATATGGATAGAACCAGAAAACATGCTAAGGAAAAAGATAACAGTTTTTGGCAAAAGTCTTTGCATATGAGACAACAAAAAGGAACATACCAGGAAGAATATTTGGATGAATCCAAAGTAGGCATCGTAGGAGATGGACACACAGCCATCCTTTAAACTCTATTGAGAACTTGCAGGCAAAGATGAAGCTCCTACAAGGAGGAGAGAACATCAGTTAAACAGTTTTTTAGCTAGATAATACTCGCCTCAGTGTCTTTAATTAAATTAAGACTTTCCTTCATGAAATACTAGGGAAAATCTACATTTTATTGCAATGCCGGAGGCTCCTATTGTGCTAATCTAAAGAAGATTAACAACCACAGAAGCAGGATTGTGAACAGGTTTACAATAAAATGTGCAAAACATATTATAATTAGACCAATCAGCTGATCTGAGACTGTCCTCCATTTGTGTCTCAGCTCAACAAGCAGTAGAGGCCATAACATCCCTGAATGAAAGAGCTCCAAAAATGGAGGTGTCACTGCCAGCCAAAGACATAACCCATCTGACCCAACAAGCTAGAGTAGGAGAGGAAAAAGGATTGTGAGGCTTCCTGAAGGAAATGAGGGTTTGAGACTGAGAGATCAACTGTTCGGGACTCATAAACTTTAGGACATTGTCCAAAACTGAGTTTTGGTTGAGCTGGGAAATAAGGGTAGAAAACAGAGGTTGAGTTTGTTTTAGTACACCTGTGAACGGAAAAGAAAACACCTGTGGGTGTAAACTGGTGAGAGGTTAGATCTAAAGCCTTGACATCAGAAAAACGTTTTATAGAAAGTAGATATAATAACATTGTAAGCTTCGCAGAAAGCATTTTCAGAGATAGATTAGAATTCTCTGGTCTATCCATAAAGAACTGCAAAACAACAGTAACATCCCAAAGTTTACTGTATTTAGGAACAGGAGATTTAGAGAACTTTACCCCCTTAGAAGACTACAAATGATCGGGTGCTCTCCCACTGGTTTCCCATTAACGTAAGGATGGTTTATAGAAATGGCTGATCTGTACAAATTAATAATATAGTAGGACTTACCTTCTGAAGCTTCCGCTGCCGGAAAGTTTACAATATAAAATATATTTCTTGAAAAGGGATCAACACATTTTCCCAAACACAAGCTTGCCCAAAGACACCAAGCTGATTTGTAAGCCTTGGAGACACCAGGCGCCCAGGATTTGTTGATAAAGGTTGAAGCTTCTGTCGAAATGAAAGAGTCAGATTGGTAGATCCTGCAATTTTCCAAACTGAAAGAAGGAGAGTGTTGTCTAAAACTAGGTTGTGAGGATGACCCAAAGGATCTAAAAGAAGACTGAGGAAAGATGGATTAAGGACCAGGAAGTCTATCGCTAACACCAAAAGAGGAGGGAACCAGACTTGGGATTGCCAGGATGGGACTACTAGAACAAGGGAAGCCCTTTGATGCCTGGTCTCAGTCAGAACTTTGTTGATCATTGTAAGTATTTTAATCTAGAAAAACTAATTCCTACCTTTGCTCTTAATACCTCCCAGGGATGAGGGCCTTCTGAAGATATGAGCTCTGACCAGATGGTAATACCTGCCCTTTTTATTGGAATTGCGAAGCTATCCTTCAGAAAAAGCGGTGTCCCCGGGGAGTCCCAGATTGGGGAAAACTCTGAATAATACCCAACCCCCCATCTACATCTCACCTTATACCATATGGCAAGGGCGGCCCTAAGAACTTTCAAACGCACCCGTTTAAAAACTTTTTGTGCCCCAAATTTATACAAGAAGACGTGTCCCCCGCCTCCACCATCCAGCTTAACCAATTCCCCCAATAGCATCCCCCAAGAAGACTCTTCCAGTTTCACTAATAGCATCTGGATGTTTTTAAACTGGAAGGCTACAGAGTACCAACAAATATCTGGAAGAGCCAGCCCCCCCTTATTAAGCCTACATCTCAGCTTTTTACATGACAGTCTGACTCCCTTGTTTCCCCAGATAAAACTTCCCATCTTACTTTGGATTTCGCAAATACCTTTGCAGGGGAAAGTAAGAGGGATCGCCTTGAAGAGATAAGTCAACTTAGGCAGAATTACCATTTTTACCAGATTGACCCTACCAAAAATTGGTAGGGGTAGATTCTTCCATCTGGAAAATAAGCGGTCTATCTCTTTAATGATCTTGTTTAGATTGATCCGGGGGATTTTATCCAAATCCTTAACAACAGTGATGCCCAGATATTTAAACTCTTTGATCACAGTACCTACCCAGTTATCAATATTCCAGCACATTACCCCTGTTTTGGAGGTATTGGCTTGATATGCTGAAAGAGAACCAAATTCCTCCAACAGTACTTCAACCCTTGGTATAACTACTCCAGGGTCGTTGGTGTATAACAACAGGTCGTAGGCATAGAGAGCCAACTTACAACTATTTTGCTGGCATTTAAAGGGGGTGATTAAATTGTCTAATATTATTGCTTGTGCCAGTGGCTCTATATGTATATATTAAACAGCGGGGGGGAGATAGGACAGCCCTGTCTTGTTCCTCTTTGAATGTTAAAACTAGAGCTCAACATGCCGTTTAGTAGGATCTTTGCAGAGGCTCCCTGATAACAATTGATCAGGGTCCGGATAAAAATAGGACCAAAACCCATAGACCTAAGAACCTCCCAGAGATAAACCCAGCAGACTCTATTGAATGCCTTTGCCGCGTCGAGAGCTACTACGGCCAAGGGGTCCGATCTGACCATCGCCAAGTCTATGTTGCCAATTAACTGGTGTGTCTGCTCCTGGATATATCTCCCAGGGAGGAACCCCTTTTGGTCAACATTTATCAAGGATGGCGCCAACTTGACCAATCTCCCTGCCAGAATACCCATGAAGATCTTGTAGTCGGCATTCAGCAGGAAGATCGGCCGATATGAGTACGCTTTTAGGGGATCCTTCCCTGGTTTCAGGATAAGTACTAGGGTTGCTTCTTTACAGGACCTGGGTGCCTGACCTATGGAGCTATACACGGAGTTAAATAAGATACCCAATATCGGGGCCAATTCATCCAAGAGAAGTTTATAGACCTTGCTAGGGAGCACATCTGTGCCTGCTGCTTTATTATTTTTACATTTGTTTATTTGATCTTTAATTTCTCTCACAGTTATTGGGGCATCTAAGCTCTCATAACTTCCATTCGTTAATATCGGCAGAGATTTCTCTCTTAACCAAGATTGAAGGGATTCAGTATTAGGCACTGTCTCCTCTCTACATAGCTCTGAAAGTAAGGAGAGGAGGCAGGCTTGCATATCCTCTAAGTTACTTGACTTCTCTCCATTTTCATTTATTATCAATTCATTGATGTTATTCTTAGTACGGTCTACCCTTGCTTTCCATGCTAGTAGAGTGCCTGCCTTCTCACCGTACTCAAAATTCTGCATATGTTTGCTCATCCATTGAGCCCTGTGCTTCTGATCTAATCTTCCCCTGTATTCCTGCCTGTTAGAACCGGCGGTCTCTAGTTGGCAGAGGTATACACTTCTGACAAATAGGGACCTACCAACTCTAGTCAGGGAAAGGGGATTACACACTCAGATAACCCCTGCTACCCCCTTGGTAGTTTGGCAGAGCAGACAGGCTTATCTCAGAGGCAGTGTGTTAAGCATTCATGACCACATACAGTAATAAAGTGAATACACTACAGATGGACACGACACAGAAGTTATTATAAAAAATAGTATTTTTATATAAGGCTTAGCACAAGACCAAACAACGACAAAAATATACCACAGTCTTAATAAATACTCTTTGGAAGGAAAAATAATAGTTCAAATAAGGTTTCTTCTTGGCAAATAGTTCTTTAGCAAAGTATTCTTCTGAGCACAGTTCTTTGGCAACGATGTAACCCCCCCAGGAGTCACACGACGTCGAGTCTACAAGATTCCCAAGGTTCGGTGTTGACCGCGAGGAGCGCTACGTCGAGCCTGGAGTCGCAACAGACCCCACAAGTACAGTACCTTGAGAAACGAAGAAAACGAGGATCCACGGCGTCGAGATGTCGGCGTCGAGGTCGGCGTCGATCGTGCCTCGGAGTCGGGTCAATCCGCAGCGGTGTCGAGGGATGTCGGGCCGGAGCAGCGCTCATGGCGTCGAGAAGGGCGTTGAGTTGATGCGATCAGCAGCGGCGTCGGGACGGGGTCGCTTGGAGGTAGAGCCGATACTCACTCCTCACTGGCGTCGATACCGGCGTCGAGACGGGGTCACTTGGAGCCGGGGCCGATACCCACTGCTCACTGGCGTTGCTGCTGGCGTCGAGACTGCAGATTTTCCCTGGTGTACTGGAAACAACACTTTCCAGCAATTCAGCAATTCAGTTGATGGTGAAGTCCTTTGGCCCTGTGACTTCAACAGGAGACTGGCACTCTTCCAGTCCTTGGAGATTTCCTAGCAAGGGTTCCGAGAGTACACACCAAGTTCCTCTCTCCTTGTTCCTTGGCAAAAATAAAGAAGCAGCTTTCAGGTTCCTCCACAGCAAAACAGCACTCTGGCAGAAAGGGGAGGCAAGTCCTTAGATCAGCAGGCTTCTTGTCCTTGGTACAGGTTTCCTTGTCAGAAGTGATCTGAGTTCTTGGTTCAGGGGTCCTTCTCTTATACCCCTTTTTCCCTTTGTTCCCTTTGTCCAAGCAGGGAGATTCCCACCAGCTCAGGTTTGTTGTGGGTGTTGCCAGGCAGAGGCACCTGGCCTATTCACTGAGCAGGGCAGAGTCCTCAGCCGCCCAGCAGGAGGCGGAGCCAGTATTGTCACTGGCAGGAGCAGGGCTATCAGTCGCCCAGCAGGAGGCGGAGCCAGTATTGTGTCAGGCAGGGCAGGCTACTCTTCCCTCACTCTATGTGTAAACGCCCCATTCACCCCACACTGATTCATTCAGACCTCTGGAGCCACCCAGCCCCTGACACACACACCAAACCAGCAGAGACCGGTAGATAGTTGGACAAGAAAATAGCCACTTTCTAAAAGTGCTATTTTCAAACATAGAATTTAAAAACCATCCATCCTAAAGGGTGTGTTATTAAATTCTGAGTTCAGGGATACTAAACTCGACTTGCTACCATGCTCCCTGAGTCAGATAGATTATAATGGAGTTAATAATCAGTCTGCCCAGTCTGGCCTATTGGAGGCAGGTAGCCCTTCAATAGTGAAAAACTAAAAGGGCTGTAATTCACTATTAGGTCATGCCACACACATCAGGGCATGACCTACCTTTTACCAACAATGCACCCTGCCCTAGGGCCTACCATAGAGGTGTCTGAAATGTGTCAAAGTGAAGGTTTAGAGACTGGTAAGTAGGTTTCCTTACCAAGTTGACATGGCAGTCAGGGACTGCACGCAGGCGCCGCGGTGGCAGGCCTGAGACACATTTTACACGCTGCTTCTGTGGGTGGCACAACCAGTGCTGCAAGCCCACCAGCAGCAGTTAACTTACACGCCCTTGGCACACGCAGTGCACTAGACTAGGGTCTGAACAGTAAGTCAACCAAGCCAATCATGGTAACACCAATCAATGTAACAATTTAACATAGGGAGCACTTGCACTGTGGCACTGATCAGCAGTGGCACAGTGCCCAAAGCAATAATCCAGCAAAAACATCGTAAACAGAGGAGGCAAACAGAAAAAAAATGGAGGAGAGACTCATGCCAATGATGCCAGGTCTAACACTGCCGAAGACCTTCCAAGTCCCTCTGGACTTGCACCAATCTTTCAGGGCTCCCTTGATATAACCGCTCCCTCTCCGACTCTAACTGACGGATTTTTCCCTCAAGAGTCTGTAGCTTCTGAACCACGGCCCTGTTCCTTGAACATATAAGACTATGTAGCGAGCCCCTCAGATTAGCCTTAAATGCATCCCAGACATAATCTATGGAGGTCGAACCAATTTTTATAGAACAATAGTCTAGGGTGGCTGATTTAAGGGCCCTCGCAATCCCGGGGTCTGCCAACATGGACCTTTTAATCGTCCATCTGGGTTGTAAGTTGTGTCTCTTCCCTGCGAAAGAAAACATGACAGGTGCATGGTCGGATAGGTGACTAAGACCAGATATTGACAGGGTGAGAACCTGTGTATAACTGTGCACTGTTCACAAAGTGTCTACTCTGACACTATATAATTTTTGAAATCATAGTGTGTTTTAATTTTCAACAAAGAAACAAAACATTATCTGGAACTTTCCACATTATTTGGGTGTAAAACAGCAAGTAAAGATATTGCGGTTTGTACCAAAACAAATTCATATCATGTATGCATGAAGAACACAATCTCATACAAGAGTCATGTGTGACATTAATTCAATTACATGTTATAAACATCTGATAATACGACAAGATTACAACACAACAAATTTTTTTTAATGCCCAATGCATTTCGGAACCAGCCGGTTCCTTCGTCAGGGGCCAGTCTGTTCGTGTGTGTAATTTTACTATGCTCTGTATATGAGAAACCTCGTGATTCTCTGCCGAAATACTTTTAGAAGCTCTAGAGAGATGTTTTAAGAAGCTGAAGGGTAGTTTGGCGGAAAAGAGTAACCGACGATTCTCCTCAATAGATAAGCGGGTGACTAGGCAGAACTGTTATGTGAGTCAAGCTGTCCAAACTAGACCTGTCCGTTAGCACGTAGTCTATTCTAGATGAATGGCCGTACTTCTTATTATAGAATGTAAACCCCTGTGCGTCACCCATCTTTACCCTCCACACGTTTACAAGCTCCAGATCATGCAACATGTTCTTCATAGCACAACGGACTCAGGGTGCCCCTATATAGTGGCTCTGGTTTGATCTATCTTTTAAGGGATCAAGAAGGACATTAAAATCACCTCCAATGATTAAAGGCGATGCTACTTCGACTAATTTAGATTGCAATTTGCAAATATATATTGGGTCATCGGTATTAGGACCATAGAAAGAAGCACATGCTAACTCTAGGCCACCGAGGTCCAATAGGGCCACTATCCACCTCCCTGAATAATCAGTTTGGATGGATTTAATAGAACAACCCGCCCCCTGTTTTATCAATATAGCCACCCTCTTACTGTGGAATGTCTGTTCAGAAGAACAAAAATGTTTTACCCAGGCATATTTAGGGAATATAGTACAACACTCTTCATAGCTTAAATGCGTCTCTTGAATCAGACAAATTTGGGCAGGAGAAAACTCTAGGTATTTTAATACCAATCTTTGTCTGCATGGGCATCTTAACCCATTGACATTCCACGTAATATTTTTTACCTCGTTATTCAAAGGGAGGATGCCTACCATCAAAGGATATAACCCTAAATCGACAGCTCCTTATGAATGTAAGATTGAGGACATTATTTTTCAGATTTTTTCCCACTGCTCCCCATCCCGTGTTCCCCATCACCACCACCCCCTCAAACCCACTGTTTACCTCCCCCCTTGGGAAACTCTCCCTTCTATTAGGCTTAGCCTATTCGGCCTCAACTCCTCAGGCATTTAGAAAAAAAACTTACTTTAACATTGCAGTCTATGATCTCTCTAGATAGGGGCCCTCCTTACTTCAACCAACCCCACATATACTCCATCCCCATTCTTTATTTTGACTATGAGAGCGTCGACCTCTTCGACTGTACAAAATTGGTACTAACTTCCTGGTTCTTAGCGGATAAGGGGGACATAAGAGGTGATTGGGAGATGGAGCAGTCTCTGTAAACAGTACATCTTAAAAGAAAAGAAGTCTCTAATTAGTATTAGAAGTTCATGGATGCTGAAGACTTGGATTATTCTCCGCAGCATGCAGTTTGGATCCAGTCCCCCCTTGAGCTCAATATTGAAGATCTGTATGAACCCTCTTTGAAGCTTCTTGATAAATTTGTCAAACTGGCCAGCTTAAAGAAGAATCATTTCTTTGTCATTAACAGACTCTACTATACACCTGCAAAAATTGCTAAGTTCGCACCACTATCCTCCCCAAATGCCCAAGATGCACTCTCCTGAACGCCAACGATATTCACATATTTTATGAATGTCCTGATCTTAGAACTTATTGGAAGGGAGTGGCTGAGGTTTTATGTGGCATTTTTAAAGTTATAATCGAGGTTAGTGCTTCCCTGGTAATATTTGGGGATGATGGCGTGTCAGGGAAGTTCCTTCAGCAGGAACGTAGAGGTCTGTTGTTGTACCTGATACTGCTAGCCCGGAGAGAGATTTGTATGAAGTGGAAAGAACCACGGCCCCCACGGTGTGAGGACTGGCTTAAAGCTGCATTAGCTATGGCCCGTCTAGACCAAGGAGGAGTAAGTGAGAGTGGTGTGAACATATGGCAGGTTCTAGTGTCCTGGGGGTTGGATTTGAAACTGGTATAACTTCTCCCTGCCCTCCTATTCCTATGATTACACCAAGCTACCAACAAAGGGGCTGGTCTGGTTTGACCTAAGCGAATGCAGCAGCTGTAGGGTGCACAGTTCGGTAAGACGGCTTTGTTACAAGAATTGCAGATGCTTATTGGTGAGATGAGGACATAAAAAAAAACTTTAAAAAAAGAACTTTGTTGATCATTATAAAAGGGGTGGAAGCTTAGTTGAGGAAAAGTGTCCAATCTTGAACAAAGGCATTAGTAGATAAGGCCAGTTGATCTGCCCTCCAACTGAAAAAGCAAGGAAGATGGGAATTGAGTCTTGGGGTAAAATGGTTGATGTGGAAAGGACCCCATTTGCCTGAAAGAGCATTGAAGACAGAAGGGTGGAGTCTCCAATCGCTGGAATTGCAAAAGTGACAAGCATGCCAATCTGCTACCAAATTGAGATCTCCCGGAAGATATTCCACACAAAATTAGATATTGTTGTAGAGACAGAATTACCAAAAGCTCTTTGCCAACTCTGCAAAGGGCTTTGATCTGGTGCCCTCAGATGCCCCCGTTGATATACTGGACTGCAGAAATATTGTCCATTCAAAGAAGAACAGAACACTGCGCTCTGTTTTTTGCAAGGCTTTTGATTGCAAAGGAGCCTGCAAGCATCTCTAAACAGTTGATGTGAAGTTTGGACTCCTCTAACGACCAGGAGCCTCCAGTTGATATTGGTCCACAGCGTGGCCCCAACCTGTTCGGCTTGCATTGGATTCTAATACTAGATCGGGGCTGATGCAAAGATGGTCCTGCCATTCTAGGCATCCAAATGATCTATCCACCTCTGAAGTTCTAGTCGAGACTCTGGATCTAAGGAAATGATATCTGAGTAGGCAAGACCTCTTTGCAAGTTATGTTATATGTTATGTTATAGGGAACTTATTAATTGCACGCACACCAAAGGTCTCTTGGTGCTGAGTTAAGAGCCCCCCTGAAGTTGTGTTCTAGCAACAGGCCTGAGTGAAGAGCCAAGTTTTCAGTTTTTTCCAGTTTTCAGTTTTCAGTCGTATGCCTGATCTCAATTGGCAAGGAGTTCCAGAATTGGGGGCCCAGCATAGAGAAACGTGAGCCACCCATTCTTTTGCACTTAAATCTTGGAACTGTCAGCAAGTTCATTTGTGCTGATCTGAGGCTCAGTTTAGGGAGGTACGGATGGATCTTCGTAGAGATAAATTTAGGGCCCCTTTAGTAAATTGCTTTAAAGATAATGCAACTTGTCTTAAACATGGACGGCTGTGCCACGGGAAGCCACTGAAGCTGCTTCATCAGTGGCTTAGTATGGCAGTGTCTTGGTTGTTGGTAAATGATTCTGGCAGCTTGATTCTGTTCCAGCTGAAGCTTGTAGAATTGGTACGCGGGGAGACCTAAGTAGATAGCATTGGCATAGTCTTTCCTAGACAGAATCATAGCCATCATGATTACCATACTTGCTTCCCTAGTGAAGAATCTCCTAATCTTTTTGAAGTTCGTCAGCTGGTAAAAGCAGGATGACGTAACCATTTTTATCTGGGATTACATAGAGAGGTTGGCTTCAATTTGAATGCCGAGGTTTTTACTGAATTTTTTGGGATAGGTGGCGCTCCTAATGTATCCGGCCAGTGAGTTGGAGTCCAATGGTATAGTCTATTGTTGGAAATGATTATCTCTGTTTTATCAGAGTTCAACTTAAGTTGGTTGGGATTCATCCAGTCTTTGATGAATAGCATAGTGTTTTGAAAAAAGGTCTTGAAGTCCTCCTTCTCATCCGGTGAAAAAATCAATTGCATGTCATTTGTGTAGTTGTAGATTTTAACACTCATTTGTTGGAGGGAATGGATCAAGGGGTGAATATAGGGGTTAAACAGGTGGGGGGACAGGGAGGAGCCCTGCGGTACCCCGCAGGTGGTGGTGACACTGTCAGAGCTATAGGGTGCAAGCCTGACTGATTGGGTGCAGTCCCTCAGAAAGGATTTCATCCATTCTAAGGCAGTTCCTCTCAGACCTGCCACTGCCATTCTATCCGTTAGTATCGTGTGGTCCACGGTATCGAATGCCACCGACAGGTTGAGCAGGACCAATGCCTGCGTGCACCCCCTATCTGCACGCTCCTTCAGGTCTTCCACAACACTTAGGATGACTGATTCAGTCAAATGAACTGGCCGAATGGCTGCTTGGTGGGAATCTAAGAATTTGGTCTCTTCAATGAAGGCACAGAGAAGATTAGCTACATGTGCCTCAAGAATTTTAGCTGCATACGGGAGAATTGAGAGGGCCTATAGTTGCCCAATTGGTGGGAATTCATACCGGCTTTCTTTTGAAGCGGGATTAGGACTGCGTCTTTAAAAGCACGTAGAACCACACTTTGCTCAAGTGACAGATTGAGCAATGAAAGGATGGTGTCTGGGAAGCTGAAAAATATGTCTTTTTGTTTTACAGGGGGGCATGGGTCTTTGGGTGAGCCAGATTTGACTTTATTTGTTAATTCTGTAAGATGATCTAGACTTATGCCTTGGAAAGTGTAGAGTATTACTGGATTAGTATATTGCTGTTGTAAGTTCCAGTTCTGTGAGCTAGGGTTATGGAAACTTGTATTTTCATGATTTTGTTCACAAAAAAATCATTCAAGTCGTCACATAAAGACTGAGAGGGAGTGATGGCAGGTGTTACATTGTCCGGGTTGGATAGTTTCTTAACTATATTAAAGATGTCTTTAATTTTGTTTTGTGAGCTTAAAACTTTGCTTGTGTATAAAGCTTTTTTTGCTTCTAGAATGGATACTTTGTAATGGGGCATGTATCTCTCTCGCCTTTAGTTGCCAGTTGGTAATAGCTGTCTCAAACTTGTCAACATTGTCTATTCTTCGCGGTAGATTAGATGCCAGGGTACTGTGAAAATCAGGCAACTTGATACAACTCCAGTTCCTGGTCAGTAGTTTAGGGCCAGCTGAAGGTTTTACTAATAATAACCCACTTAAGGTAACATTTATTAGATAGTGATCTAATAAATCACTATCTCAAGTGACAGATTTGAGTAGTTGAAGGGCACGATAATGAATTGGACCTGAAAAGATTGCCTGGATTGAGGAGGAAAGAAGATCAACAATTCGTGCCAGAGACATGAGGCAGATCTGCGAACATTGAAGAAATATGAATATCCCGCTTTTTATTGCCTTGGCAAATGAAGATGAAGAGATGCAGTAGAAGAATTGACAATGAATCCTAGAAATTCCATCTGTCTGAAAGGTATGAGAACCAATTTCTCTATATTGATAAGAAAACCTAGACTTGAGAGAAGAGAACATGTTATCTGTAGGTGAGAAAGAAGAGATTGTTGGTTTTGAGACATCAAGAGGATATCTTCAAGGTAAATGACAAGACAGATTCCTTGAGATATGAGACATGCGATAATAGGTTTCATTATTTTGGTGAAACATCAAGGAGCAGAGGAGAGGTGGAAAGGGAGAGAGGACAAATGGAAGGCCTGAACCTGCCACAGAAACTGAAGGATTTTTCTGCAACTGTGATGAATTGGGTTGATAAGGTATTGTTAGAAGGTGGTTCTGATCATTTGAGCCGCCCAGATTTTTCTCTTTTTTACCACCTAATTATTGAGCTTTTACTGTGGGACTCACCCACAGTGAACTCATGATGAAAGAGACTGCATGTGGATGTTACCGGTGTCCCCCTGGTGACAGTAGGCCGCTGCGCTGCAGCCGGAGTAAGGGGAACCTGGCTAGTTATGTGCAGACACATGTGTACCTGCGTGTGCATACATGTAGGGGCTGCGCGGGGGAGATTCGTGACGTGCATAGCCCAGGAGCAGGTACAGATAGAATGGTGTGGCAGGAATTATGCAGAGCTGGGTGGTGACATGGAATAGGCTTTATACAAGGGAAGAAAGAGGTACGGGAAAGTCAGTGTGCTTTACTGCTTTCACTGAAGGACCACTCCATTATTCTACTATGAAGATGGGGATCACATGGGGTAGTTTCACTTCCCTAGGGCCTATAAATTCCCACCAATGTACCCTGTGATTTATGTGAAAATAAGTATTCTGCTGAGTCCAAAACCATATCTGTACTGCTTATGAGTCATTCAGAAATGTCATATTCCTCCGACTCAGCTCATAACTAGAGCCTGGCTGGGTCTGACCCTGCCAGGCAAAATTAATGACCCTCCTCCCCAAGCTGTAGCACCAGAGAACTGGCCTGTCACAGCAAGCCTTCCAAGGGCGAAGGTCTCCTCTCCAAGAGTGAGAGAAGGTGGGTGGAGCTACAGGTTATTTATCAGCAGCTGTCACCTGGTGCCAGGCACCAAGCTGCTCTGGAGAGAAGGCAGCAAGGGCGGAGGGGGTTTTTCAGAGACCATGTGGCATGAGACCCTGGACGACACCTTTTTTTGTAACTGTCCCAGAGGCCTGGGCAGGAAGGAGGGGGGAGCAGTGGCAGAGAGGTGATGTGTCGCTGCCTGATAGGGCAAGCAGAGCCTTCCTGCCAGCCCCCTCTAAATTATTTTAAAAAGATCTTCCACAGGATAAGGAGCTCTCTCTGGAGTGTGGTCTGCTGAGGAAGACTGGTGCTGGAGCCTGGCGCCATGGGCAGTTGGAAGGAAGAACCCCCTGACTGTCCCAGGTCCCTGAATTGCACCAGGAGGGGAGATCAGGACCAGGGAGCCGAAGCCTGGGCCTCTGTGCAAGGAGAAGAGAGGCCCAGGAGGAGAGCCAGGCAAAAGGCAGAAGACAGCTCCCTGCTGAGTTTACCCTCCTTGAGACCAGGACGGTGAATGAAAGTGCTCCCAGTGGCTGGGGCGCACCACCTGGAGCAAGAAGAGGCCATAATGAAGCAGATCGGTCGCCTAGGGGACAGGAAATGCTCCCCAGAAGGTAGGTGACCTTTGACCTCAGGGAGGACCGACGACAAAGCGCGTGGGGCTCCACCGCCAGTCCAAGATGTGCCCCCAGGGTAAGTTAGGTCCCGGGGGCTGCTCTCACATGAAGCACAGTTGCTCCCCATGAAGGGGCCCAAACTGGGGGCCAGCAGCCCACCCTAGCCCCCGGCAACAATTGAGGGTGTCGTCCAGCCCCTGCAAAGATGACTCTGGGGCCCAGGATCCCAACTCTGGGCCCCGATGGTGGCGGTGCATTGGTGGGGGTGTGCCATGGCGTGTCCCTCCTGCCAGGTGAAGAAAAGCCAGGGAGTGCCGTTGTGTTCCCCGTGAAAATTGCCCTGGGGTCTGGGACCCCAACTACAGGCTCCAGTGTGCGGAGGATGGGGGAGTTCCGCCGCACTCCCCCACAGCAGCGGGAAGGCGGGGCACTCCCCTGAGGACCCGCCGAGGACGAGGCAGTCTTGGTGTCTGACCGCAGGCAGACTAGAATGGGAACGCTGGCTTTCACAGCCTCACATGAGAGTGCAGGCCAGACGGGAAGCCGGCAGGAACAGCCGGGGGTGGGCTCCCCAGGCTGCAACAACTCACCAGGCCATGCACGGGGCCCGGGTGGGACCGGACCCCCAACGATGGGCAGATGTGGCATGAGGCTGCCGGCTTGGGCAGCGTGGCTCTCCCCGAGCAGTGGGGGGGCCGCTACTATGATATGCACGAGGCAGGAACCCTTCGCCCCATAATGCCTTTTAGGCCCCGACCGGCCTGCATGAAAAAGAGGATGGTTCTCTCGTGTGGTGACCCTGGAGGACGGGGTCACCGCCAAATGCATGTAAAGGTGCCGGGGGAGCTGCAGGAGCAAAGCAGTCTCCCAAAGCATGAAGAGGAAAGTCCCCTGCTAAATCTCTGGGGACTCAGTGGAAATAGCCCCTCAAGTGCTCAGCCAGACATCAATAGGATCCTGTGGCTGGAACTTTTGTTCTTTAGCTGGGGGTGTGTTTGGGATTGCACCACAGTATAAAGGGCTGAGCTAGGAATGTCTGGAGAAGGGCATCCCCTGGAGGTGAAGAGGTGCAATTGCATGAGAAGTGCATTTACCAATGTTATTACACATGTGATTGAAAGTCACATGTGTAATGTGAAGTCATAAGCAAAGTGGGGTTATGTTGCTGGACCTTCCTGCTGGGGTGTCTGGCTGTATATGCTTAATCCTGTGATTACAACTGTGATGCCTTTTAGGGGCTTTAACTGCAATGCATTATAACGGTTATCAGCCATGATAATTACTGTCATTCTAAGTGATGCCCAAACATGAATTCTTGCTACGGCGTTAGGTGAAGAACAACCCAGACTGTTAGCCCCTAAGATGTAGAGGTGTATACTATATAGTCAGTATGAGATGCTCAGTCAAGGTTATGTGTCCCCAGGGCAGGTGTGCCCATTTTAAATGCTTGTTGAGATATTGGGGTAGGTCGCCACTGGGATAGTGCCCGTGGGCAAGGCCCTCACTCCAGGTTATGTTCAGCCCACTGCATTATGGTGCAAGATGAGGTGCATACATGGGAGTGGTGGTACTAGACCCCCCCTGCGGAAGGGGTGGGAATGTTATGCAATATCACAAAGTAATTCCAACAGCTTATGTATATTTGTAAATTGGTGCATAGTATTGAGTAGTGTGTGTGTTTAATAAATGTACTCTTCCTTTTATAAAGCAAAGTATAGACTGGACAATCAATTATAGAGTGTTAATTCTGTGTACTGGTAAATGGCGATTACTAGCTCACACCACCTCCCTTGAGTAAGCCTTAGACTGCTCTGCAACGCTACCCTCTGAGAGTCAAGCGCTCCAATGGGGTGTTTGGTTCCCAGTGAAGGACAAATGTAGTCATGTTATTTGTGCAGACGTCACAGACACTGCCTCGTTTTCTAACAGGTTTGCATCCTGAAGATCCAATCTGACTATCCAGCTGTGTTGGAGCAAAGAATCTCACAGATGAACCTCTTGAGATATCATTTGGTACATTTTTATAGAGAAACAAGGAGGAGGAGGAGGTTCTGATTGAAAAGGTTCTGCGGAAAGCTCTACAACATAACCTTTAACTCTAGCTAGAACCCAAGGGTCTGAAGTAATTTTTTGCCATTCATAAGGGGAAAGAGCAAGATGGCATCCTACAGAAGAATGGTCTGTAAAAAGGCTTACCTTGCTGATTGAATGATCTGGATGCTTTTTGACCCCGAACTTGGAAACTTCTGCTGCCTGGTGGGAAGAATTCGGAATTATATTCTTGAGGGCTGTAGGCAGAGTTGTAGTTGCGGAAGGCACCTCTTTATTCTTGGAAACAGGAATTGCAGACGGTAAAGCGGCTCCTGCCTTTACCGCCCTTGCAAAAACAGGTTGGGCGAACATTTTCCTCATGGATTGCTGAGCCTTATCGATGGAATTAAAAGTGGTAATATACTTCGATAACTCATTATTAAAGAATCTTTAAATAGCATGCCCTGTGCCTTAACACCTTTGATCCAAGTTGAGAAGTAGGCCCTTCCTCCACTCATGAATAATGGTGGAATTGGCATTTCCCAAGATACAGAGAGCCCTTTGTATCCATAGAGAATATTCTTCAGGATCCAACAAATCATTTTCTAATTTGGCAGCTTCTGCCAGTTCAAAAATCTACACTAATAGGCCAACAAGATCAAGTAAGTTATCCTGGAAAGCTGACCACATCTTGAACACACCTTTCCCTGAGTCTTTGCCAAATTTGGAAAAGAAAATTAAAAGTTTAGGGTCAGTAGAAGGAGTGGAGGTGACATTAGTAGACGGAGAAGGTCTCAGGCATTCTGATTTGAGTTTAGCCCTGGTTTGTACATCTAAGGGAAAGCATAGTCAGGAACTAATGTAACTGCGAACATGTTAAATCGGAAACCACTCCGTAGATTTTGGATGATGGATACAGCGAGCATTAAACATAGGCAGACCCTGAGGTTCTAGAATAGTTTCAAAGGGGTCAGGAAACAATTATTTTGTTATTTTGGCAGGAGCGGAGGAAAAGGAATCAAATTACCAACATTTTCTGCATCATTATCGATGTCCTTGTTGCCTCAGTCGTCATCGGTGTCTAATATTTTAGAGATAAACTTTGATGACTTGACATGGATTTTTTTGGTTTTGTATTTGCACTTGGAAGGCGTATTCATTTTCCCCTCCTTACTCAGAGGCCCGTAAGGATCCAAATCTTCGTCCACGTGTGAGAAGACCTCACCAGTCACTAGTGCAGATTTTAGGAAAGTATACAGAGTACACCTTCTTAGACATTGAGGTTAAAACTGAAGTGGCTTTACTTTTTCTGCTATCCCCCGCAGAATGGGCCAGTAAAGTCTTTGATATATTTGCCATAGAATTTTCAATATTTTTAGACGTTTTGCTCATAAAAGCTAACACAGCTCTTTCCACTGATGAGTTAATAAACTAGTTCAAATAATTTTTAAGTTGGTCCCCATCCTTCTCAGGTCCCTGAGAAAAAGGGGAATTATCCAAATCCATTATAGATAATAACAGAAGTATACCACAGTAAAAACCATGGAATAAATGGTCAATATTTTGAAGGGGCGATAACTGCCCTTAAAGCACTTCAATAAAGACAGGAATAGCAGCGGCAGGCAAAGCTGGAATGCGAGGAAAAATAGGCGGGGAGTTAAAAGTGGCCACGCCCACAGGGCGTATTTAAAGCAAGAGAGTCTCAGAGACCACGAAACCGCAAGGACCAAGCAGAGTTCTGGCAAGTCAGTGAAGAGACGCGGTCACCTGGGAACGAAACTCCATGAAGGGCAACAGACACAAATATGGTAAGGACCACAGAAATGCCAATAAAATGTCATATGGAGTCTGCGAAGGAAAACAAAGCGTAATGGTCAATACGCAAGTAGACTGAAACGTTAACTATTGTTCGGTCAAAACAACTGGGATAAAAAAGATTTAATAACAAAAAAGAAAACCACCAATAACATTATTGAGGTTACGCGTATGAAACACTACAAAGCATTAAAAGACGTTTATGAAAAGATTATTGAAATATAGAGTACTTATCTTGAATGCGAACAGCAAGAAAAGAGGAGCTGTTTGTGGTCAAGAGGGCAATTTTACTGTCTGATACTCACCTATTGGTTCTTCTTTGTTCTATTGTTTCCCATTGGCCCGTTTTCTCTTTGGCCTCATGGGACTTGGAGTTTTGTATGTGGTTCTTGACTGCTGCCGTTATTAAAAGCAAGTTAAGTGAAGGCATAATTAGAGCCTCAGGTCTTGCAATAAAATGAGAACTTTACATGTATTCTCCTCAGAGGCATAATCACCAAGTGCAAATACAATAACATAATATTACATTTTTTTACAGGAAATGTATCATAAACTAATGTAATAAACTATGTTACTCAAATTGAAGAAAGTATTTCACATATTTGCAGAGTTTTAAATCATCCTCTAATTCAGGAGCAGCCCGTGCAAGTAAGAGTGGTGAGGCAATGGGGAAGGGTGGGGGGGACTCGATAGACAATGACGAGGAAACATAAATATTTAATTTTCCCTCGTCGTTGTCTGTCGAGTCGCCCCCTACCCGCCCTACCACCCTCGGTTTTACCTGCACAGGCTACTTTTACTCTCATTTCAGTTTATTTCAAATCATAACATAGCATGTAAAAAAAAATATAAATGGCAACAGTATTTTAAACACAATGAACAAATAATGGCATCTAACTAATTTATAAATAGCATCATTACTTTACTGTATTTTGATTCAAAATAGAAGGGTGCAATTATTTTGCAAACAATTTGACTATAAGAAAAAAAGGCAATACTTCCCTCTGGAGTGATTATTTGGACTCACAGTGGGTCACTTGCAATTTAGCTAACAGGTTGTCTGAATTAGAATATGAGAATGACAAGATCAATACGTTGAATGTAAAAATGCAGATCTCAAATTGTAGCCCGATAAATGATGTTATAATGCGTGTTCACACGTCCAACACAAAAGGTAATTATCAGGATATTTGCAATCTAAATAATTGGTACAAATAAAATTCAAACCATTTAGCAAGGATGACTTGAAAAAAGTAGCCAAAAAATAACAGTATATATGTTGCATTCAATTATCTTACCCTGAAGCACTGTGAGCTGTGTTCTTTCCCTGGATGAATGTCAGATTGATGCATTGATGCATCAAGCCTTGGTGAGATGTTCTTCTAGTCCATTCAAAGCTATAAAATCGGATAACAAACAGCGATTAATCACTTCCAAGCTGTTGTAATACTAGATATCGACACAAAGGGGAACAACCTTTACAACGCAACTTTTACAACGCACTACCTTTACAACGCATTTTTTACAACGCATAATCCATTACAACGCATGACATTACAACGCATGACACTACAACGCATTTTTAAAAACTACCTTTACAACGCATTCCATTACAACGCATACTACCATTACAACGCATACCATTACAACGCATAATATTACACTACACTATCCAACACTTACCCTACTGTTGCACCCCCTGGAGTTAGAATAGTAATTTTTACCTCTATACTATCCAACACTTACCCTACTGATGCACCCCCTGGAGTTAGAATAGTAATTTTTACCCCTATACTATCCAACACTTACCCTACTGATGCACCCCCTGGAGTTAGAATAGTAATTTTTACCCCTATACTATCCAACACTTACCCTACTGATGCACCCCCTGGAGTTAGAATAGTAATTTTTACCCCTATACTATCCAACACTTACCCTACTGATGCACCCCCTGGAGTTAGAATAGTAATTTTTACCCCTATACTATCCAACACTTACCCTACTGATGCACCCCCTGGAGTTAGAATAGTAATTTTTACCCCTATACTATCCAACACTTACCCTACTGATGCACCCCCTGGAGTTAGAATAGTAATTTTTACCCCTATACTATCCAACACTTACCCTACTGTTGCACCCCCTGGAGTTAGAATAGTAATTTTTACCCCTATACTATCCAATACTTACCCTACTGTTGCACCCCCTGGAGTTAGAAAAGTAATTTTTACCCCTATACTATCCAACACTTACCCTACTGTTGCACCCCCTGGAGTTAGAATAGTAATTTTTACCCCTATACTATCCAACACTTACCCTACTGATGCACCCCCTAGAGTTAAAATAGTAATTTTTACCCCTATACTATCCAACACTTACCCTACTGATGCACCCCCTGGAGTTAGAATAGTAATTTTTACCCCTATACTATCCAACACTTACCCTACTGTTGCACCCCCTGGAGTTAGAATAGTAATTTTTACCCCTATACTATCCAACACTTACCCTACTGTTGCACCCCCTGGAGTTAGAATAGTAATTTTTACCCCTACACTATCCAACACTTACCCTACTGTTGCACCCCCTGGAGTTAGAATAGTAATTTTTACCCCTATACTATCCAACACTTACCCTACTGTTGCACCCCCTGGAGTTAGAATAGTAATTTTTACCCCTATACTATCCAACACTTACCCTACTGTTGCACACCCTGGAATTAGAATAGTAATTTTTACCCCTATACTATCTAATACTTACCTTAAATGTAATTTAATATTATGCGTTGTAATGGTATGCGTTGTAAAGGTAGTATGCGTTGTAATGGTAATGCGTTGTAAAGGTATTTTTTAAAAATGCGTTGTAGTGTCATGCGTTGTAATGTCATGCGTTGTAATGGATTATGCGTTGTAAAAAATGCGTTGTAAGTGCATGCGTTGTAAAAGTGTGCGTTGTAACGTCATACATCCCGACACAAACAACCTCGAGATGCAAGATTATCGAGGACAAAATAACAAAGACCCAATATCGAAAGGAAAGTGCATATTGGAAAGTATAGATTTACTGTTCCTAGCTCCACATCGACACACACATTGAATACCTGTGCATCACATAGGTATACATATATGTACCACATAGGTATACATATATGTGGAGTTAGGTATAGAAAATCTATACTTTAATTTTCAATATTCTTTTTATATTTCGTCCTCGATAATCCGTCCCAACTATATTGTGGGTTAGATATTTAGAGTGTAGTTCCAGGGAGCACATATTACTGTCAAACAGATCTTTCAAATTACATTTTTTGCTAAGTTTTCATATATTCAAGGTACCAAAAGAGAAATAAAATGTGCAACAAAAACTTTTATTTACAAACTAGAAGTTTCAGCTGAACCAAAATGCTGTTTCGTTCAGGTCTGTGCTAACTTACAATGAAAAATTAAAGTTCTACAAATCAGCACTAAACATGTAGTTAAACATTGAAGCTCTTCAGCTCTGGGGATGTCAAGACTCCAGAGAGAGTTCTGATCGTTATACCTTGAGCCCGAGTGTTGAAGTTTGTTTAGCTGTAAGGGTTTTCTCCTGTGTCTTACAATATTCCATTATGTATGTGATGAACCATCACTTTTTTCAGAGCAACATGCTCCAGGAATTGATTAGGCTACCACCGAAAATGCTGCAGACTTGAAGAGTTGCAAATTTTTCATTGAACGCTGAAACATTTTGCAAATTAACATTAACTCTCAGGTAATGTGACCAAACACTCTAAATAATGAAATTATTGATAATTTAATTTCAACAAATTCATAACAAACTAATTGTCACACTTCTGTCACTGTTTTGGTTTCTAAACATACATGTCAGGACATTGTTATGTTATGTTAATTGTAGTCTATTTAGCACATAATCACCTGCAGGTCTCTTAGCGCTTGTACTCAGTTAGCCACAAGAGTACCAGGAACATGCAGAATTGTACTGTAGCCAAGGCTTCCCTAAACAAATAGGTCTTAAGACATTTCCTAAAGGAAAGGAGGGCAGAGTCTTTCCGAAGATTCTCCGGCAATTCATTCCAGATTCGGGGAGTTAGGACCGAGAACGCTCGGCCACCTTTTGATGCCAGTTTGACTCTTGGAAGGGCCAAAAAACCTGCCGTGGATGATTGCAATGTGCATTCCGGAACATAGTTCATCAGACGTTCCTTGATATAGCACGGGGCCTGACCAAAAATGGCTTTATTGGCAATGCAGTGGCCCATTAAACTTGGCTCTCAGTTTAACAGGGAGCCAATGTAACCTGTGCAACAAAGGGGTGGCATGAGCCCATCTAGGCAGCCTAAAAATCAGCCTGGCCACATCGTTCATGATCACCTGCAACTTGCTGAATCATTTCTCAGGGAGGCCAATGTACAAAGCATTCCCATAGTCTAATCTGGACACAATCGTGGCAGATACGATCATTTTTAGAGTGGTAGGTGAAAGCAGGAAAGCCAGCTTCCGCAACTGTCGCATTAGACCCAGGCAGGTGCCAACTACCGAGGACACTTGATTGGTCAAGGAGAGGTTGGCGTCTATCTTAATGCCCAGACTTTTAATGACCTACCCTGGCCTTGGGGCAATGCCAAGCTCCTGTGGCCAAAAGAGGTCGTTCCAGGGGTTCCCCTTAGGGGAGATCACAAGAGCTCAGTCTTGTCCGGGTTAACTTTTAATGAATTAGTTGTCATCCAGTTCACCATGTATCTGAGAATGTATTGGACGCTGGAATTATTTTGCAGAATAAGTTGAGTGTCATCTACATAATAAAATACTTGACAGTTCATAGCGGCTGGTGCTGCCACTAGTTGTTGCAGATACACGTTACAGAGAAGAGGAGACAGAGCTGAGCCCTGAGGGACTCCACAAGTAAGGTCACCCTTTTTTATATTTGGTCACCCAGTTGGATCCTTTGGGACCTTCCTGACAGAAAGGACTCGAAACACTGATGAGCCAGCCAGCCGATGCCCAGATTAGTAATTCTCAGCAAGAGTTGTGCATGGTTTACCGTGTCGAATGCTGCCGACAGATCTAACAAAATCAGCGCGCTCGCGTCTTTATTATCAGTTCCAGTTCTGAGCTCTTCGAGCACGGCCACCATCACAAGTTCAGTGCTGTGATGGGCCCTGAAGCCAGCCTGGCTCCCTTGGAGTAGATTATGTTCCTCAATGAAAGATGACAATATTGAGAGGACATGTTGCTCCATAATCTTTGCCAGAAAGGGGAGCTGAGAGATGGGCCTATAGTTTTTAAGGTTGGCCACATCCACCCCTGGCTTTTTCAGTAAAGGGGTGACTCTGGCTTCCTTCATGCTAATGGGCAAATAACCTGTCTCCACGGAATGATTGAGTAGTGAAAGAATCATACTTTCTAGCCTGGGAAGGGCCATACGAAAAATCCTTTGTGGACAGGGATCGGCAGGGGAGCCAGATTTGACCCTATTCATCAGACATGATATACGGGCTGAGTTTAGGTTAGGAAAGGTAGTGAGTCTCGCATCTGGGTTAGAGGGGATTTGGTTTTGATCTGTATCCACCTGGTACATTGGGCTGTTGTCTATCTCAATGAGGATGTCCCTGACTTTCTGGAGAAAAAAGTCCTGAAATGTATTGCAGTCCTTTGCATCCGCTGCAAATTTTTGTTCTGACTTCTGGCTAAGCTCCTTTAGAATTCTAAAAGTTTCCTTCTATTTATTGTCGGCCTCCATTATTCTGGCCACATAATATTCACCCTTCCTGTCTATATGGCCTTTTTATATAGCGTTAACAGGGCTTTATAGTGTGCAAGTGCGTCTGGATGGTATAGTTTACGCCATGATCTTTCAGCTTGATGGAGGATTTGTTTCCTCTTTCGCAGATCATTATTATACAAGGGTGCTCCCTTGCCCTTATCTCTTATTCTTGTGTAACATCTGTAGCAGAAGAGCATGAATAAATACATATGAATATCTTAGTCTTTTATCAATAACTGTGGGGTTTATATGATAAGTATTAATTGCTATTTTTCCTTTAATCCGAAAATGCTCTCTCCTCCTTGAAAAAATGAACCCTGACAACTCTTTCCATTTAAAGAATAGCTAACTATGTCAACTGAGAGAGGAGAAATATCAATTATACGAACTTTGACTTTAGGGTCTTAAGCATCTTAATGCATTGAGTCTGTGTTGCATTTAGATTTATAAGCAATGGAATGTGGAATTGTGTAATGGAATGGAGGATGATGTGGATTCTTGGGATGGCATTTGCTGCTGAAAAGTGGTGTTGAAGGATGTGCTTATAATCTTAAAGAATACAATTATCTTATTTGAGAAGACATAGATTTTTTAGTGTGGATGAGTTGGTGTAATCCATCATCCTTTTACAAACTTCGAGGATGGATGACAGCTCGTAAGATGTATTGCTGTTTTGACATGGGATCTGTAGTAACGTAATCCTGTATCTCTGTGGCAGCGTAATTCTGGAAGTATCTTGCAGGTGGTAATATACAAAAAAGATGGCTTCATATTAAATTGAAAAGGAGAGCCAGGATTTTTAGGTCTCCCAGTGATTTATTTGAATAATCAATATACAGCATTTTGGCATTGCAATGTGCTTGCTGAGGAACACGCACTGTGCTGGAGCGGTTGAGAGCAGACGTGTACCGATTTACTCAGCACATGTCAATGTTGCCAGCAGCTCATTTGTGATGCAGCAGGAAGGTATCAAAGTATCATTGCCTGACTTCTGTCACAGAGTGAGTATTGTTTGACTTCTGTCACAAAAAGAAGTTTGAGGTCTGAGCATTCACTTGTATTTCTACAGCCTGACAATGGTATGTCATGCACAGTCATGGAGCAGGAAATACATCAAGACATTTTACCTAATTTGTGTCACAGATGAAGACCTCAGGTAATGAGCACTAAAGCGTAATAGGATTACTCCTGGAAGTAAATGTTGGAGTTACAGCAACTGGAACCTGTGCTGACACTGTAATTGGATTGACTATACAACATTCAGTAGATTGTGTCAAGTGTGCTGAGACAGACATTTTGTATAATTTTCTGGCATTCATCCATTATTCTGTATAATCATAAATTTAAAATACCTAATTCCTCCTCCTGCATTCTTGCCTTCTCCTAGTGATCGCTCAATGTTATGGGAAGACTGATGAGAGGCATTCAAGACATATTCAGAAGCTATTGGTGAAGAGGTGTTTTTACCTAAGTGTAAATTGGACATATTATAACATAATTTGGGGGTTGAAGGAAGACATTTTTTTACCATTTACCTATTCCTCCCAGTAAGTCAAAAGGAGATGAGATGGATATAGAGGATGAAGAAGATACATTTTAGAAAGCCATGGAGGAGGAGAATTATAAGGCCAAAATAAATATAGTAATGGAGCAACATAACTTATTTTCTCATGGACAAATGGTGGGAGAGTCTGCGTTAAGAATGTTACCATCTACTTTTAGATTTAGGGAACTGCGGGATGAAATTATCAGAGACTAATTGGTAAATTATATCAACAATTGTAACATTCAAGAAAAACTTCTTAACATGAAATAAACATCTCTTGAAAAGGCTATTATGATAGCAAAAAGAGGCAAAAGTACCTCCCAGTATGCGAAGGAGGTAAGCCATGATGGACATGATAGGGAGTGTGTGGCTCCTAACATGCGAGGGATGGCCCAGAAATGTAAGAAGTTGGAGTTGAAGCAGACAAATTTGCATAATGGTAAATTGAGAGTTTCAACAAAGGAAGAATAGAAGGAAGGAAAGAAGTTGTCATGGAAATGCCACTGTTGTGGCAGTGAAAAGCATATTGCATCAGCTGCAAACAGTCCAGCTGTTGGTGTTAGATGTTTGAAATGAAAATAGAAGGGTCATTTTTCTTGAGTTTGTAGAGGACAAGAACAGAAGGGTAGAGGGAATGTAGTTTGTGATGATAAAGAATTTAACAGGGAAGATTATGAGGTGTTGGTATTTGCTGAGATGGAAGTGAACACCTTAATAGAACCATATTGTCCACGCAAGTGTGAGATTTACATTCAAGGAAAGCTTGTTGAGGTTTAGGTGGATTCTTGCTCTCCATATACTATAATTGATGAGGCAACATTCACACCAGCTATTCCACTGACTTGCAAGGCACTGAACCAGCCGACTTCCTCAAACCCCTTAATGACACCCTCGCCTCTTTGACTTACTCGTACCCAAACTTGTTCATACTGTTCCGAACAATTCATCTCTATTATCACTTCGGCTACCTGCCGAACCTTGCATAAAAATGTTTTGTTACTTTCTCAGCTATGTTTTTGCAAAATGTTTTATACTTACTCTGCTTTGTTTTGTAAAGCGATCTGATACCCTACTCTGGGTCCTGCTCGCACTACAGAAAATTCTAAATATAAATAAGAAGTTGGGTGAAATTGAATTATTGGAGGCCATTGTGGAGGTTGTTGTGGGAAGAAATTACCTTTGTTTGGGTGTTTTACTACTGACATTGACTTCAACTGACAGTATATACAATCTACAGTGTCTGTTGTAAGTGTTGGCACCAATCTTTTGGGATGGTTAGTGTGGTGTCTTGTGAGGTAACAATGATGGATCCCTTTTGGCTCCTGATGAAGTCCATAGAGCTATGACGTAACAGATAGAGTGCATTGCAGTGAAGGTTGGTTTAGAATGTTGAGTATCAGTTACACACAGATGAAAAAAGAAGTGTGATACCAATTGTGTGGTGTACTCATTTTCTGTTGCCCCAGCTGGGAAGACGCTACAAATGGGGACGAGATGGGGGTAAATAACCCAAAGATTGACAGTGCTCTCTCAATGAGTTTGCTGTGGCCCAGGCAAACTGCTTCTGCATACCACGTGTGCCGTCCTCGTAGTATGGAATCGATGCTGAACGCATGTGGAGCCAAAGTGCAGTTCCAGCCACTGTGAAGAAGTTACAGAGAATCTACAGATCATTGGTCAAGAACCTGTTATTCAGGCCATACATAAAGGTACTGCGCTACTATGTGACTTAGAGTTATACATAATAAGAGGGTTGTGCACTGTTGATGCTTACTTCAGAAAAGCGTGAGCATGTTGGACTGGCTGCATGTGAAAAAAAATGTCAGTGAAAGAAAGTTGATATGCCAAATCACCAAAGTCGTTCAAATATTGATTACACTGAAAGCAAATGGGTTTTCAATAGCTTTCATCAATGACAGTAGTGTGTCGATAAACATTATGCCTAAGGAAAAATATAATGAATTGCATCCCTTACCACAACTTATGTTGTCAAACACCAAAGTTTATACATGAACTGCCTCGACACCCTCAAAGATTCAAGGGTAATTTGTAGCGACAATGAAACACAAGAAAATTAAGGTGTAAGCACCTTTTCTTGTGCTTTAGGGGACAGTGTCAAGTGCCCGTCTACTCAGCTTCAGCACTGCTGCTTATATGGGACTAATTTGCATGACCTACAACATGAATGCTCACCATGAAATAATAAGTGAGTGCCCTTCATTGTTTCATGATTTAGGAAAGCTTACGACTATGAAAGTAAAGTTGCATATTAATGAGGATGTCCGCCCTGTTGCTCAAAGACATAGGCATATTGCTATCTATATACATGATTTTGTTGAAAAATAATTTGAATCATTTCTTAAACATGATATAATTGAGCGTTCTACTGGTCCAACAGCATGGGTTTCTCCCATCATGATATTGAACAGTGAAGGAGCAGCACGCATATGCGTTCGCATGCATTAGGCAAACAAGGCAATAGAAGGAAAATGACATCCAGGTCCATATATTGCTGATATGATAACACAATTAAGGTTACAAAGATTTTCTCTCACCTTAATTTGAAAAAAGTTTATCATCAGTTGGAACTCAAAGCAAACTGTAGGTACATTACAACCTTTTCTATACATGTTGGTCTGTTTCAATAAAAAAAGGCTACATTTTGGTGCAGAACCTTTTCAAGACATCACTCCATTCGACGTATCATACAACCTGTCATGAATGCGTTCAATTTTTGTGATAACATATTGTTTTTTCGAACTATCCAAAAGAAGCACGATAAGGCTCTCACACAGGTATTTCATTTACTGGCTGATGCAGGTTTGACTTCGAATGCAGATAAATGTGAGTTCCATTAGACAAAGTTAGAATTACTTGGCCATATCTTTTCTGATGGTGGTAAGACACCCTATCCTGCTAAAGTAGAAGCACTGTCAAATGCTGACCCCCCCCCCCCCCAAGATGTTTCTAAAGTGCGTTAATTTCTTGGCATGGTCAGCTACTGTTCTAGATGTATATGAGACTTTGCTACTATAAGTACTCCATTGAGAGAGTTGACAAAAGAATGTTTCATTTTAGTGGTCAGTGAGAACAGTTTTAAGAATATCAAACAAGTCATTGAATATACCACTGAAATGGCTTATTTTAATCAGAAACTTCATACAGAAGTTATTGGTGATGCAAGCCCAGTTCTGTTAGGTGCTTTCCTTGCCCAGCACAGTGGATACTCAAATGCTCAAAGGTGTATTGTGGCATATGCAAGTAGGAGTTTGTCCTAACCAGAGCTTGCTTACTCATAACCTGAGGAAGAAAGTTTAGCCATTGTATGGGTGTGCAAAAACTTCCTTGTATTCCTGTATGGAAAACCTTTTCTGCTAATCACTGATCACCAAGCTTTACTAAAAACATTTGGCAATCCAAAGGCCAAGATGCCTCCTTGCATTGAACGTTGTGAGATATGGCTACAAGAGTACAATTATAACGTTGGGAATAATCCTGGAAAGGATCAGAACCCTCCTGACCACTTTTCCAGAGGGCCCTTTAAAGTTCATGGCACTCCATCCAAGACAGCTGAAGATTATATCAACTTCATTATAAAATCAAACACACCAGCTGCCATTTTGTTAGCCCAGATCATCACTGACACAAGTCACAATAGTCCACAAAAGAGCTCCTACTAGACTAAACTTCTCTTCACAATGGACTTTCTCCTGACATGAGGAAAAATGTCCCTGTTTCTCCTACTGATGAGTTGCACATATATTTAAGTTTAATATGGTCCTAAAGACTGTGATAGATAAAAATTTTTAGAAACACTGAAACGTGCATTGACTGTTGGTATATCCAGTCCGGGTCCAGTACACCAGAATGAGAGAAGAGAATAAAATCCGCCAGTGTATGAGGGATCTTCTGTCTCTGGATTGCTGTATGGTGAGTGTATGATATGTGGTGTGAATAAAATGTCAGAGGAGAGTGTGTATAAAGAGGGAGAATGGGAGTGGTTACATTTTGAAATACATGTGTTTTTAAAGGAGGAAAATAAATGTATATAGCTCAATAATAAATGAAAAGTCACTTGGGTTAATGTGGAAATACAAATAAACATATGTAAGAACTGTAATAAGATATTGGATATAAATTGTTGAAAAGAAATAAAATAAATAAAAAATAAGAAATTTGCTATTAAAAAATATAGAGTGTGATCTGGATCTGTTCTAGTGGGATTTATTCCTTTGTGAAGAGAAGTTTAGGCCAGTAGGACCTCTATTGTGGACTGTCTCTCTTTGTTTTCCCCCAGTCCTATGCCTATTTTGAAAAAATAATAAGTGTGGGGGGCTACTGTTGTGTATTTTACGAACTACAATAGTGACATGCAAAGTTGAAAGATATAAATACACATCAGTCTTGGAACCAGGACTCTTGATCTCTCATCAGTGAGTGTGAATATCAAACATACAGAAATGTCAAAGATGAACTGTCCATAACCTTAAAGGGAGTTAAATGGTGAGGGTTTGATTATCTTGATTCCAGAGAGTTTGTGGCAGAATATGATTAAAGTGGCACACGAAGGACATAGGGGAATCATAGTGACATAACAAGCTCTCCGAGACCTAGTCTGGTTTCCATATCTCGATGAGCAAGTTGAGAAGTAATTAAAGGCTTGTCAGTTATGCAACTGCCTATCTACAAAAGTTAATCAACACTCCCTAAATATGTCAGAACTCCTGAAGTATGGCTGGGAGAGAATAGCCGTTGACTTTTTTGATCCACTCAACAACGGACATTTCCTGATGGTGTTGTAGATGAATACTTGCGATTTCCAATCATTGAGGATCTCTCATTCACCACTCAAGAATGAGATATTGAAGGACTGGATGACATCTTTGCGACATGGGGTGTTCCAGCCATCCTAAAATTTCACAATAGCCTGCTTTTTAAAAGTCCGGAGTTCAAAAACATTTTAGAGGATCTCAGTATAAAGCATCAAAAGAGCCCTCCTCTGTGCCTTCAGGCCGATGGACTAGTTAAGAGATGTATGAGCATAGTAAAGAAAGCTGTGCAACATGCTATACTTGAGAAGCCCAAACTTCAATCTGTGTTAAACTCTACATTGATAGCTTACCGCTCAACACGTCACTCGAACACCTGTGAATGCCCAGCAACATTGATGTTCAAGAGAGCAATGACAACCAAGATACCTCGGACGACCAATCAGAGAGAAAGAGATTAAATGCAACTCATACAAGGGACTTGTTTCAGAAACAAAAGATGAAAACATGTGCTGACCGAAGATGACATGAAAAAAACATCATCTTTCAGTGAGGAGACAGAGTGCTGGAGCGTCAGATGCAGAAAAAATATCTGATGCTTCCTTTGATGCAGAACCTTTCAAAGTGAAGTTGAATAAAGGACAGAAGGTAACTTCCCTGTGCCCTGGAAAGTCCATCACCAGGGAATCTTTTCACTTTTGGCATTGTATTCCTAGTACACCAGATCTCTATGGTGAAGGAGAGACTGATTCTGAAGCACCAGTGACTACTGCTGCCTTTTCACCACCTCAGCAGATCTTGAATCATGATGGTGGCAGGTCTCAAATTTGTACAACACGTTCAGGTTGAACACTTACAGCGACAAAGAGATTAATTGAAGAGATTTAAATGTATATATCTTTGTATATTTTATAAAATTAGTAGGTTTTAATTCAACAGAAGGGGAGATGTAGTTTCTTCTTAGTTACCAATGACAGAACCTTTTTGGCTCTAGATGAAATCCGTAGAGCTATGAAATAACGGATAGAGTATAGTGTACTGAAGGCTGCTTTAGAATGTTGAGTTTCACAGTTACGCACAGACAATAAAGATGTGTGATACCGTGCTCTAAATTTGAGATAATCATTTACAGGTACCCTGTCTGGGACGACGCTTCAGTCAGATTAGAGGTTGTTAGGCATGATTTTGGATCCACACCATCCTGATCAAGGTTTGTTCACAGATGCTGTAGCAAACATGAACCAGGAATGGAAAGATTTGTGTCAACGTGTTTTTTCACCAAAATTGGATTGTCTGAAAAGTGTCTGTATTAAACTTATGTTTAGATATGATGCCAAACCTGTTGCACATAGAGTTTGGGGGGTTCCCATGACCATGAGAACAGCTCTGCTGGAAGAATTGAACCAACTGGAGGCAGAGGGTTTTATTGAACAAGTGGAATCTGCTGAGTGGGTGAGTTCAAATGTTTTAGTGAAAAACACTGATGGTAGGGTTCGCATGTGTGTTGACTATAGAGATCTTAATACATCTATTTTGGTAGATCCGTATCCACTTCCTGATATTGATGAAATGTTATTTATTATAGGACAAGCTAAATTGTTTTCAGTTTTAGATTTATCACAAGTGTAACATCAAATCAAGTTGCAGCAGTCTTCAAAACACATCTTTTATTACTCCAGAGGGTTTGTGTAGATTTCTGTAAATGCCATTTGGACTGGCTTCTACTTTTGAAGTTTTTCAAAGAATTATGCAGAATGTATTTGTTAATGAGTCAAATGAAAAGTATTTTCAGGATTCCATTCTGGTGTTGGGAATGGTTGTCAAAGAGCATAATGAAGTGTTGGAAAGGGTGCTGAAAACATGTGTGATGCTGGATTTGAATACATTTTGATCTGCTATGGAACAGGTGGAATATTTAGAACATACCATTTCTGGCAGTGGTATAAGTCCTAAACTGAAATTGTTAGAGACAATAAAGAATGCGCCATCTCCCGCTATGATCAACTCAGATCTTTTTTGGGAATGTTGGAGTATTATGCTTAATTCATTGAACATTTCTCTGACATAGCTAAGGAATTACAGGAACAGTTCAAGAAGAATGTGAAGTTTTAATGGTCAGAAGAATGTGAAGGTGTTTTTAGGCAAACCAAAAGTAGTCTAGTTGATGCTGTGAACATGGAACCTTTTGACGTGTATGATCGATCAGTTTTGGTGACTGATGCCAGTTTGACTGGGTTAGGAGCAGTTTTATTGCAGAAAACTAGGAAAGAAAGAGTGGTATCTTTTGCTTCTCAAACTCTTAAGGAGGCTGAGAAAATGTACAGTGTTATTGAAAAAGAAGCCATGGCATTTGGCAGGAGATTAAACATTTCAAGACTTTCAATTGGGGAAACTCCTTTGAATTGAGGACTGGTCATCAACCTCTGGTATTTTCTACTGAAAAAGCTGCACCAAGCTTAGCAAAGTGGTTTTATTATTTATAAGAATGTTCTCATGAAGTTAAATATGTACCTGGATACATGAATGTTATTGCTGACGGTTTGTCACATTTGTCTTTGGAGACTGATGAGTATGATGTGCATGATGAAGCTGATGAGGGAAATGACATGTGTGTAGCTTTGGTATCCAAATGTTTTAAGGGAGCCATTACAGTAAATGAGTGGATGTCAGAGATTGGACTGAATGTGGAGATGCTAGAGATCAAGAAGTGTCTCGTTGAAGGCTGGCCAAAGGAAAAATATACGACTTTATTGTTGGATTGTTCAGAGAAATTTGTTAATAATACATTGAATCATGGTGACAAAGTGCTTGTTCCTGTGACATAGAGTAAGTGAATGGTTGAGAAATTGCATGAGGGTCATGGAGGGATGCTTGGAATCAAGAGAAAAGTTAGGAAACATTTTTTGTGGCCAGGCATAGATAGGATGCTTGAAATACAAGTGAGAGGTTGTTTACCTTGTACTAGGAGTGATAAGTCTCACAAATGCCCTGAAGAACCCATTATGCCAACAGAATTTCCATGGGGACTATGGCAAAATTAAGTTTGGACTTTTGTGAGCTCTTTTCAGTGAAGGGATGGTCTGGAAAGTTTGCTTTCTTATTGGTGGATTACTTTCCTGAGTGGCCAGAGGTCAAATTTGTGAATTGTGTGAATACTGATGCTGTAATGGAATGTTTGGGTTAAGTCTTTATGCATGAAGAGTGACCAAAGGAAATAAAAATTGAAAATGGCCCGCAATTTGTGTCTGGTTAAATGTAGGAAATTTTTAGGTACATTAGAGTTAGTCAGCATCGCACAGCTCTATGCCATCCACGAGAAAATGGTTTGGTAGAAAGATTAAATCAAGTTTTATCGGAAGGAGTACAATTGATTGCGTGTAGTGATTTGTATTAAAGGAGGGAAATTCAAAAGATGTTGTAGAATTATAGAACCACGCCCCATTCAGCTACAATAGCTACATCTTTTTATTTATTAAAAGGAAGAAATCCTCATTCCAAAGTGTATCCTGGATGTATATTTGTAAAAGAAGGGCTGGTGATAAATGAAAATGTATGAATCTCCCACATGGCTGAATATATATTTCCCATTTCCAAAGCCGTAAAATAATTCAATGGGTATTATTGATAGTATAAATCATTATCATCATTGGATATCAAGTCAAATCATAGACAAGGTGTCACATAGATTTTCAGAGTGTCTATAGACCAGATTGATCTATTAACACATGTTCTTGGAAATGCGCAAACAAGATAATAACGTGTGTATCATAATAATCCTTATAAATAATTCCCTTTGTCTCTTCAAGGTAAAACAATAAAATATAAATCTTCAAGAACCAAAATCTCTTTTAATAGTCATTGTGCCTTTGCCTTGATGTCAAAGATATTTTTTTTAGGTTGTCTGGACAGTTATTCTTCTCTGGCTTGTGATCTGGTTACCTGGAAAGTTCAAGGTTTCACATATAAAAATAGATTTTATTGTTGAGCTATGTTCTGCATCAGACTCTTGATTTTTAGATCCCTGAATTTATTTAAAAAGAGATCCGTGAAGACATCTTTTAATTTGATTGAAGTGAAAAACTTTCTCCCCAATGTTTTTATTCTTTTTATTTGAGTCAGTGTGTTCCTTCTTTTTAATGAGGATATTGTGTACCGAAGGGGAGATCTTGTTGACAATAGGAAACAGTAATCTTCAGCAGCAATGGAACTTGCACTCTTTCTCTGATCCCTGAACTTGTACAGGTAGTTTCTGTCACCTGTCTGATACTCTCATGCAGTACTTGTAAAGTCATAGTACATGTTAGTACACTCAGCATACCTTTCTACTCTCCTTTGGGTATGTGCAAAAGCATGCTACAAATGTTTTCACAGATTTTATCCACACTCATGAATCTTAGAAGCATTATTCATCACTTGCTCATGAGGTCAATACAGGAGAGAGATGCAGTGTTTTACCCTGTTATCAAGTCAAAGGGTGACATCATAGTAGTGAATGCTGAAGTGCTATGTAAAGCATTAGCACCAGGGATGTTGGTTGTGTTGTTCTTCATTGGTGCTACTAGTGAGCCTATAGGATAATTTTTTTCTCAAACATACAAACATACTATCTCCCACGTCTGCATCCTTAAATTGCTTTTGATCCATTTCCGCTGTTTCAGGGCTTTTTTATTTGCATAGAGCATGCCTCAAACTCAAAACATCATTTTGACATACCAATAACAAGTTCTGTAAAGTATGGCAGTGCTGTGAGAACAGTTTTATTAATTGTTATCAGTTCAGCTACTGGACTACTCCAAAGCAATCTGCAATAATGATCTGACTAAGAAGTATAGTCATTGCCCCATTTTCAATACCAGATATAATACATGGGATCCAGCAATCCCTGCATAAAAGCCTGTCTCTAATATGCTTACTACAGGCAACGTGTGACACAACTATTCACCTGTAATACAGAAAGGACATAGCAGCTTAGCTTTAATGACTTAATACAACTGAGTTCTGACATCAAAATACTTACTGCCAGAGCCAGCAGCTGAAGGGAAAGGCAGCTGTTTCAAAAACAAAAATAATGTTTTTCCATTTTCTGCTGTTTTTTTACATGAGCAGTGAGAAGCAGATAGGAGCAATATATGGATTTTTTTATATTTTATGCTCACTTTAGGACATTATAGGAAAAATCGAATCTCTATTCATGTTCCTTCACATTCTGGGATAGAGCATTTTTTAAAATTAATGTTTATATATGTGTGGTAAAGGCATGTGTGATAAAGGCATATGCGTATTAAAGGCATGAGTGGTAAAGGAATATGTGTGGTAAAGGCCTGTGTGGTAAAGGCTGATTCCTCTCAGTAACTTGCAATATCCTTATAAAGTACAGCAGGAGTACCTTCTTCCATATATAATGTCATCCCTGGCTCTACGGATATAGTGATTGAATAGCCATCTATATATACTCTAGGTATATCCTTGTGTTAGTTTTTATTAAAGGATTTATGTGAGGAATGGAGACATGCATTCATGTTGTCATCTGATCCTACACTCTTTAACCTGTGTTCAGCAATGCAATCATAAAAATTAGCCTCTGCAATAAAATCTGACAGAGACACGAGAAAAGTTTAAAACGTTTATTTTATCTATCGTGCTCTAGGATGCAGAATACGTGCCACAATAAGTAACAAAACGCCTAACACAAATACTTTTAGCATAATAGGTAGCCCATAAATCATGAAAGGAGCTGGTATCAGGTATCAGAGCGCTTTACATGAGCAGCAGTTGCATTACACAAGGACACATTCATTTTCTTTTTAGGCACGTGGAGATTAAGTGATTTGCCCAGAATAACAGGATGTTAAGTGTCATTTCCGAGACTCAAACCCAGTTCCCCAGATTTGAGATAGACCACCCTAAGCATTAGGCCACATCCTCTCTCCAAATTATATAAGAAAGGATAGCCTAACCCCCCTCCCCTTCCACAGAAGCAGAGTGATTATATATCAGTAGATCTCATCCCTGGAAAGATCCCACTCCAAGTGTGTTGTTACCTATCTATGCATACCAATATGACAAAAGTACGTGTTCCCAAACAACAGTCGCATTTGTATGTTTTGTCTAGGTGCTAGGGTCTAACCAGAACAAAATACCAAGGGCCATTGTTGTTTGACCTTGTCTACAGTGTTCAGACTAAATCCCAGGAAAGAACAGAATGCAAAAACAACAGCAAGTTCTATGTGAAAGTACAGTGTGGCACAAAACAAATTAATTTTGTATAGTAACATGTGCAAAGCAGAGAGCAGCATGCAATGTGCTCATGATAACACAGGGAAAATTATAATGGGCCTGCATGGGACATATGACAGCACCAGATGTGTGCAATACTGAGAACATAGCAGGTTTCCACTAGAAATGCTGCCACAGTGAAGGACCTAATTGGAGCATCACAACTTAGGTCAGGCTACACCACTCACAGAATCTGGAAATGCTGAGTGAAAGTATATATTAGATTCATTAGTGCTATTAGTGTCCCTAAAGGAAGTTCTGGTCCTTTAGTACTGTTGCTATACGATGGATAAAGCTAATTTATACTACTCTGACTATATTACAGGTGAAGTGCAAACTCAGAAGCCAATTCTAAAGAAGTGAAAATCTAGAGCCCTGACATTGGGCAAGACCATGATCAAGATATGAAAGGGTCCACCATGTGGATCTATTGATTTAATTTTCAAAGGTCTGCACATAACCTCCATTGGCCTTTTGACTTCAACACTCCTAGTAGGGAATTCTTGTAGGTACTATAACTAGAATCTATGGCCACTCTCTCTACTACATTTTTCATCATTTCAGCCAAACACTCCATTTCTTTCAATGACAGTAGATACTCTCTGACAAAAACAGTTCCACATTAGTATCAGCATTCTAAACAACAGTGGGGAAGGTGTTGGACTTTGGAGAGGTTAGATTTACTATTTCCATTCCAATCTCAGCAACAGTAGAGTAAATATTGTACTTTGCAAGAATTACATTTACTATTCCCACACTAACACAAACAAAAATAGGAAAATGTGTTGGACTTTTGAGTGCTTAGATTTACTATTCCCCCTCCAATATAAGCAACAGTAAGGCAAGTGCTGGAATCTGGAGGGGTTACATTTACTATTTCCATTCTAATGTATGCTAAAGCAGTGAAAACGTTTGACTTTGTGGGGTTAGGCTTACTATTCTCACTCCAATGTAAAGGAAAACAAGTGAAGTGTTGGACTTCGGAGGAGTTACATTTACTGTTCCCAGACCAGTGTAAGCAAGACTAGGGAAAGTGGTGGACTTTGGAGGAGTTACATTTACTATTCCCAATCTAAACAACAGTAAATAAAGTGTGAGACTTTGGATGGGTTACATTTATCATTCTCACTCCAACATAAGGGAAAACATTGAAAGTGTTGGACTTACAAAAGTCTATATATACTATTCCAACTTCTAACCACTATTAAATCAACATTTAAATAGCTAACAACATAAAAATGATCACAACATTTTCATAATAAAAAATACATAAACCACAAATAAATAAAAATTGTAAAAAAGGTAATTTATAAAAAAAGAATATTACATTTAAAATGGATGCACGTCCCTCCCTATTACCCCCCCAAAAATCCACTACCCCCAAGAAACATAAAATAAAATATAAATACACCAAAATGAAAGTAAAACAAATATAATTCACACAAATAATACATATAAAATACCCTTTACAAAATGTTCTATTAAATACAATTAAAATAAGAATGAATTTGTCAAAAAAAATATTATAAATTAAATACCATTCCACTATGTTCCCCTACTACCCCAACAATCAGTAACTAAAATATAAATTAGTACTTATACAAAAATAAAATATACATAATAAATCACAAAGTTCACTTACATAATTAAAATAACAATTGATCAATCAAGCAATTAACAAAATGAGTCACCAATTTAATTAACATAATATTATTTAAAATTAAAAAAATATATAACGTTCCTTCTTAATTTACCACAAACCCAGCAACCTGCTGCTAAGTTATAAATTACTGATTAAATTGATATTTTTGCAGTGACGTTATTCTTGGCACAATTAAATAGCACATTATTTTTTAATCGATATTTGTATTATTCACACAGGAAACCATGTAGCAATTAATAGGTCACAAATTTTGAATCCCAGCAAAGTAGCAAATCCTTCCAGGAGAAAAAGTGGAATGCCCTCTCTTGAATTGAGTAATATTTAATACCCATAAGCAGCGTCTTGACAGTGGCAGAAGTTTGATAGAATAATAGTTGTTTTAATGCTTATTTTCCAACACACAGGCTGGGTTACATAGTAAATGTGGTAATTTTATGCTTTGGTTGTCTGTACACCATTGATAGTATTGCTCTTTCAACAATATTGAGTGATATTGTGTCACATCAGAGATATATTTTGAATGCATGTCTAAAAGTGTAATTAAATATGACTGAAACCCTGCTAAATGCCAAAGATGCACTCTCACATTGTTTAGTTTGAAAAAGGCTGACACCTTTTCAAATACATTGTTGTTGAATTTCTGCATTGCAGTATAAATAAGAAGCTGTAGGAGAATGGTTTCATCCATCATATGGTGGTATTTCTCCCCCAACCCCATGTGCTCTTCTTCTAAGATCATTTTCCTGCTCAATTTTTCTTGGTGAATTTAAAGAATACAGTTGCCATTGGGGAGACTCAGTCTCAGGGACGTTTGTGCTGCATTTGTCCATTGAAATCTGTGTTGAGATAGCTATTCTGATTTCTCATCAGTTGAGCAACGTCATCAGTCATTTGTCTGATGGATTTCTCTATAGCTGAGTCCTGTGTACAGAAGCACAAAGAAGCTACTGAATTTCATTTCAAGGTTCTTTCCTATGATTGTACTGGGTGCTCCTCCTTTGAGATGGAAGGATTTGACTTTCAAAAGTTCTTCCTTGTTAAGGCTTAACATTGTGTTGCATGTCCTGGGTGGCATTTACAATTATGCACTCGAGGGTCTTAGCAGTGTCGAAATCTCAGGCTAAGTGACTTAATGTATACTCTGGCAATCCATAATAGTATGTTCATCTCCAGCTTTCTACGTGACCTCCACTGGCTTAAAGTGGAAAGCAGTGTCAAGTTCAAAGCCTTGAGCTTTTTGTTTAAGATCAAGTCCGGCACTGCTCCCCAATATCTGCACGCCTTAACCCAGCCTTACCAACCTAAATGCCTGCTGCGTTCCACAACCCAGGGAAAATGTTTGTTTTGGTTCCCAGAGTTAAACTCTCACGGATGGGCGGCCGCTCCTTTGCCTTTCTTGGCCCTACTCTGTGGAATACTCTTCCTGCATCCCTTCGCAATGAAACAAGCTTTGCAAACTTTCGCAAAAGTCTAAAGACATGGCTGTTCAACCAATAATACCGTTACTTTCTTTTTCCATTCTTCATGCTCGCACTGGGAAATCCTTTTTGGGTAGCTGTGCGCCTTATAAAACTAATCTAACATAACTTAACATAACTTCAATTCCTTGCTATCTAGAGCAATATTTTTGGAAACCTGAAAAAAAGGCCCATTTTAGCGACTGAGCACAGTCACTAACGGTTTGATCCTCCTGACAGGTGAGATTATAAATTGAAGTGAGAGCATATGTGAATTTTGTAATCACTTAATTTCTTGCCCATGTTATCTGTGTATGACTCCCAAATGATGCAATCTCCTGCCTTTACACTCACAATGAAAGTCTCATTGTCTGGGGAAAAACTTCAAGAGAAATAAATCATTTAATAATGTCACTCTTACATTCTTTGACATCTTCCTATGCACCTGTGTTCAAGAATCCTCTACAGAACTAGAGGTCAGGTATTTGTCTGGGTCTTGGTATCCAGAGACAATGGATCTTTAACCCTTTCATGATGTACTTCATTATTATAAGATGTGTATTCCTCCTTCTCTCAGGACAGGATGAGTCTCTTTACCATGATACTTTGCTACTCTTTTTCTTTTGTTAATATCTATTATCTATTATCGGAATCTCTTTTACACCTAGACATTTCATATTATCTTTTATATCAGGAGCGACCCCTTCTGACGCTCTGAGTTTAGCTCCTGATCATTCATGTTCAGGCTGAAGGCTGTCTCTTTGTTCAATGAAGCTCCTAAAAGAAACTGAATCAAGGGGCTGTGGCAAGCAGCTCATGACGTATGATGCAGGTTCTCCTAGACAAATCCTGATGCCCAGTTTGGAACCAGCTTGCCTGATTTGATGTCTGTGTCTATTCGTGGTACCTTGAGTATCTCCGGTGAAGGAGACAAGATCTGGATTGGGAAATAACCAGAGGCATTGGTATTTAAAATGGTGGCCTGACTCAAGAAGAGATGCCATAGGACCCAGGAGATGCTGGAGGCCTCAAAATGTCAACCACCCAAAGGGTGTTGCCACTTGAGCTATAGATAGAGCTGAATATGACAGAGTGGTGCCTCTGAGATGTGTTGAAAGCTGCATTATAGCCAGTTGCAGGATCCATTGAACCATGAGAACTGAAGTAGTTGGCCTTTGATTCTAGCTTGAGATGAGCCTGTCCGTCCCTCAATCTGAAGTAGCACATCTGATCCCTGCTGTATGATAAGGAGTGAAGCAGTCAGAACCACGAAGATGAGAAACATGGAATAGGGAAAGACTCCTTCTACGAGTGAAGTACCCCACCCCAAGAAATCCCAATACCTGGGGTTGATAATATAGGCCCTCAGCTGGAGAAGTGCCATATTCTTATACTAGGTCTGTGAGAGAATTGTAGTATTTATCTGTGGTGGAGAGACGGATGGAAGGACTGCTTTTGTTGCGTCCTAGACATTGGGAACAGATAGATTCTCTCCGTCAGCCCTAATTTTGGACATAGCAGAAATCCCAGAGACCCATTCATTGGCCAAAGGGAGAAGGGATCTGAAATCTTAACACTAAGCAGGAGAATGGGATGCTGACCTAGTGGGCTGGTCTAAAGGATGGCTACATGACTGGTAAACACTTGCGGCCCAGGTGCCTTGCGCCTAAAGAGGGGTTTAGAGGCAAAGACTGGCAACAAGGAGAAAATATGGGTTAGCCAATGGTCAACAAAGGGAAGAGGTTAATGTGTTCGATATTGTGTGGAGAATGCGGCTTATGGTCATACCCTGATTAGCTAGTTAAAATCCTCAAAGCTATTGCAGACACAAGATATTCTAGAAAAAAAGATTGAAACCATGGTTGTTGACATGGACTGCTACGAGACAAATGCAGTTCAATTCAACAATAAGGACAGAACTGTGCTCAATGAGTTGCATCTGGGTTTAAGCAATTGAAAATGCAGGTACAAGACCTGACTGAGAGGGCAGTTGGTTTAATATAGGGTGGAGGACTTAAATGGTCACTCTAGATGGAACAATAGCTTGGTGATGACCTTTCAGATGGATTAGAAGCAACCAATATGGCACTTAATCTGACACTCTGGCTCACCAAAGAGGTGGTACCTGAAGGCCTATATAATTTCCATGCTAATGAAAGGGCACCCACGGTGCTGGTGCACTGTCTGCTACTATGCTCACCCCAGGTCCTACTGTAACATGGCTGCTATGCTATTGAGAGAGGGATGTGATATTGCAAAAAATGTGCAATACAAGCTATTTTAAGGAGAAGATCATCAACTTCATTTTTGTTTCAGATTACAATGACGCAGTGCAAGACCAGCATTCATCCTTCTTGCCAAAGAAGATATAATGTAGAGAGATTACTGTGTCATGTATGCTTCTGTTTCCAGGAACGCTGAAGGTGATAATTGAGGAATATACTATTTCATTCACTGAACCCAAAGAGGCCTTTGATTGGGCTGAAGAATACACAGCCACAAAAAAGAAGTCAATCCAGATTCCGTCGGACATAAAGGGTGTCTTTGAGCCATGTATGGGCTCGAGAGGGTCCATGTTGATGCTGGTCGACTCAAACCAAAACAGAAGGTGTCCTCATGAATTAACTGTGCCAGCATCAAATTCTCCTGACTGCTTAGGTTCTGAACATTATTTGGCAGAGGATGCCATGATGCATAAGGCTATTTTGAGATCTGCTGATATATTGATGTAAACTCTTACTCAATGAGAATGTGGAATCAGTCGAAGAGTACATTTACAACCATAAATTGTTTTATTTAAGTTTTCCCTAGGGAATGCGGGACTCTATATCCTATGGTTAGAAGGTAAGGTGTAGTAGTCAGAGAAAATAATGAACAATAGTCACCCCTCTACTTGTTACCCTGTATAATGGAGATTGGTATTTCGTTTACAGGTCTTTATTAAGATAATGAATAGGGTGTCACTGCTTAGCCATCTGGAGGAGGTTGTTTGCTGGGTTTATGTTTGAGTTTGAAATTTGTGGGTCTTGTCCAAATCTTGTGTATGCTACTAGGAGCAGAGACACCGGTGATCTGAGTGTTTGAGCTACCGTCAGGCTTGTTGGAGGAGACTACACCCCAATTACTAGAAAAACAATATGACACGTGTAGGCAAATATCGTTTTTTTGCATGGAACATCAGGGACATGTGTAGTAAAAAATGTATTCACATTTGAAGCGGAATGGTGCTCAGATCATTATTTACAGGAGGCACATTTGATCTGAGTTTTGATGAACAAACTGAAGAAAGGATGGGAAGAGCAAAATATCTTTGTAGGCGTTTCGTCTTATGCTAGTGGAGTCCTGGTCTAGGTGAGGCCAGGAGTGTTCTTCAAGACTGTTAGGTTAGGTGTGACTAGGGAGAGGAGACATGTTTTTGATAATGGCAACCTGGATAGAGTGGAAGCACTTGTAGCTAGAGTACATGCACCTAATGTAGATCAATCTGGTTTTCTGGATACAAGGTTAATATGGATGGTACAATCTCCCTAAAAGACAATGTTCATGGGGGGGTGGGCTTTAATAGCATGTGTGGCATGTCCTTGGATCTATCCATCCACCTCTGCCAGCTCAAGGTTGGTTGATTTCTGGAAGATGTGCAATCTCAACATTAGTGTTATTCCCATGTGCACGATCTCCATATCAGGATGAACAGAATCTTTTGGACTCATCTTTACTCACCTCATTTTTGCAGGTCGAGTGCTTTGCAGAGCTACACCAAATCACAATTGCCTTATAATAGTGTTACAGTGTGAAAAAACTAGAATCACTTTCTTTTTGGAATTTTCAAGAACATTATTTAGAAGATGGTACTTTTAGTAACACTATAGGAGATGGATGAGATATGGCAAAACTTCAGGATCGACAACTGGAGCCCAATGGCGGCTGGTGGTGTTTTAAAATGGTGAGGCAATTGTAACTGACAAGTATTACATTAAGTGGGCAGTGCCAGCACTCGTAAATGGGGTTGGGAGGGATCATCAAGAGAGTTTGCCTCCAAGGTCTTTTAAAACTAGAAGCATTGTGGTGCATTAGACAACACATTTCACACAAATAAACTGTATGAAGATGTATAGTTTTAAAAAGGCAATTCTGTAGGGACACTAGTCTCTATGACATATTTCAATACTTCTGAATATTCCCCCTGAAGCGTTATGTATTTGCAAAAATAAATACTACTCCCAGATGCAATGCAATAAATGGAATGTAGTAGCAATATGATAAAAGCACAGTTACAAAAAATATTCCCTACCATCTTTGGACAAGGCATGCAGTATGCCTTTGCATAGCACTTCATACAAGGTTCTGCCATTACTTAGCTCTATAAATAACATATTATGGATATCAACTTAAAATGCACTGGAATGAAAAGCTGCTTGCTTTGTCCTTACAGGGACTCCAGCTTCTGCCCTACAAATCGCAACAGATGTCAGTAGTAAATGTGTTAGTATTGTTAACTCGTGGAATGCACTTGGTCAGACGTTATGCTGCTTTTGATGAAACTCAGAAAGCCATACCTGGTATGGGGCTGTGGTGTGTGTGCCGCCATTCAATAGGCCCCCAGAGCAGCTAGGACAATTATTACTTGCAAAGTCGCACCCCAAGGATGATTGGTTTCCTCTGATGGTGCGACGGATTTCCAGGAAAAGCCCTGTCCATCAGCGACCGCCTGCAGGATAGCAAATGTGATGACTGGCAGTCAGTGTTCTAGTAAAAATTAAAAACAGACTTTGGAATGGGGGAATCTGTTGAAATTGAAAAGGGCGGGGCACGTCATATGAGGCAGAGCTTAAGGCAGCAGAGACTTGACAGGTCTGAATACACGGGCGCCATGTTCCAATACAGCATCACCTCTTTTTCTGGGAATTAAAAAGGTGAACCCTGCTTAATGGTGTCAACAATGTGTTCATGCGCGCATGTGCATAATTCGCCTGCTACCTTGCCCTCATTGGACTTCAAACCATATAGTCCGGCACAGATATATTACATTTTAAATTCAGGAATAAATATGTTCAAGGAGCTCGTAGGATAGTGGGTCGTGGCCCCAGCATTCCAATACCAACAGCTACTGCTAAAGCCTTAAAAGAATGGAATGCTTTTGAGCTGGCTGTTCATGGATAGTGAATTAGAACTCTGCATGTGGTAAGGAGAGAGCTAGAACATGAACTGGGGCACTATAGAGTAGGTTAAACGATCTACAAAAGGACTTTTCTGGAACTAGGAAAGTGCAGAAGTGGCCTGGACTAAAGGGAATGCATGTTGAATATCCATGCAGAAAGAGCATCAATGGGTCAGTAACTAGTGTTGATGGATTGATACCAGGAGTTCCCCGATAATGGGTATTTGTACTCCATATATGGAGGATGTGTGCTGTAAACATGAGATAAATTAGGAATTTCTTGAATATGGTAGAACCGCATAGCGATTTGGAGCAGGTATCCCTGAGACCTCTATTCATGGCCCCTAAGGAAGAAGCTGAGGAAATCTAGGAAGTTTTTCAGAATTTCCTCCACTTGCTGATCCACCCTGACCAGAGTAGCTCTATGCTAGGCATTGCACCTGACCTAACATTAGTAGACTCTTTCCTATGACAAAGGCTGTTCCTCTGAAAAACTCTCATCTTGTGGATGCCGCCATAGAAATGAAAAAGCTTTTGACACAACTAGGTAATTGTATTTATTTGCTTTTCTGAAATGCATTGGTTTCATGGAGGGATGAGAAGATGGAATCTCCCAGATTTATGCAAATCCATCTGCAAAGGTCTGCATGGGCTGTATGACTTCCAGACCAAACAAGACAAAAAGGAGAACATAATAGGGGTGCCCTTTGTTTCAGTCTCTAAAAGAAATAACGGGCATCCGTACAGCTGGTACATCATGACTCACGCTATCTCGCTGTGTGTAGCTGAGAGAAATGTAAATGCATGGATGAATCTGACAATATGGAACATGGAAGAGTTTGGGAGACTGTTGAGCCTGAACATATTTATGTTGACATATGCATTGATTTTTGGCTTTGTTGTTAATGGAAGGAATAGTATTGGCAAAGATAGTCATTTTCTGTGTTTGTTGTACTAGTTGTTGTACTAGCTGCAAATTTGCCTGTACTGTAACTAGCTGGGTTGTTTAAGGAACTGGATTCCATCCTGCTTGACCCATATGGAGCTTGAATAGGAAGAGAATAGCTCTGTGTACAATTTGATATCTTCCTTTTGAGTTCTGGCCTACAAACTCAATTATTTTGCAGCAAAGCTCCATAGGGTACCAAATGACTGTTGGCCTAGCTACTCTTAGAGGGTATATTGGTGAAAGAAGGCCTACAGAGGGGCGATCTGACTGGGTTGTTTATTAAGCTGAAAGGCTAGATGGAAAGGCTATTTTAACTATTGAAAGAACCAAAATATGGGCCAAATAGCAGCTTAGGAAAACTGGTCTCAGGGGCGACATAAACTCCAAGGGTGCTGATTCAAACCCTGCTGAGTTCGAATAGATCCTGATCATCTCTCAGATAATCTAGTCAGATACTGGCTATGGGAGAGGCAGGGGTGGGAACATTTGGAACTTTTATGAAGCTAGAGTGATTCAATATTTCAGCGAATAAAAGAGTCCTGACACTTCTGCCTGACATTTCTTGATGCATTTGAAAGTAGTTGAAGCAGTGAAAGGAGCCTGGGGAAGGGAGGATTTAGAACCATCCTTGCGTGAACTACAACACAAAGTGTTGATGATGTGTGAGCGAGGACAATTAGTGGCACTGCCACATCAGGCTCTGCTAGGAATTCTAAGTTTGTCCTTGAGGGTATTTAAAGGAAGGTTTCCAGCAACGTAAGGCCTGGTTTGGAGTTTAGGGGACATGTTACTCCATCATAAACTTGACCAGTATCCCATCCACCTTATTGCAAGTGCATTATTGCCTATGACACTTCAAATAAGAAGGATGGGTTATCCTTCATGTTTGTCAGGGTACCTATACACCAAATGCTAAATCAATTCCTTAGTCTGTTTGCTGGGAGAAGCAGAATTGAAGCTGATTCTCATATATACCCTCAAAGTGTCCACAAATTCCCTGTTGAAGCTTTAGCAATTTAATAGTTAGAATACATACGGGTAGGGAGAATATATTCAGTACAGGCAGCAGCTTGCACACCATATAATAGTAATATAATTTTTTTCACATGGTATGGCTTTGACCATAAAATAGTGAAAGATTGTGAAAAGGTGACTGTTATTGTCATGGAAGGATAAAGGGGATGAGATTGAGAACAGATGTATAGTATACTTTGTATACTGACTCTGTGGCCGTACCTCAGAGAAAGAAAGGTAGCTGCAAATTTATAGACCCTGCTTTGCTCATGACAAAATTGGCATTGCAAAGGGCTGGTTGACAGCTAGTGTTCCAGATACTACACGTTGGAGAAGTGAAGTGATGAAGTTGGTAGGCCTGGAGTGTGTGATACTCCATGGAAACAGCAATACAGGTGTCAGTGGTGGGGCAACAGTCAATCCTGGGACACAATGACATTAGATTTCAAGGATAAGGGAAATTATGAGAGGCCTTTCTGGTATCTCTGGAGGGACAAGTCATGTGTGTCTTGTATACCTGGACATTAGGTTGTGTACATTGCTACTTCAGTTGACTACGCCAACCCCTGAAGTTGGGACTTCTTGCCAGAGGAGGAAAGTATGATGCAAATACCATTCATAAATGGCTAAAGATTTGTATCCCCTTCAGGTCACTACATTGGTATTACACTCAAGTTATGGAGATATTACCCTAATTGTAACAAGGCAGTTGGGATTACACATATAAGTATTGAAACAATCACATGACTAAGAAGCCAAAGTCCTAACAGTCTATGTGATTTATAGCTCATTAATTTGACTATTATCCTTTGCTAGAACTCAATCAAGTGATGTATGGAGTCAAAATAAACAGATTATTGTCAGTTGTATCAGTATTGTCCACCCAGTATAGGAGTATCTATCCATTTAATGATGTTTTAAAACAATTAAAAACATTCAAGGGTGTTTAAAAAAAGTCACTGAATGAACAGTGTCAGTGAGGTCATAAGTGTCTCTAGGTCTTTGATGCTGTCTGCATCTCCTATCTATTCCAGCTGTTACATTACTCTCATACTTATCTTTGCTACATCCACATTCTCTGGCATGGGTGAATTCCAATGCTCAGTAAAGGCAAAGGCGGTTGCTGAACAGTACCTGGAACTTTCCATTTGAACTAGTCACTCCCCTTCACTGTGTAATGCATGTGTCATGTGATCACTTGGTACACTCTTTAAAGCTCCTACATCCTACTATTCTGGGAAATGTTCACATAGTTCCACTCTTTCCAGTTCATGTGAAAGTGCCTTTGGAAAGATGGCTTAGATGCTTTTACAATTGTTTCTGAACATCTTTTCCCAAATGAGCTTTTGTCTGACACTAACTCTGCTCTTTTATATTTTTACCTGATCATGTCTATTTATACTGTCTGCCTATAAATATTCTACTTCTGTGGAGATTGTAGATTACCATTATCAGTTTTGCTCTTATCCCCCAAGGCTTTTTATTCCTTGACTTCACTCCCTGTTTATACATTTCATTCATTTAGAACCTTCCTCGACCCCATCTGAGTCCCTTTAAGGCACACTATTCAAGCACATGCCTCGCTCAAAGTAGATGGTGCTTTTGGGAAATCATTAATCTACTGTCATTGTCTGTGAGTAGTGTTCTAGTTGTTTGTTTCCTGTAGGCTCAGCCAGTGTTTTCTTCTATTTATATTAGTGATCTCATTTTGGAAGTTATCCACATATCTGCCAATTGCCTTAATCTCATTCTTGAGGAATAATATAGTATATAGCTAGATAGTTTCTAATAACAATTTCTACTCCAGCTAGTCGATGCTTCTCTGATGGGCATGCCAATGCCCGTTTAATACCAATAATGAAGTGCAAAAATCAAACCCAGCTCACTTGTTGTAGTCATAATTTACTAATAGACACTTTAAAAATACACTATACGTTCTAGAGTTAATTCATCCAAGTCCTGGAAGCTATCACTCAACTGTCCACAGTTGCCACAAAACAGTTCAGCTAATCAATGATTATTGAAAGCTCTCCTTTCTCCCATTGCAGGTGAACCTGATTTTCTAATTAGTATGTCAAAGAAGCTTCTGAGGCCTGATAGATGTGGCAAGTCAAGGAATTAATGGCGAGAACCAAGCCAAGGTTGAGCTAGGGGTGTGGTTTGGCTTTAACAGTCAAATCATCAGCCGACTGATCAAAAGATTTGACATTGAAATAATACAGCAACAGCCCTGTAAAATCATGATAGAGACCCATTCAGATTAAAAAAAGATTGAGTTTTGAATGCATTTTTCACTTTATGAGTAAGTAAATAAATTGTCCTCTACTCCAGTGCCCTGACAACATTGTCATTCATAAATTAAGCAAACACATGGCCACTATGACCCAACCACCTGAGTCTCTTCCCTCAACTTCCAACCCCTAGCCCTCTCAGAGATTGGTAGGACTTATACATCATGTTTTTGTTAATATCTAAATCATGTAGGAAGAATCAAATGGTCAATGGCAACAGAGTACCATCTCTGCCAAACTCAATCTCTGCCTACCTCATTTAGAGTCAAGTGGACCTATAGTATGTTGACTGATGTTTTGTCATTTGTCCACTTGTCCTGAGTAGGTGGAAAAAAATGTTACGTTTTAACTGACCGTCCCAACCAGATAAAACCCGGTGGTAAGGAGCAGTAAAAACTGCTAAATTACCCCCAGGCCATGGAAGTTGGTAGGGTTTGCCCAGATGTGGGTCCCTTGCTCACTTTGCCACTGGATTCAAGCTAGCCTGGCTAATGAGGGTTGTTACCCCGAAACTGGTCCCTGGATGCTTGTTTCCGGTTCAGGGAAGACCTGGCTTGGCAGTTCGGGCTGGACTGGTCCCATGAGGCACAGGTTGAAGGCTGAGTTGCATAAAGCTGGGTCTGAACTGAGGTGGCGAATTGAGGTAAAGAACGATGATGGATTCAACCCAGATCTGTGACTGGGGGTGAGTGTCTGAAAAGTTTCAGTACTCCGTCCATCATCTCCTTGTTTTTGCTTTGTTCACCTTAAGTTGGCAGGGTTTCCCCAGACGTGGGGCCCTTGCTCTCTTTGCCACTGGATTCAAGCTAGCCTAGCTAATGAGTGGTGTTACCCCGAAACGGGTCCCAGGATGCTTGTTTCTGGTTCAGGGAAGTCGTGGCTTGGCAGTTTGGGCAGGACTGTTCCCATGAGGCACAGGGTCCAGACTGATTTGCATATAGCTGGGTCTGAACTGAGGTGGTGAATTGAGCTAAATAACTATAATGGATTCAACCCAGATCTGTGACTGGTGGTGAGTGGTGGTGAGTGAGTGTCTGAAAACTTTCAGTGCTCCGTCCATCATCTCCTTGAGTTTTCCAGGAACTCTTGTGAACATGATTCCTGGAAATGCTAGAGATATCCACTATGCCGAGGGACATTTCTAAATTTGGCAGGCATAATACTCTTGCCCTGGCCGGAGTAAAGTGTATTTAACCATGGCGACAGTACATATTTCATCCGCCAAACACTAAATCAGGCCCATGGTTCATGGTTTAAGTGGTATTCAACTTATTGTAAATGCTAGCTAGCTAAGCATCATGACTAGTAAAATTACAATTGGAAGGAAAAAGGTAGTGCCTGGGGTACTTCAATTAGCTCTATTTCAACTTGCCAGTTCCCATGGAATGAGGGTCGAGAAAAAGTCTTTCATTCAGTCCAAGTAAAGCTCAAGCCATTAGATTTCTAAATGAGAATATTGACATTTTTGAAATTTCTCTGAATTTCCTAGTTGATTAACATTACATTATTTGTTCTATTGTTTCTCCTGGGGTACAGTTAGATGCACACCTTTAACTCAACACCCCACACAATTGTCTGAAGATTTCCTTGCTTTTCAATCCAAGAAACTAGAGGTCAGCCAAGGTTACCTTTATTTTTAAACATACTTTACTGTGTTGAATCCCCTCTTCAAGCTGTGCAAGAGCTCAGTACAGTTTTTATTGTGAAAATGTCAGCTTTTCTCTACACTTAGGGTCAACCTATCCTTTTATTCTGCTCACCCAATTTTCAAGTTCTTAGAAAATGTGTCGCCTCTAGGCACGTCTCTGACTACAGGACAAGGAACTTGTTTTCATGAAAGATGTAATATTAGGCATTCTAGATACAGATTTAATAGCAGTGAGAAATCATCTTACCACTTGCCACATAGCACCAACCCAGCTCAGGCAGTTGAGAATGGAATTACACTGTGGTCTGTCTGTGCAGGTTGTGACAATGCAAAAGGCAAGCAAGACACCTTGCAAATCTGCATATAACCCTATCATAGACACCGGATTTCTTACTCAACTCTGTCCAAGTGTGTTTCAATGTCAAAGCCATTAAAAAAGGCTACATTGTTTCTTGACTTGATGAAGGAGCCTATCACCACTACAATTGACAATAGCTTTATTGCACTAAAGCATTTGTTCATCCATTTGTTCATCCTCACAGATGAGGCCTAGGATTGGACACAGTATGAACAGATTAGTTCTGATGACTTTTACTAAGAACGCAACTGTACCGAATTCCCCAGCCTGGATAACCGCCAATGACTACGCCACACACAGAGCTTAGTATTACATGTCTTTATTCATCTGCATGTAACGGCAAACTCAACATTTTAACACAGTCTTCATTGCATTCAACTCTAACACATATATCACAGTTCTACGGAGTCTATCAGGAGCTATAAGGGTTCCATCATTTCAAACTCGCAAGACACTACAGCAACCTCAAACACCAAGGGCAGAGCAAAGGAATACGATTGTAGCACCCAGCTCTAAAATTGGAGTCATTGGTGTGCCGATGTATATTTTGTTTAGTGATATTATTTGAACTACTGCAGAACTTTAGAATGGAGCACAACCAAAAAGACCTAAAGTCATGGAATCGAAGTTAGAAACAATAGTTCTGCATGGATTCCTATATAGCACTCTCCAGAGCTATTTTGACTGTATACACCATTTACAGTCAGTAAAGCAGGCTATTTGCCCAAAAGTGGTATTTTTTGGAAGCTCACTACCCATGTCAATCAGAAAAGCTTAATTCAACACTAAGGAGCCAGGATAAGGCCAGTGACATCACCTATCCTGCAGACATTAGTTTGTGGGTGCCAGGTTAGTCATGATCTTGACTAGAAGCAAAATATTGACATTTCCACAGCTTGCACTGAGTTTAAAATGCTTATCAGCAAGGGATCTAGGTACCAGCATTTTTTTTTTAGAAACCTTTCAAAAACTTTATCCGTTTGTCCTGTTTCTATTTGTATAATTATTAAAAAGTACTTGCTTGCTTTTCATTGTGTGTGCTGGGGGGATTGAAGACCCCACAGCATCAAATGTTTGTGCTTTTGTTGCAGTGATGCACTTCTTTCTGTGGCATCCAAGCTTAGTACCACCTAGGCTAACTGCTAATGACATCACCAGGGCCAGGGTTAGCGTGGTGTAACCGTGCAGCCACACCTGGCGCTGAATTAGACAGGTGGTGTGTTTAGAAATAGGTAAGGGGTTTAAAAGCATCTGCTGAAGAGTTCCTTGTGTGTCCCACAGTTTTCAGGCAACAATACAATGTTAAAATAACTGGTGATTCATGTACGTGTAGAAGAGATCGGAGTTTTGTCTAGCTGCAGTTTTGACTCATCATGTATACCATGAAGATCACAGAATTGTATATTATGTGGCTACATTATTGGGTTACTGCTTTTGTCACAGAGATCCGTTTGTTACTGCAGATCATAAGTTTCAATCCTCATATAGAACAGTGACCCATAAACTGTCATCAAAGAGCTGCATGCAAACTGCATGGTATTGCTCAGACTTTTAGGTTTTTTCCAAAGTATTTAATTAACTTAATGTTGCCAATTTTGCTGGGTTTGGTAGAAATACATTCTTATCAGTGAAACTAACTCCAACCACTGTGGTACATTTTACATCTTGAGTTTGTGCATCTCCAAATCAAACACTTTTAAAATATACTGCCTAATAGTATCCATGACTTGATTCCGACACCTTGTCCACTTTGTCTTATGTAACATTTTCTATAGAATGATTTACACATGTATGATTGTCTCTGCATAATGTGTGTGTGAGATGTAATGGGCTTTGACACTCTACGCTGGTGTGAATAGCGCTAGAAAAAAAATGAAATCCATGTGAGAGAGGGGCATTGGAGAGATGAAGGACATTTCTCCACAGAGAAGGAAATCACTGACTGATCGCAAAAAACACATTGTCACACCGGGCACCACCAGCACTAAAGCCAGCATTGGCCATCACCCCGCAGCTTTGTTTGCCCCATGCCTTCAAATGCCTTCCTTTGGTGCCCAGCACCGTCGACAACGTTCATCAGTGTTCAGTGAGCTGTTCATTTTTGAGGTTCTGTGTCTGGATACCGGCAAGCCTTTTTCTAGCTCGTATCCAGTCCTTAAATTCTAGCAAGTTGTAATTTGCTAAATGCAAGAATTGACAAATCCTTTATGCACCGAATAGCTGCATTTTCACCACTTTAGTTTCCCATTATTATTACAACTGTACGCAGTCTTATAAAGCAGGACAAACAACTTTGCCAAATAAAATGGGCTAAAAAGGAAAGCAACGAATTACATTTTTAATGGGTTTGTTTATGATTAAAGGACACAAAATTTGGTTGTGTGTGGTATCACAGCTATCTTAGTAACCATTTCTATGGTTACTGTTGCTCTATGCCTCTCAGTGGATGTTCGGGTTCTAGCTGCAGCAGTTGGAGACAAGGCATCCTACTGAGTAGATGGTACCTGCTTGCTCTAAGAATAAACTTACTTTATTCAACCTAAACTGACTGGATCATCTTTACATTTTGGCGACTTCGGAAGGGATAAGAATTCATTAAGGACTTACAAAACTACATTCTCATTCTTCTTGAATCCTGAAGAGTTTTTTTTCTACTTAGAGCAATCTTTGGAGCAAGCAGGAGAGAAGTACAAAAGGGGGTGGTGGTGGACGGAGCATCAGAACCAATCAAACACTCACACCCAGTCAACAGATCTGGGTTTGATCCATCACCGTTCTTTAGCCCACTCTGCCACCCCAGTTCAGACATGGCCATATGCAAATCAGTCTGACCCTGTGCCTCATGGGAACAGTCCAGCCCGAACTGCCAAGCCATGCCTTCCCTGGACCGGAATAAAGCTTCCTAGGACCGGTTTCTGGCATTTCAGCCGTCTTCAGCCAGGCTTGCTTGAATCCAGTGGCAAAGTGAGCAAGGGACTCACGTCTGAGCATACCCTGCCAACTTATGGCGAACAGAGCGGTACAAAAGGGGGTGGTGATGGACGGAGCATCAGAACCAATCAAACACTCACACCCAGTCAACAGATCTGGGTTTGATCCATCACCGTTCTTTAGCCCACTCTGCCACCCCAGTTCAGACATGGCCATATGCAAATCAGTCTGACCCTGTGCCTCATGGGAACAGTCCAGCCCGAACTGCCAAGCCATGCCTTCCCTGGACCGGAAACAAGCTTCCTAGGACCGGTTTCTGGCATTTCAGCCGTCTTCAGCCAGGCTTGCTTGAATCCAGTGGCAAAGTGAGCAAGGGACTCACGTCTGAGCATACCCTGCCAACTTATGGCGAACAGAGCGGTACAAAAGGGGGTGGTGATGGACGGAGCATCAGAACCAATAAAACACTCACACCCAGTCAACAGATCTGGGTTTGATCCATCACCGTTCTTTAGCCCACTCTGCCACCCCAGTTCAGACATGGCCATATGCAAATCAGTCTGACCCTGTGCCTCATGGGAACAGTCCAGCCCGAACTGCCAAGCCATGCCTTCCCTGGACCGGAAACAAGCTTCCTAGGACCGGTTTCTGGCATTTCAGCCGTCTTCAGCCAGGCTTGCTTGAATCCAGTGGCAAAGTGAGCAAGGGACTCACGTCTGAGCATACCCTGCCAACTTATGGCCAACAGAGCGGTACAAAAGGGGGTGGTGATGGACGGAGCATCAGAACCAATCAAACACTCACACCCAGTCAACAGATCTGGGTTTGATCCATCACCGTTCTTTAGCCCACTCTGCCACCCCAGTTCAGACATGGCCATATGCAAATCAGTCTGACCCTGTGCCTCATGGGAACAGTCCAGCCCGAACTGCCAAGCCATGCCTTCCCTGGACCGGAAACAAGCTTCCTAGGACCGGTTTCTGGCATTTCAGCCATCTTCAGCCAGGCTTGCTTGAATCCAGTGGCAAAGTGAGCAAGGGACTCACGTCTGAGCATACCCTGCCAACTTATGGCGAACAGAGCGGTACAAAAGGGGGTGGTGATGGACGGAGCATCAGAACCAATCAAACACTCACACCCAGTCAACAGATCTGGGTTTGATCCATCACCGTTCTTTAGCCCACTCTGCCACCCCAGTTCAGACATGGCCATATGCAAATCAGTCTGACCCTGTGCCTCATGGGAACAGTCCAGCCCGAACTGCCAAGCCATGTCTTCCCTGGACCGGAAACAAGCTTCCTAGGACCGGTTTCTGGCATTTCAGCCGTCTTCAGCCAGGCTTGCTTGAATCCAGTGGCAAAGTGAGCAAGGGACTCACGTCTGAGCATACCCTGCCAACTTATGGCGAACAGAGCGGTACAAAAGGGGGTGGTGATGGACGAGCATCAGAACCAATCAAACACTCACACCCAGTCAACAGATCTGGGTTTGATCCATCACCGTTCTTTAGCCCACTCTGCCACCCCAGTTCAGACATGGCCATATGCAAATCAGTCACACATTGTCACACCGGGCACCACCAGCACTAAAGCCAGCATTGGCCATCACCCCGCAGCTTTGTTTGCCCCATGCCTTCAAATGCCTTCCTTTGGTGCCCAGCACCGTCGACAACGTTCATCAGTGTTCAGTGAGCTGTTCATTTTTGAGGTTCTGTGTCTGGATACCGGCAAGCCTTTTTCTAGCTCGTATCCAGTCCTTAAATTCTAGCAAGTTTTAATTTGCTAAATGCAAGAATTGACAAATCCTTTATGCACCGAATAGCTGCATTTTCACCACTTTAGTTTCCCATTATTATTACAACTGTACGCAGTCTTATAAAGCAGGACAAACAACTTTGCCAAATAAAATGGGCTAAAAAGGAAAGCAACGAATTACATTTTTAATGGGTTTGTTTATGATTAAAGGACACAAAATTTGGTTGTGTGTGGTATCACAGCTATCTTAGTAACCATTTCTATGGTTACTGTTGCTCTATGCCTCTCAGTGGATGTTCGGGTTCTAACTGCAGCAGTTGGAGACAAGGCATCCTACTGAGTAGATGGTACCTGCTTGCTCTAAGAATAAACTTACTTTATTCAACCTAAACTGACTGGATCATCTTTACATTTTGGTGACTTCGGAAGGGATAAGAATTCATTAAGGACTTACAAAACTACATTCTCATTCTTCTTGAATCCTGAAGAGTTTTTTTTCTACTTAGAGCAATCTTTGGAGCAAGCAGGAGAGAAGACTGATCAAAACCTCTGAACTGTATAATTTGTTTGCCGTTTCACAATTAAGGAAATCTCCAGTTCAGTGGAATTTTCAACTTTAAAAGAAGTTTGTTCGTGAATACTACCAACAAACTATCCTCAAGTAATGCATCGTTGCAAACATCAAAAATACGGATTTTATTGAAGAGCTGTATGTATACTGCTGGATAAAAAAAAAAACGGTACTTCTCTTGGAAATAGGTAATTTTATTTTCTCAAATTGCTGTTACCTACCTAGAGTGACCATTGTGGCAACTTCCTTCGGCCGCATTTTTCGAGCGGCGGTGGTGTTCTACCTCCATTCCGTCACACGTTCTCTGCAGCTCCGGAGGCATCATTGGAGGACAGGAGGCTCGGAGAATCCATTCCAGCCAACGCCAGCTTCGCTCTTCACCAACTCACTCATGCAGTGAGACGCAAAGAATCCAACAAGCTTCCGTCCAAGCGAGACAAGCTCCATCACAGCGTACGCGTCATCACGCTAGGTCACGCAACATGACCCTTGCGTGGTGCCCATTTTGTTATCCTTGGTTGCCAAGCAACACACACCGAGGATTAGTACAGCAACTCAAGTGATCGGTGTATTCAATCCACCGGCATCTTTTGAATTTTTATACGGGAACAAAATCGGATGCAAGCTTTATTGATGCAGCGCTTTCAGGCAACATATGGTACTGTGTTACATTTATTTTAAGTTATTTCAACGGTGATATGCACACCATTTATTATAGTGCATACTTCTACTCACAATAACTAAATACTTACTCAATACTGGATATTGTACACAATAATCGCCTTGAATATATATGTATACACTTTTCATTATTTACATATAATTACAAATTATACCTATGTATACAGAAGTGTTATTTCGGCAGTGACAGCATTATATATTATAATTTATATTTCATTTTTCTTTAGATTTAATATTGGCCATGCAAGGTTATGGCTTAATTCCTCCAGTCCCATTTCTTACTCATCCTGGTGAACCAGTATTGAAATGGTTAGACTGGAAAGAATACTCCCTTAATTATATATCTGCCTTAGAAGAAGAGAGTGAGGATGAATTTTCTGCTTCTAGGAAAAAGAAAATGTTGTTGCACAGTTTAGGACCAGAAGGGTCTAGAATTTACTATCAAATGGAAAAAAAACAAGATCTGGTGGCAATGTATTTTTTTAAATGTAGAAGATCTTGATGCACATTACCAACCTACTGTTTGTGTGGGAATTAGCAGATACAAATTATTCCAAATCTGAATCTGTCAAGGATTATGTGTCTTCTTTGAAGAAATGATCTATTAATTGCGATTTTGGCAACCTACATGACAGTTTCATTAGAGATCAACTAGTCATGCACTCCAATAATGCTGCCATCCAAGAAAAACTATGGGTACACGGAGACGCACCTTTGAATGAAATTATTGCCATAGTTAAGAAAGGTGAAATGTCAAAAAGATGCGCACAAGTCGCACTTCAAAATAATGAAGAGAGTAATGTTGTTAGCAAAAATTCTAGGAACATAAATGAGAGTAAGAAAATTGAAAAATGGAATGATCAATAAGAAATACACTACCTTTAAAAAAAAAATACCACTATGACAAACAACTTACATGTTACAGATGTGGGTACAAGAGGCATCACACAAATGAAAAAGGGTGTCCCGCTTTGAAAATCCAGATGTGGTTATTGTGGTATTATGAGGTATTTTACTAAAGCCTGCAGAGGAAGAATTAAGAAAGGTAACAACAAAGTGACAGGATGTGTTGAAGACAAAGTTGAAGAACATGTTGACAACGGTAACTCCTCTAGTGATGATTGCATATTATGCATATATGACATAAATGATGATGAGAACGTTGTGTTAAATGTTAGTGGCAAGAAAATACCAATTTGTGAAATAAACATAGGTGGGGTTGACTTACAAATAGTACCTGACTCAGACTCACCTTACACTATGATACAACATAACGTATGGGAAAGTAAATTTGCAAATGTTCTTGAGTTAAAACTGAAACCTCCTGACATACAACCAGTAACTTTCACTGGTGAAAAGATACCTATGGTGGGTTATGTAGAGCTTAACTTCAGGTTCAAAGACAGAAATGGCATGGGTAAATTATATGTTGCAGAAATGGACCATCGGTATTAGGATGGGTTGATCAAGGGGAACTTGGGATCATCCTTAATCCTAAAATGGATGACTAAGTTATGATTCTAGACGAGACAAATGACTACCTTGTTAAGGATATTGTTAAACAGTTTCCCAGTGTTTTTTCTGGCAATGTAGGATAACTGAATGGGTTTGCACATAAAATTATACTCAAGGACAATGCTGTACCAGTTTGTCATAGAGCCAGAAATAGACCTATTAGCACAAGAGAGGGTGTCATGGCTGAATTGAACATTTTGGAAATAAAGGGGATAATAGAGCCAGTAGAAAGTGCCAAATGGCTCACTCCGTTAGTCGTAGCGCGCAAACCTGATGGCCGGTTGCGCCTATGCATAGACTTGAGAGATCTCAACAAAAGCATAGTTGTAGATAAATTCCCCTTACCAAGAATTGATGAATTACTAGCACAAACTAATGGGATTGAATGGTTTTCGACGGTTGACTTGACATCTGCATACCCCCAAATTCAGCTACACAACAGCAGCAGAAGCTTAACAGCTTTTGGATGTTATCGCTTTGTACGCATGCCTTTCGGCCTTGCTTCTGCCGTGTTTCAAAGATTAATGCACAAATTACTTAAAGGATTAAAAGGCATAACGTATTTCCAAGATGGCATACTGATTATGGGTCGCAATGAGGATGAACACAATGAAAGACTAAAGAATGTTATTCATATTTTATCAGAAAAAGGATTAACGGCCAAACTAAAAAAATGTAAATTCAGGATGAAATCTGTAATATACTTAGGACATGAAGTAAGTGGTGAAGGGATTTCTCCCAAAAAGAATTTGATTGAAGCCATTAAAAATGCACCAATACCCAAGTCAAAAGACGAGATAAGATTTTTTCTTGGCATGGCTGAATTCTACTCCAAATTTGTACATACTTTTTCCACAAAGACTTACAATTTAAGACAATTACTTAAAATAGACAAAAATTTACGTGGAACAAAGAACTTGAAGAAGATTTTATGAAAATAAAAAAGGATCTTATCTCAGCTTTTCCTCTCCAAGCCTTTAACAACTTTGCACAAAGTATTATCACCAAGGATGCGAGTGGCAAAGGGTTAGGAGCAGTTTTATCCCAAATTAACAACAGAGGTGAGGAAGTAACTATAGCGTTTGCTTCTCGATCTTTATCCCCGACAGAAGAAAGATATTCAGTTATAGAGAAGGAAATATTAGCTACAGTATGGTCAATGGAAACATTTTGGCAATTTATGTGGGGCACTAAATTCATACTCCCCACTGATCATAAACCATTGCTCAAAGTTTTAACATCTGATGGTGTATTAAAAGCCACTCCGAGAATTGCCAAAATGAATTTAAAACTCTTGGATTTTATGTATGATGTTGAATATCTTCCTGGGAAAGGGAATCAGGTAGCGGACTATCTAAGTAGATCTCCCTTACCATATGAACCTTTTGAGCAAAATGATTGGGAGGATTTTAATGTGGCAGCAATATATGATAATACCAATGCTATCTCCAAAGAGGAATGGAACAATGAGTATGCACATGATGAGGTATTAAATAAAGCTGCAATCTTCATTACTCATGGTTGGCCCATAAAAAATGAAAGCTAAGGAGAATTGAGAGCTATGTCGGAAATACAAAATGAACTATCAATTGACAACTCTGGGTATGTTTGCGGAGGAGGAAGAATTGTTGTTCCTACAACAATACGATTCAAAATCTTGGAATTAAATCGCAAAGGCTATTTGGGCATTCTTAAGCTAAAAACCAGAGTAAAATTGTCACATTGGTGGCCAGGCATGGACAGAGACATAGAAAGATTTGTTAAACAATGTTCCATACGTCAAGATTCTGACAAAACACAACGGGTATTCAGACCCACTCTTGATACCAGACATCTTCCTGATCGGCCTTGGGAAAATCTCAGCATTCATTGGCTAGGTTCGATTGATGATGATGAAGGCAACAAAAAGCATGTTTTGGTGGTTATTGATGATTACTCTAAGTGGACGGAAATAGAAAAAAATGAAAGTTTTGACACAAAGCAAGTCATAACATTTTTAGAAAGTGTGTTTTTGCAAGAAGGTATTCCAAAGATCATTCTGAGTGACAATGGATCACAATTTTCATCCGAATAATATATTCAATTTTTGGAGAGGAATGGTATTTGTGGGAAGAAAACCCCTGTTCATCACCCGGCAGGGAATGGTATCGGGAAAAGATTCAACAGAGTCATAATGGGCAGTGTACAGGCATCACTTAATGCTGGAAATAATTGGGAAAAATAACTTTTCAGTACACTTTGGGCTTACAGGATTACACCCACAGGTACTGGATGCAATCCTTCCAGAATCCTACGAGGCAGAGAACTTTTTTCAAAAGACAATGTTGCATGGAACACCATGAAGACGTATGGTAAATGGTCACCAGCTGTTGTTAGATCAAATTTAAGAAAAATGCAGGACACTTGTAAGGCTAACTTTGATAAAACACACAATTCAAGTGACATTAAATTAAAAGAAGGTGATTGGGTAAAAGTGAAACTCAGTTCTAAAGTTAAAAAAGGACAGAGTAAATATTCTGCACCATTGCGTGTAGTTAAATCTTTTTCCAGATCTGCTGATTTGAGTGATGGAATAATTGGGCATTACAACAAGTTTTCCAAATATAGTAATGTAAACCACAAAAAAGGGGTTGAAAAACCTTTTCCATCAATGAGTTGGATGTGGGATGAAGTCACAGACACCATTGCTTGTGATCAGGATAGTATTCATCCCCAATCTGTCAGAATCACCCCAGTGTTGCTATTCAATCTCAACCTTCTTGTAGTGCTACACAACCCCCCAGTAACACTGGGAAAGTGGCACGTGTTGGGAGAGCAATAAGATTACCTGTGAAATATGAACATTTTGCTATTTAAATAGTTTAGTTTATTGCGTAAAGGGGGAGGATAGAGTATCCATCTTGTATTTTCACTCTATCTTGTATTTTCATATATAGTATTCCATATTTATGGTTTTATTGTATTCTGAAGTATGAAAATAACCACATTAATATACTTATTTACTGTCAAGTACTTTTAGGATTGCAATTAATTAGTTTAAATTGTTTTAGTTGTTTTGCTGTTAAAGGAAGGAGATGTGGCATCACAGCTATCTTAGAAACCATTGCTAAGGTTACTGTCGCTGTATGCCTCTCAGTGGATGTTCGGGTTCTAGCTGCAGCAGTTGGAGACAAGGCATCCTGCTGAGTAAATGGTACCTGCTTGTTCTAAGAATAAATTTACTTTATTCAACCTAATCTGACTGGATCATCTTTACATTGTGAGCAAGCATAGTTGCACGGAGTCATACATAAACAGTAATATCTGTACGATAGGGACTGATAACTTTATTCCCTATGCATTGTCGTCAAAAGAATTACATCTGTCGGATTTTTATTAACCCCTTCGCTGCGGCGCGAATTCCGCCGCAGCGCTGGGGGTGTTTAAAGTGTGCGCGGCGCCGCCATGCTCATGACGGAACCACGCCGTCATGAGTCACGGGTGAGCTGTGCTCATGACGGAGTGGTTCCATCATGGCGCCGCCCACTTACGTTAGACGCCAGCACAGGCGGGGAAAAGGCGCCGCGTGGGCTGAGCGACAGCCAACGGCCGCGGCATGACGGAACCACTCCGTCAAGAGCACAGCGCGACCGTGGCTCATGACGGAGTGGTTCCGTCATGAGCAGGGAAGGGGTTAAAGTGTGGACAAGATACTTTCAATGTTTGTTTATATTAAGCTAATTATGTAAGCATTCGGATTGCACATGTAGTTTCACGATTCAAATCATGTCCAGCTCAAACACAGTGAAATAAATGCATTTGTAATGTGGGTTAAATATTCATCATACAATGTGGTTCCAGTGCATTAACCCCTAACACCCAAACTTACATTTTTTCAAAACTTCAAAATATATTTAAACAATGAATAAGATGAAGAACAAATTACATAATTCACTTGCAACCATTGGTTTGCTGTACTGTAGTTTATAACACCATTTTTCAATATTTGTTTTTTATTATTACTCCAAGGAAAGAAGAAACGTAGAAAGTATCGGGTAAATGCATCAAGCTAATTACCGGTCACAAACGGGCTGATTCACAGAATCGGCCCCTCTGCAACCGGTGTTTAGCCTTTTGGGATACTTCGAGACCTAAGCCATTTGCAAAATAGGTAATTGCAAAATTTGCGATTACCTATTTTGCAAATGCAGTTAGGGAATCGCAATTTGTGACTCCCTAAATGCAATGGAAGAAGCATTCTCAGAAAGCGACTTTGCATTAAGGAATCACAAATTACCATCAACTTCAAGTTGATAGTAATTTGCAATTCCTTAGAAAAATGCACAAAACTGCATTTTTCTAAGTGCCATGTGGCGCACACACATGCCCCTGGGGCATGTGTGTGCGCCACATGGGCACCCATGCCAATTATGGGGGTGCATCAGGGTGACCTTTTGACCCCCTAGCACCCTTGAAATTGAATGCACAATTTGCAATTACCTTTTTAGCAATCACAAATAGCGAATGGTTTCCCATTCATTCCCATGGGCCTCTAGGCCCATAGGAATGAATGGAAAGGCATTCCCTATTAGCGAATCGCAATTTGCGATTCAGTATTAGGGAATGTGTAGGAATCACATTTTTTTGCACTTCCTACAGGCATAGGGAATTGCACGTCCTTAATAGCGATTCCTTAAAAATCGCTATTAAGGAATGGCAATTCCTTACATTGATGCATGTGCCCCTATATCCTATAATGCATTTTGACATAGCAAAAGTATAAGTCAAGTAATTATATATGCTATCTTTAATAATAATTGCAGCTGAATAATTGTAGAGTGGGAAATCAGAAACAAGATAAATTGGGCATTTAAAATGCGAACAAATTAATACAATAAGAAAGTGGTGATTATAGGAAAATAGGAAATGATAGGATTATAAGAAGAAGGAGTGGTGAGAAAAAACATCAGAACTGGTAGGACAGACTAAATGGAGGTAGTAAAAGCGCCTTACCGGAAATTAGCTGCATCACTAGGTACTGAGAACCCATAAGTAGATCTGAATGTTATTCAGTACCAATCCCTTCACGACATTGGCAACATCAAGGTCACCAATACATTGAGGGATCTATAAAAGGTGGCAATAAAGAAAAGAAGATAACTCTAAAGGGGATCATAAGAGTGTTGTCTCACCCCATACTCGCTATACAAATCACATTTGACTGCACCCCTCGGGTGGCTGTTAATTTTGCTTGGCAACAAACGCTGCAACACCTCTAAATTTTTATATGGTATCCTTTCATGACACAATTTATGCTGTCTTTTATATTTTTATACACAGGGTCTTTTTTATGATATCGCTTTTGTAAAAGATTTTAAATAATCAAACAATAAAGTTGTTCATTCATTAATACTCTTAATACTGTAAAAGGTGGTAATAAAGAAAATAAGATAACTCTAAAGGGGATCATAAGAGAGCAGGACATGAGGCTAAACTTTAACTGTGGGAATATTGCCAACAGGTTCCATATTATCAAATATTCAGGAAAGCAGCAGACAGGGAAAAGGTAGGAGGGGTACCCCTGACACATGATCCATGGTACAAGAAAGAATTAAGTCATGGACAAGAGGACCCAGTAAAATGTATATTTTCAGACTGGATAAGGTCTCACATTATTGCAGGATGTGAACTCGGTGCCATCTCCTGCTGAGAATCAATTCAATACCAACCAACAGGAGAACAGAATCTATTCTAGTTACCTGGAAATAAGAGATATAGAGCAGGAAAAATGAAGGGATTTATTAAATTCAGCAAACAATCTATCGCTGACAAATTCAAATGTACCTTGTACTATCAGTGCTATGACACTGTAAACACTGATCACTATTATGAAACATACAAAAGAAATAACACGTGTGACCATTCAGTAAAGTCTATCCAACTAGTGATATTCAGACAATGGCTCAAATTTTAGCACCTGATCATTATATCTGTATATCAGTTTCTCATGAGTGGCAATTACCATCATTTCAGATCTCCAACTGGGGACATCTATCTCTGCAGAGAACATACTTTTGCAACCACCAATGATGCGCTCTAAGATTGCCTCTTGTGGTTGTTCAGACCGTGAATTTCAGACATTGTGGAGCAGAGACAATGAGAAACCATGAGTTACGTATATGTTCATCGATCTTCCTGTTATTATTTAAGTGCATTAGAGGACCAAGAAATATGAACACAGTTGTATTTTAATTATTGGAATGTCCGGTAACAAGAGTTACCCTGTACAGCCCTTGAAGTTACCAGTGCCAGCCTTAACTCGCTTTAAAGAAATACGTTTTATTTGGACTACTTCTCTTATGTCGATCCTTCAACAAGAGTAACACTGACCAATCCTCTTCTGTAATTTTAACTTGAAGTTTCTTTTTCACAAGTATTGCATTTGTCATGACATCGGTTTTGAGTAGCACTCTCAGTATATTGTGCCAAATAAGCGAGATGATACCGCATCTATAAATCTGCCTAACTGAGGCAAATATCAGTTGTAAGGGTTAATATGGTAATTGAACTCGAGGGATGATCAGCAATCAGGTCAATTAGAATCCACCTGTCTCTGCTTCTCACAAAGGAGTTTTTCCAGGCTTAAAAGGGCAACATCAATAGCTAGATCAACTCCCCCAAAGATAATGTTAGAGTTGCAAACCTCCACCATAAACGTGTTCAATGAAACCAAAATGTCAGATTTATACTCATGGGAGGCATATATTGAACCTACCACGAAGGAATAATTCTGCACTTTAACTTTTCGAATAAGAGCCTTCCTTCTGGGAACAACCATGAGTTTAGTAATTGGAAAGGAAAAGCTTTGTGAAAGAGGATGCTAGCTCCACTTATTCACAAGCTGTGGCTTGATGGGGTTCCATCCTCCAGAGGCAGGGAGCTGAAGAGTATAAACCATTTTTTCTTAGGTTTCATCAGATTCTTTCACAGAAAGTTGGGTTTCTTGCAACTGGACTATGTGTGCTAATTTGCTAGCCACATATTTAAGTGGTTTTATTTTTTGCTACCCTTAGATTGGTAGCCCATTGGCATTTAACAATATTATGTCTAAAGGCTGAGCAGTATCATAGATCAGGGCTTGCATGACTGCATGGTAAGAATGGAGGTGCGGAGTGTGGCGGTGAAGTTGAAAAGGGATGAGGTTACAACAGGTAGAAATGCAGGCCCCTTTCATGAAGGCTCTAGGGAGATCTTTAATAGTCAGGCTTTGTAAAGGCTTGGCAGCCAAAAATCCCCAAAGATTCAGGGGTTTCTGTAATCATGAGGGGGAATACCAACCTATATGTCATATGTGGAACTGGCAGAAGCTGATCCTCTAGTGATGAAACAGTGAAGCAAGTAACTGGAAATCTCTGTATGATGCATGGCAGCTAAGTACAGGATGTATGCATTAGGTGGTCGGTTTGCATTGTTTTGCTGTGGAGCCCAATTGCGTATATGTATTAGACGAACAGTACAGAGGGCCCATTGCAGATATACCACTATGCACTAATTTCCCCCTTGAATGTGTTCATGCAGGTTGAGTTCAGAGCACAGCATATGTGGTAGGGTTGAGAGAATGTGATATCCTAGGTAGCACATATCTCAGTGAGGATTTGGAACAGGATCAGAAAGGCAGAGCAGCATAAAGTCCATTGCATTATTCCAGTGCCAGATGATTCAAAGGCAACCTGGGCTTATTTCAGACTCTCATCAACAACTCTGTTGAAGGGTGGTCAAGTACAGGTTCTCATCTCACGACAGAGTGAAAGCATTTAACAAACATTTTAGTCTGGGCCATTATTAATGGGCACCGGGTTCTCACAGGATTAACTGGAATATTTGATAGAGAGCTTAGTGCCATTTCCATTGAAAACTCCAGGAATTTGTCATCCGAATCTTGACATGTTTCGGAGTGGCCATCCATCTTGATTCACATTACCCCTGGATCTAGTAGACCAAATCATATATCCCAGTTCCTAAGTGTGAGGCTCAGAGCTTGAAATGAGCTCCTCCTGACATTTCTCTTGAGTGAATAATTAGTAGAAATGTGGATCTTGTTAACTGGACAATGAAAAAGAGTATTCTTCTTGACCACACTCACAAAATGCCTTGCATGCTGAAACTGCAACAGGCAGACAGGCCTTGTTTTGTCACCTTTATTTGTTCTCCGAGATCATACCATTGACTTCTTTGGAATTCCAGGGTAGGATTGAAAGAGAGACCAATGACATCATGCAGAAGGCTCTCAGGAAAACCCTAATCTCTACCATCTTATTTTCGAAGACCCCAAAGATACATATGTATTCCCTCCTTTTTGTGTTCTTGAGATCTGTGATTCTGTATTGAAGCTTTCATATGCCTTGCCCGAATTAGGAGTGTGCAACTATTCTTCCATGATGTTAAGTCAATACCCAGTGTCATTCAGTCTGGCAGGGAAGCTTGCAAGCACCACTAAACACCAGGAATTACCTGAATAATTTTTTCTAATATGTTTTTATGATGTTAGGCTGGGTGGGTTCAAGGGGCTGAGCTCTCATGGCACTGGGGCACTCACTGCACCCTGGTCCCATGACAGTCTTTCTGTATCCCCAGAGAGAAAAATCAAGATTTACTCAAATCCACCAAAGGTACTGTAAGACTCACTAGGCCACCATTGATTCAGTTTTCTGTTTTTAATTATGATTGAGGTTGGGGTTGGCCTGTCTTGGCACTCCACCGCCCATGCCACCACAGCTCCATAATCTCACTGAACTCCAGGTGGGTAGGGGCAGATTGCAAGTTTACTGCCAACCTGCTCCCAGGGGCAGACAAATTCCCACTAGGCAAACAGGATAAAATGTAAAAATATAATAAAAAAGGGCTGGGGTGGGGACATTGAGCATCCACCAAAACTGCTGAACCCTAGACAGTCTTATTGTTGACCTGGGGTTGCCCAGTCGGGGTTTTAGTGACATTTGTCAAAACTATGCCTAAACAGGTTCCTGTTTCTTCTCACTTGTCAATGGGGATATCTACAGTGTTCAAGGCTCCCGGTCAACTGCAATCTGGGGAAGGCTTGCATGGATCCTAGCATGTTGTCCTACCATGAATGCCCTGCAAACATCAGAAATGTGCTTACAAGTTCCAGCTCTTTCCATGGCGGGTGAATGCAACATTTGGCCCTGAAGTTGGCTGGCAATCGGAAAACTCTACCAATCCTTTGCATCTCTGCAAATTGAGACCCTGGGGAATCATGGATGGTGGGGATTGCACAGACCCAAGTTAGTTCTCCTATAAGAAGGCCCAGCAAATATCAAAGTATGGGTCAAAAATGCAAGTTTTTCCTCAATAATGTCTACAGAATTTGTAGGTCCTTCCATCCAATGGCAAAATATTTACCATCTTTCATTCCTATCTGTTTCCCAAGACAAATGGTATCTCACATATTTGGGTGGGCCTAAAGCATGTGATAGGGACGGACCAAACTATGTGAAAAGTAGATCAAAGCTACATTGACTTCACACAGGCCATGTTTTAACTGGTTTCTCTTTACAATGATTGGCCCAACTTCACAAGTGATGTATCATTTTAGTGGAGTGTGGGAATATTGGTTAGTAGGAATGTTGATGTCTGCAGAGCATTCTGAGCATAAAAGCATATATGTTGGACTTGGTCCTTTTTGCAGGGTCATCCCTGAACTTTTTGCCTTCCTCTTGGCATTTTTTCTGACCTGGTGTTGGTGGTTTTAGGACTCTGGGCACTTTATCACTGCTGTCCAGTGTTAAAGTGCATGTGCTCTCCATGGTAAACGTCGTAGGATTGGACTACACCTGTTTCACATATTTAATTTACCTATTAGTCCCTTGCAAAGTGGTACTCATATACCCAGGGGCAGTAAATTAAATGCTACTGGTGGGCTTGCAGCGCTGCTTTCACCACCCACCAGAGTAGCCTTTCAAACCTGTCTCAGGCCTCTGCCATTGCCGGGCCTGAGTGCGCAGTTTACTGCCACTGTAACGAGACACATAAAGTGGATGCCACGTCTGTGACTCCCCTTTTAGTACACATCAGTCACCCCCAAGGTAGGCCCTAGCTAGCCCTATGGTCAGAGTGCACTGTAGGTAAATGGTAAGATATGTGCCTTGACTGTGTGGTATGTCCTGGTAATGACAAACAGCCATTTTGGTTTCTCACTACTGCAAGGCTGCCCTCTCATAGGAATGTATTGGGGATTCCCTGATATGTGTTCCAGTGGTAATTCCTGACATAAAAAGGAGTAGCATTCTTAACTTTGGTATGCTTAGAATAGTGGCAATAAATGCTACGTAATGGTGTTCGCAGATTTATTATCACTATTTTAGGAATGCCACTTTTATAAGTGGTCATTTCTGTGTGCTATGTGTCTTTGTGCCTGCCTGTTGTGTATTGTAGGTCTGGCTCTGTAGAGGCAGGGGCTGAAGAGGTGCAGTGGCTCCAGAGGGGCCGGGTGAGTCAGGGCTAGGCTGAATAGACAAATCTGCATTTGGAGTAGTGGGAGGAGTAGCACCTGGGCCTGAACAGGACTGTGCCTGCCTTCCACAATACTGGCTCCTCCCCCCTGTGGTGTGTCTGGGGCCAGAGCCTACACTAACAAAGGAGGTTGTTGTGCACTGTTAATATAATGTTTGAGTGCCCCCAAGAACTGGTTTGGACCGGGCACGGAGCCCTGTGCCAGGGGAAGAACAAAGGACAAAGGTAATATAAATATTGGGGCTGTGACCCCATGAAGGTGTGCTGTTGGTTGCTTACTTGGGACTTGCAGCTGGCAGGCTGCCGGACTGCCAGCAGGAACTGCCGCTGGGGGGACTGACCTGCTGCCCTGCCTGGCAGGTGAAGGGTCTGCTGATCTTCCCAGGAGACCCAGTGTGCTGGCTTGCCTGTGCACTTCTTGGAGATGAAGCGCTGCCTGCCCCCTGCTGGTGTCTGCAAGTGTGAGCCAGGCTGAACGCTGCATCTTTTGCTCATTGCCCTGGTCCTGGGCCTGAAGCGCTCTTGTTTTATCTTCCTATCACCCGTGTCTGTCGAGGGGCAGGAGAAGGGAGCTGAGCCGGGAGAGGTGCTCAACTGCAGAGTCCATAAGGAGCGTTTCATGAGCTTTTGTGCCCTTCAGCGCTGTCCTACACATCAAGAGAGCATGATCAGCGTGTTTTTAAAGGTCTCCTTTTTCCAAAAGTCCGAGGAAGAGGCTCCAACTCCGCTCCTAGGGAGCGCTGTGGCTGTGCAAGAAGTCAGGTGAGATGAGCCGGACCTGGGGTGTGGCAAGCAGAAGAGACGGAGCCTCGCAGGCTTTGGGCCGCCTCAGAAAGGAAGTCAGGTGAGACGGTGCCTGATGGTGGGCGGGCCTCCCTATGCGGAAGAAGAGAGCCCCGCGTGTCGGCCGAAGTCAGGAGAGGCAGAGGTAACGACCCTCGTGTGTGGACAGACTGAAACAGAGCCTCGCAGGCTCACTGAACCCCATTAGAGAGGACCGGAGCCTCACAGGCTCCCTGTGACTGCATCCTTCCTGGTTTCCGGTTGGCCCTGCAAAAGGAGGGGAGCTCTGGTGAGTGGGGCTTGGAAGGCACCCTGTTGGTGGCAATTTTGTTTACACAGCTGCACCACCAGATCGCAGCTAGCTGCAACGTGTGGGCACTCCAGCCTCGAATCTAGGGTGAGTTGCTCCCCGATCGCTTTGTGGATCGTTTTGGGGGCATTGTTTCCGCTTCATCTACAGCCAGGAAGCTAGTGGAAGCCCCCTGTCCAGGAGGATAGGACATCCCGGCACAGTAGGGACAAGGTAACGATTGCCCAGTTCAAGTGTGGCTACCAAAGGAGGGTGGAGGGGGTCAAGTAACCTGTGCAAGCAAGGAGTAGTTGCTCCACCACGTGTACAACTTACCAGAAGTTATTGTACTGCACTGCTGATGATGTGCCTATGAGTAATGTGCACAGCTAATTAGCATTATTGTGGATTATGCCTCATATTGAGCCCCACTTAGGGTACATGTGTTATACTGTACAGTTATGGGTATGATGTACTTATGATATGGGCATTCTGATAAATATTCCCTATGGTGCAGTGATGATGTTTATGACACAATACCTAATGTGTGAGGCAGTTGTAATGTGTGCACCTTATTAGTGGTACTGTGGTGCACTAGTGATTTAGGATGTATGCCTAAGATGTTACTGCCTAATGTGTGGTGCTAAGAGCACCTTTACCAGTAGTTACTGGTTGGTTTTGCTAACTGTACAATTGTGAGTTGTGATAGTTCTGACAGTGGCCTGATTGGCCCTGTCATGTATATAATCAACCCTAAAGGGATACCTAGTGCCAGGTGGCACAGTGTATATATGTGATTACGTTCTAATGTGCTTTATGAGTAATACAAAGGCAATTTTTATATACCCTTGTGTGGAGTTTTTTTTGTGGTGTGCCTAGTGTGTCACTGCTGTGTGAGTGTGTTGTGCAAATGATTTACACATTGCCTCTGGGATACACCTGACTGATCTGCCAAGCTTCCAAGGGGGTGAGCAGGGGTTATCTTCAGGGTGTAACTCCCTTGCCCTGACTAGAGTGGTTGTTTTTGCCTGGCTTAGGCACATACCCTAGCCAATTAGAAATCCCATTCCTAACAATATGCATATGTATGCATGCCTGCATATGCATGCATGCATGTTAGGCACACCACATATGAATTCCCTAAGTGTCTAGCTTTTGAAAATGTCTGGACTTGGTGAATTTCCCTTAGTGGCGCTGAAGCAGGGTCCAAGTACCACAGCTCCTCACATCTCCAAAAAGAATCATATTTCAAGGTGAAATTTATTTACTCCACATAGCATTTTGTGGGTAGTCCTTTTGTAGGTGGGGGGTGCTGTGTAAGTGTGGAAACAGAATGGTAGGACTTTTTTTCTTAGCACTTGAATTTCTCTCCAATTGTGGGTGCCAAATGTAATGTAGAGTGCCAGAAACAACACATTTTGCAAAAAGTGTTTTCAATCACGATATTAAAAAATACCAATTCTTCTTTCATTAGATTTACTTTATAAATCGATGCATAATCAGGAACCAATAAAACTCATTATCAACTGCAGCTCTGTTGTTGGCTGTTAGCAACAGATGTTTTTGAACACATATATACTCTATACACCACTTTCACAAGTCCTGAAGAACATAATGGTATATAACTTCTGTAAATTCGTTCTCAGAGCTACAGATTAAAATGTTTTTCTATTTTTGCTTACTTATTTTCATTACTTTTTCATGTCACCAATTAGTTTCTTTGCAAAAACCCTGGGCAACCTACACAAAGAATCTCTTGGTGAGTTCTAAATTCTATCTACCTTACAGACACTATTAGCTTTCTGAATTCACCTTATTGCACCGCGAGTGTAACTAGGTAACTACAGAAAGTAGGAAAAGTAACTGCACAAAGTATATGTAAAAACTGGTAAAAAAAGAGTCTTGTAAGAAATTGGAGTATTGAGGGCTGTGAAACCCCACCTCAAATAATAATCACAATCCTTGTCATGGTGACCCACAAAAGCCTCACACTGTGGTAGCTTGGCAGAAAGTAACGAGGCTTAACTTAGAGGAAATGTGCAGAGTATGTGTACTAAACAGCAATAAAGTGAATATCCAGCACAAGAAAAATCCCCAAACAGTTTAAACAAACAGAATGGGTCTTAATAAATAAAATTACATAAAAATCACAAAAATACAATAGGAGGACTTGCGATATTAATTTTTAAAGTTTGAATTAAAAATAGCGCCAAAAAGCACAAAGCTCCAACTGCTATTTCATTGTGTGCTAGAATGGGTTAAAGTCAAACGTTAAGGCTGACCGCGATGGAGAGCAGGGACTTGGTTGGTCCCGTTGGAAAGTGTACCTTCTATCATAGAAATTTTTGTTGAGGAAAGTGGTCATTGTTCAGTCATTTGCAGGACAGGCTTCCACCTAGATCCACTGCCGAGCTTGACATTAAAGGGTTGCTGAAGAGTGGGAAAGCTCCGTGCAGGTGAATTTTGAAGTCTGTGCCCAGGAAGGCCACTATGCTGAAAGGTTGCTAGTCCCGCTGAAGCTCTCTTCTTTCAAACTTAGAAACTTTTCTGGAGGTCATTTAGCCGCCAGCTGGGCAAACCAACAAATTGAATCCAATCGGTGATCTGAAGGCTTAAGCTCAACTGTGGTCTAGTTATCCCTTATGTTTTTTGGAGGAGGAGTTGGCAAAAATATTCTAAGTTTTAGATTTTGTAGTTTGGACAGGAAGAGTACACTCTAACACCAGCCAAGAGTCAAGGACCAGGGTGGCACCAGTTGTGCAAGGTTAGAACTCAGGTCAAATTAAAAGATTTCCACCAAATTTAATAGCCTGTTGTTTATGTGTTCCGAGTTGTAGACAAAACATTTATAGTTCCCGCAACTGCAGAAATTATTCCCAGAGGAGCACCTCTAAGCAGGTTTATGGAGCAAATTAGTTCCCATCCAGCCCCCACAGCAGCCGGTGAGGGAGTGGCCACAGCCTATAGATGGTCCCCAGAGTCAAGATCCATTTTACCAGCAGCTGAAGCATCCCAGGACGGCTCAAAAAATGTGTTCAGCAGCAATAGACTAAGCTGGGGACAACTATACAAATTAGCCTTTAATGGGTCCACCAGTACATGTATGTCCGATGGCTCAACCAATTGCGACCGAGACATAAATCCAGGGCAAATTCGAAAGTGCATAGCAGACAGCGGATTACATGTTGCACACAGTGCATCTAGACAGGCCAAGAACCAAGGGCTAATTCAGTTCCTGAAGCAGAGGTGTGCCGGAGAAATGTACCATGCATTCACAGCATGCCAGCACATGTGGCATGGCTCGTTCCACTTTGTTTTGAACTGGGACATCAATTGCAGAGTAGAAAAAATTAAATCATAGTCCCGGGAATCAGAAGTAGGACAAGAGGAAGACCTCCAGAAATGCTTAAGAGTATGGAGTGTATGAAAGATAGAATGACCCCGAAAACTGCCTGGAAGGTACTAACCAACCCAGAGCCTATAGACATAAAAAAGTGCACCATTCCCTGTGTATGTTAAAAATATGGTGAACCAGCTCCCCAAAATGCAGTGGGAAGTTATTATGAAGTACCTCCTGTATCTCTGAGGAGCGCCTTGCAACCTGGAGATCAAACACCTTTTTAGCGGATGTTAAGGCCACATATTTTTGAAACTGCATGGTTTTCAGTTTGCTCAGAGTATCAGATCGTATTTTGGAAATGCTTTTCCAATGCCACAGCGTTGCATCCCTATCTGTGCGGGCAGGTAGAAATGGAATTTGAGGACAACAAGTAACTATGAAATTTATCATCACCAGATAGGCGCTGGCAGGTTTCATCCCACAACATCCTTGACTGTTAAGCCTCATATAGGTCCCATTAGAGAGAAATCTGAAAGCCAGATAAATCATGGCCACTGAGGAACCTTTATGTTAACAAGACGCGTTTCAGCACAGGCGCATTACAAGCCCTATAAAGCGAAATGTCCTTGCAGACTAAAGACGCCCTTAAAGTGTTCTCACAGTTAGAATCACTGAGAAAGACTTCAGCGGCCACATTTCTTCATCTACACTTGAACAGTAGTTGCCAATACTCGCGTACGTACCCTTCCCATCATGCTTTAGATCTGCCTACTTGGTGATGTTGTATCCAATGTTGGAATTGGAATGTCAACATTGGCAGAGTAATATACCCATGGAGTATCAAATCCGCGGAGGGCATTCCTACAATGGTGAAAGGTAATTTCTCTAGTTTTTCTATGTGTAACATGGTGTAGTTAGCATCCTTTTGTGTCATGAGAATATGCTGTTCCATCAGTTGCTATGGTGAAAACAGACTAGTGGTGTTAATATGTCACCATGACATGTGCCAGTAACGTAATGTTTGAAGAGTCCAGCTGATTAGCATAATAGACCTAAGTTTAGGGCTGGGCGGAGCTCGTGGAGTTTCACTCCACAGAATTCCAGAGTTACTGAATCGGGCAGAGTTCCAACCCTGCTATCTGTACAATGCCACCATGAAGAACAGGTGCCCAGAACATGGACCTTTATTTTCAAGGTAATTAACTAGACCAGTTCCAGAAATAGGAGAATAACTGAATATGCTGACTGGGATCTGCCTTGGGCATTTAGACAGTGAATTCTAGATGGCTCCACTTTGAATAAAATAAATAAAAAATGCAATAAACTGCATACCTAGCTGCTTTCCTGCAGGAGGCAATGGACTGCTAGTTAGCTTGTATGGAAGATGCATAAAGGAACTCGCCCCACCTATCCTAGAAATGTTGTTAGAGGTGGTCAACAGAGGGCAACTCCCTCTACACTCACGGAGGCAATAGTAGTTACATTATTGAAGCTAGATAAGCCTGCCGGGGGCTGCTCCAATTAAGATATCAACGGGAGGGCAAATAATGGCCCGCAAGAAGGCTAGGAAGATGCTCCCTGTCAAAAAATGTGTTTATTAAACAAGTTGGGACTTTGTGTGGTTCCTGTTCAGGAGTGGGCACCTGCGATCCGAATGAGGCCCAATGAGCGGATTATATTATGATACTTAAGCTGGACTGCAGTCAGTCCTGCCCCATATCGGAGCAGAGCTGTAGATACGCCACATAAACAACTACTAAAGACACTATCCACAGCAGCCGTTGTAGAAGTTTAGTAAAGAGCATGACTGAAAGTACCAGGATGAGCTGCAGCTGGTTCCCTATGAGACCCTGTCTAGGGCTCTTGTTCCACACACTGTTCCTCGTCTCCAGGTACAACCACATGCAGCATGATGAGAAGGGGTGGGCTGGTGCAGTCGAGACAGAGCATGAGATAGTGTGCCGCACTCGCCTCACACAAAGTAGAAGATAGCGGCTACAGCGGGCGAGCAACCTGCATCAGAGACCTAAAAGGACACATTTGGGAACTCTGCTGCAGATTTAACTCTGGGTGGGCATTTAGCTCCATGAGCTCTGCCACGTGGAGGAGTTACTTTTTGCAAAAACTCCACACTTCAAACAGAGTGCGGAGTGACTAAACTCCATAAACTTTGTTGGCAGAGTGGAGTTTACCGCTCCCCCTACCTACGTTGTGATTGCCCATGCTGTAATGCGTACACGTCTTGCTGTATAATGTCCTTTGCAGAAGACACTATGTTGCCCAAAGCGTATATTCTAAAGGATAAAATACTCATACCATTGTCCAACACTGCCAAAGCCTTTTCTAAATTAACCCTGTCAATTTTGCCCAGTCTTTTTGTAGCATCCTGCTGAAAAACCTTCCATATTGGATTGTATACTACATACAAGAATCGCTTTTGACGTGGCTTATGAGGACCCAATAAAAAGTCCCTGATATCTGGGTCATCAGACAAAGGGGACAAGTGTTGTATCACTTGAGACAGTGCTGAGGTTTTTAGCCAATCAAGGCACAATTGTGCAGCACTGTAAGTTATCACCACCCCCAATATTTAGATTGTATATAGCAGGGGTCTCCAACCGGTCGATCGCGAGCTACCGGTAGCTCGCCGAACCCCCATGAGTAGCTCGCGCCTTGCATCTAAAAATTTTGTATCCTGTTGTTGTCATTTATTATTCTTGGGCCTTTTTTTACAGCCGTTGCCTGCCCTCACCAAACCCAACTGCTCAGATTGGTGTAACTGAGCTTAGTTGGGGCGGGGCAGGCCAAAGATGACGTCGCTAGTGCTGATCTCCTCCTCCAGTCCATGTTACCGGCCTTTCACAGCCCGGCACCGCCCTCATGATCCAGCACGATGTATGCTGGTGCAAAGAAGCAGGTCCTGGAAAAACCTGCTAGCATGCAGGTGGTGCAAGCAGTATTGAACTGCTAGGAACCAGCGCCACCTGCATTTTTCTACCTTGCATCCTGGCAGAGAGAGAGCACAGCTGCTTCCTCTCAGACGCTCAAGAGGAGCTCTCCCTGGCAGGCCAGCACCCGCAGGTCTCAACACAGGGGCGGGAAACATGGCGCATAGCGTGGTGCGATGGGCCCACTGACAACAGACACTGTGTCCGGAGTGGTGAGCAGGGACAGTGAAGCGGTGATGAAGGGGTCCAAACACCAGCCGGGGGAAGGGAGAGAACAAAGACAAATGAGAAGGGTGGTCGAGGCAGGTCGGGCTGCGTGGAGGTTCGAGAAGGAGGTAGCTGTGAGAGGGAAGGGCGGAGGAGGAAGAAAGGCAGATGAGAGTGAGAGACAAGCGAGGAGCAGATCAAATCGGTAAGCATTATACCTCTTAATGCGCTGTTCTCCAGACTGGAGCTGTGATGTGTGCTTTCTGTACTGTAAACGTGCTGCAGGTATGCCACGGGCACTTGAAGCACTGGGTCTTGTTAGTAGTGAAATATGAGCCTGCCTTGTCCCATCTGCTCTCAAACTACTAAATATATTATTGCTAATGCTAATTACATTTCTGGGGCTTTAAGAGTGAAAGGGGCCCAAAGGATGCCTTCAGCAACACTGCCTGACAGTTTGGAAGCAGCCAAACTGACGACTAATAGACAAAATCGAAAATGTCTTTTTTCCGTTTCCAGCTCTGGGTTTTACATCAGGAGAAGCAGAGTGTTGCCAAGTTTCAGTTTTCTTTACCGAAGGCACAACATAAACAAAATCCCCACGTCTGCACTCCGAAAAAGAATGTGAATTGCTCCACTCTTCGGAGCAGCTTTTCATTTCTGATACAGTTTTAACTCTTTCAATCCCTTCTTTGGACAAGCCATTGACAGCATAGGCACGCTCGTCAAAATTATAAATGTGTTTATATTTAACATTCAGGGATAGTGATGTGTGTTTTCAATGTTTAACACAGCAGCAGCTCACTAACAGTACTGCAAATAATCTCTGTGCCACCATCACATTTCTAATATGTGATGTCCTTTTTCGATCTATTCTAAATGAAGAAACATTTTTATGGATGTTGCATGAAACATAACACAACATTTCTCTGTAATAGACTCACACATCAGCCACATTCAAAATAAATTAGAGGAAAATGATATATAAATCAATCGGTTTAAAAATAATTAAAGGTCATCCAGGCAAGGCTCTCTGCAGAACAACGCTGGCTGTATCAGGGAACCTGAATGGTTGGAGCTCTGGGCCAGAGCCCATTTTGTCCATGCCTTAAAATGTCTCTGTTGCCAGTGCGTGTGGCAATCAACACTAACACTGCAGCAGAGTTCTGGATCATGGACAGACCTGGAGTATTCTGAATAAAACCCTTAATTAATCAAACTAGTTAAAAATTATTTAAAGCTGAACCAGGATGGGACATTTTAAAACTGTAATAAAAAAGAGTATGTGGTGAAGGAGAAATAATTGAGGTTGTTCACAATAAAATGAGTCTTTTTTTAAATCTAGTGACTGCACATCTAAGCTAGACTTCAATAATTCACATTTGGTATGGAATATATGTTGAGGTTTAACTTTTGCAGTGCGTGAACAATTTAGATCGAGGATAACAAAAGCAGGTCATAGGCTTGTATCCGGCAGTATTTCGTTACACTTTCCAGGAATGCTTCCAAGCAAGACAAACTTTTGCTTCAGGTAGCACAACCTGCAGCTGTTTATAGCTTCAAAAGTGGGAGAGTGCCCCCTTTTCTTCAAACCACCATATGGGCTTGGAAGAAATTAGGCTTAAAGTCAATGAAACTGGGCGTGGGAGGGGTCTCTCGAAAAAATGTGTGAGTTTCCTAGCCTTCAGTAGCTCACGACAATTTTCGCTGCTCAGATGTAGCTCTCACTACAGAAAAGGTTGGAGACCCCTGGTATATAGCGAAGTCAGGTCTGTTAGCCTTGAAACCCTTGGCACTGGAATCGAGTATGTCACCCGTTAGTGTCGAGTGGCCAAACCAAACATCCCTTCCAGTTGGGGTCAGATGAATTGTACGTACCAACGTAGCATGGCATCTAATATATCTCATATATATCTTCACTGTAACATGTATATTTTTGGCAAATTTCAAAACGAACAAATGTAGGAATTTGTGATGTGTGCAAGTCTTTGATTTAGACTATTCCGAGACATGATGTTTGTTGCACAGTTTTGTTCAGGGAAATCATTTGTTGCAGAATCAGGCATGCTCTAAACAAAGCCTTAGCTCCCTGAATCTGGCAGCCACTTGTCCCCAAACAGATTTTACATCTATAGTGTCCCTCCAGAAGTCCAAACCCTGAACCGACATCAAGGAAAGAAAATATGCAGAATTTATAATTTTGGTGTCAGTTAGCATATTTTTCTTGGCGGATGTTGGTGCAAGCCTATACCAATATGAGGCCGGGTTAGATGTGTCATAACCTGAAAAATAAGCATACTTCTGTGCAAATGTTTTTGAAGTACGCTGTGGTGGTGTCAGGCAATGTTCCCAATGAGTGTAAATGTAAACCACATGCGGAACACTGGCGTTATGTAGGAAATGATGACCATAATGTTGAAAACAAAACATCTCTTCGTAATTAGATATACCATCATACAATTCATCAGAGGAAACCTCAGTAGAAAGCCCTAGGAGTTCTAGCAATTCATGCAGAATTTAACAGAAACAATACTAGAGGTAATCAAATAAGTCAAAGAAACTTTGAACAAATATGGAATTTGTAGCAGTTCAGTGGAGCTGTATTCATCATTCGATACCTTATCCCATACAATCCCCTCAGCAACTGTAACCGCTGTAATGTTCACCAGGAAAAGGTCCCTCCGTTCACAGTGTAATGATGCATGTGGTTTGAGTACCATTTGTACTGCAGAGCATTGCAGAAGATATTGTCCATTTTAAAGCAGGAAAAAGACTGTTACCAAACCAATCCAAAGGACCTGGAAAAGCAACTTAATTGTAATCCAAAGATGTAACCAAGGAGAAACAAAAATGTGTCCTTATCAGACAAATATAGAAAACATGCACTTTCAGCCTAAAAGGGAGAAGCAGTGGTGGTGTAAGAGGTGGATCTATTGAAACCGATGAGAAGTAATCAAAGTAGATGAAATAGCCGAAGGCTGTCTGATCTATTTTTGGCAGCTTTGCAGGGTATGAAGAACTGAGAGATGACTTGATCTGTAGTACATTGACGTAGACTTTATTCTTGTCAAGTTTAAAATCAAAATTGGTGTTTCTATAATAGTTGACTGCACATTTGTTGTAATTGCAAGTACAAGATAAACTTTGTTGTTGTTGGTTGGTGTCTCTTGTGCAAGAGAGGATGCTTCAGTTATCAAAGTTTCCATCTGAACTTCCTTGACAGTAGTGAGAGGAGGCAGGTAGCCACCCAGGAGCCCACATGGCTTACTATTGAGAATCGGCCACATAGTGAGGTTTGATCAGATCAATGAAGACAAATCGTTTGTCTTTGCGACCGGCAACGGGTGGAAGAAATACAGTTCTGGTAATTTCAACAGCCAGGATAGATACAGGCGCTCTGTAAGATGGCCCAAACTCTTTTTTGTCCACAATTTTCTCCCTTACCAAATCCTCAGCATTTGGGCCCCAGCCAGGTCTTGCCGGCCCTACCTTCACTTCTCCAGTGGTGGTGAGTTTTGCCTGACGTTGCTTTGTTCATTCCAGAAATCGTTCAATTCCTGTAAAACAGCCAAACGTTCATTGATGCCAAATGGTGTTTCTGCCGCTACTGTGCTGAGAATGTCGAGGTCTGGGACCCAAGTTTTTACCCCAAACAGGATCTCAAAGAGAGACCGACCACCCAGAGATTTTCTTGGTATGGTATTTAAAGCCCTCTGGACCCCATATAGATGATAGATCCAACTGCAACCTGGGCCTCGGACCCTTACTGATAAAGACTGCTTAATTTATGGTTTTTCCTCTCCACTTCTGAATGTCCCTCGGGATGATTGGGTGAGGAGTAATGCACGGTCACACCTAAGGGCGCTCTATGGCTTCTAAGTAAACCCTGGAGCTAAATGCTGCACCCTGATCAGAGTATTATGTGCCAGTTGCATATGTCCTGCTAAAGACTTGCAGATCCTTTATAACAGTTTGGGTGTCAGCCAACCACAGTGGCATTTCCCACAGGAATCTAGAGCAGGACTTCACTACCACCAAGATGTACTTCTAAGCCCCATTTGATTGTAGGGGACAGCAGTGATACAAATAGACACAATCCAATGGTTTGTTTAAAATCAATAGAGGTGTCTATGGTAGACATGCTATGGTAGATCCCTTAATCTCCTATCAGATGTCGGAGTTAAATCCTTGGTCTGCTTGTAGAGACCGGGCCAACAATAGCGCTGCTGTAGTAATGAAATTGTAGCTGCCCCCCACGTGTTTAGAAACAAGGCCCTTGTGTGCAGCTAGTATCAACCCCAGTCTGTTATCTGTGTTTGGTATTACTTCATCCCCCTCTTCAGGAATGTGAGCATCTGGTATGTTTTGTGCATCTAAATTGTTGGAATACTTGACTGGAAAGCCTTTCGGCAGGTGGGTGCCATCACGTTCACTGTTGACAGCCACGAGTGATTGCAGCAATTGCAGCAGTACAAACTGTTGCTTTTGCGGCTTCATAAGCCATGGAATTCCCTGCAAATTGAACGCAAACATGATGATGACTCAATGTATGAATGACATGAGTCTGTAGCAAGCAATATTTCAGCTTTGCCGCCTTCTCCCACAGCAGCTTGTGCTTATTTGTACAACCGTGTGAATCTCTGAATCCATTCTGGCTCCAATAGTGTAGGTCTTCATTATAGGACTGGACACATTAGTACAAATCCCTCACTATGGGGCATAGTTACAAAAAAAAGTCGGAGCAAGGTGTCATGCCAAATTTGGCAATGCCGCACCAAAAAGGGGGGGATGTGATGTATTCACAAGAGTACGGTGGAACCCTGCATTTCCCCTAGCACTGATGCTAAAAATGCTGCATAGCACTAGCGCGTGCACCCTACTGCTGCCATGCGAAAAGGGGGCCTGCGCTGCAGGGGAAATTGTGCATATGCAGGACGGCACAACTCCCTACACATAAACAATCAATAAAGGAAATTTGCTCTTTTTATGTGTTCTGCAGAAAGCAAAATATGAGGAGAAATTAATAATTTCTTATTGTATCGCATTTGTCACCCCGAGTGGGACGGGTATGCTCAGACGTGAGTCCCGTGCTCTCCATGCCACTGGAATCAAGCTATCCTGGCTGAAGAGGGGTGAAACCCCGAACCCGGTCCTAGGATGCTTGTTTCCAGTCTAGGGAGGACCTGGCTTGGCAGTTCGGGCTGGACTGTTCCCATGAGGCACAGGGTCAAGACTGATTTGCATATGGCTGGGTTCAAACTGGAATGGCATGGTGAGCAAAAAAACGATGGATTTAGGCCCAGATTTCTGTACTGGGGTGAATGTATGACATTGTTCTGCATTCTGTCCATCAATTGTTGTTTTTGCATTTGTCACCCCGAGTGGGATGGGTATGCTCAGACGTGAGTCCCGTGCTCTCCATGCCACTGGAATCATGCTATCCTGGCTGAAGAGAGGTGAAACCCCGAAACCGGTCCTAGGATACTTGTTTCCAGTCCAGGGAGGACCTGGCTTGGCAGTTCGGGCTGGACTGTTCCCATGAGGCACAGGGTCAAGACTGATTTGCATATGGCTGGGTTCAAACTGGAATGGCATGGTGAGCAAAACAACGATGGATTTAGGCCCAGATCTCTGTACTGGGGTGAATGTATGACATTGTTCTGCATTCTATCCATCAATTGTTGCTTTTGCATTTGTCACACCGAGTGGGACGGGTATGCTCAGAAGTGAGTCCCGTGCTCTCCATGCCACTGGAATCAAGCTATCCTGGCTGAAGAGGGGTGAAACCGCAATACCGGTCCTAGGATGCTTGTTTCCAGTCCAGGGAGGACCTGGCTTGGCAGTTCGGGCTGGACTGTTCCCATGAGGCACAGGGTCAAGACTGATTTGCATATGGCTGGGTTCAAACTGGAATAGCAGGGTGAGCAAAAGAACTATGGATTTAGGCCCAGATCTCTGTACTGGGGTGAATGTATAACATTGTTCTGCATTCTGTCTATCAATTGTTGTTTTTGCATTTGTCACCCCGAGTGGAACGGGTATGCTCAGAAGTGAGTCCCGTGCTCTCCATTCCACTGGAATCAAGCTATCCTGGCTGAAGAGGGGTGAAACCCCGAAACCGGTCCTAGGATGTTTGTTTCCAGTCCAGGGAGGACCTGGCTTGGCAGTTCGGTCTGTACTGTTCCCATGAGGCACTGGGTCAAGACTTATTTGCATATGGCTGGGTTCAAACTGGAATGGCATGGTGAGCAAAAAAACAATGGATTTAGGCCCAGATCCCTGTACTGAGGTGAATGTATGACATTGTTCTGCATTTTTTCCATCAATTGTTGTTTTTGCATTTGTCACCCCAAGTGGGATGGGTATGCTCAGACGTGAGTCCCGTGCGCTCTATGCCACTGGAATCAAGCTATCCTGGCTGAAGAAGGGTGAAACCCCGAAACCGGTCCTAGGATGCTTGTTTCCAGTCCAGGGAGGACCTGGCTTGGCAGTTCGGGCTGGACTGTTCCCATGAGGCACAGGGTCAAGACTGATTTGCATATGGCTGGGTTCAAACTGGAATGGCATGGTGAGCAAAAAAACGATGAATTTAGGCCCAGATCTCTGTACTGGGGTGAATGTATGACATTGTTCTGCATTCTGTCATCAATTGTTGTTTTTGCATTTGTCACCCCGAGTGGGACGGGTATGCTCAGACGTGAGTCCCCTGCTCTCCATGCCACTGGAATCAAGCTATCCTGGCTGAAGAGGGGTGAAACCCCGAAACCGGTCCTAGGATGTTTGTTTCCAGTCCAGGGAGGACCTGGCTTGGCAGTTCGGGCTGTACTGTTCCCATGAGGCACTGGGTCAAGACTTATTTGCATATGGCTGGGTTCAAACTGGAATGGCATGGTGAGCAAAAAAACGATGGATTTAGGCCCAGATCCCTGTACTGGGGTGAATGTATGACATTGTTCTGCATTCTGTCCATCAATTGTTGTTTTTGCATTTGTCACCCCGAGTGGGACGGGTATGCTCAGACGTGAGTCCCGTGCTCTCCATGCCACTGGAATCAAGCTATCCTGGCTGAAGAGGGGTGAAATCCCGAAACCGGTCCTAGGATGTTTGTTTCCAGTCCAGGGAGGACCTGGCTTGGCAGTTCGGGCTGTACTGTTCCCATGAGGCACTGGGTCAAGACTTATTTGCATATGGCTGGGTTCAAACTGGAATGGCATGGTGAGCAAAAAAACTATGGATTTAGGCCCAGATCCCTGTACTGGGGTGAATGTATGACATTGTTCTGCATTCTGTCCATCAATTGTTGTTTTTGCATTTGTCACCCCAAGTAGGACGGGTATGCTCAGACGTGAGTCCCGTGCTCTCCATGCCACTGGAATCAAGCTATCCTGTCTGAAGAGGGGTGAAACCCCGAAACCGGTCCTAGGATGCTTGTTTCCAGTCCAGGGAGGACCTGGCTTGGCAGTTCGGGCTGGACTGTTCCCATGAGGCACAGGGTCAAGACTGATTTGCATATGGCTGGGTTCAAACTGGAATGGCATGGTGAGCAAAAAAACAATGGATTTAGGCCCAGAACTCTGTACTGGGGTGAATGTATGACATTGTTCTGCATTCTGTCCATCAATTGTTGTTTTTGCATTTGTCACCCCGAGTGGGACGGGTATGCTCAGACGTGAGTCCCGTGCTCTCCATGCCACTGGAATCAAGCTATCCTGGCTGAAGAGGGGTGAAACCCCGAAACCGGTCCTAGGATGTTTGGGCCGATTCACAGAACTAACTTAAGACAAAATCCTAAACTTACTACCATTTTGGTATTCACAGAAGGCACTTACTCATTTTGGTATTCACAGAAGGCACTTACTCAGTTCGGTATTCACAGAAGTTAGGAGTCCTAACTTTAGGACTCCTAAATGCCTTCTGTGAATACCGAAAGTCTTAAAATTAGGATTTTTCTCAGTTTAGTAGTAGTATAGTTAGGACTCCTAACTTTAGGACTCCTAAATGCCTTCTGTGAATACCAAAAGTCTTAAAATTAGGATTTTTCTTAATTTAGTAGTCCTAAATTTAGGACTCCTAACTTTAGGACTCCTAAATTCCTTCTGTGAATACCGAAAATCTTAAAATTAGGATTTTTCTCAGTTTAGTAGTAGTATAGTTAGGACTCCTTTGCTTTGCTAAGCTTTGTTTAATGCCTGATTTCTTTCATTGTCAGACATATTTTGTGAAAATGATTTGAAGAGAGGGTAACACAGTGGGAATAATAGATCCTTTCAAGCCCAAACTACCTACAGCCAATACATAGGTGTTACCTACTCAGCTAAGGAGGATTTCCCTACCACGACGTACGTTTGCGGCTGGTGATAAGTAGAGGTCGCTGAGAAGACACGATTGAACAACTCAGGTGATTCAATAAATAAATACCTAATCAATTTTGGTGGCGCCATGGCGTGTAGTTTCCACCCTGCGGTAGGAACAGTGCATTTGTGGACAGCATAATGTTAGGATAGTGCCAGACTGAATCTATGCACTCGCTCAGGATATGTTGTCCTATAGATCAGCTAGCTCACAGTGCCCCCATAAGCCCTCCAAAACCTAGTTGGGCAGAAAATAATTCTGGCAACCACTGAACATGACAACACTATTCCCCCAGGAAGCATGGTAACAAATCTAGAACCCTTTTGCTCAGTGATTGTGCTCTACTACTCTCAGAGAAATATACAAGGAATACACAGAGGGATATGTTTTGAACCAGTGTGATTCTTGTATAAACTATATGTTCTGCAACAATCAATAGACAGAAGCAAATGAATGTTATTAGAAGCACCAGAACGGTGAACAGAATAGAAAGTTCCACCATGGTTGTAAAAGATTTTTATATGCAGGCATAAAAACAACATAGAGAATTGGTTGTACTCCTACTATGCAGTCCCTAACCTAAGTGTCCAGGGTGAGAGTGTGTATATACAGTCAAAAATCCCCTTACTGGATTATCCAACAAAGATAAGGCCCTGTCATGGTCACGAGCTGGACACACTTGCAAAAGAAGTCAGTAAGCTGCTAGGCCAAAGCGTCAGTGTGTGGAGACCTCATCAATATCAGCAAAGCATTCCTCTGCCTAAACCCCAAAATGCTTGTATTTATAATGCAAAGCATCCTTGTGAGTCCTGTGCAAGCCAGCATTGTTTTCCTCTATAGATATCCATGTCTTCCCGTGGATAAAAATAGAATGACATTTGCTCTGTGTGTCGAAGCATTGTATGTGGTGTTCAAGGAATCATGATAATGTTAAGCAAAGCAGAATCTGTAGGTGAAGCAGTTTCAGAGAAACAAATCCAACACTGTCACACATGCAAATTTGTGTAAAAGATTGTGTGAAGGGGAAGGCAACTTAAGAAAATGTGTCTATTATAAAAGATGGCGTCAGTTATATGTGGGCGTACCTCAGAAACATAACACTGGGAGTAACTTCTGGGGTCATGGATTCAAATCATGCAGGTCCAGTCTTCTTTCAGGCTTAGATCGCAGTGCAGTCCTTTCTTTGATTTCAAAGGTCACAGAGTGTTCTGAGAGAGGTGCTGATGCTGCCACTTTCATGCCCAGCTCCAGCCTGTAGGTGGGTGTTAGACCTGAGATCCTAGGAGAGGTATTCCCCCAAATATTTTGCCTTCCTTGATCCTGTTTTGCTGAACCTGCTTTTCTTGGCTTTCAGGACTCTGTGCTTTCTCAATCAACTATGGTAAAATAGGCATCCACCCAATTGGTACATTTAATTTACTTGTAAGTCCCTAGTGGATGGTACTAACTGCACCTGAGGCCTGTAAATTAAATGCTACTTGTTGGCCTGCAGCATTCATTGTGCCATTGTGCCACCAACTCAAGTAACCTTTTAAAACATATCTTAAGCCTGCCACCTCAGCATGTACTGCAGATTTAAACTGACAATTCAACCTGGCAAAATAAACCTTCTGCCATGCCCAACCTTCCTCGTTAATGCTAAAAGTCTTCCCGAAGATAGGCCCTAACGGTTCATATGACAGGGTGCACTGTATTTACAAATTTGGACATGTGTTTTTAAGGTTTATATGTCCTGTTAGGGAAACATTTCTACAGTCGATTTCACTGCTGTTAGGTCTATCTAGCCCATTTACAGCCACAGAGTTAAGTTTGGGCCTGGTCGTAAAATCCCACTCTGCTGGCGGAGTTTGCCGAGTTTTGCCTACTCCGTGTAGAGTGCACAGTTCTGAGAAACTCTGCATAGTGGCGAGGAGCAGAGTATTTCCTCTCATGCAGCTCACCAACGTTAAGTTGGCGAGCGAGGAAATTAGTACGCTAGACTACCTCCCAGCGAGATTTCTCAATGTGGGTGGTAGTGGCAGGTCTCTACCGTGCGCATTAAGAAACCTGCAGCTAGTGTTGAAGAAGTCACAACTCGAGTAAAAACATTTACTCGAGCGGCAGAAAGACACAGCACTCTCTTGCGCTATGCATGGTGCCATTCACACTGATTTTACAGTGCAGGCCAAACTCCCTGTGTTACAAATCGGAACGAGCAGCGAGATTAACAACACTACACCGCTTACAGAAATCTGCATGGGAGAGTTTTTCAGCTTTTCGTGGAGTTTGGCATAACAGAACCCCCACGAACTCTGTCAAGGCCTAGTTTACTTACTAATAAGTGCAAACTTTGGATTGGGAGCAGATAGCGATATACTAGTTACACTCAAATGAATTGCAATTTTAAATCCTCTTTAATGGTAAAGTTGGATTTTAGGTTACTATTCTAAAAATGCCACTTTTAGAAAGTTTTCATTTGTTGTCGCAACCATTTGTGTCTTCTTCCAGTGGCCTGGGACACATGACTGTAAATGGCTCTGCTTTTGGGTGTAGACATGATGGCCCAACCTGGCAGGATGAATGAAGAGGAGCTGTACCCAGTCTAACTCATCCTTGAAATGGATTTGACTCCTCATACACAAAGGAACCTCACACCAGACCTGCATTGCATTTTGTCACCCCAAGATAGTTTTGAGCCTTGGCAGGGAAAGGGGAAAAACTTTCCAGAGCCAGATGTGGGGGTGGGACAGGAAGTTACCCCACACAAAGGATGGCACCAGGTATAAATATTGGACCTCCACATCCACTCTTCAAAACACTCCTGGAGCTGTGGAAGTTACAGGAGAAGGAATGCTCTGCTAGCAGATAGGTGTCCTGATGCTTCATGCATTGCCTTGCTGTCTGATAATAAAGACTGGGCCTGATTGCCATCATCCCAAGCTAACCAGAGTGAATTAATAAAGTTTATCTCATAGATATAATAAAATACCGATTACAATCATAAAACAATAATATCAACATAAATAGTAGAAAGATATAAAATAAGCCATGAACTTTAAAGACATAAATTATTCAAAATAATGATACGTAATGTCTAAAAATGTCATAAACTTCCCCATCAATTGCACATGATTAATAGAGAAACAGTGTCTGGTTGCTTAATGAATTTCTCTACAGCTTCCTTTTATGAAAGTGGACTTCAAGTATTTTTTCCTTGCAGATAGTAAATATTCTTCCTTACAGCCACAAAGTCAACACTGTCCTAATGGATGACACTTCTTATTCCACGATCCTACAAATTGGGCAATTAGTACATAAAGATGGTGGGACCTCAAGTACTATACCTTACAAGCTGGATTTAAGGTACAGAAAAGATGTCCCTCAGCTATATTCAGGTAGGTATCAGAGGTGTAATCACATCCATGACCCCCTCCTGCGTATCCTGAACATCACCCTGCTGATCCTGAATTCTAGTGATAATATTTAATACACTTTTCTGTTTCAGCCTTTTGGCAAGAATTCTACCCGAGTTTTCCCCATATTTGTACATCATTGTATGATATTGGCAATACTTGGCGGCCAGATCCTGCCCGAAGGATTGCAGGAGTTTAGACTTAATTATGGCAACAGTCTGCTGACTCTGATCTATGTTGAGGCCTTCCTTGATGTTGCGTGTTAATTCCATCTCTGCCAACCTAAGCTCCTCCACATGGCCCTTAATCTGCCCCTGCACAGGCTTCCATCGGAAGGCTGCAAAGCTCTTGGTCTCCCCACGCACTGTGTTCTTAAGTGTATCCCAGACTATGCAGTCAGAGGCAGTACTCCTATTAATGTTTAAAAATTCGATTAGCCACTTTCTCATATGATCCTGATAGGCCTGTTCCAACAGTAGTTTTCTTTCGAATGTCCATTTCCTAGGAGCTCTGGCCAGGCGGAGCAAAGGGCACTCGACTATCAATGGATTGTGGCCAGATAGAATTCTTTGGGAAACTGAAATGGAAGCCACCTCTACCACCTGATCGGACATAAAAAAATAGTCGAGCCGGACCATTTTATTATGGGGGCAGAATAATATGTATACCCATCTTTGTCATTATTGTGCCTATACCAGACATCGATCAGTCCATATTCTTGAACTAAGGTCTGGAGGGCCTTGAAGACCCTGGGTTTCCTACCGGAATACTTTTGAGCCCCTGCTAGATTTAAATTCATATCCCCACACACAAACATTGGATGTGGCCATGCTGCTAATTCTAGGTTTAAGCATTTTATCACTTCTGGATCATCTACATTTGACCCATATATCGTGCAGATGGTTAAAGATCTGCTATCAACCACTATTTCGACTAAGACCATCTGCCTGCACTATCCTCTCGAACTTTTTTACAAAACCCATCCCCTCGCTTCAGCAAGATGGCCACCCCTCTGATCATAGATGTCTGTCGGGAACAAGCAATTAGGTCATAGCCGGGGACTTTCAGTCACTCCAGTTTCCCCCAAGCGATGTGTGTCTCTTGTAGACATAAGACATCCAAATGCATAGTGTGAACAATTTTAGAAAACAAAGCCCGTTTTTTACCATCATTTAGGCCACATATATTCCATGAACTAAAGCGCAATTTACCCTGCCCCATTTGAACTCAAAAGAAGACCTGGTCTCCACTGTGAACCATTATCCTTTTTAATCACAAATTCTAGCATAACACAGAGCCTACTAATAACAATACCACAGCTATAACATGAGTCCAGAACCTTAATGACCCCCACCACCCCCCCTTCACCCCATCTCTACCTCTGCCCACACCCTTGACCCCTAGAACGCCCCCACTCCAGATCCCCCCAACCCATACACCCCCCTTGTAAGGCAACAGGACCAAGGTCCTTGTGATGGAATGAGTTGGTTTCCCCCACTCTCCCCTAAATCCTTTGCCCCATCATTACTGTCATCCGAGGATTTGAGCCAATTGTAATACAGACAAAAAAGAAAAATTACTAAGAAGAGCAAATACTCCTAACAATCGGCTCAACCCCCATCTTTGAACCTCAAAAACCCCTGAGATGGTGGAACAAAAAAAACAAACGTTCTTAACTATATGGAATTCAGAAACTCCTTCACCGGAATTTCCGAAAGAAAAAATCTGGTCTGGCCCTGGTAAATTATTTTCAATTTTATGGGGAAGAGCAAGAAGGCTTGATCATCCTTCACTTGAAACAGCACTATTAGCTGGCGGAGCTGCCACCTCTGCTCGACAGTTGCCGGATAAAAATCTGGTCTAACAAAGCTCTTTTCCTGTCTGGCCTGGATCTTCTCCCTAGCCAAGAAATTATTCAAGCAGATTAATATTGCCCGAGGCTTATCGCCAGCCTGGCCAGACTTTTGTCTTTGCTTAAAAGGAAAGCCATGCGCACGTTGCACATCGAGCTGCCAGTCCCACTGCTTTACATCTGGGAAAGCTTCGGAGAAGAGTTCCATGATGAACTGCCTAGTGTCCGACCCTTCACTGCCTTCTGGAATCCCTAGGCTCCTCAGATTGTTCCTCCTGGCCCTATTTTGGAGATCGGTCAGTTTCCAGAGCATGTCCAGAGCATGTCATCTTTTTGCGCTTTAATCAAATCCGTACGACCCTTCTGGGTTGTCAACTCATCCTGCAGAGTGGAAATCCTTTCCTCAGCTTCTACGATTCTGGCAGCGATATCGGAGCAAGTTTTAGCAATTCTGCGGATTGAGTTTTGCATCCTGCGGCATGCACCCTGAGTACGAGCACTCTCCTGACGCGTTTCTTCGCGGTGAGCCATGATAGTCTGATAAATGGTTGAGAGTGTTATCTCTCCAGGAGGAGCCTGGGGAGGGTCGGTCACTGTGCCTCCACCCGAGGCTATAACATTATCAACTGAGCCAGGCTGCGTAGAGAAGGAATAATCCCAAGCCATTGATCCTAGTGATCCCGGATCCTTACTTAACAAGAGAGACCCTTGATCTTTCGATTTCATGGCTTTACGGACCGTACGAGGACCTTGGGGCAAAGCGTCATCCTTAAGTACTTCATTAGATTGCCAGTCACCAAGATCGCTGTCATCATCTGTCCACTCTCTATCTGGGCCTTCGTCCTCTGATGAGCCAGTGTGTTCTGACAGTGAATAAAATGTATCGCCCCCTTCAGGCTCCCTTATAGACTCATTAACACCAGCAGAGCTCTTGAGGCACACTACTTGATCCGCTTGATCCACTGTGCTTACAATAGCAGCACTTTGGGCAGATGTTTTAGGAGTATGTTGTGCAAAGGTAGCAATGCCTGCGACTTGCGGAACTACAACTCCCATCGTTCCGTTTCCTGGGAGAGAAACTATTGACTGGGGTTCTCTAGCCACTGAACCATGGGCCGCAGAAATGTTCCCATTGCCACCGACCAGCACTGTACTACTAGTAACACCAGCCCCATTGAGGTCCAATGAGCTAAGCGCACTGTGTTCCTGAGATCGGGATTGATTTCGCTCGAGAGGAAGAGAGTTTCACCCCTGCATGCAGCAGAGGCAGTAGTAGTAAGCGCAGGGTCCACCAGGATGAAGGCATCGCCTACCGGCTGTGAAACCGTGTCATTCACCGTTTTGATTGCACTTGGCTGCTCTCGCTTACTGCTCCCCGTGCCTACAGGGGTCTTCACTTTCCCCGACTGAATTTTGAATAACATGGGTGAAGTCTGCTTTACCTTACTGACCACAGCGGGCGCCGCCTGATTATTGCCCGTTTCTCCCTCCGCCGTCACCCCCGCGGGCAGTCTGTAACTCCTTACCCGTACTGGCAGGCTTTCCAGGGCTAACTGCTCGCGCTGGCGATGCTCGAGCCTTCACAGTGAGGTTCTTCGCAGGTAGTTTCGGAGCCATAATTCCGGATGGGCACCTCTGCGCACAGAGAAAACGAGGAAGCCCAAGGCAGTAGGAAGATGACCCGAACCAGAGCCAGAGTATTTTTCCGGTAAGAATGTTCTGTAATTGTGTCAAACCCCTGAGCATGACAGTCATTAGGTTATAATCCACATCAGCATGCAACACTTGCTTCACATTTCAAATTTCCAGCATCCCAGCGGCTTTAGCAGTCTCAGATAGGGTGAATTTACCAGGACAGGACACACCACCAGCTCACACAGCCGAGTGACCGGCCACCATCTTGCCACAGGTATCAGAGGTGTAATCAAAGTGTTTATAAGCTGGCAATATCTATCTGTTGCGAGGCAGCTTTTAGGGCTTGCTTTATAAGGCCTTTCCAAGATGCCCGCAGCAGTTTTATTAAGGTGGATAGAGAAGGGAGGTTCTTCTGGCTTAAAACCTTACTGATACCAGCAAAACTCAGCATTTAATTAAATCATTTAATGCTTGCAACTCATTACATATATACTATTTCAATTAGTTATCTGCGGCATTAAGGCAATCACATAAATGATTTATAACTGCACCAGTCTGTTCTAGGGCTAACAAAGTTAAAACTAACTCCAGCTGAATCTTACAGTGAGGGGTTGCAAGGCGAAGGCCAAGTAATAACTTAATTTTGTTAATGTAAAGCTTATCCAACCCTGCTATAATTTTATCGTTAAAAAAACAAGGAAACATGCAAAAGGGTCAGTATCAGCTTGTGTTTGAGAGCGGTAATTGCTGGACAGTTTGCTTGACCGCAATTTGTTTTTACCGAGATCAAATAATTAGTTGAGTTTTTATTCGTTTATTGGCTCAGTGGTTTGCCTATATGAACTTCTTGCAAATTGTTAAGCCAAGACAATTATAATGTATCACTTGTTCTAAAGGATAACCTCTGAGTGTAAGGCATGTTTATACACTTTTGTATCCAAAAGCATTATTTTTATTTGTCACATTAGACCTGCAGATCATTTAACTGATTACACTTGCATCACTTCAAAATTGGGAAAGTAATGCTCTAGGGGTTAATGCAAGAAGTACAATATCATCTGCATAAGCTAGGTAGCTGATGGATGTATTACCTAATTTGAGGCAAGACTGCCCAAATGATCCAAAAACAAGGATAGGTCGGCCATATATAAAGATAATAACAAACGGTGCTAAGACATACTCCTGTTTTAGGCCAATTATGGTTCGTAATCTTGACAACAATACTCCCCATGCAAGCTTTATTTGCATCCAGTTGTCAGTATGCAATGCCATTAAAAATATACCAGAGTTTTATTGATGCCTCAGCTGATTAATATACTCCACAGTTTGGTCATGTTATCTTTATTAAAATCTTGCAAGGAGTCAATATAACACACAGATATTGACAGGTGTCTTTTTAATGTTTTCTTCACTAGCAATTTAAAAGCTGCAATGTTATAACCAATCAAGCAGCTTGGTTTCATTACAGTCTTATTAATAGGGATATGTTTGTTATTAAAAGCCCAGTCATGCAGGTGAGATAATAAAAGGTTGGCAAAAAGATTCCCTTCTGCATCCAATAGGGCAATGAGATGATAATTCTCTGATTCGTTTTTCTGGTCTTTCTTATAAATTGGATGTATTAAAGCAGATTTCCGGGATAGAAGAGTGTGGCTTGACTGTAAAATAAACTAAAACAATTTTCTTAAACATTCTGCCCAGAGATTCGGTCAGCTCATAATAAGTCGATGGGAATTCCGTTGGGCCCAGGGGTGTTAGATGAACGTGAATTCTTTATTAACCCTAGCCATTTCTTGGTTGTAATTATAAACCCCGGTTTTCAGAATGTGAGCCACAGAGACACAACAAGCTTCAGAGGCATCCTGCAACTGCCCAGCTGACCTGCTGCAACTAGACCTCCCAGAGCCCTGCTGGCCTCTGCCAGAGCGAGTCCCTGATGCTCAAGAAGGGACCTTAAAGAAAAGGAGAAAATCCTGAAGTTTGGTTTCCCTGTGACTGCTAACGGGCCCATTCATCTCGTGACTCTGTTGCCCGTGATGACTACCAACCCGAAGCTCTGGTGAGACCTGCTCTTCTCGTCTACAGTGACCACCAGCGACAATTGGCAAAGTGAGACCTCACACTACAGTAAAGACCGACCCCAATCACAGCCAATGCAAAGCTACAGCAATGACTGTCCTTGAATTATTTTATATTTGCTCTAAAAAACAAATAAGCATTCTAAGTTGTTATAACATAGCCCAGTGTTTCCCTTTGGGAGAGCCAGCCTTACTACAGTGCAAAACGACTTTGGAGATGTTTCAATTCCACAACATGTAAAACTTTAAATATGTATGTGCTACTTTTTAAATACAATGCATCCAATCTTGGGAGTAACTTATAAGTATTAAAAAGGAAGGTTTGGACCTGGCAAAAGTTTTCTTTTTTGCCGAGTCAAAATGGTAATTTAAAACTGCCCACCCACGCTGCAATAGCACCTGTATTGATGTTTTAAAGTGCTAATTTAGTGGGTGGCACAATGAGTGCTGCAGTCCACTAGTAGCATTTCATTTACATACCCTAATCAATGTTGTACCATATAACAGAGTCTTACAAGTAAATTAAATGTTCCAATTAGGTTACATGTAAATTGTATCATGTTTGAAAGGGAGAGCGCAAGCACTTTACAGCTGGTTAATAGGAGTACAGTGCATTGAGTCCTATGGCCAACAAAATAAAATGGGCTCAGCTAAAAAAGGCAAAAGGATAGGTGAATACCATGCAAAATATAATCATTTCCAACAATTCTGTTTTCTACAATTCTACCTGTTTCTTAAAGCTGGGAAGATGGAGCTCTTATTGCAGTCAACATTTCATTGAACTGATTATTAGAAAAAACTCCAAACACTTTCTTGAAGACCTTTCCTAAAAAATTCTATATCTTGGCTATTTTCTTGGTTCCCACCAGGGGAGTGCAAAACTAGTGGTAACTTTAGATTCTCTAACATGCGGAAAAAAGGATGCAAATTTCACTTGGATAATTTTTGGGAACAAAATGCCATGAAGGCTTTGCAGTTCAAGGGATTGAGCCAAAATGTATAGTGCTGTAAAAGAAGAATGTTCATAGGTTGACTGGAATGAGCAGGTGGATAGTGTTATGCATTACATTAAGCAACCACAAAGGGAACAGTATATTGCCTTCTACATTAAAGACTCTTTCTAATATATGAAATGTGCGAAACCAATATAAAGTTACGTTTGTACCTTTGCTAAGCACCACTGTGTAGATTATGACTAAAAGACCAATACCTTCGTAAGTGAGGTATCCAATATATTGTGTTTGAATAATTACTGTTTAAATTACATTCTATATTTTAGACCCTTGCTCCAAGGCAGAGTTTCATCTTGATATTCTATGCTATTGTTTATGACTATCAAAGATAACCTCATTAAGGAACAAAAAAGTTATGACAATTGTATTTCTTGTTCTAAGTGCGGAGTATTCTCTGTGAATATGTAACTATGTCACCCACCTCCACTTGGGACCAAAGAAAGGTTAAGTATGTTTTATATTCAGATCTTACACATTGTGTACAGGACACTGCACATCGCATAAAGAACTGAATTTTGTGTCTCTTTGTTTTAATTTTGGGGAAAGAACATATGTGCCCTTTGCCTTGCAGAATCAGGAGCAAATGAGTGTGGAATTGTGTGGCCCTACGTTCAATGGTGGTACCATGTGCATACCAAAGTGGGGTGTACACATTTGTAGAATTTCAGGATAGCCACAGGCTATGTAGATGACTTCCATTAATATGTGTTCCAGAAAACAGTATCCTGTAAGGATATCATCAACATCTGAAATAGATATAGCACAAGATACTTGAAGTAGGCGGTCTTCAATTTGCACAGCAAATAGGCGCCGGCCTGATGTATTTATAGGTTCTCTTCTACACAAAAACTTTGTTGCACAAAGAAGTAACTTGTGCAAGGGATAAAACGACATTTGGAGTTGCAAATACCTTTGTCATTCACAATGTCAGCATTGCAGATCTTTGAGATACACGGGGAAAGGGAGACAGTAAAGAAAGGTTGCAAGTTTGACAAGGAAATGTATGAATGATTTGCAGCCACCATTGAAAGGTTTCTGATTGCACCTGCCAGTCAGTAACCATTTACAAGGTGAAAGCTATCCATGATGGATCACTTTCACTGTGTGGTTGACAGCTTTAGGCATCGGAGAAAAACCCATTGGTTTCATGGAAAGTTGTATGCTTCGTTCAATGCCCCTTGCTAAAAATGCAGTTTATGGGCATTGCAGTCTCTTTTTAGGGACAGAGGTGCAACTTTGCCACTTAGATGTGGAGGTCTGCAGTGATACAGGAAATTAAGGTGAAGTTTTCCAATTGAATTTAATGTACAAATGAATGTGCCAAATGAGCTATGTATGGACTTTACAAGCATTTATAAAAGATTATATAATGGATTCTCCTATAGGGAAAAAAAGTTAGTTAATGGCACAATATTAAGCAGTGGAGTGGACGGGGAGAGCTGACATGGTAGCTGGAGCTAAGTTATACTCTGCATTAGCCGGTGATGAATTTAAGAAGGGAAAGGAAGAAATTATGAAGAGGGGATGAGTTAAAAGAATAAGATGTGGCAAAAACAGTGATAGTGACTCTAGTGACAGTCTTTTACATGTGTTGTTGTCAGAACAACCACTTCTATATAATGAGACCCAAATAATGAGAGGTGGGAGCTCTAATGTCAACCGAAACTCGGTAGTGGCTACCGCACCCATAAGCGTGAACCCTGGTATGACAGGAGCCACATTTATGAATGTGAATCAAACCCACCCAAGAGGAAACTCAAACATTTGTATCCCCACCCCTCAACAGCTCATAATGGCCCATATGCTCTCACAGTCCTTGTTACCATTGGTAGTATGGTTCCTATATACAATCCCAGTTCCACAGGGAATGTTGGACATAATTTGACTGTTCCTGCAAAGTCAAAATCCCCTGAGAGGGCTTCACCAAGCTCGAGTTTAGGAAGAATTTTCCCTTTGGTCCCAATGAATTAGAGTTCCCTTGTGGTGTGTGTACATATTTCATGATGAACCAAAGTGGATTAAGACCTTTGAGGTCATTCTCGGGATTGCCAGATCTAGGTACACTTACCTTGGAGCTACCTTTAAACACACACAGCAGCATGCTTAGAGAGGGGATAGTACCTAAAGCCCCTAGAATGCAACAAAATATTTGTGCTCAGGAATAAGATGAATGGTTGAAGGATGTTAATGCCATTTCGAATGAGAGTGGAAGCTCAGAGTTGAGTCAAGGAACAATTAAGTCATCATTGAGGAAAAATCCGGTGGATGAGGGTAAATTAAACTTGAATTGGATGAAATGATAAGTGAAAGTCTCAAATTGGTCCAATTGGACACTTTTCAGGAAAGTGAACTTGTGTTTATGAGTAAGAATGTTACCAGATGAGCGAGACAAGAGTACGATAAATTGTCCAAAGTAGCTTATAAATATGAAGTAGACTTGGATCGGACTAAGGCTTTACAGAAGTCATCTACTCTGTTTTAGTAATAAGGACATAGAGTGTATCAGAAAACCAGGAGTAAAGTAGCGACTTCAGGAACTGTTTTAAAATTATTAAAACTTAGAGTGCCCTAGACAAGTAGGAAGGTAAATGGACAAAGAAGAAGGGTCACAAGAGCTCTGTGGGGGAACTGCCCACTCCCAGGGAAGGGGGAGCGGAAGCTACCAATTTTCCTTTACAAGAAGTACCCAGTGGAGGTTATGATCATGTACCTTGGAGTACGAGTGATCTTGCGTCATTCACTAACGATTTCCTCAGGCTGAGAGAGAAGCCTGTAGAATGCGACAAACAAATTTAGCAATTTATGAAAAATTCTAAAATTTTCTCGACTGATTTGAATACTTTTTTTGATATTCGGGTCCGCAGTGATTTGTGGACAGCCCAAATGGGAGCCGGTCAGGGGCCCATTGACAAATGGTCCATCGCCCATTGTAATGGCAAAAGACACACATGGTGATGACATGGATGAAGTCTGAAGTGTCTCCTCAAGATATTGACTGGGTCAAGATTGACCGAACGACCCAGGAACCTAAAGAGATGATTCATGCATATTATGACAGATTGTTGCAGGCATTTAAACAGTATAGTGGAATGGAAACATAGGAGCCCAAGAATAAGGGGCATTTTATGTCCAGGTTTGTGACAGGATTGAGCCCTGAAATTAAAATAATGATTCAACAGCATTTGATTTGTTAGCAGAATAAGTTGGTTGATGAGATTTTAAAACGTGTTAAGTACTGCAATGATGAAATAGACATGAGGCAGAAGAAATTGAAGGAGAAACTAATGGTAGCACAAATGAAGGCAGCTCAGTGGGTAGGTCAATGCCATCCTTTTGTGGAGAATGTGTCCCCTTATGCAGGGAGTGTACCTACAGGGAGCTCCCATGATGCAAGCTGGAAGTGTATTTCAGCCACAAGTTAGAGGTCATGGCGTTCCCATAGACCTGAGTGTGGGAATTGATGTTGCCAATTTGAGAACGTCCAACCCATGGCACGACTGAAATAGATTGGGCCACTAAAAGTGGGAATGCAGTAATAATCCTGCAAAAACAATGTCAAAATCCAGGGTTTACACAGCTTCAAAATAATAACTCCATACAGTCACAAGTTGAGTCTGAGGTATCACAATTTTAGTGTACTACAGGCTCCAGTGATGCAAGTTCCACAACCCCAAGTACCAAAGCAAGTTGTCAATGGTCCTATATTTATTTAAAATCAGGTGCCGCATGTGAACCAGAATTCTTTCTCGAATAACAATCCTTTCCAGCAATATCCTATGTTTAAGACAGTTGACAATTTTGGCTCAGAGCAGTACTCCTGACTGTGCCTACGAGGGGAGGAAGGTTGCGTGCTTGGAACAATCTTGGAGGTAGACCGGAGTGGCCCATTTGTAGATGTTGAGGTAAATGGACACACCATTTCATTGATACTGGTGCTAACAATTCTACTGTGGGAATATCAGAAGATACAAACCTACCCCTCTTGGGAAAAAGAATCCAAGTCATATGTGTTGCAAATAAGCAAATGACCAATCCAGTAACTGAGGGTGTACCTGTAAAAATAGAGAATTTTGAGAATAATCACCTTGGTCTGTGATTTGAGCCCTGTGAGTTTGTTGGAATGTGACAAGCTGACTTTACTGCTCACCGAGAGGTGTTGAGTTTCAGACCCACAACGAGGATGTTGCCTTCAAAATGGTTAATTAAACTCAAGTTGTTGCACTGTACCCTATGATGACAAATGAAGAATTACCTCTGGATCTTGGAGATACAGTAAGATAAGAGGTTTGGAATTTTTCAGGAAAAGACATTGGACTTATCAAAGGAGTTGAGCCTGTCCGTATACAGATAAAACCATATGCTGAGTACCCCAGAACCCCACAGCACAATTTGATTCTTGAAACAGTTACTGGAATAACTCTAGTAATAGAGAGATTCATTCAACAAGGGATTCGGAAGGAGGCTATGGAGAGTCCATGTAACTCACCCATTAAGGGCTTGCAGAAGCCTAGTGGTAAGTACCGCATAGAGCTGGACGTCCGAAAGATAAATAATATTGTGGTGCCTCATTGTCCCGTGTTACCAAAAACTGCTATGATTTTATTTCAAATTCCCTGTGAGGCAGAGAGATTCTTTGTCATTGACATATGTCAGGTTTTCTTCTCCATACCATTGCAGAAGCACAGTCAGTTCCTTTTTGGATTTCGGTTATGCAGTAATGTTTTGGCATGGTGCCGAGTCCCACATGGGTGTACGGAGAGCTCATCCATTTTCAATCAGATCCTTAAGAATAATATGGAGTATTTGGTTAGGCCCTGTAACTCTGCCCTGGTACAGTATATTGACGACATGGTGGTTGCATCAAATACTCAAGAAGCTTGTACGATGGACACTATTGCTCTGCTGAACCACCTGGATGAGAATGGGCATAAGGTATCCCACAATAAGTTGCAGGAAAGAATTTGGGCGATTCTGCAAATGAAACCATCAACACACAGAAGAAAGTCAGAATGTTTTTGTGAAACACCAGTTTTCCAGTGGCCAAGACATTAAAAAGGCTGACACACAAGGAAGTGTCAGATCCAGTACCCTGGGACATTGATTGTTTTGATGCCTCTTAGGGTTGAGAGAAAGCATCTACTGTGCCCTGGCACTAGGAATAGTCTGATTACCACAAAGCATTTTTGCTTTTCTACAGTGAGAAGGAGGACTGCTCTCTTTCAGTGCTTACACAGACTCACGGAAGTGCCCAAGGTCGCTGGCCTATTTCTCTGCTACTCTTCATCCGTAGCTGCGGCATTGGCCAGATGACTTACATCTGTGCCCGCTGCAGGTATCTGCATGGAGAGGTGTTGTCACGTGATCAGAATAGGCCTAGTAAGAAACTCCGCCATTTACATGCTCATGTTTCATAAGTTGCCTTCTCTTTCACACACAATGACTTTTTGACATACATTTGCATGCATGACAATGCTGGATAATATTTTCTGAATCGGCATTGCTTACATTTCTTCTGTGTATACATTATCAAAACATCTTGAACATTCAGTGCAAAGGATAAAGTTCACTGCACAAAATGTCATCATTGTTATTGTCCGTAATGCAACAATGCATTCCAACTAGAATAAATATTAGCGACCTGGCAGGGGTTGCAACATAGCCACATGGGTGTTATTATTACAAATACGCAACCACTTTCCTGTTTAGGCAAAGGAAAACTCAGCTGACACTGCAGAGTCACTACATGCAGAAATTCCAGATCAGATGATGCCTTCATACCAACACGAGGGATGTCCATCTCTAACCGAAACAGGCAGCCTGATGATACTTACTCACAGGTAACGGGGAGTTATTCCACCCTGGCATGTATTTGACAGACCACCCACCATCGGCAGAACTAGGTGAGGGATCCCTAGGTAGGTGTACACCAATACACAGTACTTATATGCCTGCATAAATATATTCACTCTCTTAGCACCATGGTGGCAATAATCATCCATTTCACTGTTCTTGTAATGCTAATTACACTAATCTGTTTCATTCCAGCAATTATCACAGAGCGTATATTTTAAGCAAGAATCACAATGCTTCAATAAATATTGAAAAGTCTTGCTGGGTATTTCTTGAGTACTTTGGGTATGCATGAGAGTCCAAATGACAAGTTTCTAGACCCGCTACCAGGCTTTCCTTTGGGGATCAGGGTTGTCATGTTCTAAGTTTGCACACACATTTGTTGCCCTGTAAGGTTATGGCTGCAGATGGTGCACTAGGGCTACCAGGGGCATAGGCCAACATATACTGAGGGTGTGCACTGACTTAATCTGGCACAATCCTGATGTTTATGCTGTCCAACAAATGCACAGTTTTACCATGAGAGGTACAAGCGATGTGACAGTGTGAAAGCATTGTCTTGGGTCATTTTTTGCAAGTATATGTGCCTCACTCTGTGAAAATACTGTTGACGCGTACTCGCACTGAACACCTAACGAACAGCACCTGAACCAGTATGAACAGATCATACTGGCGGCTGAGAATGTAACCTTAAAAAGATATGCTGTTTTGAACATTGCCTGTTCCTGAAAATGACAATGATGAAAATGAAGTGGAGCATGGCTCTCCCGATGTTGCTGAACTGTGCACCAAGTCAAGACCTGATATACAAGGTGAGCCACTGCCAGATTCTGACTTTGCCTTGTTTGTGGATGGCTCCAGTTTGCGAGGCCATGAAGGAAATTTACAAGCTGCTGACACAATTTGTACAGTCTCAGGAGTAGCTGAAGCCTCATGGCTCCAAAGAGTGTTCCCTGCACAAGTGGCTAAATTGATTGATCTTACTTGAGCATGCTGCATCTCTGACCAACTGAGAGTGACCATTTACATTGATAGTCAATATGGCTTTAGTGTCATTCATGATTTTGAGTGGTTATGGTCCCAGAGGGGGTTTATGACCTCCTCGAGATCACCCATCCAAAATGGAGAACAAGCTTGAATGCTTCTTGAGGCATTGCAGATGCCTGCACAGATTGCACTTGTCAAGTGTGCTGCACATTGTAAAGGGGATGATTTTGTGACTATTGGTAACAGAAGCCAACGAGTTCACATAATATTGTGCTCATAATGCTTGCAATTTTAAGGGTGAATATATGAATGAAGGGACAGACAAGACCAACTACAAACCTTTGTTAGTGACAGCTGATATTTGGGAGGAAGTCAAGAAGTTCGAGGTAGACATGTCAGTGGAAGAGCAGCAAAGTTGGATTAATGTAGGTTGTGTCAAGAGGGATCAGATTTGGATTTGGAGAGATGGAAGACCTGTGCTACCAAACAGTCTGTGGCCACCAATGGTTATGCATTATCAAGGTTTGACTCATGCAGGGAGAGATGCCATGGTCAGATTGTTCAGGCAGACTTGATTTAATCCAAGGTTTAGATTGATGGCTGACGTTTTGTGCCACAGATGCGTTGTTTGGAATTAGAACAATGTGGAGAAAAGAACTGCCATGACATTGAGCCACATAGGGAGGTCTGGTAGATCCCTGAACAGGATGCAGGTGAATTTCATTGAGATGACTGTGTGCAATGGGTTGAGGTATGTTTTGGTTGTTGTGTTTATCTTTTCACCATGAATTGAAGCATACCCAACTAGGAGAGATGACAGTCTCACAGTAGCAAAGCTGCTTTTAAGGGAGTTAATACTAGATTTAGCTTCCCTACTTCTATGGAATCCTACTGAGGCATGCACTTCAACAATGAAATCCTGAGGCTGCTGTGTGCTGCTTTACAGGTTGAACAGTGACTGCATCGTAGCTACAGACATTAGGCTGCGGGTCTGGTGGAGCAGGTCAATAGGACTTTGAATTCCAGAGTTGCAAAAGTGTCTGCATCCACATTTTTTAAATGGCCAGATGCTTTGCCACTTGTGTTGATGAGTCTACGAAGCATACCTGATCATAGTACTTGATTTTCCCCCCATGAAATCATCATGGACAGGGCAATGAGATTGCCAGCTGTACCTGCAAATGCGCTTGTGAACATTACTGATTATCTGATTCTTGACTACTGCATAGGATTGGCTGACACGGTGCATCTGTTGGTTGAAGCCGCCACTGCCCCACTACATCAGTAGCAGTGCCATGACCTCAGCCTCAAAGACTGGGTCCAGGTGAAAAAACATATTTAAAAGAGTTGTCTGGAGCCCCTTTGGTGTGGCCCGTTCCATGTGATTCGGGTCATTACAACTGCTGTAAAGTGTGGCGATCACCCAAACTGGGTGCATGCTGTCCATACTCGCCAAGTTCAGTTTCCCCTTGATGATGTAACAGCACCTCTCCCAGAAGCACCAGTGGTGGTTGAGACACTACAGGACCAGGTTAGTCAAGCTGTTAGCAAGAATATGAAACAGCACCTGGCCTGAGGGGGCTCATGGAGAATTGGGGACTGGAGCTGATAACGAAGAATCAAGTCTTATGGTTGTGACTGAACTTGACTCGGGCCCTGAAAAAGGGCTTAGTGCTGTAGAACTGCAAGTGGCAGCATGACACTGTTGGCCAAGGAGGCAGGAGAGAGGGAGACTGGTTCCAGGCCAATCTAGAAGATTTTAGGCATTTTGATCTGAGTGATGAAGGAAGTAAGGGGGCTGGGCTCAGAAGATCGCATTCTTCACCCTGGATGGACTTACTGTGCTGAAAATGACAGAGAGAGAGAATTCTGGGAATTCTGGGTATTCAGCGATAATGGTGGAGATTAAATTGAAACTTCAGAAACTTGAGCTCTAGTTTGATCTTACTATTGAACTTCTTTTGTTAACAAGATTAAGTGCCTTGAGACATCTTATACTGGATGTGACTGAATTTCTTTTTGTTGAATGCAAGTGAATTGCCAGTGCTAGTAGATGAACGGAAGCATTTCATTTTTAAACTGAGTGTTAATGAACTAAAACAATTTCTTAGCAGAGACAATTAAATTGACTTTGTAGGAGAAGTAAGAAGAGTACCGAGGCCTGAATTTGTTGAAAGAGTGTAAGGTTATCATTGAGAAGAACATAACAGTAGAGCTAAGGAAGTCTCACAAAGACTGTAAAAAAAAAGCTATTGCATACCTAACTAACTCTGATTTTGTTATTTTCACAGGTGGAAATTGACAGAGAGGGCTCTGCTGCTGCTATGTTCCACCCAACAGTTTTCTTGTAGAGAAGTAATAGAAGCCAATCCTAATACTAGTAGATGTAGGTACATACTATCATAAACACTAGTAGTTGCAGCTGTGGTATTGATTGATTTGCTTGTAGGATTATACCAATCTACATTTAATTCAGTAGAGACAAAGTCTGCAAGTACTCTCAAACGTTCACACCCTAGAAGTGATAACTTATATCCATTAGATGAGTCAGAAATGCATGTAGATACATCTAGAGGAAATTATTCTGAAAATGCTTATTTTAAGTTGCCTTATGAGTATAATAACACAATAGATGCCAGGGATTGCTATGTTTGCACGCAATTGCCTGCATCAGCTGCAGAGGGTATTACTTATCACCATATTCCTTTGACTTATGGTGTAACTTTCATATTGTGATGATACTTCTGTATGGAATGAAACAATTAAGATTGTATTTCCCCAATCAGAATGTCATTTTTTCAGAGCTTCCCATACTTGAGCATCTGAGTCACTACATTGGCCCCAATGCTAAGCTCCCTGGAGTATTATTTTTTTTCCGTTAAACCTATCATGACCATAGACACTGCCTGTACACACAGACACAATTTAAAGTGCTTCCTAACAGAGGTTGAAAAGAAATGTTTACATTTGGTTGAGGATAGTAGAAGGAATTTGGAATCTAAGTTGAAAAGCGACAAAAATATTAAGAATGAGAATAAGTGGGCTAAGTGAGGGGGATATAGAGCATTTGGCAGCCGGAACTCAAGCAGTGTTGACCTTAGCTAGGAAATATAAAGGCAAATTATGTATATTTGTGGAGAGATCTTCAATTGATAATCACTTTTTGGGAAAGACTGAGTTTAAAGTTAGAGTAAAATGGAATTTATTCTTGGTGGGTGATGATCCTGCTATTCTACGAGAATATTGTATTTTTGGAAGACACGCTTATTTCATATTGCCCAGAGGTTGGTGTGGTACATGTTACCTAGGTGTTGTATTATTTAATCAAAGGAGGGAGAGAGAAGCTTAGATCCATTCAGCTTCCAATCAAGGATAGATAATCAAAGGAGAATGGATCACTTGTCCTGTATTACAACCAGGGTCTGGTGTGTTGGCCGTCTTAAAAAAAACCTTCAATCATGTACAGAAGTGGTGGAGCGGTATATCTTGATTATCCGTATCTAAGATCATGTGATAGCATCATCATTGGGTCTTTTAGTAAAATATGCTTTCCTCCACCCAGAGGTGGACCAACTGGTGATTACAGTCAACCTGACGCTAGAGTTATGCTGTGGCTTTTCATTAAAACCACAGGTGGTTGCAAAAAGCTGCGGCTGCTTGCCAGCTTGACTGTAAACCCTTTACACCTACTTAACAAAGGCGCCTTGTGATAATTTTCAATGATGTATCAATTATTAATGAAGAGATAAATGGACTTTATTCAGATTTATTGTAGACTAATTGAGGACAGGTCCATTCTTGAACACACAGCCCAAGTTGATAAGACTAGGCGTTCGTCCAAAATAAATAGAGCTATTATTACAATAGAGAATTTCACAATATCGAATCATGAATCCAAGCAATTCCTACAGGTCAAAATAACTGAAATATTCTGCGCTAAACTCATATCCAAATTATTACTAGTAGCTAAGCGCTTCATTAGGTGTCGAAGTGGTATACCAGGGGGCTATTTCACTCTGTCAAACTAGGCGTTGCTCACAGTACCCGCACCACGGATTGCAGAGAATGGGAACATTAGGCTCAGTTTTTGCAGATGTGAATCCTAACCCGACAATTGGACCAAGCGGCTGATGCAGAGTGACGTCTCAGACTAGCTCCATCTGACCCGCTCCCAAAGCACGGGAGGCATGTAGCGCTCTCCCCAGCCAGGCTATACCATCCTTGCCCTCCCACAGCTTCCTGACCCCAGCCTCATGCACCGCTATGGCCCTCACGATTGATTATTTGTATCTAAGATCATGTGATAGCATCATCATTGGGTCTTTTAGTAAAATATGCTTTCCTCCACCCAGAGGTGGACCAACTGGTGATTACAGTAGTGATCAGTAATCAAGTGAATGCGAGTGAAGTAAATTTAAAATTACTTACATCTCTCAACAAAGAGGACATATTCAGTTGGAGATGAGGCAAGGTTAAAATCAGAGTGGTGCATATATAGAAATATTACTGTTCTATAACACCTATGAGTCCATGTAAATGATCGACATGTTTCTGCCCTTCTATCGCCCAACTGGGTTGGGAGGCTTTCTTCAGGACCAGTGTGAGGCTAGTTGCTCTTTTAATTTGTTATCAGTCAGCAGTACCTGTAACTGGAAAGAAAATGATCATGGTGACAGGGTATAATATTTATACATAGCTAAGACAACCTTGATCTTCAAATATTCAATGAGAATGCCGTTCAGGATAGTTATTCACTGCCTGGAGATCAGTGTAGAGCCAGCTTTAGCGCTTGAATTTGTACAGAATTGAGAGATGGGAGGAATCCAAGGACGTTCTGATGTGCTGAAAAGGAGGAAAATAATGAGACACGTGATATAGAATTCCCAAAAATTTAGACTCCTGTTGGACTTAGAGACTTCTTGCAATATCTCTATTGTCTGCCTTTGTGCGATGCAATACTTTTATTCTTGAAAACATTTAGAGGAGTTCTGCAATGCTGACACCTTCTTACTTTATTGGATATCAATAGGGTTTCCCTAATCAGTTCTACATAGAATAGGCTTAGTCAAGGTAAATTAGTTCTACTCATGACTAGAAAAAGAGGACCGCAAATCATAAACAGATCATCACATTCTCATCCTTAGTTTCATCATTGCTATCACAGAATTTATTTTATGCTTCATGTTAATGAAACTACATTTTCAGAGACGATTCCGTCTGCCAGTAGTTATTTTGTACGCTTACAATATATTCTTCTGATTTGTGTACACCAGTCTGGCTTTGAATTTGTAATAAACCCATACTCAACAAATTTAGAAATTGATCGCTCTGTAAATTGAATTCACTGATTACTTTAACTCCTGTTTATTCCTCAGGCACCTAAAAAAGTTAATTGGAGGGAAATGTGAATATTCTGCCTAGTGCCCTGTCGGCAGCCTTGCCACAAAGGTAGGTATGAACACCTAAACGAGTACTCCTGTAGTACTAATTACTGCATTCATGAATGCTTTTGTGTATCATTCCCAAAATGTTGACTGCAAAGCGATCTGATGTTTTTAAGGCTATAGACATACAATATAAAATATAAAAAATCAAATATATAAAACAGTGCTCCAGGAGTTTATATGAAATGGAAATGAATGTGAAAATGTGCTACAATATACCCTTCCAGGCCAAACCATGTGCCTCTTTCACTTGTTTTGGAGCTTTACTAAATGTTTGCGCCTGATTCCTAAAATAATTGCACATGTAGTGAAACCTTTGTGAGCAAAAATGGGACCATGTTCTCCACAATCATGAATGTTCATATTGGAGGGGAGGAAAATGATTTTTTTGCAGTGCATCCCTATTGCAAATGTGAAGAAAACCAAAAATGTTTGCAATGGACACCTAAGTGCAACTTATATCTAAAAGAGGCAGTGTACATGTTGAAGTTAGGGTGGGACAGAGCAGATGGGAGAACTCTTCCTGCTGCCCCCACCCCTCCCCCATATGCTTTGGGATGCAGAAACGCGATTTTTAAACTTTGAAAATGTTTTCTAGGCGAAAGGAAAAATAGGAAAAGAATTACACATTTTCAAATCAAAAAAATGAGTAATACTTCCACATCACAGAGATAAGCCTATGAATTGGGGGAAGGCTCCTGTTTTTAGCTCGGCCCTTTAATATTTAAAATCATGTTCACAGCCAGCTCAATCCTTAGTTAGGCTGAGGAAACAGATCAAACAATCATGACAAGATGATATACCTTATTTTTATATAGCACTTCATACAACACTTACACGTATCTAAGGATATATAACGACAGGAGCAAGTAATACTCAATTTAATGGTAGTCAAATTGGCAACCTGAGAAGAATATAAGGCTGAGTGGTCTCACTCACGACCTACATCAGAGTTAAATCACAGAGCAATGCTGTCTAAATTATAAACTATGAAACAGCTGCTAGTCCTGTTAAGTATTACAATGAAAACTGATTTTTCTCTGCAAATAAAACCAGAAGGTTGTGCTTGGCACAGTATGAAGTGTTTGTTCCTGAGGCTGGCGAGTTCCCTGGCGAATTCCACCTACCGAATGTATTAATCAAATGTGAACAACTTTGGAACTGGGATCTGTAATGCGGTCTGACGTCATAAAGCCCATTTGGCTGCACCCCGCCGGCAAGTCAGCAGTGCTTGGGGCTAAGGAGCACAAAGTAGAGACCACTCCATTCAGTCGACAGCTGTGTGCTCAGAAAACCTCTTAAATAAAATGAAAGAATTACTCATTTTGATTAATGCATGCCCCCTCTCAGACCGCTCATTTTCCGGAATCCAAAAATGTTTATTTAATCTTAATTCAGCAACCTGACGCTAGAGTTATGCTGTGGCTTTTCATTAAACCCACAGTTGGTTGCAAAAAGCTGCGGCTGCTTGCCAGCTTGACTGTAAACCCTTTAAACCTACTTAACAAAGGCGCCTTGTGATAATTTTCAATGGTGTATAAATTATTAATGAAGAGATAAATGGACTTTATTCAGATTTTTTGTAGACTAATTGAGGACAGGTCCATTCTTTAACACACAGCCCAAGTTGATAAGACTAGGCGTTCGTCCAAAATAAATAGAGCTATTATTACAATAGAGAATTTCACAATATCGAATCATGAATTCAAGCAATTCCTACAGGTCAAAATAACTGAAATATTCTGCGCTAAACTCATATCCAAATTATTACTAGTAGCTAAGGGCTTCATTAGGTGTCGAAGTGGTATAACAGGGGGCTATTTCACTCTGTCAAACTAGGCGTTGCTCACAGTACCCGCACCACGGATTGCAGAGAATGGGAACATTAGGCTCAGTTTTTGCAGATGTGAATCCTAACCCGACAATTGGACCATGCGGCTGATGCAGAGTGACGTCTCAGACTAGCTCCATCTAACCCGCTCCCAAAGTACGGGAGGCATGTAGCGCTCTCCCCAGCCAGGCTATACCATCCTTGCCCTCCCACAGCTTCCTGACCCCAGCCTCATGCACCGCTATGGCCCTCACACTGACATTAACTACCTGCTCAGAGCAGGTGGTAAATAGAAGAGGATATGTCCCCAAAATTAGAGAAAACCAGTGGAAAAGAACCTGCTATTCTAGGGTCCAGATGATTATTCCACGGGACAAATTCTTATGGTGGCTGGATTTTGCTTTGAAGATGCCTTCTGATACAGTTAATATTGGTCCCTGTAGCGTCCCATCTGAAGTCTACCATACTCACAATGCGGCCCCCTGCATTTCCTCATCGACACCCTTTTCATGGCAGGCTCACCACTATGGAAAGGAGGATAGTGAGAAAACTCATAATATACTTGGTGGTGCAACTGCAGCAATGCCAACACATTGCATCCTCAGACCGCTGTGCCACCATGGCAGGATCAAGGATGCCAACGGTTGCAGTGGCACAGTGGTGGTCCAACTGCAATACTCGTAATACAAGGGGTAGACCAATGGACCCCCATCGTCGTAATTAGGTCCTTAAGCTTTTGTACATCAGACAAGAATTCACAATTAGAGAAAACTTCTCAAATGTTCATATCCAAAATGGTCTTCACATTTTTAAATAAAGAAGTGTGTATTTTTGTTGAGGACTGCATGGCTTAGTTTCTGTCATCATCAAAAGGGGAGATGAACTGTTGGAGGGGCTGGTAAGCTGGGGTTTGGTGAGCCTTTACCTGTAAAGCTAAATTAATTATAAATGTACCTTAAGTCTGAGTTTAAAATATTAATATTTGTAAGAGTAGCAAAAGAGACCAATGCTTACCCAATGGCTACATTTGAAAACCTTTCAAGTACCTTTCAAGGCCTCCACATTGCGAGCACCAGACCAAGATTCGCAGATGACGAAAAATATAAAGGAATGCTTGTGTTTTTATCTGAGGCGCATTGTGCTGCATATACTACTAAGTAGGAGCCTTAGCACAGAGACACTAAATGTAAAGAAGAGGGACAACAGTGGATATACCCATTAATCATCATGATGCTCCTCTAAAACACTCATGGCTGCCCAATGGCTAAATGAAAAAATAAAAGATGCTGGAGTCCACGATTTTTCTTACGCATATGTCATCTAGCTGCTAAACACTGGGGGCCTGATACTATGTGAGTTAGAAAGCCCCGGAACCCAGTTTGGAAGCTTTCCGACTCACATCATAGGTTTCACTTCTGACCACCACATTACAATTCTGGCGGTCAGAAGTAATGCCCGCGGTCAAAAGTAAAACCGGATGGTCATTCTGGTTGGAATCTGATAGGCTCAAGGAGCCCGTCAGCCAGTCGAAGGACGCACCGTATTCCATGAGGACGGCGTTTCTGCCTTCAGGATTACGATGTCGGTTTCCGGCCACAGCACAAGCTCCCACACAGAAATGGGAGTATACAACAGCACCATGTGCAGTCGCATTATAATAGCGGTTTTGGGATTGCTGACCGGAGGTCGGTCAGTCCGAGACCACAATGGTGTCGGGTGTTGACATTGTAATCAGGCCCTAAGTGTCTGAATTTCAAGGCAGCCTAATGTTGACTCCACATGCAGAAAGAACAATTGATGTACAAAATGCTGCACAATGTCAAACATTCACCCCAGTACAGAGATCTGGGCCTGAAGAATTCGTTTTTTTTGCTTCCCATGCCTTTCCATTTGGCAGTTCAGGCTGGACTGTTCCCATGAGGCCCAGGGTCAAAACTGATTTGTATATAGCTGGGTCTGAACTGGGGTGGCGAAGCGAGCTACAGAACAATGATGGATTCAACCCAAATCTATGACTGAGGGTAAGTGTCTGAAAAGTTTCAGCACTCCGTCTATCATCTCCTTGTGTCTGCTATCCACATCACATCTATTTCTTCCACCAACAAAACACAGGCCCTTGGTTAGAACATTTATTACCAATTCACTACATTGATTCTATTGATCTTATTTAACACGTTCCTCATTAAGTCATGCAACTTAGAGACACTGTTGATTCATTTTCTACAAGAACCATTCTGATTTGGAGCATTAACAATAGTAGTCTTTCAGGGGCATATTTACAAAGGAGTGACGGAGTGCGGCGTTAGCCTCCTTGGCTTAATGCTGTGCTCCGCAACTTCTGAAACGAAGGGCTGCACTGTATTTTCAACAATACCATGCATCCCTGAATTTCTCCCTGCGCTGGTGTTCATTTCAGCTGCCTAGCCTGGGTTGAATGATTGTTTATGTGCAGGTAAGTGTCCCTTCCTGTACCTAATCTTAAATGGGGATTTGTAACTTCTATGTGTGCTGCTTTGTTCAGTACACATAGAATTTGCAACTTGTCATTTTTTTAATGATTGTTTATGTGCAGGAAGGGACACCTTCCTGCACATAAACCGTCAATGGTGTTTTGCTGTTTCTATGTGAGCTGTACAATGCAGCACACATAGAAACAGCAAAATCGAGGAGAAATAAAGCATTTCTCCTCATTTCCCCATGTTAAGACCAGGTTTTTTTCGGTCCTAATTTTGGTGCTGCCTCTTATTTACGCCACCCTTGTAAATAGGGGGCAGCGTCAAAATCAATGGGTGTTGCGGCGGAACATCCACAGCAACAACCATTGCCCACCCCTTTCACGAAAAGTATAGCCTGAATAGGTGCCTTATTTACAAGACAGCGTAGCTTAATACTGCCTTATAAATAAGGCGAAGACCGTACAGCCACAGGAATGTCTTTAAAAGTGACGTTCCTTTTGCAATAGGGGCTTGTAAATATACCTCTCTCCTTTTCATACATGTATGTTCAAATGGTATGCTCCTGAAAAAGAGGAAGCAACAGGGCATGGTTTTCAGTAAAAATACATTAAAACTCTGAAGGGGGAATTACATCGCTGACTACAGGCTGTTTTGGTGCCTTCCAATTTACCAGAAGAACTAACAAATTATTCACTTCCGTTTTAGTCAAAATACTCTTCTCTTTGTAGCTTGTGTTTGTATGTAAAAGTAATAGTTGGCTTGTTAGCATCTGATTTGATGCTAACTTTTCAGACTTTTTGATGCAGCCAATTATTTCCAGTCTGTTTTTGCACCCTTGTTGCCCTTTCAAACGTTTTGAGCCTAGGCACAATAATATTTCCTAATCACAATTATAGCGTGCTTTTAAGGTACTATATGACCTGATGGGGTCCCTTAATAGCTCAGAGTGACCTTTGTCTATCTACCTTTGGCTCATTACCTTGCCCCATGGCGTGTCATCTTCATCTCCTTAACTTGACTGTCCCTCAATGGTCACTCATTGAATGTTATTATTATTTCTTCATACTACACTATATCCCAAATTTATTACCTGGTCCTGATGATGGCCTAACATTGTACAAAGGCCCAAACGCCGTCGACCGGCACAGCGTAATTCACAGCGCCTTCCCCTGTGATTGCCCAGAAGAAATAATTTGTCCATAAATCTACCGAATGTACAGGCATCACAAATAACCACACTGTAAATATAACTTTGTATCCGCCTCTTTCCAGCTAAACATATTCCTCTACGTGTCAGCAGGGCTGTTCACCTTTCACGGGCACTTGTGCACAGTATCACAAGTTACATGATATTTAATGTAACACGGTGCATTTACAATTCTTTGCTTATTCATTATGTTTTGCCCGTATATTCAAATATATGTGCAAAGCAATTACTTAAACTTTTTCGCTCCACGGTCTTTTGTTTCCCTGCTCCCCTTCCCTCGTTCTTGGCAATTCATTGTGCTTCCCAAACAATTTTCCAACCAAACGATACCCCTTGAGACTCTGTCTTATGCTATACAATATTTACCCTGGTCTCTATCGGGTTTATGGGTAACCTCCTGTAGCTTGCAAAAATACTTTCCACATTGCCTCTAAGTTAAGCCTAACTGCTTTTTGTGCCAAGCTACCAGAGAGCAATAAACAGGTCATTTTAGTGACTTTTATGGTTCACCATGATGTGGATTGTCACTGCTGCTTGAACTGGGGTCACCTCATTCAACCAACACCCTAATTTGTTACATATCGACAATAGAAAAAAGCAAATGGGACTCATGCGTTTTTTGGCATCCACAAACCACAATGCAACCCTTCCTGACCCTGGATCTGATCAGAGAGTTACACCAGTAAAAGGCTGGAAGAACACCCTATCCACACATGGATTGGTGGTAGAGGAAGAGTTTTCACCAATGGGAAATGGTTTCCCAGCATAGAAAAAAAGCAATTTCACATTGGCTGCATTTTCCAAACATACAGGGAATGTTTGTAAATTCTTAAAAATAGTATATCTGCATTCATCCTTAGAAGTACTACTAAGGTGCTGATTCATTTTTTTTCTCAGCCCATTGTGTTTTCGCCTTCAATAGCTGGTGTTATTTGAAGGGGTAATATTGGAAAATCCTCATGCAGGGGCTTTAACTTCTTGAATTAGCTTGAGCATCTTTTTTTCAATTGATATTATGGTTTAGATGTTATTAGTTTAGATATTGTTGATTCAGATGGTAAAGGCTTGGGTTCTTTTTTGCAACCGAAGCCTGGGGTGGCTAATGAATCTGCTTTTACATTCTGATATTTGATTGCAATATAAACTATAAAGCTCAGTTTAATAAACTAATACTATATACAATGTTAAAATGTAAGTCAAAATCATAGCATCTTCCTATCCAGGGTACCCGCCAATGACTACGCTATACACAGAGCATAGTAATGCATGTCTTTATTTGTCTGCAGGTCACGGCAAACTCAACATTTTAAAGCAGCCTTCACTGCAATACACTCAATTCATTACGTCAGAATTTATCAGAAGCTAAAAGGGTTCTGTCATTGTTAACTTGCAAGACACTACATCTACCCCTCTGTTAAATGAAAATGTATGAAACTTACTAAAAGATGCACACATTTGCATCTACATTTCTGCAATTAATCCCTTTAGCGCTGTAATGGTTCGACCTGACCATTTTGTGTAAAGTTGAGACCAGCCACCATCATGATCCAAGATCTACTGGGATGGTGAAAAGGCAGGAGCAGTCACTGGTGTTTCAGAATTAGTCTCCCCTTCACCATGGAGATCTAGTGAACTATGAATCAAATGCCAAAAGTGAGAAGTCTCTCTATAAATAAGCTTCCCAGGCCGCTGGACAGTCGCCATGTGTCCTGTTGTCGACACTACTTGTTCTACATAAAAGGGAGCATCAGATTTTATTTTCCACATCTGTCGTGTGAGTACTCTGTTTCCTCTCTGGAAGATGATGTTTTTTGCATGTCGTCTGTACAATATCCTGGATTTCCAATACAGATATTCTAGTAGACTCTGTAAAGCTGTTCACAGATCATTTTTTGGTGCAACAGCCACACAAAACCAATTTATGTTGATGTTTTGACCCAAATATGAATTCAAGGGGTCTTATCAGTACCTTTCATCTGGCTATTCATGCACCAAAGATGTAAATAGAGAAAAAAGGGGGGAGCTTTACATCTCTAGAAAGGGTCTTAAAAATCAAGCCAAGTGTTGTTTCATAGGTCAAAACTCATCCATCTAGTGCAACAAAGGATTTCCCTCCTTAAAGTTAATCAGTAAGGTGTTGGGGTCTGTCAAGCAAATACAGTAGATAGTTGATGTCAAATATCCAACTCAAAGCCTTCACAAAGAAAACTCCACCATGTTCTATGGTCCTCGTGTGAATAGCAGCATAGTCACTATTGAACAATGCCCTACATGCTTTCTACGTCATGAATACAAAATCTCATAGAGTGAGAGTATCAATTGCCCTTCACACCAGTCAAGAGCCTGTAAGTAGTGTGACTGTCAAGGTACAAACAGTTACCAAATTGGTGGAGACATACATGTGTACAGGAATGTACAAACATAAACAGCCCGCAAATACGCTGACTTGTGACACATATGGCAGTTCAACCCAAAAATAAACTGGATGTACAAGGATGTACAAACAGCTGGCAAATACACTGACCTGTTACACATACAGCTTTGCATGGAGCAACCCAAACTCATCATTAATCTCTGTTAAAAAGATCATATTCAGCCACAGAGACATGTGTAAATTATGGACAAAAGTCTCTGTAGTGCAGGGAACTTACCTGCACAGAACACAGACAAGCAGACTATCTCCCTTGTTGTCTCTCCATGAACGAGGATGAAAGGAGTCATCACTGAAGAAAAAAATGCTATGCCTTGCTGCCTGATGGAGGACGATTGGGCGTGTCTGTCTTGATCCCAGGCTACACAGACTGACTCCATGTGTCAGTTGTCTTACCTTCTGTTTGAGACACAGTTACACAGAAAGTTTTCAGAGACCTGCCCTGCAACTGCCCAGCTGACCAGTACCAACTGCACCTGTCTAGACATGCATGAGCCCTGCTGCTGGCGTCTGCAGGAGTGATTCCTGATCTCCAATAGGTGCTCCCAGTTCTTGGGTGCTCAGCTTGCATCTGAGAGTACTTCTTCTTGATTAACTGAAGGCTCCATCTGATCTGGCGTGAAGCGATGCAGGGCCCCACAAAGTCATGGAGAGGCTACACTAAAGCTTCACCTAACCCAATGCAGAGCAACGTGAAGTCCCACAAAGGTCACAGCACAGCTGAAAGTTTCATCAAAATTTAAGCTGAGTGACTCAGAGCCCTGCAAAGCCTCCAGCCCAGCCGAAAGCTTCATCAGATCGTAAGCCAAGTGATGTGAAGCCCCTCAAACTCTTGCTGCCCCACTGAAAGCCTCATCAGAATGGATGCCGAGCGAAGCAAATCATCACCACGCAGCTGAATGCTTCATTGGAACCAAGGCCAAGCTACGCAAATTCTCGCAAAGCAACGCTGCACAGAACTCGCATCAAGGACTTATGGTACAACACTCAGCAGGCTAAACTCAGTTTTGTGCCTGACCTACTTCCAGTCACTAAAGAATGCACTAATCCAAATGGGTAGTGTCCCTCTACGCACAGCCGAAAGGCAACAAAGTTGCAAAGTTTCAAGGAAAGTTCCAATATGCTGTTTTATTATCAAAAGCTTAATCAATATTCATTCCACGTTGTATTCACAGGTTTGTAACATGAACATTGTAATTCAGCGCAGGACTTTTTAATGCACTCAATGCATTTCGGGTCATGCACGACCCTTCATCAGGAGAAGTCCTAAAAGAATTCAAAGGGAGAGTTATAGCGACCTACTCAAATGTAGAAATATCTGTAAATTGAGCAAAAATCCACCGGTTTAAACGAAAACTCCGAAATGCCGTGATGTTAAACGAGAAGAGAACGTGGTTGATCAAAGAAGGAAAACCCAGTTAAAAATGTCCAAAAAGAAGTGATGTTAAACGTGAGAAAAACATGGTTGATCGTAGGGAGAGAAGAGACCCTTCAAGGAATCCCAAAAAGTAAACGGTGTTCAGAAAACGAGCTAGAAGTGATCAGTTGATTTTATGACAAGAGTAAATGGAGACACGCTTTTTACCAATGATAGAAAACACCAAGTCAACCCATTATCAAAACCGCTTGTGCAAAGAAAAGAGTTTAGGTGAAACATTACGACAGACCCAATAAATTACATTTAAAGAAGCATACCTGAAAGATAAGGAATCAAAGATTTCGAACGTCCGAAAGACGGACGGCAAATACGCGTGTGGTTCAAACACCAACACCTGTGGTATGTAATCGAGAGTGAAAAAGGAAGACGCTGATATATGTGACGTGAAGAATAGAAAGAGAAGAAGGGTTGGAAACATCCTGAAGGAAGCCATATTGGAATGGAGTCATAGTATAACAATGTTGATACAGGATAATCACAATGTGTAACAAAAGAAGGAGGAGGTTAAAGAAATTCTCAAAATATAGAAAGTAAGATATGCACGTACGAGATTCAACCACTTATTTTGAATTGGACAAGGATCCAACAACTGACATACAACTTACTTTACACGACATCGTGGACAAAGCGGTCCACAGTGGAACCATTGGCGAAAAAGAACGCAGATACTTTACCCAGAATTTTCCAACACGTCCATCATTGAGAATGTTACCCAAGATTCACAAAAGTCTTATCGATCCACCAATGAGACCGATTGTTTCCACATGCGGATCATTGCACGAACCTATAGGCAAATATCTTGATCGACATCTTCAACCCTTCGTACAACAAATGTCAACCTATGTACGAGACACCACTCATTTTTTAAACATCATACAACAAAGTGACATTAAGTGGGATACGAACACACTTTTTTGTACCATAGATGTAACCTCTTTGTACACCTCTATCCCTCACAATCTTGGCATGGAAGCTATTGAATTTTTCCTTTTGCAATCTTTCATTTCTGAAGATCTTAAAGTATTTCTACTTGAATTACTTCATTTCACACTTTACCACAGCTATTTCTGTTACAACAACAAATTTTATTTGCAGTTGAACGGTACATCCATGGGCAATTGTGCAGCTCCTTGCTATGCACAACTGTTCATGCATAAATTTGAACTTGATCACATTTTAAACAACTCACAATGGAAAGAGCACATGCCACTTTTTTTACGTTACATTGACGATATTTTTTTGATTTGGAGAGGTCCTGAGCATCTTTTGAGAGAGGCCATCAACACGCTCAATGGGTTAAATGATCGTTTGAAATTCACTTACGATATTCGCAATGACACCATCAATTACTTGGATGTATTATTATACATCAAAGATGATCGAATTGAGACTACTCTTTACAGGAAGAGTACTGACAGGAATAATTTATAACATTTTTCTAGCTTCCATCAACCCTCACTGAAAAATCATCTACCATATTCTCAGTTTCTTAGGGTAAAAAGGATCATTTCTGAACCAACACTTTTGACACAAGAAAACCTGAACATGGAAAAGCGTTTCTCTGATCGTGGGTACCCCAAAGAAATCGTATCTACCTCTCTAGAAAGGACGAAATACAAATCCAGAGAACAACTGCTAAAAATCAGCAACATAAAAAAATCCATGACAAGATCAGTCATGGTCACTAAATTTTCGACCATGAGTTTCAACATCAAAAAAAACATTTTAAAACATTGGCCAATGTTACAAATCGAACCTGACTTCAATGATATATTCTTGGAAAGACCAATTTTCGCATATGAAAGGGGCAAGAACCTGATGGAACTTTTGCAATTCCAATCGCCTAATCTGTCTGTTGGTTCTTATAAGGGTACAATCCCTTGTCATAACTGTGGCCACTGTAACAACATCATCCAAGGTAATTCAACTCAGCATCCTACACAGGGTTACAACATCAAGCTACACGTTACGGCAACATGTGATTCTAAAAACCTTGTCTACATGCTCAAGTGCCCATGTGGCTTAGTATATATCGGCAAGACAGAGAGAAAAATCAAGGTACGATTACCGGAACATAAGAGCAACATTCGCAACAAGAATACTAAATCTGCAATTGCGATGCACTTTCTGGCCAAGAGTCATAACATTAGTCAATTAAGGTTTTTGGTATGCGAGGTGGTACCGATCAAAGATCACAGAGACAATCGCAAACATCTTCTCCAGAGAGAAACGTTTTGGATCTACAGAATGAATGCCCTGGTCCCACATGGACTTAATGACCGCGTCGAACTCAGTTGTTTCCTATAAACTTTGCTCTGTGCAACCCAATCCTATGGAATGACAAACATTGGTTATGTTTTCTTGCATTTAATGTTAACACAGTATTATTTACTTGAGCACAGTAATTGCCAATTTCATTGTCTCATGTACTCTTTAGGTACTATTTACTTGTTTTGATGTTGTTTAGTTTCATTTCATATCTTCTCACTCTTGATCATCAAATGGTTCTTAAGGTGTGTTTTCTTTCAACTCTATCCACTTGCCTTCTGTATTCAATTATATCATCAGCTAACCCTCGTTTCGGTTCCCCCTTTTTTCCGTCTTTACATTCCTTGAATTTCTGTAATCTCCATTGCAATCACCACTGATTTATTAATTTGTCTTTGATTCGTATTTTTTCTTTGTATGTTGAATAACTTTATTCACTCACTTTTTTTATTCGTGTCTATCATTAATAAACTTTCGTTTTTTCTCCTCACTTTTTTCTGTCTTGAACCCTCATATTCTTACTCTGCATATCTTACTTTCTATATTTTGATACTTTCTATATTTTGAGAATTTCTTTAACCTCCTCCTTCTTTTGTTACACATTGTGATTATCCTGTATCAACATTGTTATACTATGACTCCATTCCAATATGGCTGCCTTCAGGATGTTTCCAACCCTTCTTCTCTTTCTATTCTTCACGTCACATATATCAGCGTCTTCCTTTTTCACTCTCGATTACATACCACAGGTGTTGGTGTTTGAACCACACGCGTATTTGCCGTCCGTCTTTCGGACGTTCAAAATCTTTGATTCCTTATCTTTCAGGTATGCTTCTTTAAATGTAATTTATTGGGTCTGTCGTAATGTTTCACCTAAACTCTTTTCTTTGCACAAGCGGTTTTGATAATGGGTTGACTTGGTGTTTTCTATCATTGGTAAAAAGCGTGTCTCCATTTACTCTTGTCATAAAATCAACTGATCACTTCTAGCTCGTTTTCTGAACACCGTTTACTTTTTGGGATTCCTTGAAGGGTCTCTTCTCTCCCTACGATCAACCATGTTTTTCTCACGTTTAACATCACTTCTTTTTGGACATTTTTAACTGGGTTTTCCTTCTTTGATCAACCACGTTCTCCTCTCGTTTAACATCACGGCATTTCGGAGTTTTCGTTTAAACCGGTGGATTTTTGCTCAATTTACAGATATTTCTACATTTGAGTAGGTCGCTAAAACTCTCCCTTTGAATTCTTTTAGGACTTCTCCTGATGAAGGGTCGTGCGTGACCCGAAATGCATTGAGTGCATTAAAAAGTCCTGCGCTGAATTACAATGTTCATGTTACAAACCCGTGAATACAACGTGGAATGAATATTGATTAAGCTTTTGATAATAAAACAGCATATTGGAACTTTCCTTGAAACTTTGCAACTTTGTTGCCTTTCGGCTGTGCGTAGAGGGACACTACCCATTTGGATTAGTGCATTCTTTAGTTCATATTTGCGCCCTGGTTTAGGAGGCGTTTTCCTCTAAAGCACGCCCTAACTGGAGTAATCTTATTTCATAAATTGGTGTGCGTGGTCTTTCTACATTGACTACTTCCAGTCACTGTCAGCCTGTACTTGTGACTTTGTCCTGGTCCAACGCGACCAAATACACAGTTGCCTCAATGTGCTTTTTGGTGCTACTTTTACCAAAATCTTGAAAAGTTTCATCTCCTTTTCTAGTGATTGGATTTTTAAAGTTCTGGTGTCATTTATTTATAAAAATGTACTCTATTTTTTATTGATTTAGTTTATTTTCTTCTGTTGTTTTATTTTGTTATGGTTTGTGTGCTGCATAAACATTTTACACATTGCCTCGAAGTTAAGCCTGACTGCCTTTGTGCTGAGCTACCTACCAGAAGTTAAGCACAGGTTAATTTAGTGACTTTTTGTGGTTCACCCTGACAAGGATTGTCTTTATTATTCTAGTGGTGCTTCACCAATCTCACTCTATAAACCAATTTCTTACAACCGTACCTTATTTTAAATAAATAAACGTATCCACTACCAAGAGCCCAATGGCTCAGTGGCATTTAAAAATATCACTTGATGGATGATTCATTCCTTTTGCAGATCCCTCATGTCTGGCGTCTCTTTCTTAATTACCAACTCTAAATTTACGTGAATAAAAATGTGGCTTTTTGGGTAAATATTACACCGAGTGTGCTTTGCAATTATAGGATTTCAGATACAAGAACTTCCCATCATTCCTCTTCCCCAAATGCATACTTTTTCCTGCCATGTTCATGGCAAGTCCTTTTATTCCAGCTAATTTCTCAAACATCCTCATACGATATCAATTCATTTCATTGCGTAATGCCAATGAGGGCTGAAGAGAGCCTTATCTTTGTATCTAAAATACATAGGGGCAGATTTATGTTTCCTGGCGCATCCCTGCAAATCAGCAAGGATGCGCCAGGAATGATGCGTCACGCAAGTTTACCCTTGCGCCACTCATGATGCGCCGCATTTACAATGCGGCGCATCATGGCGCAGGAATAAACAGATGCGTGACGCATCCGATGGCGTAAGGTTGGCGCAGTGCTTCAGTTGCGTCGCAAGCGCGACGCAACTCCAGCACTGTTCCAACCTACCCTATCCCTAACATGGTGCGTCAAGCCTTACGCCTGCTTCAAGCAGGCGCAGGGTTTTGGCGCATCAGCGTTGGGAAAGTGACTCAGTCAAATCTCATAGATTTGACTGAGTCACTTTTCAGGGGCGTTCCTGCGACGGAACGCCCCCCCCTCTGTCGACACGCCCACGTGAAACCTGACGCAGGTTTTACGTGGCGCAGGGCTTTACATCGTGACGCATCTCCATAGATGCGTCACGATGTAAATATGGCGCAACATGGCGCAGGGTTTACACCGCCGCTGCATCACAAAAGTGACGCAACGGCGGCGTAAAAGTGGCGCATCTCCGATATAGATCTGCCCCATAGAGTGGCACTGTCCACCAAATTCCACGCAGGTGTATAATACAGTGGAACTCTATCAAGTATGTCAACTTAAACAAATTTACGGGAGTGAAGACTCTGTAAAAGTAATATTTGTTCCAATAGAAGTCAATAATGCAACTGACTCCATTGATGATTCTCTACTCTTAATTACCTTTGCTATTGATGTAGCTCAGATTTCATCTGGATTCAGGCATTGCTTTATTTTTGTGTTTCAGAAAGACTCCATTTAAATTGACACGCAGATTTTGGTGCAAGTGAAAACACATGGCACATGAAACATGAAATGAGGCCTAGTCAAATGCTGTTTAAAAGTGGCACTTTTGGTGCATGCAAAGTGAAAGACATAAAATGAGGTCTGGTCACAATGCTTTCAGTCTGAAATGCTTTCATTTAAAACCATGCTTAATTAATTAATCATGAATGTTCATGTGTTGAGTTTAGATTTAACCTCACTATAGAATGTACATTCAATTTAGAGTGTAGAAAAACTCGTAATTTTAGTTTCCTCTTTAGCTTTGAAGATAAAAATGGAATGTGTGTTCTCTCCTCCCAGCTTCTTTTCCCTGTAAATTACACTCCCTGTTCCCGTCTCAAGAGACTCTGGCTTTGTTGCATATTTAGACAATACATATTCAGTTCATAACACATCTTTTTATTATATGTATTAATTAATCAACTATGCGCCAACACTACACGTGGGGCAAATGCATTTTGCATGAAAAGCTATCTAAAAAATTAGAGCATGTTGCTATGAGTATGTATTACCTGTTTGTGCTTTGACATTTTGTACTGGTGCATGTTTATGCTATGTTGTACATTGCAAAGTTTTGCATGATGTGCACAAATAATAGAAAAGCTGCTTTAATCTAATAGCTTTTGTTAGGTAATAACTAATACAGGGTACTAGTATGGGGGGAGGTAAACATAATGGGTTTTATTTCATAAATTAATACTCTTTTGTGTTTGTTTTGTTTTTGGGCCCACCATAAAATGGCTGCCTGTGAATCCAGCATGGCTGAGAATTGTTAAGCAGTGTGCTGAATGAGAGATGCATGCGCAGAAGATTATGACAGCTGCATGAACTGCCAAGTGCCTCAAGTGAAGACATGGGTCAAGGCCACAGTGAACTGTACATTCTTGTCATCGTGCCAATGTACCAGTGTTTGTGGGAAAGTGTCATTCCTGCGTGCGATGTGAAAGTAAGGAGGAAATGGACTGATAATTTTTTTCCTATAAAATGGTGCCATATTTGTATAATTATTGATGGTGAAACATATGACTGTATTAAACATTAACGCTTCCTTTGTTAAAAACCAGTATGGGTTGGATTTGCAATGAGAACAGGATGGTGAGACCCTCATGTCACCTATGCTAACCAATCGCAGTGCGAGTTTCTACTGAAACTGCAACACTATTAGTGTAGTCACCCAAGAATTAGAGTATAATTAATGACCCCTTAGGGGGTGTGTCAGTCTTACTGGACTAGAAGAGATAGGAGGAGAGAGGAGAGGCAGCAGATGAGACCAGACATCATATGGGTTAGGTACGTGAATGACCCGGGTGAAGCCTGGGAGGAGATTGTGTCCAAGGAGAGAGAGGGTGGAGGGGGCAGAAAGGCCTAGGTTAGCCTTGCACGTCATCATTTTGGCAAGGCAGATCACATTCCTCTGAGGTCTTGTGAAGGAGGGGCATTTTCAAGGAGCAGCCTTTCTGTCAGACAATGGAGAGGGAGAGAGACAGATTAAACATAACAGGGCAGAGAAAGCAGGTGATGGAAAAGGTTTAGATTTGGATGCTAAAACTCTAAGTTTATGCTTTGACTAATTAACTAGTTTTGAACAGATTTATTTGTCTTATTCATGTATTTCTCTTTATGGGAGATTTTTGCTAATTATTAATTATTGATTAGCCTTGCAAAACTCACTCTTGAATTATATTTTTCCTGAAACTCTTTAAAGAGTTCTGACTGACATAGAATTAGGGGTTTTTCCTCCTTTGTGGAGTGTTTTGTATGCAACCTATAATATGTTTAGTATTAATTCTTTTTTTCTTGATTTTCAATTCTGTAACCTGATTGACATATGACTAATGAATAAAGGGTCAGAGAAACTTAACTTTTGACTAGAAAATAAAACCCTTTAAAATACTCACAATTCTCTTTATTGTCTTAAATATTATTCACATTTTGATTTTTCATGTTTATGTAAAGTCGTCTGGAGGTGATAACATGGTGGCAAAGGTCCATCGCCTCCACAGCGGTAAACTAGAGGTAAATGAGGTTTTGCAGTGAGAAATTACCGTGAAATTACCGCTGGATCACTATTATTACTTTTTGTGATATGTTAGCACTAAAGAATAATCAAAAATAGAGCTTTAAAGTCTTACAAAGAAAAACAATGTTATCATATAATGCCCCTATATATGAGATGTTAATTTTAGGAAAGGTTTCCAACAAATTAAAATGTGTCCACAGGACGTAGAAGTGGCAATTAGGGATCACTCCAAAATTAGCAAATGTTTCTGAACAACATGCAGAATGTTAACATCATAAATGGAATTTCTTCAAAGAATTTTGGACATTGCTACTGGAGAAATGTGTTAAGCGTATTTCTTGAATTGCTCTTAACAAAGTTTCATAACACCCTAATTTTCTCTTGTGGACCGTCCAGTAATTTTAGTGAATGTTTTGCAAAGGTTTAACCCCATTTCAGTTGTAAGAACACTAGCTCAACCTTGTATTTTTAAAAATTCATTTTTTTAATGTTTTTAAATAATTGACTTGGGACGTTTGATGTGAAAAGAGAAGAAATATGTAAATTTAACAAAATTAATTCTGCTTATTAATGATTTTATAGCGTATCACAACAGTATATTTTTAGGTTGATGACATGCAGAAACTCGCTTAAAATAAAATCATCAAATTTAAAAGCCACAAAAATCTCCAAATATGTAAATAGGGGTTTAATTTTGTCCTGCCATGTTCCAGACCACTACATACATGTTTTCTCTATGTATTCTTTTTCATTCCCAACCTCTCAGAACTCTGACCACCACATTTCCCATTTCTCTCACGAGAACAAGTGTAACAAAACAAACGTCCCCATCCCAAAAAAAATTGGGGCGCCCTCTATGGTGCAATATTTTTGACTCCGTATTCATTCAATCTAAAGCCAATAATTACTCTACATACATAGTCAACTGTCATTATTTGGAAAGCTATGTTTAAATCATCTCACAGTTCTAAATGTTTTCTATGGATCAATGACCAGGCCCAAGGTCAAGAATAATAAAGGTCATATTACGAGTTTCGCGGTCTGACCGCGCAAGAGCCGCGTCAATATCGTATACGACCCTGCTGCACTCGCGAATTTACCGCCTATCATATTAGGAGTTGTGCTGTCTGAAATGCCGGCCGCTGCCACGGCAGGGTACCTGGTGGGACCATGGCTGTCTGCAATGTTGGCGGTCTGTCCACTGACGCCGCCAGGTCCACCGTCCACCTGATGAGCATGTTACGACTACACAGTCATATTCATGGTCTCCCAGCAGTGTTCAACAAATTGCAAAACCCAACGGCGGTTGACCGCCATGGTACGTGCAAAAAAAAAAAAGAAGCAACACAACAGGGACCATAGGATGGATAAAAAACAACCAGCTGATGAGTTTTTGACAAGTGAACACGCCAGCTACTCACACCATAAAAATAACACCAATCCTGACCAACATCCTTTGATTCCAAACTTCAGCACACAAGACAGGCACCGGCTTTCTCTGCATTTTAGATAAGGCATCTCCTTTATCATCTTTCAATTTAGCACTCCCCATCACCTGTATTTCATTATTTTGCTCCTTTTAGCATCTATCACTTGTTTATTTTTCATTCATATTCTCACTCACATTTTATTTGATCACCATGCCTAGGGAATAAAAAAAAACTTGACTGAGCCAGAGTTGACAGTTATGGTGGATAAAATCATTAGAGTAGAGCCACACATTTTTAGAGCCCAAGTCCAGCAGACTCCTTTCGGTAGGAAAGCTGAAATGTGGGACAGACCAGTTAACCAAGTGAATGCTGTTGGTAAAAGCCTGCGCACACCGGGGCACATTAGGAAGAGGTGAAATGACATCAGGAAGATAGTTATACAAAGTACAACAACCACCATCGGGAGGTTCAGAGGAATGGTGGTGGCCCTCCCAGCACACCAGTACACTCACCGTTTGTCAAGTATTGGTAAAGGGAGATTGAAGTGACTACAACTGCAATGAGGCCTTGTGTTTGTAACTGTGACCAAGAGGCTAGACTCATTCTGATCATTTCCACTTGTCTGCCATGTTACAACTGATCTACACTAGTCATCAAGCTTACCATTTCTGAAGTGTTGCTAAAATTACATTAAAGTGACTACAACTATCAAGAGGCATTGTCACCTAAACCCTAACTAAGATGCTACACTCCTTTTGTCCCTTCCCACTTGTCTGCCATATCACTACTGATCTTTACTAGTCATACAGCTTACCATTTGTCAAGTGTTCCTAAACTGTCATTGAAGTGACAACAACTACCATGATGCTCTGTGATCAAGATGCAAGACTCATTTTGCCTATTCTCACTTGTCTGCCATGTCTCTACTGATCTACACTAGTCATGCAGGTTACAATTTATCAAGTGCTGCTAAAGTGACATTGAAGTGACTGCAACTTGTCATATCACTACTGATCTACACTCATCATAAACTGTACAATGCACAGACAATCCTTCACTCAGATCTACATGTGAATACTTTGCTTGATGGTGTCCTAGACCCATCAACTCACAATATTGGAATGAATGACACCATAACAACAGTGCACCCCTAATATATGTCAGCCATGAAGGAAAGCAAACACAAGAAGATGATGGACGGAGCACTGAAACTTTTCAGACACTCACCCCCAGTCACAGATCTGGGTTGAATCCTTCATCATTCTTTAGCTCACTTTGCCACCCCAGTTTAGACACAGATATATGCAAATCAGTCTTGATCCTGTGCCTCATGGGAACAGTCCAGCCCGCACTGCCAAGCCATGTCTTCCCTCGACCGGAAACAAGCATCCTGGGACCAGTTTCAGGCTAATAGCCCTCATAAGCCAGGCTAGCTTGATTCCAGTGGCAAAGTGAGCAAGGGACCCACGTCTGGGCATACCCTGCCAACTTAGTGCGAAGAAAGCAAACACAAGGAAACTTTTCAGACACTCTCATCCAGTCACAGATCTGGGTTGAATCCATCATCGTTCTTTAGCTGACTTTGCCAACCCAGTTCAGACACAGCTAAATGCACATTAGTCTTGACCCTGTGCCTCATGGGAACAGCCAAACAATGCCAAACCATGTCTTCTCTGGACCGGAAACAAGCATCATGGGACCCGTTTCGGGCTAACAGCCCTCATCAGCCAGGCTAGACTGATTTGCAAATAGGTGTGTCTGAACTGGGGTGGTGAAGGGAGCTAAAGAACGATGATGGATTCAACCCAGATCTGTGACTAGGGGTGAGTGTCTGAAAAGTTTCAACCCTCCATCCGCTATCTCCTTGTGTTAGCCATGAAGGAAACTCAGATCTTTAGCAGTGTCAGGTTACCCTTTGACTCTGCACTTCTCACATGGTGAACAATGCTAAATATGCAACCATTGTTACAGCAAACAAATGATGGAAGGAATGCTGACAATGCAAACATTCTCCCCCAGTCAAAAGATCTGGGTTAAAGCCATCGTTCTTTTGCCCACTACGCCACCCCAGTTTGGACACAGCCATATGCAAATCAATGTTGACCCTGTGCCCCATGGGAACAGTCCAGACCGAAATGCCAGGCCATGTCCTACCTGGACTGGAAACAAGCATCCTGGGACCGGTTTCAGGATCTGTCACCCTTCTTTAGCCAGGCTAGCTTAAATCCAGTGGTACAGTGAGCAAGGGACAGAATGTAACAGAATGTATATTACAAAATTACGCTTTGGACAAATACATGTTATGACTACACTGTGTTTGAAGCAGAGTTTTACAGATATGATGTCTATCTCTAAAGCCAAAATTCCACAATTCTGCACAAATGTCCAGTAACCAACTTCATCTCCATATAAATAGATGGCAATACTAATCTCTATGTATTTTCCATTCTAAGTCCATATTACCTTGACACAAACAACTTGGCTGTCGATACCTCTCTTCCACCATTAACCATGTACTCTATCTCTCCACAGATTGATCCACCACTGCACCTGCACAGAGGTTGGAAACTGAACAGAGTGCCTTATTGTTATGTCGGAGGCACCGCCACTGACAGGCCATCGGTGGCGGTCCCACCGACATCCAGGTCTTTTGTCCGACCGCTTCATTATGATGTGGACGGTCAGACGGAAGCGACTGCTGCCTCCAACAGGCTCAAGTAGCCCATCGGGGAGGTGGTCAGACACTAATCTCTACAATAAAGGGAGTGCCTTCAGAGGCCCTGCCATAGGGATTAGGATGTCCATTTCCCACAGCCTTTTCATGGCAGTCCCATCACCATGAAAAGGCTGCCGGTAAGGAACTTTGGGGCACCCGTCCACGTGGGCCATTACTAAGTTGCCAGGGGACACATGTGGTGCCACCCCAAACATCCATGCACTGTGTGCCAGGCATCATGTGGTGCCTGGCACACGGTGCATGGGTGTTCAAAACATATCGTTTTCTATGGCGGCTTGTGCTGCTGCCCTTTTCTGGGCTGCAACACAAGCCACAGCAGAAAAATGCAGTTTCCAACTGTCTAAACTGGAGTCTTATCAAAATATGGCAGGTGGGAAAGCTGACTACTGGTCAGGCGGTTTCAATCCCGCTGCTATGGCGGTCGGAAGCTCGTCCGACCACCATTATGATGAGGCCCAGAGTTCCTCTCCACCCCAGGACGAAGCCCTCAGCGATGACACCGCTCCTGAAGAGGTGGACGTGCTGCTGCAACATCACAGCCAACCACTGCCCCCCCAACCTGTATACCTAGCATAGTCAGTCCCATCCTGTGCTCCCAAGTCCTGGATTTTGAGCTAGATAACACCACCCTAGTCACGGAGGAACCAGGACCCAGTGGGAGGCTGTAGTCTGTGCCCAGGGCACAGGTCTACGGGGGTAGGGGTCATGGGTGGGTAACTGCGGGCCTGCAAAGTGAACCCACTGAGGCCATGGACACCCAGGCTGTTATTACACAAGTATTGGGAGTCTACCAAGACTCCAAATCCAGGAAATGAAGGAGCTGCGGAGCGACACACATCAGGAGGTTGCCAGCATCCACACTGAGGTGGCTGGTGCGCACACTGTGGTGGATGGCGTCCTCATCAAGGTGGGCTCCCTGGTTGGGTTGCTACAGAACATAAACACCACCCTTTTTAGGGCTTTTCCACCTGCACCTACCCCTTCCTGGGGTTCAAGTACATTCACTCAATCAACATCTTCTGAATCCACAGGAAGGGAGGCCCTGTCATAAGACGATATGCCTGCACATGCTCCTGTGACAGCAGCTCCAGATCCCCCCTCTGTGAAAGGGAGGTGACGTCCAAGCAAAAACCCAGGAGCTCAGGATGGCAAGACAACCACCACTGCCAGTAAGAGACCTTGACCATAATGTTATCTTGTGTGTGTTACACATTCATTTTGTTGGTTTATTCCTGCCGACTTTCCCATATCTAATGAGAAGAGTATGTTGGACTCTGGACTTCTCACCATTTGGACACTACTACAATGGTTGCATCCACCATGGCTGACTATTTCACTTTTGTTTTTCCTTGTTTAAATAGTTTTAACACTTGTTGGTATTATCCTTGTTCACTTCAATCTATACACAGGTCACCAATTTATTGTCTCCTGTTGTAATTCTCACATATAATAATGTGAATTTGCTGCCATGTGAACTTTGCAATGTCACACTAGGGACTTCTAGAAGAATGTACATGGTGTGTGTAAACAATGTCCAACTCACAACAACACATACATACATGTGTCTGTGCTGAGAACATTTTATTCCACTGTTCAAATAAAAGGCTGACAAGATGTCAGACACATACCAAATAAGACATCACTCAGTTATTCTGTGTCAGTGATCGCATAATCAGCTGCAGATGTACACAATATTGAAGGAGGGATACGTCTGACGATATCCTACACAATAGGCAACAACAAATTAGTTCTACATCATCATCTGGAAACAAATATCTACCTCATAAAAGAAATCCTACATCAAATATACAAATAAGCAGACAAATATCCATACAACAGTTTCTGACCACTGGGTCATTTCAATCCAGTGTTGCTTGCAGCTGGTGGAATGTCAAAAGAACAAGTGATGTGCTACAAGCACTTCAGCGTACAATGAGGAGACACATCAACAGCTGCATACAGTTCATACACAATGAGAAATTTTCCAATGGGAAGGCAGGATAGCATGAATTGCGCACAAGACAACATTGTGTTGGATCACATGATGGCACATGTATTGCATAACGACCAACAAAACATAAGGAATAAGTCCAATTAAAGTCATAGAACTTCCATATAATCGCTGTGCAAGCTGTCTTGGTACTGGCTTTGTACACCCAAACTCTGTGAGAGATATTCCCAGGAACAATTAATGTCCCATTTTTACGTCTGAGCAGCATCATGTACCTACTGATGTCACAACTCCGAAATGTCCAAATGAAGATTACATGGTGAAAGTACCTAAGATAGAGCAACACAGAGAAGTTAGCTAAGAAAACTTACATATGACACACATCACAATGTCAAGTTCTAGAGAACAAAGTCCAAAACAACATTAACAGCTGAACAAACTTACACTTAAAGTACAAACACATTCCCCTAGATATTTCCAGGCCCATATATTCCTAGTATGTAGCATTAACATCCTCCTCACAACATCACTACAAGAGTTGCAATAATAGTCAAAGTCATCACATCTCACACCATACTTACACTCAGGAGAAGTAGTACCGGATGAGATTGTAATGCAAGTCAGCTTCTTCCTCTTCACCGCTATCATCATCTACATTTGGCATTTCAGGGTACCCACCCCGTGGGTCTTCATGGACTGTATCCTCTGCGGTGTGATCTCACACACCTTCCCAGGTGAGTAGAGGAGGGCTCCCCAGTCTTGTCCAGACATCTGAATCTAGCTTTCAGGAGCACAAAATACTGCTCCACTGACTGTCCTGTTCTTCCATGGGCCTCATTGAAGTGAACTTCACCTAGTGCTGTAGAATTCCTTGGCCGGTTGGGATAATCTGAGTCTCCTAGAAGGAAGATAGACAGAAGGGCAACATTTAGTGACACACTTTTAAATCATACTATCTAACATTTCCCACACAGAGCTAGTACAAATCTCACTTAACTACAAGCCGGGCCCTATCCGGTAGTAATTGTGACATCAGCTGGGGTATGGTGCTGTTCCACAGTACGTAGGCATCATGATGTTTGAGATATACAAATCTGGTTTGCAGTCAAGTTGCACACTGATAGAAAGATAGTGCTTCCTGTTCTGGTAGACTTGCGTTGTGTCATGTGGTGGTTCTAAGGCAATATGGGTGCCATCAATAGATTCAATTTCATGTGGAATGTGGCCAAATCCATAGAAATTTACCTACACAGTGGCTAAATACTCTCTTGCTGAGGAACTGGATGTAGATGCCTACGTGTCTCAAAAGTGCTGCTAAAACCTCTGTGAGGACCTGACTGAATATAGTTTGTGACATTCAAACTGAAATAGCAATAGTTAATTGAAAGAAGACTGTGGCCCAAAAACGCTAAACTGACATGAGTTTACCTTGTGGTGGTATTGATGTGGGAATATTGAGGAGAGGTTGGGAGGTCAGGCCCCAACTGTTGATGGAAATCCAGGATTGTTTGCCTCTTTGAACTGAACTTCATGATGAAATGTCATTCTTCCATTGTGTGTAGGTATGGAAACGGGCGGTACATTGGATGCTGGCATCTTCTCCCTCTACCAGGGTACCTTTCTAAGGAGTGACATAAACATTTATTTTGGCCACAGTGTACAGAAAAATATATGCAAAGAGTAAGGCGAAAGTCATGTGTCTGAACATCAATGCTTCATGAAACAGGATACATTTTACATTATGATTGTCAAATCTAGAACAAACACCTGTCATCCCCAAGGTATCCTTTACAGGTCTGTAACAGAACTGTGCACATCATCTAATCACTAAAAGTAAATTGCCACTATACTGAGGGTAGAATGACTTTCCATGTGACATACAGCCAACCTCTGTGGACAGTGCGTTGAAACCGGTCCTAGGATGCTTGTTTCCGGTCCAGGGAGGACCTGGCTTGGCAGTTTGGGCTGGACTGTTCCCATGAGGCTCAGGGTCAAGACTGATTTTCCTATGGCCAGGTCTAAACTGTGGTGGCATGGTGAGCAAAAGAATGATGGATTTAACCTAAATCGCTTGACTGAGGGTGAATGTTTTGATTTGTTCTGCATTCCGTCCATCAATTGTGTGTCTTTTGCTTTCATGCACATTTTACCTATGCACACTATAATGCACTAAACAGATGAGGTTTTGCACTAGTCCTGACATGGGAATGGAGCACTTCAAATGTAAACATGTTTTCCCTCATTTTTAGTTGTGGTGACGCGGCTAACTCTCACCAAGACAGTGTTCTCAACCGTTAACATGGCAGATGCCTGACCTCTCTTATAGGATATGTTAATTGTACGCTACCGGCGGTTGGCAACCACGCAGTAGGCGGGGGAAATCATGACGATCACAGCCATAGGCTAATGTTGGGAATAGCGACAGTCACTGCCCAATGGCTGTGTGCGCTGATGCTGATGACCACGTGTGTTAAATTATGGATTACCTGGATTAATTGATATACTGGAGGGGCTTTTCCCACACTCAGCAGTGCGACAGTTTGGAGCATAACGAAAATGCTCCTGTTTATGTCTACTGTAGTATTCACTGTGACTGGAGGCGTTTCACAGTCACTGATCGCACGCATTGTCGATTCGAACAAATCAACTCAACATTTACCAACAAAAGGGAAGGAGTGCATCCTCATTGATGTCTTCTGATGACCACGTATGTGGCATACATGTAAGTGACAGTTGGAAAAAAATCTCACTTGCCCCCCGACACTGCTGCGATCAACGCCTACTCCATTTTAGCTGCTGTTTGCAACTTCTGCGAGCAACATTGGCATACACTACAGGGGGTAGCACACCTCCCTTCACTCCAGAGGAGATGGATGCCTTGGTGGATGAGGTCTGTCCCCTGTATGCCAAGGTCTATGACTCACTAGAAGAACAGGTAAGTTTCACAAATACACATTGTACCCCATTTCACTGCTTCCTTTCGGTTTCCATGGACTACATTGTGCCTCTGAGAATCGGAGTGTAAGCATTATGTTGATTGCATACAATGTGTGGCCCCTGCATAGGGTACACATATGATGAAATATGGGGCCCTGGACTTTGTGGAGAGAAGACCACTTTTACAATGTGTGATAAGGGGGATTTCAGTCTTACAGGCACATCTCCATGCAGGGATCAAGTCATAGTAGCTACAAATAGTTCTCAATTCACATCATGGTATATGTGCATTGTTATGTGTAGGTGTTACACCATGAGCCATGTCTGTATACTGTTGTTGGAATTTTAGGATTAGCTAAGTGTACCATCCCACTTATCAATTGCTCAGCCCACATCAAACTTTGAAAAACATTTGTCTGAGAGGTAGCTATACCTCACAGACCCCTTCAGAGTGCTACACAACCATAAGTTAACATATGAAATGGGTAGACGTTTCACTTTTCTGCATTGTAATCTTTAATACATGAGGTTCACGTGGGATAAGTAGCCTCAGCCTGCAGAGAGCAAGGCCTGACTCTAGCAGGAGAACTGTTACACAGAGTAATATCTCTGTAGGCCTGCTGATCCAAGGATGTTCTCTGATAGAGTTACCTGTAACACTAGTAGCCCTGATAGCTGTTACATGGATGACATGAGGTATGGTGTCTGAGGTGATCCCCTGACCTGATACTTATTTCCATTGACCCACAGTGTCAATGTGTATCAGTCACTAATGACTGTCACCTTACTTACACAGGTCTGTTGACACTTTTCTGATAGTGTTGCTTACACTACAAGGGCCTACTGAACATCTGAGAAATAAACAGTGTACATAGTTGGTTACTGTTGAATAGATGTAGAATGTAACTCATCTTATGGCTACAGTATTCCCTATCACACTACACATACAATAGTATGTTGAGTGTCATCCCAGTTTCAGTGCCACATAGGGCAACCAGGGTGCCCTGTGATGGCAAGACAAAGAACACAAACTCTTTGTGACTTATTTGGATATTCATATCAGTAGTCCACATGTCCACACATCCCCAGAGAGGTAGCTCTCAGTGTCCCACATACCAGCCCTTCCCTTGTGACCTTAGTCTTAGGATGTTGTTTATATTATGGTACTTGCCTCTACGGACCATAAGCTTCATTGCAATGGGCCTGGCGGTAAAGTTATCTAGACAATCAGGCACAGATAGTTTACCATTCAGAAGGTTCAAATTGGGTGCTCTGTGTCATGGGACCTCATATCACATTCCATGTAGGGTAGCCTGGCCTACATGATGCTAGAGGGCTGCCTCAGTCAGTGTAGGTCATAACCAGGGTTGAGGGTAGTCATCACATGGCCAAAAAAGTATGTATCTCCCCTTTATTTGTGCTTAACATGTGACATGGACACATGTATTGTTTTGACTCTTGGTGAATGTCTGTGCAAGGTGTTAAAATAAATGTGTATCAACAATATGGATATCCTTACAGTTCAAGTTACAATCTGTTTCTACATCTATTGCATCCATACTGGTCGACGTCCATAATAAGAAGGCCATTTGGAGAGCCATCGCCCAGAAGGGGCAGACCATGAGGTCTACAACTGGCATGGTGCCCACTGCCTAAAGAGGTGGGAGGACTTGAGGCTCTGGACCCTAAAGATCGTATCGGTCCAGCTGGGGAAGTCCCACAGACATGGAAGGGGCGTGTGCCAGACCCTGACCCCCCCTTTTGGCCAGCATACTGGCAGTGGTCTACCCGGACCTTGATGGACAGTAGAAGGCCCAACCACAGCAACAAGGGATGAGTCCTGACCAGAGTTATACATGCCATATTGCCAACTTTGAGTTTAGAGACAAGCATTTCACCAACCATATTGGTGGTGACCCATGTGCCACACACAAGAAAAGCATTTGTAAGTGTGGTAGTGGGTGCATGCTGCTGTGCCAATTGTCTTTCTGTCCAAATCCATTTCTCTCTGTTTGAGCAGACACCTGGCTGAGTGAAGTTAGTAATCATCTAATGTTCTCAGTAAATCTGGGTGACAACTGTACCACATTGTCCTTGCTTTTGTGAGGAGTAATGTACCCTCACTGCTGTCTCTCATGTGAAGTGATGGTGGCCCTATTGCATGTGACATGACATTTAGTTCACAGTACATGCAGTGACTGTAAAACATTTCTCAACAGTAAGCACTGATTATACAGTGAAAGGTCAGTGCAAACATCACTGGTGCCATTAGGAGTTTTGCCTCCATGTAGGCCAGTATGCAATTGCCAGTTGATGGTTCATCTGCAGTAATGTTCCAAAACCACTCATTCACTGACTGGTTGCATACATGAGGAAAAAATATGTAGAACTGTGGGGAAGATATCTAAATGTCTATACTGATCTTTAGAAGGCAATCTGAGTATTCAATACCAAAGGTGTATTGGCTTGTGAATATACAATCTGGAGTGTTGGGCTGTGTGAAATCAGTGTAACTATCTCCCAACTGTTTGGACCTGAATGTTTACATGGAACTGTATCAGCAAAATGTGAGACATAACTAAACTACATGTGTACTGCTGTAATTTGACTTTTCAGGTCATGGACATTTGATGTAATTAGGAGTACAATGTATCATAGTGTGCAAGGAGCATTTGCACGTGACGTGCTACAACTGTAATTGGTGGTACATTGGTGTTCAGATTGCCCATTCATGACATCATGATGTGTTATGAGTACTAATTAGATGTGTTTGAATCTGGCCCTTGTGTGAACATTGTGTACATCTCACACTAGTAGCCTTCCTTTTTGGTTACATCTCCTTACAATGGTATACAACAGGGGCCGAAGTATGCTAGGTGATCAACTATCCTATTATGGACATAGGGAAGGATAGAGTATAGACAATTCCATCAATGAATTTGGGCCTGTCTGCGGTTATGATATGAGCGGACCCAACTGTTTGCAGATCATGTAGCATGAATGCTTGTGCTCATGCTAAATTACAAGCCTATGGAGTAGACCATGTGTTATGTGGACGTCACTGTTTTCAGTGGATTTGCGATGGTCGTAGAACTACAGTTGCCATAAACCCATGTTACATGTCATTTCAGATACATCTAGAGAAGGGGCCAGCGTCAGTGGGGGCACAGCTAGTCACAGTGATTCCAGACATGAGTCGTCAGACACAGAGGGACCCAGTGACCAGGTGGGTGTGAGAAGTGCCCCAGAATACATCAACTCCAGTTTGTCATCTTCTGAGTCTTCCTCCAGTGGTAACTCCCAAGTGGTGGAGGACCCAATAGGATCAGTTCTATCTTCACCCTTGTCCACCACCCCCAAATCCATCACCCACCCTCCTTGTTGTCCCCCACAAGTTGACTGTTCCTGCTCCCATAAGAGGGGAGGGGTCTCCTTTGCTCCAGGCACCTCACGCCTCAGCGCCTGCCCCTGTTAGCCCCGCTGCCCTGAGTGAGGAGGCTATTTACCTCCTGAGCAGCACCTCTGTGGTCAGACTGCAGTGCTGACTGCCATCCAGGATCAAGGCAACACGCTAACCCAGGTGGTACTGGTTACCAACCTGGAAGGCATTCACACTGCCAAGCCTGGCCTACTGAGATCTTTTCAGGCTCTGGTTATCTGCCACATGGCAGTCCTCTACCCATCCCAACCTTCCACCCCCCTTTTGCCCTCTCCCCATCCACATTCCATATTACCCTTCCTGTCCTAAACACACACACACCTAAGCCTGCACGCACATAATCAGACACAAGCACCACACATAAATCAAATACCTCCTAAACCAAAATCCAGCACCAAAGAGCCTAAACCCAGGAAACCCCCTCCGAGGGACAAACCCACCCCTCCATAAACCTCTGCCTCTGCTTCCCAAGTACCATCTTCAATATGCCTGCTATGCCCAATGGATGCCTCTTTGTGAGGAGATTCCCTGGCAGGGTCAGAAAGGGCAAGTGGTTGGCTCAGCATTTTGCTGTGGCAAAGGTTTCTAGACATGGACTGGCCATCCGCCTGTGTTTGATTTGATTAATTGTTTCATCCATTCAATATAAACTTTCACTCTTTGTAAGACATTAGTCCTGCTATAACTTTTATAATTATTTGATGTTATAGTACAGTTAGTAATGTGTGAATGCAGTTGGGTTTGTTTCATCCCGATTTCAGATCCAGTTGAAGGGGATTGTAAGATGTCAGTTTGACTTTACTGACACATTCATACAGATGTTGTTTTTGACATCAAAACAGGAACTGGTATGTGTGCAATGTGAATGTGTCACATTCACTATAACATCTTAGTTAGAGTTGCAGTGACAAGGCCTCATGGACGTTGTAGTCACAGGCAATATTTCACAGGGGATTATATACATGACAGGGCCAATAGGGCCACTGTCAGAACCCTTAGAAAGAACAAGTAGCCAATATAAAACAACCAGCAACTATTGGTAAAATACTATACTTAGCATCACCACGTTAGGCATAAACACATTATGAATTGGCATTAGGCATCACATTAGCATACATCCTATTAACCAACAGGGCACCCCATTAACACTAGGAAGGTGCACACATCATCTGGGTGAGCCTTACGCCACACCAGGACACCAAACGACCCCAGGCCAACTGGCCTTCCTCGGGGCCCCACCTGGGCTGTCACGTATGCCCTATGTCCAAAATAGTAAGGGCTCTATGAGCACGTGGCTTCCACCAGCCCGTGCGCTAATGGGGCGAGGGGTGCCACTCACCCTTGTTTCCTTAAAGAAAAGAATGCCCCCACGTGTAGCTGCCCGTGCTCTTGCGAGGCTGCTGTGGCAATCAACCTTGGCACCACAGTGCCTCTTCAGCCCCACCCTGGGACTCCAAGAATAAAAGCCCCCCCTTGTTGCCGCTGCCCGCGCTCTTGTGGCGCAGCTGTAGAAATTAGCTTTGGTACCAACCGTGCCTCGTGAGCCCCCTTTACCGGGGCTCTTCCGGTGCCTCCTCTCGGCACCACAATGCACAATTCCAGCCCCACCCACCGAGGCTCTTCCTCTTCTAAGGCTGGATCAGGCCCTCAACAGGCCCTCCTGGCAGGCCTTGCTCATGGGACATTTCCTTCCGCAGGGAAGACTCCTGGTCGGGTCTCGCCGGGCGGGGGCCAAGTGCAGAGCATAGTCTCTACCCCTCGCGCTGGCCTGAAATAGCAGTGACGCAGCATCCGCCCATATGGAGCACACACAGAGTTAAGCCTTGATCGACCTGTGCTCCTCTCTGTGTTGTGGTCCCCGCCCACAATCAGGCGTGCACTTGCCTGACTTCAGACAACCTCCCTGGTTGCTCGGAAACGCCTCAAGATTCCATCGCGCCAGCTTCGCTTATGGGTGACCGCTCTGGGCAGCCACCAATTATCCTCCATCTGGGTCTCAGCCAACAAAAGGGGGCAACAATGGAGTGCTCGTCCTGCACTCTTCCACAGCCAAGTTGAAGCCCACCCTCCTAGGATCCGTAGAGATACGTGGGGCTCTCCTCTTCACCCAGGGATCCCCAACCAGGTAACAGCCACCTGGCTTCCTGGGCTTGTGGCTCTTCCTCCACGGCGCGATGTCGCCTTCTCAGCTGGACAGTTGGAGCACCCCTCCTCGGGCTCCTCTGGGACAATAAGGGAGTGCAGCGCTCACAAGGTGCTATGTCCCAAGTTTTAGAGGGCAGGGCTGGGCACAGGCAGGCCAGCACGTGGGGACCCCCAGGAAACAGCAGTTGGGTCCCATGGCAGTTCCTCCTGGCCCAGCAGCCCTGCAGCAACAAGTCAACACCCAAAAAGCACCCCATATATGGGGTCACAGCCCCAATACTTATACAGGGCTGGTCTTTGTTCTGCCCTGGCACATGGCTTGGGGAACCAGTCTCAACTGGTTCTGGGGGGTACTGGAGCACTTTGTGTACAGTGCTCACACCCTCCTTTGTCAGGTGGGGGCTCGGTTCTCAGACAAACCACAGGGGGGCGGAGCCAGCATTAAACAAGGCAGGCACAGACCTATTCAGGGTCAGTGGCTACTCCAGATGCAGACCTGCCCATTCAGCCTAGCACTGACTCACTCTGTCCTCCCTGGAGCCACATACCTCACCTGCCCCTGTCACTCCAGAGACACACATGCAATACACATCAGGCATGCAGAGACAAATAGCACACAGAAATACCAACTTCTAAAAGTTGCATTTCTAAAATAGTGATCATAGATGTGCGCACACCATTACGCAGCATTTATTATCACTATTTCAAACATACCAGACTTGACCATGCTGCTCCTCTCATGTCAGGAATTACCACTGAAACACTTATCAGGGAATCCCCAATGAATTCCTATGAGAGGGCAGCCTCACAGCAGTGAGAAACCAAAATGGCTGTTTGTCCCTACCAGGACATGTTACCCACTTAAGACACATATCCTACCTTTTACCTACAATGCACCCTGCCCATAGGGCTAGCTAGGGCTTAACTTAGGGGTGACTGATATGCAGTAAAAGGGGGGCCACAGACGTGGCAACCACTTTGCCTGCCACATCACAGCGGCAGTAAACTGCGCGCACAGGCCCTGCAATGGCAGAGGCCTGAGATAGGTTTGAAAGGCTACTTTTGTGGCTGGCGCAAGCAGCTCTGCAAGCCCACCAGTAGCATTTAATGTACCGGCCCTGGGTATCTGGGATACGGCTTTACAAGGGACTGACAAGTAAATTAAATTAGCGAAACAGATGTAGACCAATCTTACAATGTTTACCACGGAGGGCACACGCACTTTACACTGGACAGCAGTGCTAAAGTGTCCAGAGTCCTAAAACCACCAACACCAGATCAGAAAAAAGGCTAGCAGGAAGGCAAAAAGTTCAGGGATGACCCTGAAAAAAGGGCCAAGTCAAACACTGCATGACTAGTGAAGATCAGTAGTAACATGTGAGACAAGTGAGAAAGGGCAAACGGTGTGTGTGAAATATTTATAGGTGTTATATTGATGAGGAGGTGTTGTCGTGGAACACAAAATAATGCACGTGCCATTTTCACAGTATATAATTTGTAAACACATGTCTATTTGTGTATTGTGTCACTATGCAGTTCCAATGTTTTTTGATGATTGTTATGAAACAATCCCAGTCAGGGTCCCTGTATATTTGAAAATTACTTAGGGACCCCAACTCCCTTGCCTGGTCCATGGCAGGGCATTGTTTTGAAGAGAAGTCTATGGCAACAGGTAGTTCTAAAACTTACCACTGATAAAATCTGTGACGGAGCGTGTTTTTAACTTTTGAACATGTTTGAACAGGTAGAGCAGCCGCAGGACTTGTTTGATAGCTTCATGATGGTAGACAATGAGTATAGGTGAGCAGGGGTGAATTTTGGACCCATATCCCTCCATTTCAGATATGGTGGTTGGACCACCATGGTCACGCCAACAGTAAAGCAACTTGTTATTGGGCAGGCAGTTTCACTGGCGGTCCGAGCCTCCCACAGCTTTACAGGCCCACTCTGCACCCACCGTGGTCGGAGTTGGCTGGCGGTGCCAGCAGTTTGGCCAGCAGTCTACGCTAAGCCAATACACCCAACTCATAATATGGCAGTTGGACAGCCAAGTTCACAGTGGTCCTACTGCCACCACAGGTACAATGGACCACGGACCACCAAACTCATAATAAAGCCCTAATTTTAAATCAGTACAATGAATTAACCAAAGACAAATCAAGCAAGATGAATCCGAAGCATTTTCATGATTAGTACTAACTAATCAAAACAATTCCTTCCCACTGAATGCTACTGTTGAAACTCTTTGCCAGGAAATGGGTCTGGGGTGATTTTCTTGAGATTTATCAAATTCTTATTAGTCATCAAAAACCAAACCTGGTACAATAGTGACTGCAGTACACAGTCACTATCAGGGGATGTTATTGATTCAAGCAAGTAGGCTTGTTTACAATGAAAATATTTTCTGATACTAACCCATTGGAGGTAAGCATTCATAACCTTGAAATTGCACATAAGGAAATTACATACAAATACTTACAATGAATTTTATAAGCTCGATCTGATTTATTTTTTTAACTATTGTGGCATCTTTTTGGCATTACATAATACAGAACACCAGCACACGTGTTTTTAATGAGAACCATATTTTTTTATGTCCCTTTGTATGCCTTCTCGATTTATGCTAGGTGCCTGCTTACCATTATAGTCATTTAAGGTTAGCTTTTTTGATGCTCAAAGGTCACCCAAATTAGTACATCTTTTTGCAAAAAAATTATGTTATGTTATGTCAGGTTAGGTTACGTTAGGTTAGGTTATTTAGATTGTTACTGCATATTAACATCCAAAGGGTATCCTGGAGCGGAGCACGTGTGAGTCTATCCAAACTGAAGGCTTAGGGGGTCTACTCTAAAAGCCCAGTTTTCAGCTTCTTGTGGAATTCAAAAAGTGAAGAGGAGACTCATGTGTATTGACAGGTCGTTCCATACTTTAGAAGTACTGTCGGAGATAGCTCAACCGCTGGATCTGGTTTTCAGCATTCGTGGGATGTGAGCAAGTACGAGTCCAGACGATGGGAGGTGTCTGGAAGGTTTGTGAAAGCAGATGCCATTGTTGAGGTATGCTGGGACAGTGTTATGTAGTGTCTTGAAAGTGTGGGTAAAGAGTTTGTATTGTGCTTGTTTGAGTATGGGGAACCAGTAGAGTTCCTTCAGGTGTGATGTGATGTAAGTGCAGCATAGGAAGTGAAAAGTGGTTCGAGCTGCAGAGTTCTGATTGGTCCACAGCCTTCTGGTGAGTTTTTTGTTGATTCTGACATAGAAGGCGTTCCCATAGTCCAGCTTGCTTGTGCTGTGTGTGATGGTTTTCCTGGTGCTGATTGACAGCCAATTGGAAATCTTTCTCAGCCTGTTCAGGTTATGGAAGAATGAGGGGTGACTTGTATGGTCATGTTGAGCTGTGGGTGGGTTTCTGTTACTGGATTGCTAATAAAATGTCCTTATAAAGACCTTTTAAAGCGCACTTATGGTCAGAAATGTCACCAATATTTTATTTTGAACGGTCTTCTCTCAGAGGACTGTTTGGGGACTATAGGTGGGATGCAACCGTATCTCCCAATATTCAATAAATAGCTAGAAACATTCCTTTATTTTTATGTAAAAGTTGTCACTTTATCTGCATGTTGGATGCACATGAGCACATTGCCATCGCTACACCTTTTTATGGAGAGCTGTATATTGTGTTTTAGAGATCCACAATTTTGTGTATGCTTTCAAAAATACATTTTGATTTTACGTATTTCTTTTTTAGTTCTTGTTTTGTTTGTTTTCATCATCAATTGTATGCATATAACTGTGATATGATCTCAAGCATCTATTGCACAGATAGCCAGATTAACCATGGAACCCTCAAATGTAGAGTACATATGCAATCACTCCAAAAGGAAATAATGTTTTCTCCTCCCCTTCTAACTGGTCAAAATTAGTAGGTGCAAATTGCACACTGACTTTTTGTGACACTACTGTCAATTTGCAACGTCATCTATGTACTAACAGGTTGCTTTGCAAACCCGCCCATTTACAGAGGGTTGCAAAACAATGTGCATAATAAGAATAAGTTAGGCAGGTCACTTTAGGCAAACCACTGAGACTGGTTGCTAAAGCTGGCTGAACTGCAGAACTCCATCCCTTCATTCACATCATCAAATTACACCATGTCTCTTAAAAGATAGGTGTTACTTTAAATTAAGAAAATCCATTTAGGAAGCTAATGGAGGCAGCATGCAGAGGTCCTTTGGACCAGTTTGTGGTAGTAGTAGTAGTAGTGGTTAAAATCTGTAAAGCGCACTGCAACCAAAACTGGTATCTTGGGTCTAACTAGATCACAAAGGAAGTCGACTGACGAAAGTCTGAATGCTAAAGCTGGCTGTTATTGAGGGAAGAGCCAGGTTTTCAAAGACCTTCTGAATTTTAACAGGTCAGAGTGAAATCTTAATGGAGCTGGCAGTTTTTTCCAAATCTGAGCTGCTTTTGCGGTGAATGCACATCCTCCTTGTCAGATTTTTTAAAGTCTGTATTCTTGGACATAGTTGCCTGTCGCTGATCGGAGGAGTCTGCCAGGGGTGTATTTTATTCGTTTGGCTTGTAAGGTGTTGGTCCTTTACTGTGTAGTGCCTTATGTACAATACAGAGTGATTTAAATATAATACTCTGTTTGATAGGCAGCCAGTGAAGCTCTCTCAGGGCATTTGTGGCAGAAGAGTGTCGAGGTCTGTTTAAAGTTAGCTTTGCTGTAATTATCTGGATGCGTTCCAGCTTCTTTAATAGGAAGCTGGGAGCACCTAATAAAAGGGCATTAAGCCTGCTTAATATTACACCTCTAGAGATCAGTGAGCTGGCTGGGAGGTCGAGCAGTCGGTATAACTTCCTGAGGGGGCGGATCAATGCGAAGCAAGTCCCAGTGATTCCATTCACTTGCTTTTCCATAAAGAGACCTTCATCTATAACAACCCCTAGATTTCGTACCGCAGTTGAGTTGCCCAACGGGGTTTCCGTGGCCAATGGCCAGAAAATTATGGGATAAAGATACCAGAATCCTATTAAACGGGCAGCAAAAGAGCTCCATTTTGCTTCCATTCATCTTAAGTGAATTTGCATTCATCCAGTTAGATATGTTCAGGATACATGCCTGAAAGTTGCATTGAATGTCATCCTGTTCTTTGTTTAATGACAAAATCAACTGGGTATCGTCAGCGTAATTATTCAGCTTCATATTGTGGGACTTAATAAGAGAAATTAGGGGTTTAATATAAATGTCGAACAAAATTGAGCTGAAGGAAGAGCCCTGGGGGACGCCATTTGAGGTCATTCTAAATTTTGAAATGTTGGAACAGATACCGCCTGACAGCGGTCGAGCAGATAGGATTTTTGCCAGTTCAACATAGAGCCACCGACACCCACTGACATGCGTCTGGACAGAAGAGTGCAGTGGTTCATCATGTCACATGCGGCTGACAAATCTAGGAGGACCAGTACCACAGATTGTCCGTTGTCTATTGTCCTCCGTATTTTATCAGTAGCGCAAATCAGAGCAGTCTCAGTTCCATGGCCAGGACGGAAGCCAAATTGCTATTCCTCTGGCCATGCATTGTCCTCCTCCCAAAGCTGCCAAACTTGCTTACAAATCAAATACCAAGCCAACTTGGGTGTCAATATCCGATCAACGAATGGCAACAGCAGCTGCGTTCACAAACCACCGATACATGTCACTACCACAAACAATTAGGAGAGAACATCCCTTTCATTCTCATCCCAATGGCGATTTCGAAAAGCTGGTCCACCCCTTTTTGCAAGTCTGAGATAATTCTCCAACTCGCAAGTGTTGTGTGCATTAGGCCACATTTTCTAGGAAGAAGGGGTTGCACTATGTACTGTTTATAAGAAAAGCATCATGTGACATCCTCTTATATGATACAGCATAGAATAACACAACACGCAACAGGGTAATTTACACAGTGTTAGAAGTGGGGGGGAACAGAAGGGCACGGCGTGCCCCTACTTTTAAAAATTATGCTAGTCCGTTCCCCTACTTCTTGATTTAAAAAAAGCGTCCCGGGACTGCCCTAATTCAGGCCCGGTTCTACCGGGTGGGCCGGGCCCACCCAAACTGGAGCCTTGGCCCTTGCAGTAAGGGCTTGAAGGGAGGCGCGCAACGCCATGGGACTCAAAGTGCTTCAAAGCCCCCCTCTCACCCCACCTCCTCCCCCGTCGTGGTGTGTGCGCCCCGGCGCGCACACACAGACAGTTTTTGAGATTATCGCAGCCGTACCCGAGTTCTTCACAGGTCTTTAAAAGACCATTTACATGTTAACGAGGCTTTGTTTATATTTTCTCCCCTTCAACTCTACATGGCGAAAGGCGACAAATCCTTTCTTTGGCCGCGGTAACCTTTACCTACTGTCCTGCTGCGTGGATATTCTTTTTCTATGCAGCGCAGGAGAAAAGGAGTTTGTTTATTTTGATTCACCTTTCCCAACCCTTGCAGCTGCTTATCACTTCAGGCTGCGACACTAAGTTTGACTAATGGAGTAGGTAGGAGAATGTGTCACTATTTGTTTTTCTATTTAAAATCTGCACAGGCCCAGCAGGGCATGTACTTCATGTGTGCTTCATTTAATCCGTTTTTATCATTATCATGGCCGATGCAGGACAACAATAGGACAATAAAAGATGCCCCAATAACGCTGGTGATGAATGATCCTGCTGGAGAGCAATCATTTGTCTGTTAGTAGTTAAGTGCAGATGAACTGTATTTTATGTGGAAGCTCAGTGGGTTACAGTCATTGTGACAGAGATCCTCGTGTTACTTGCAGTTCAGAAGTTACAATCCTAACATAGGACAGTGACCAATGAACTGTCACCAAAGAGCTGCCTACAAACATGAATGGTATAGTTAGAACTTCACTTTCTTTTTTTGTGATATAGTTAGAACTTACCCAGTCTTTCATTATTCTAATATTGCTAAAATGAGTATTTTTGGGCAGATATACATTTTTATCAGTAAAGCCAACCCCTAACCAATGGAGTACTCTTTAAATCCTGAGTTTGTGCTTCTCCAGACCAAACCCTCTTAAAATAACTGCCCACCAGAATTGATGATATGTGATTCATACACCTTGTAATCCTCATTGCTTTATGTGACATTCCCTGTAGACTGATTTACATACTTGTATGATTCGTTGTCTCTGTATAATGTCACACACTACACTGATATGAGTAGCGCTAGACAACAAATGAAATGCATATGAGAGAGGGGCTTCGGAGCGATGAGGGGCACTGTTGGAGGGTGGCAGTGTTGGAATCCGAGGAGGAGGTAGTGGGAGGGGCTATGAAGCGATGAGGGGCACTGTTGGAGGGTGGCAGTGAGGGAATCCGAGGGGGAGGTAGTGGGAGGGGCTATGAAGCGATGAGGGGCACTGTTGGAGGGTGGCAGTGAGGGAATCCGAGGAGGAGGTAGTGGGAGTGGCTATGGAGCGATGAGGGGCACTGTTGGAGGGTGGCAGTGAGGGAATCCGAGGAAGAGGTCATGGGGTGGAGGGGGGAGGGGGGAGCTAGGGAGAGATGAGGGGCACTGCTGGAGGATGGTAGTGAGGGATTCTGAGGAGAAGGTCGGGAGGTGCTACAGAGAAATGAGGGGCACTGGTGGAGGGTGGCAGTGAGGGAATCCGAGGAGGAGGTCATGAGGGGGAGGGGCTATGGGGAGATGAGGAGCACTTGTGGCATATGGCAGTGATTATTGGTGCGGTGCCAAAAAAGACTTTCTCATCAGCGCTAAAGCCGGCCCTGTCATGGCCTTTCTGTTTTTGTTTATTTAATTAGCAGTCGGGTCATAAGGGCTACTGTGGAACATACTTTAAAGTGTGTGCTAATTATATTTACTGCTATATTCAATGTTTTAAGTTTGATGGTGATTTTACTAATGTTTTTACCGGGAAAAATGAAAGTGGAGCCCGATGGTGCCTGATATGGGGCTGGGGCCCAAGGTCAGCTGTGAGATAAGGTGCACTGGAGAGGAGTAGTGGATAATCAAGCCTGCAAGGGAGTGCGTTGCGGAGTCTGGGGTCAGGTGGAGGTAGTAATGAAGAGGGATCCTCCATGAAGGCTTGAACAGAGGGAGCCCAAGTAGTGTCACTTCCCTGATACTACCACCTCAGAAACCTCCTCTTCCCATCAAAAGAAAATTACATAGAAAAAACCGTTTTTGAGAGTGATAATATTTAGAAAGAGATTTGGAAAAGAGTGCGTTTTACTGGGCCTTGTAAGACTAAGAAGAGATAAAGGAGGGCCTGAAGCAGGCCTGCCTAGACATATATGCCACAAATCGAGCCCGCAGTGGCCCACCCAAATGCACCCTTGGCCCACCCAAATAAAAATTCCTGGAGCCGGGCCTGCCCTAATTTAAAATGACACCTTTATTATCCAGCCTGTGTGGTCCACCGTGCACATCGACGAAGGCCTCTGCAGCGCGTCCAACCTCCTCCCTTTCCTCTCTGTGTCTAGGGGCCTGCAAAGTGACACTGAAAGGGGCCATCAGTCTAGCATAGCATGAAAACGGCTGCTCTGAGCCCGTGATTCACACCTCATTCAGTGAGGACAGCTGCCTGCCTGCCCCCACTGTGACCAATACAATGGTCACATCAGGATACTTTGGTGTCTCCCCCCCTTCCCCGCTCACGCAGACTGACGGATGCCACCTGGGAAAGAAGAAAAGGGCTTCACTGAGGACTTTGTGACTGTGAATCTGCTCTCCAGCCAGCCAGAACTGAAACGCTGTCCCAGCCCCACTAGCCTCTCCTGGAAATTGTTCTCTGTACCTGCCCAGAGGTCACCGGCCCCTCCTTTACAGCTCTGCTCTTTTCTCTGTACCGGGCCAGCAAGAGGAGCCTGGACTGCCTCTGAAGTTGAACTCCACAAAGATCAAGTAAGTTGGGAAAATTAAATACCTGGTGCATTTTTTAAACGGGAAATGTCGAATGTCTTATCTGCTGTTTTTTAGGTTATTTTTTTTATGTTTAGCAGACATGACAACCCTCCCGATTCAGGCGGGAGACTACTGATTTGAAGGCTAGTCTCCCATTGAAGCATCTAGAAACCCGATGCCAGCACTAATTACGTTACCTTCTGCTCTAGGCTGCAAAATATCGAAAACACATTTTAATGGGATGTTTCAAAGATGGACTAGAATTTCTTTTAATGCCATGACAAGACTAAACAAATTTTAGAGTTGGGGGATTTTAGGTTAACAGGTGGCATTAATAGTCTCATATTACAGGCAAGCATGTGTCCCTGTGCTAAGAAGCTGTAACTCCTGAAGACTACACCCTAAACAAGTATGATGGCTTACGACTATTTAGAGAGCAGCACTGCAAACTGTGTGTAAAGGGGTAAACCCACGTAAGGATGAGAGAAGACCCAGGAAATCTGTCTAGAAACGTGGTTAATTGGCTGTGTCAGGTTTCCTAACATACACTTGGTAAAGAAAAATATATCTTTAACTGTACAGCTAAATACATCATTAACTAGTATGAATTAACGTGTGAAATCTGATATATTTTTAACTTCCGATATTTAACATGGCATGTTCACAAAGTCTGCTTTTTAAACCATAAATGTGATAAACCTAGTCGTCCCTCTGGTCAATCAATCAAAGCATTTCAATCAATCAATCAAAGCATTTATATAGCGCACTACTCACCCGGAGGGTCTCAAGGCGCTAGGGGAGCGGGGGTCCGCTACTGCTCGAACAGCCAGGTCTTGAGCTGCTTCCTGAAGGCAAGGTGGTCCTGGGTCAGGCGGAGGTGGGTCGGGAGGGAGTTCCAAGTCTTGGCGGCCAGGTGGGAGAAGGACCTTCCTCCTGTGGTGGCTCTTTGGATGCGGGGGACGGCGGCGAGGGCGTGGCCGGTTGATCGAAGCTGGCGTGTGGGAGCGTAGAAGTTGAGGCGGCTGTTGAGGTATCCTGGGCCTTGGTTGTGTAGGGCTTTGTGTGCGTGTGTGAGGAAACGGAAGGTGATTCTCTTGTTGACCGGGAGCCAGTGCAGATCTCTCAGGTGTCCGGAGATTTGGCTGCGACGGGGGATGTCCAGGATGAGTCGTGCTGAGGCGTTCTGAATCCGCTGGAGTCTCTTCTGGAGTTTGGCAGTGGTTCCGGCGTAGAGGGAGTTGCCGTAGTCCAGACGGCTGGTGACGAGGGCCTGGGTGACCGTCTTCCTGGTCTCGGTGGGGATCCACCGGAAGATCTTACGTAGCATGCGCAGGATGTTGAAGCACGACGAGGAGACGGCGTTGACTTGTCTGGTCATGGAGAGGGAGGAGTCCAGGATGAAGCCCAGGTTGCGGGCGTGGTCTGTTGGTTTGGGTGCGCTGCCCAGGGTGGGGGGCCACCAGGAGTCGTCCCAGGTGGAGGGTAAAGATCCCAGGATGAGGACTTCCGTCTTGTCCGAGTTCAGTTTCAGGCGGCTGTTCGTCATCCACTTGGCTACGTCTGTCATCCCTTCGTGTAGGTTGTCTCTGGCGGTGGCGGGGTCGTTGGTGAGGGAGAGGATCAGCTGGGTGTCGTCGGCGTAGGAGATGATGTTGAGGTTGTGTTGGCGTGCGATGGCTGCGAGGGGGCTGGTGAAGCCGTGATCTACCATTAAATACACTATTGTGAAACAATACCAATGAGGCTAAAATTGCTAGCAACTATGCTACGTGCCAGCATTTTTTAAATAAACATTTGAGCTACTATGGTCAAGAAAGGGACTTATTCAACCAGCGTTGAACCTGGTATCATGTTAGTCGCTACTTATTTGATGTCCGTTGTCCTACCTATTTTCATCATTATATTTTCTGTTATAGCGCCCAACACAAACTTTCTGCTTTGTAATGAGGGCGGTCTGCACTTAAAGCACAGAAGAGATCAGCACACACCCTTCCTATTCATCACGTCTCAAATGGGAAGGCAACATGTGATTATTTAAGGTTTAATATGAATTGTTCACATTAAAATACATTTCCAAAGTCCGATATGTTTCCAATCACAGAATGTCCCCAATATGCCTAAAAGTGGAAGCACAAGCCATTTGTCTCCGAGCCATGGAGTTTCTGTCATCAGCACTTCTCCTATTTTCCACAGGACCAGTTCAAACATGAATAGCAAAATATCCTAGTTTGCAAATGTTTTCTGAATAATTATGATCCTGGCATATTTGACACATAACACATCTGCTACATAATCTGACAATTTTAACTTACAAATTGTTTGTAGCTCAAACGGATCAAAAGTTACAAAAAATGTGACTTGTGTTGCTGCGAAGTGGACAGCCCTTCGCAAATGTTGCACCCTAAGTGTGCCGGGTATGCGCATACATGGGTCCTGGGCTCACTGTCCCAAAAGCAGCTAAAGTCAGAAAGCCGGTAGCGAGAGCTCAAAAGATATATTATCAGTAGTCCGGTAAGGAGAGATTAGTAGTTTCTCGGATCTACTTTAAAGTGAAGGATCAATAAAGAACTGCGACAGGTTTTCTTTTCCTGAGTCTTATGCCAATGGAACAGTAAAATATATAAACTATTTAACTGTGTTGGTTTTGCACAATATCCTTTCTCACCATGGCTGGTGATGCTTGAGAGTAGTGTAGCGTAATGCTAGAGCTGAACTAGAGCGTACAAAGCGAGTAAGGGTGCCTTTTTTTAGGAGGATTTGCAGTATGGGTGTTGCTACTCCCAAGATAATTTTGAAAAAAAAACTATAGGGTCAAATACTGCATTTATTTTCAACACCCCATTTTAACACAAATTCTCTCAAAAGCCATTACTGTGCCAAGACAACATCCCCAGGAGTTGACCACATTTTTTTTCAAGATGCACAATATGTTCCTCCCATAAGTAAATATTTACCTCTACTTTGCCAAGGCCCGTGTTTTGTCCTGCTTGCTCACATGTTATCTCACTCAGGCTCACTACCCCCATTATTCATTCTCATTCACTTTCCCTTTTACTCAAAATTGCTCACTTGCACTCACTCTTCAACATTCGGTATCACATTCTCACTCTCACTCAGTCTCACCACTTTTTCCTACTCTGATTACCTCATTCTAACTTACAGTTTCACTTACTCTACGTGACTCATTCTCACTCACTTTCTCTCACTTTCATCGACATACACTCTTTCACTCATGCTCAGTTACATTCAGGCACTCAATCATTCACACCCACATTTACTTACTCGCACTCATTCTTCTTTGCAGGACACTTGAATACATATGTGCTATACTATGTTTGAGCAGCTAGCTGACATGAATAAGAATTATTTATTTATTTATCTCACTTGTAAAGCGCACTGTCACCTAACAGGCATCCTGGCGCTGACAATCAAGAGTGCATAATTTGTGTATAAGAAGGAGCCCTTGTGGGTTTTCGTGAGTCAGATCAGATTCTCTTGAAGAGTTCCTTTGTCTCTGAGCCCTGCTTAACACATGTGTACAGGAGGAGCCCTATATTCATGTCCTCAATGTTTGAGACAAAAAATACTCATTGATTTCTGAACGAGAGTAAAAGCGTTAAGGTAACATGTCGTTCCTGCTTATATTTTGCATGCTTTACATAATCCTGCATTCCCTCTGAGTATTTGCTTTTCCCAGAAGGTTGTTACTTTTTTTCAGGCACTGCATAATTTGAAATGAGTCACATCCAGGTGCTTATAATGGGGCAGAATTGGGTTGTATCTGAAGACAGTGCGAGTTTCACTCAGTGGGGCAGAAGGGTGTTTGGTGGGGATAGGATGTGGCATTATGGCCAGAGCTACCAAATTTGGAACTGGGGAACCTGGTTCAGCCTTCATGCCTTGTCCATCAGACCACTCCTGAGGGAGCACCCATGATAGACTTTAGAAGGCCCCACTAGACCTTAGAAGCCCTGGTCTCTTAGCACCAGCAGGTGAACCCTACCGGTGGCCAGTTGGGTAAACTTGAAGCCCTGTCCACCACAATTCATACCGAAGTTCACCACCAGTCATGCGGGCAGGTCTACAAAGCAGCACACCCTAGAGCAGCAGTGGCTTTGTCACACAGTAGTTTTCCTGCAATAATAAAAGTCTCCCACACAACTCCCACGGTTTTTGACGCATTCATAGATTTACAAGGATTTGTAATCCTGGGAATGCGGCAAAATCTTGCGCTGCCCCAGAGGAGGCATATCTAGGAGAAATATCTTTATTTCTCCTTGTTTTTTCCTCTTTCAAACTTTATTTTGCAGCCCACATAGAAAGATTAAAAAGCCTCTCAAGATTGTTTTTGTACAGGAAGGTGCCCCTTCCTGTACAAAAACAATCCTGCATGCAAAGGAGGCACCCTGGCACCATGGGGCAAGTGTGCCTGCGTTGAAGCTAGGCTGTCGAAATGGCGCCAGTGCAGGGGGAAAAGACCGGAATGCGCCATATTGGATAAATACGGCACATTCCCGCCCTTTCCCTGTGACGCAGGGCAGCGCAGCAAAGTAACTTGCTGTGCTGCCCTGTGTCACCATTCCCATAAATATGTCCCTAAGCTCACAAATAGTAAATTGACCACACTAATTATCTGTGTAAGAGCATGTATTGATAAACACAATGAGCCACTGACCTTTTTCTTAGACCTTGTTGAGTTGCCAAGCACAGCAGCAGATCTAATCTTAGATACCTTACTGGCATGCTTAGAGAGACTCAGTTTTACTGATGAGTATTTAAAAAGTCATTTGGTTCAGCTCATAACAGATGGTGCTTCCAATATGATAGGTAGGAAATCCGGTGTGGCAACTCTTCTGAAACTGAAATATCCACAGTTGAGTGTATGGCACTGTGCTAACCACAAGCTGGAGCTTGCTGTGGGTGATGTTTGTAAAGAAGTCGCAGGCATTAATCAGCTCAAAGTTTTTTTTGATAAACTATATACCACCTACCATGCCTCTCCGAAAAATCAGAGAGAGCTTGGGGAATGTGCTCTGGAGGTAGAAGTAAGACTTCTGGCAATTGGAAAGGTGCTAGATGTACGTTGGGTGTCCTCAAGTGAAAGATCTGTGAGAGCTGTTTGGAATAACTACAAAGCACTTAGTAAACATTTCATGGAATCTTCCGAAGACTCAACGAGGAGTGACATTGAGCAGAGGAAATATGCTCGTTTAAACCGTTTATTAACCTCCCTGGTGTTTGTTGAAAATATGGGCATTTTATATGATGCTCTCACAGAATTGGGTGACCTATCCAGAAGGCTGCAGCGGCGTGATATGACCATATATGAGGCCGATCGTTCAATACAGATGCAGATTTTAGTGTTTGAATCAATGGCTGATTCACCCGGGCCCTTTGTTTGCTACAACTGCATTAGATGCTGCTGAACAGATGCAGTTTGCTGGTGTAGGACTGCAACAGAACAAAGGCTGTGTTAGCATCAATAGGGCACAGTTCTTTAGGAGCTTAGCAAATAACCTGCAAAAAAGGAAGACAATGTCTAATGCATCAAATGTTTCTAGATGCACAACCACAAACAATGATGAAATAGAATACAAAGAGTTAGTACATAGAATGAAACTCCTACAACCAGTTTATTGGCCAGATCCAGTAGACATCTTATACGGTGAGGGAGAATTACAAAACCTTTGTAGCAGGTTGCATGTATTTGATACCAGGCAGTACATCCTTGGTTTCAGAGAGTACAAACAAAATAAAAATTGCATCTCTGAAAGTCTGAAACCATTAATGCACATTATAAATACCTTTTGTACCTCAACTGCTGAATGTGAACGGGGCTTTAGTGTAATGAATGATGTGCTCACACCACTGCGGAACAGAATATCAATCAATCGTCTGTCTTCTACAATGTTCATAAATATCGTGGGGCCACCTGTCACAGAATTTAAACCTGAATTTTATGTTCAGAAATGGTTAGAAAAAGGGAGGAGAAGTGCAGATGAAAGAAACTGCATGGCTCGGAGACAAATGGCTTATGATTCCACTTATAAACATCCCAGAGGAGGAGTGGCTGGCACACTTTGAACAAATTTACGCTAGTAATATAATCTTGGTCAACCCCGAGGCCTCAGAAACACCGTCTCCCATTAACCATTCAACCTTTGATAAACATGAAGTCTGTAAGGCTATAAAAGATTCGGCCCCAAATAAAGCCCCAGGACCAGACGGAGTCCCTCTGGATCTCTACAAAGATGACCCCGAGCTTTGGAGTATCATTTTAACTAACGTCTTTAATGCTAGTGTGGCGAACAGGTTTCCGGAGTCCTGGTCTAAATCGATTATTGTACCTGTTTTTAAGAAGGGAGAGAGGGGGGATCCGAGATGTTACCGGCCCATCTCGCTAATTGACTCAGCGGTAAAAATCCTGGGCAAAGTAATTTTGCACAAAATTTCAGACTGGGTATCGGAGAGGAGGATTTTATCAGAGGCCCAATATGGTTTTAGATCTGGCAGAGGTATCATGGACCAATGTTTTAATCTGTACATGCTGATTAACAAGTATACTAAATCAATCAAAGGCCCCATATACTTGGCTTTTATGGACCTGTCCACAGCTTTTGATCTGGTTAACAGATCAAAGCTGTGGACAAACCTAATGGAAATGGGCATCGACCCTTGCTTGGTCCTTTTTCTTGCGGATTTGCACAGAGACCTTCATGCTGCTATAAGGGTGTCTAATGAGGGGAAATGCACACAGCACTTTAAATCATCTAGAGGGGTCCGCCAGGGTTGCATTCTTGCCCCTATACTTTTCACTTTATACATTAATAAATTGGATATTATTTTAGGTAAGGCCTGCCTGGACACCCCGCGTATAGGGAACAGTGGTTTACCTGTTCTCCTGTACGCGAATGATTCTGTGTTGTTGGCACGTACCCCTTTGGGTTTGCAGCGACTATTAAACTCCTTTGGGGAGTTCATGAACTCTCTCGATTTAGTGGTAAATAGCACTAAGTCACACGTTATGTCCCTGGGTTAGTGTAAAAACAGAGGAAAATCCTTTTACTGTAATGGTGTTGAAGTTACAAAGGTAAAGGTATTTACCTACCTGGGGGTCCTGTTTGATGATAGGTGCGCTTGGACCCCCCAGCTTTTAGCTAAGAAGAATAGCGTAGGTAGAGCTTCCTCAGCTATATTAAGTTTTACTCGACGGCTGGGTGGCAAACCATGTGAGGCAGTTCTTGCCATTTATAGGGCGAAATGTCTGGCCTTAGCGACCTATGGAGCTGCTATCTGGGGTTATAAAAAAGCAGAGGGCGTACAAATTGTAGAAAATAAATTCCTTCGCTCTATTCTCTCCGTCCCCCAGTCTACCCCGACCTTTTCAATCCATCAAGAATTGGGGATGGACTATGTGTCTGATCATATTAGTCTGGCCCCCCTGGTATTCTGGTTGAAATCATGGCTGAACCCCGAACTTTCCCTGAATCGAATGATTTTAAAAGACTGTATGGGGTTAGATAGAGCTCTAGATATACCTTGGCTCCGGTATATTAAGAAATCATTTCATACCTTAGGACGCCCTGAGCTCTATGACAATCCAGAAATAATTGCTAAGGGGGATATTAAGCAGATTAAAACCCAATTCCTGAATTTAAGGTCTCTAGAGCGGGAGGGGGAGGAACTCAATAAAGTATCAGTAAGGACACATTTTTTATTAATTACTTCCCCCCAGAATGAGCCCTATCTCAGACTAGTCTCGAATCATTTTCACCGCTGGCTGCTGACAAGATTTCGCTTTAATTTAATACATTTTAACTTAGGTAATTTCCAAAGTTGGTGTAAACCAGAAGATGCTGCTTTGTGTAATTGGGATGACAGTTCAATTCAGGATACTACGCACTTTATCCTATTCTGTAACCATTACTCAGTAATTAGAACAAAGTACATTTTACCTTTGTTACAAGGGAGAGGCTTTTATCAAGTAAAACCAGCACTGATGTACCTTCAATTACTTGACTCCCCATGGATAATTTTTAATATTGCTAATTTCTTAGTAACTGCGGTAAGGAAAAGGAAAAAACGTGATGCTGAGTTTGTATATTGTTGTTAGGGGCATATTTATTTTCCTGGTCGACCACTATGTGAACTATTTTTTAATCTGTATTTTGTATAGTTTTTTTATGTGTATGAATTATTGTGATGTACTTTTATGATTTTAATTAATCGATTAAAGTGGTTCTGTCTGTCTGTCTGCCACTTATAAGCGTATTTGGAATATTCTGTGATTGGAAACATGTCCCACATTGTAAATGAATTAAATATAAACAACTTATATATTAAACCTCAAATAAACATGTTTATTGATTCTTTGAATTAAATAACGTTATAAGCTGTAACTGGTCAGTGAAATGCCAAACGTTCAAAAATTGGTATGTTTTGCTATTTCTAGCCACACCTCCGACTCCGCCCACGAATCCAATCCTTGGGTTATTCCCGCCCCCTGAGTCTCCGCCCACAGTTCCCCAACTTTTTTTTCCCCACTTCGACCACTGAATTTACATAACGTAACATAACAAATTGTATATAACAATGATAGCATTAGACAACGTCACAAAATATCAAATGACCGAACATCGTTTCGCATTAGGTTTATTTGGCTAATTCTCCACCTCTCCTGAACCCTGGAAATTATTAGTGTTCTCAACACAACGAGTGAAGCATCAGTAAACAGACTTAGCAACCTGCTGCTACTGCCTTAGAAGCTCTGCCCATTGAACAAGACTGGTCTGTCAGCATCTACCAGCAGAGCCCATTTCAACCCTCCCCTGGCCAGGACCCAGGCCGCTGCTTGCCGCTCTTTACCATCTGATAAGGTCGCTTAGAGATGAGGTTTTACATTAAAGCCGTGAACCAAGAAGGCCGAGATAAGATGAGAGGATTTGTTCGCTGCGTTTCATTGATCATTTTAATATCTGCTAGCTGTTGTGATTCGCCTGTATCATTGCTTTCCCGGAAAACAAGCCTTGAGCATTTGGAATCTTCAGCTCTTGAAGCATCGTAATGTTAGCACACAATAAATACATAGTTAAGGGGGTATTGGGTAATGAAAATGGCGCCCAGTCGCTGACGTACGTGATGAATAGCGCCATGTTCTGATGTATAGGTATCGTCCTTATACGGAGACGGCCAGGTAAGAAATGGATTGTAAACAAACATATAGCGTGTATTAGCTTATATGTACCAACACTTTCTACGTTTGTCTGCACACGTAACTGAGGCTCACTTGTGTTAGTGCTATGATTAGCAAATATGGGAGCGTGTACCAAATTGTTCATAAAACACAGGTGTGCATTGAAATATAAGCCAATCTTTTTTTTTTTGGGGGGGGGGGGGTTGTGATTAGTGAAAAATGAAACGTTGTCAAATAAAAGAAAAAAAGTTAGTGGTTCACAAATGTATTAACATAAACTTATGTACTACATGGAATGCATTGAAAACGCACAGTGCGCCGTGATTTAGACAGTAAAGGGGTTTTAGTGGTGGAAATTAAACATTATGATTCAAATCTGACAAAGATATTCTCTCATCATAAAGTTTACCTCCATGGATTAATTTAAGATGTGAGTAAACCTTCTCACAGTGGTGGGTTGTGGGCAGTGGTCGAAGTGGGGAAAAAAAAGTAGGGGAACTGTGGGCGGAGACTCAGGGGGCGGGAATAACCCAAGGATTGGATTAGTGGGCGGAGTCGGAGGTGTGGCTAGAAATAGCAAAACATACCAATTTTTGAACGTTTGGCATTTCACTGACCAGTTACAGCTTATAACGTTATTTAATTCAAAGAATCAATAAACATGTTTATTTGAGGTTTAATATACAAGTTGTTTATATTTAATTCATTTACAATGTGGGACATGTTTCCAATCACAGAATATTCCAAATACGCTTATAAGTGGAAGCATAAGCCATTTGTCTCCGAGCCATGCAGTTTCTTTCATCTGCACTTCTCCTCCCTTTTTCTAACCATTTCTGAACATAAAATTCAGGTTTAAATTCTATGACAGGTGGCCCCACGATATTTATGAACATTGTAGAAGACAGACGATTGATTGATATTCTGTTCCGCAGTGGTGTGAGCACATCATTCATTACACTAAAGCCCCGTTCACATTCAGCAGTTGAGGTACAAAAGGTGTTTATAATGTGCATTAATGGTTTCAGGCTTTCAGAGATGCAATTTTTATTTTGTTTGTACTCTCTGAAACCAAGGATGTACTGCCTGGTATCAAATACATGCAACCTGCTACAAAGGTTTTGTAATTCTCCCTCACCGTATAAGATGTCTACTGGATCTGGCCAATAAACTGGTTGTAGGAGTTTTATTCTATGTACTAACTCTTTGTATTCTATTTCATCATTGTTTGTGGTTGTGCATCTAGAAACATTTGATGCATTAGACATTGTCATCCTTTTTCGCAGGTTATTTGCTAAGCTCCTAAAGAACTGTGCCCTATTGATGCTAACACAGCCTTTGTTCTGTTGCAGTCCTACACCAGCAAACTGCATCCGCTCAGCAGCATCTAATGCAGTTGTAGCAAACAAAGGGCCCGGGTGAATCAGCCATTGATTCAAACACTAAAATCTGCATCTGTATTGAACGATCGGCCTCATATATGGTCATATCACGCCGCTGCAGCCTTCTGGATAGGTCACCCAATTCTGTGAGAGCATCATATAAAATGCCCATTTTTTCAACAAACACCAGGGAGGTTAATAAACGGTTTAAACCAGCATATTTCCTCTGCTAAATGTCACTCCTCGTTGAGTCTTCGGAAGATTCCATGAAATGTTTACTAAGTGCTTTGTAGTTATTCCAAACAGCTCTCACAGATCTTTCACTTGAGGACACCCAACGTACATCTAGCACCTTTCCAATTGCCAGAAGTCTTACTTCTACCTCCAGAGCACATTCCTCAAGCTCTCTCTGATTTTTCGGAGAGGCATGGTAGGTGGTATATAGTTTATCAAAAAAAACTTTGAGCTAATTAATGCCTGCGATTTCTTTACAAACATCAACCACAGTAAGCTCCAGCTTGTGGTTAGCACAGTGCCATACACTCAACTGTGGATATTTCAGTTTCAGAAGAGTTGCCACACCGGATTTCCTACCTATCATATTGGAAGCACCATCTGTTATGAGCTGAACCAAATGACTTTTTAAATACTCATCAGTAAAACTGAGTCTCTCTAAGCATGCCAGTAAGGTATCTAAGATTAGATCTGCTGCTGTGCTTGGCAACTCAACAAGGTCTAAGAAAAAGGTCAGTGGCTCATTGTGTTTATCAATACATGCTCTTACACAGATAATTAGTGTGGTCCATTTACTATTTGTGAGCTTAGGGACATATTTATGGGAATGGTGGCGCAGGGCAGCACAGCAAGTTACTTTGCTGCGCTGCCCTGCGTCACAGGGAAAGGGCGGGAATGTGCCGTATTTATCCAATATGGTGCATTCCGGTCTTTTCCCCCTGCACTGGCGCCATTTCGACAGCCTAGCTTCAACGCAGGCACACTTGCCCCATGGTGCCAGGGTGCCTCTTTTGCATGCAGGATTGTTTTTGTACAGGAAGGTGCCCCATCCGGCACAAAAACAATCTTGAGAGGCTTTTTCATCTTTCTATGTGGGCTGCAGAATAAAGCACAGTTTGAAAGAGGAAAAAACAAGGAGAAATAAAGATATTTCTCCTAGTTATGCCTCCTCTAGGGCAGCGCAAGATTTGGCCGCATTCCCTGGATTACAAATCCTTGTAAATCTATGAATGCGTCAAAAACCCGCGGGAGTTGTGTGCGAGACTTTTATTATTGCAGGAAAACTACTGCGTGACAAAGCCACTGCTGCTCTAGGGTGTGCTGCTTTGTAGACCTGCCTGCAAGACTGGTGGTGAACCTGGGTATGAATTGTGGTGGACAGGGCTTCAAGTTTACCCAACTGGCCACCCGTAGGGTTCACCTGCTGGTGCTAAGAGACCAGGGCTTCTAAGGTCTAGTGGGGCCTTCTAAAGTCTATCATGGGTGCTCCCTCAGGAGTGGTCTGATGGACAAGGCATGAAGGCTGAACCAGGTTCCCCAGTTCCAAATTTGGTAGCTCTGGCCATAATGCCACTTCCTATCCCCACCGAACACCCTTCTGCCCCACTGAGTGAAACTCGCACTGTCTTCAGCTACAACCCAATTCTGCCCCATTATAAGCACCTGGATGTGACTCATTTCAAATTATGCAGTGCCTGAAAAAAAGTAACAACATTCTGGGAAAAGCAAATACTCAGAGGGAATGCAGGATTATGTAAAGCATGCAAAATATAAGCAGGAACGACATGTTACCTTAACGCTTTTACTCTCGTTCAGAAATCAATGAGTATATTTTGTCTCAAACATTGAGGACATGAATCTAGGGCTCCTCCTGTACACATGTGTTAAGCAGGGCTCAGAGACAAAGGAACTCTTCAAGAGAATCTGATCTGACTCACGGAAACCCACAAGGGCTCCTTCTTATCCACAAATTATGCACTCTTGATTGTCAGCGCCAGGATGCCTGTTAGGTGACAGTGCGCTTTACAAGTGAGATAAATAAATAAATAATTCTTATTCATGTCAGCCAGCTAGCTGCTCAAACATAGTATAGCACATATGTATTCAAGTGTCCTGCAAAGAAGAATGAGTGCGAGTAAGTAAATGTGGGTGTGAATGATTGAGTGCCTGAACGTAACTGAGCATGAGTGAAAGAGTGTATGTCGATGAAAGTGAGAGAAAGTGAGTGAAAATGAGTCATGTAGAGTAAGTGAAACTGTAAGTTAGAATGAGGTAATCAGAGTAGGAAAAAGTGGTGAGACTGAGTGAGAGTGAGAATGTGATACCGAATGTTGAAGAGTGAGTGCAAGTGAGCACTTTTGAGTAAAATGGAAAGTGAATGAGAATGAATAATGGGGGTAGTGAGCCTGAGTGAGATAACATGTGAGCAAGCAGGACAAAACACGGGCCTTGGCAAAGTGGAGGTAAATATTTACTTATGGGAGGAACATATTGTGCATCTTGGAAAAAAAAATTTGGTCAACTCCTGGGGATGTTGTCTTGGCACAGTAATGGCTTTTGAGAGAATTTGTGTAAAAATGGGGTGTTGAAAATAAAATGCAGTATTTGACCCTATAGTTTTTTTTTCAAAATTATCTTGGGAGTAGCAACACCCAGACTGCAAATCCTCCTAAAAAAAGCCACCCTTACTCGCTTTGTACGCTCTAGTTCAGCTCTAGCATTACGCTACACTACTCTCAAACATTACCAGCCATGGTGAGAAAGGGTATTGTGCAAAACCGACACAGTTAAATGGTTTATACATTTTACTGTTCTATTGGCATAAGACTCGGGAAAAGAAAACCTGTCGCAGTTCTTTATTGATCCTTCACTTTAAAGTAGATCCGAGAAACTACTAATTTCTCCTTACCGGACTACTGATAATATATATTTTGAGCTCTCGCTACCGGCATTCTGACTTTAGCTGCTTTTGGGACAGTGAGCCCAGGACCCATGTCTGCGCATACTCGGCACACTTAGGGTGCAACATTTGCGAAGGGCTGTCCACTTCGCAGCAACACAAGTCACATTTTTTGTAACTTTGGATCCGTTTGAGCTACAAACAATTTGTAAGTTAAAATTGTCAGATTATATAGCAGATGTGTTATGTGTGAAATATGCCAGGATCATAATTATTCAGAAAACATTTGCAAACTAGGATATTTTGCTATTCATGTTTGAACTGGTCCTGTGGAAAATAGGAGAAGTGCTGATGACAGAAACTCCATGGCTCGGAGACAAATGGCTTGTGCTTCCACTTTTAAGCATATTGGGGACATTCTGTGATTGGAAACATATCGGACTTTGGAAATGTATTTTAATGTGAACAATTCATATTAAACCTTAAATAATCACATGTTGCCTTCCCATTTGAGACGTGATGAATAGAAAGGGTGTGTGCTGATCTCTTCTGTGCTTTAAGTGCAGACCGCCCTCATTACAGAGCAGAAAGTTTGTGTTGGGCGCTATAACAGAAAATATAATGATGAAAACAGGTAGGACAACGGACATCAAATAAGTAGTGACTAACATGATACCAGGTTCAACGCTGGTTGAATAAGTCCCTTTCTTGACCATAGTAGCTCAAATGTTTATTTAAAAAATGCTGGCACGTAGCGTAGTTTCTAGCCATTTTAGCCTCATAGGTATTGTTTCACAATAGTGTATTTAATGGTAGATCACGGCTTCACCAGAGGGACGACTAGGTTTATCACATTTATGGTTTAAAAAGCAGACTTTGTGAACATGCCATGTTAAATATCGGAAGTTAAAAATATATCAGATTTAACACGTTAATTCATACTAGTTAATGATGTATTTAGCTGTACAGTTAAAGATATATTTTTCTTTACCAAGTGTATGTTAGGAAACCTGACACAGCCAATTAACCACGTTTCTAGACAGATTTCCTGGGTCTTCTCTCATCCTTACGTGGGTTTTCCCCTTTACACACAGTCTGCAGTGCTGCTCTCTGAATAGTCGTAAGCCATCATACTTGATTAGGGTGTAGTCTTCAGGAGTTACAGCTTCTTAGCACAGGGACACATGCTTGCCTGTAATATGAGACTATTAATGCCACCTGTTAACCTAAAATCCCCCAACTCTAAAATTAGTTTATTCTTGTCATGGCATGAAAAGAAATTCTAGTCCATCTTTGAAACATCCCATTAAAATGTGTTTTCGATATTTTGCAGCCTAGAGCAGAAGGTAACGTAATTAGTGCTGGCATCGGGTTTCTAGATGCTTCAATGGGAGACTAGCCTTCAAATCGGTAGTCTCCCGCCTGAATCGGGAGGGTTGTCATGTCTGCTACACATAAAAAAAAACCTAAAAAACAGCAGATAAGACATTCGACATTTCCCGTTTAAAAAATGCACCAGGTATTTAATTTTCCCAACTTACTTGATCTTTGTGGAGTTCAACTTCAGAGGCAGTCCAGGCTCCTCTTGCTGGCCCGGTACAGAGAAAAGAGCAGAGCTGTAAAGGAGGGGCCGGTGACCTCTGGGCAGGCACAGAGAACAATTTCCAGGAGAGGCTAGTGGGGCTGGGACAGCGTTTCAGTTCTGGCTGGCTGGAGAGCAGATTCACAGTCACAAAGTCCTCAGTGAAGCCCTTTTCTTCTTTCCCAGGTGGTATCCGTCAGTCTGCGTGAGCGGGGAAGGGGGGGAGACACCAAAGTATCCTGATGTGACCATTGTATTGGTCACAGTGGGGGCAGGCAGGCAGCTGTCCTCACTGAATGAGGTGTGAATCACGGGCTCAGAGCAGCCGTTTTCACGCTATGCTAGACTGATGTCCCCTTTCAGTGTCACTTTGCAGGCCCCTAGACACAGAGGGGAAAGGGAGGAGGTTGGACGCGCTGCAAAGGCCTTCCTCGATGTGCACGGTGGACCACACAGGCTGGATAATAAAGGTGTCATTTTAAATTGGGGCAGGCCCGGCTCCAGGAATTTTTATTTGGGTTGGCCAAGGGTGCATTTGGGTGGGCCACTGCGGGCTCGATTTGTGGCATATATGTCTAGGCAGGCCTGCTTCAGGGCCCTCCTTTATCTCTTCTTAGTCTTACAAGGCCCAGTAAAACGCACTCTTTTCCAAATCTCTTTCTAAGTATTATCACTCTCAAAAACTGTTTTTTCTATGTAATTTTCCTTTGATGGGAAGAGGAGGTTTCTGAGGTGGGAGTATCAGGCAAGTGACACTACTTGGGCTCCCTCTGTTCGAGCCTTCATGGAGGATCCCTCTTCATTACTTCCTCCACCTGACCCCAGACTCCGCAACGCACTCCCTTGCAGGCTTGATTATCCACTACTCTTCTCCAGTGCACCTTATCTCACAGCTGACCTTGGGCCCCAGCCCCATATCAGGCACCATCGGGCTACACTTTCATTTTTCCCGGTAAAAACATTAGTAAAATCACCATCAAACTTAAAACATTGAATATAGCAGTAAATATAATTAGCACACACTTTAAAGTATGTTCCACAGTAGCCCTTATGACCCGACTGCTAATTAAATAAACAAAAACAGAAAGGCCATGACAGGGCCGGCTTTAGCGCTGATGCGAAAGTCTTTTTTGCGCCGCACCAATAATCACTGCCATACGCCACAAGTGCTCCTCATCTCCCCATAGCCCCTCCCCCTCATGACCTCCTCCTCGGATTCCCTCACTGCCACCCTCCACCAGTGCCCCTCATTTCTCTGTAGCCCCTCCCCCTCGTGACCTTCTCCTCAGAATCCCTCACTACCATCCTCCAGCAGTGCCCCTCATCTCTCCCTAGCTCCCCCCATGACCTCTTCCTCAGATTCCCTCACTGCCACCCTCCAACAGTGCCCCTCATCGCTCCATAGCCACTCCCACTACCTCCTCCTCGGATTCCCTCACTGCCACCCTCCAACAGTGCCCCTCATCTGTATGTAGCCCCTCTCTCATATGCATTTCATTTGTTGTGTAGCGCTACTCATATCAGTGTAGTGTGTGTCAGTACTTTACACCACGCACACATTATACAGAGACAACGAATCATACAAGTATGTAAATCAGCCTACAGGGAATGTCACATAAGCCAATGAGGATTACAAGGTGTATGAATCACATGTCATCCATACTGGTGGGCAGTTATTTTAAGAGGGTTTGGTCTGGAGAAGCACAAACTCAGGATTTAAAGAGTATTCCATGGGGGTCAGCTTTACTGATAAAAATGTATATCTGCCCAAAGATACTCATTTTAGCAACATTAGAATAATGAAAGACTGGGGAAGTTCTAACTACATGACAAAAAAAGAAAGCGAAGTTCTAACTATACCATTCGTGTTTGTCTGCAGCTCTTTGATTACAGTTCATTGGTCACTGTCCTATGTTAGGATTGTAACTTCTGAACTGCAAGTAACACGAGGATCTCTGTCACAATGACTGTAACCCACTGAGCTTCCACATAAAATACAGTTCATCTGCACTTAACTACTAACAGACAAATGATTGCTCTCCAGCAGGATCATTCATCCCCAGCGTTATTGGGGCATCTTTTATTGTCCTATTGTTGTCCTGCATCGGCCATGATAACGATAAAAACGGATTAAATGAAGCACACACGAAGTACATGTCCTGCTGGGCCTGTGCAGATTTTAAATAGAAAAACAAATAGTGACACATTCTCCTACCTACTCCATTAGTCACTCTTAGTGTCAAAGCCTGAAGTGATAAGCAGCTGCAGGGGTTGGGAAAGGTGAATCAAAATAAACAAACTTCTTTTCTCCTGCGCTGCATAGGAAAAGAATATCCACGCAGCAGGACAGTAGGTAAAGGTTACCGCGGCCAAAGAAAGGATTTCGCCTTTCGCCATGTGGAGATGAAGGGGTGAAAAAATAAACAAAGCCTCGTTAACATGTAAATGGTCTTTTAAAGACCTGTGAAGTACTCGGGTACGGCTGCGATAATCTCAAAAACTGTCTGTGTGTGCGCGCCGGGGCGCACACACCACGACGGGGGAGGAGGTGGGGTGGGAGGGGGGCTTTGAAGCACTTTGAGCCCCGTGGCGTTGCGCGCCTCCCTTCCAGCCCTTACTGCAAGGGCCAAGGCTCCAGTTTGGGTGGGCCCGGCCCACCCGGTAGAACCGGGCCTGAATTAGGGCAGTCCCGGGACGCTTTTTTTATTTCAAGAAGTAGGGGAACGGACTAGCATAATTTTTGAAAATGGAGGGGCACGCCGTGCCCTTCCGTTCCCCCCCACTTCTAACACTGGTTGTGGGCCAAGCAGTGTGGAGACACCAGCAAAAGTCAGTGAAAAGCGAGTTCGCAGATATTCACAAATGCTGAAAGCATTCGGAGATTTATTTCGATAAAGGTCAGGAATAAATCCGTTCTCGTAATGGCACAGGGGAGAAACACATGCAACATTAATGAGTGTGGGGAACAGGGATCTCCTCGCGAAAAATGGTTCATGTAGAGAGTGAAAAAAATCCGCAGGTGTAATTTTAATTCTCCCGTGCATTTACATTTTCGAAATATAAACCTGCTACATTTCGGGATTTAAAAATGTTCACGCATTTGAATGTCTAAAGGAGAGTGAGACAGTCTTAGCTTTCCAGGAGAATTCCTGCAATTCTATTTGAATATAACGAAAGGCAAAAAATGTGATTCCTACAGAACCAAATTTGCAGCTTTTATAGTTATTTCGGCTCCGAATTATTTGGTAATTTTATGAGTTTACCTGTGTACTTTATGACATACATAAACTAGGTATGTCAGAAAGAAATGTCTCTGAATTGAATGAGTGCAGAACGTATAGTTTATATGGACTTGGTCATCTGAAAGTGCTAGATGTAGGCAAAATTCTACTAAATTACGCCCACGTGTTGTTTGTGCAATAGAAAAACGAATCTCTAAATAACGCATGCCTTTATAGCGCAAGCACAACAAGGACCATTCCTGAACAACCCAAGTCTAGCCATGCAAATACATTAAAACACATTGGGGCAGATCTACAAGAAACTAACGCAGCGCGGTGCCGCAAGTCATTTTGCTGCACAGCGTTAGTTTCGAAGCACAGGAATGAGACATATTTACAACAATATGTCGCATCTCTGTGCTTCCCCCTGCGCTGGCGCACGAACTGCTGCCATGTGCCGGCGCAGGCACCCTTGCACCATGGTGCAAGGATGCCTGTGTCGTGGGGAGATTGTTTTTGTGCAGGAAGGGGCACCTTCCTACACAAAAACAATCAATTGAGGTGATTGCCTCTTCCAATGTGTGCTGTAGAATGCAGCACGCATTGAAAGAGGAAAAAAAGGAGAAATGAAAATATTTCTCATTGTTGAACCTCGCTACGCCACCCATATGGTGGCGTATCATTCTGACGCATTTCCAGATTTACGATTTCTCATAAATCTGGAAATGCATCAGTGGACATGGGTTGTGCGTGGGAACACCCACAGCACCACCCATGTCACACCCCTAACACGCAAAGTATTGCATGAACAGGGGCGATATTTACAAGCACAGGTTAAGTCACACAGGGTGACTTTACCTGTTCTTCTAAATATCACTTAGCAGGCTGCGCCACCGGTGCGTCACACAACGTGATGCACCGGCGGCGCAAGGGGCTTGTAAATCTGCCCCATTAAACATACCTAAACTACGCATACCATTACAATGCTTAACTTAACTATGCATACTGTGGCAACCCATACCCTCGGGCACAGTGAAAATGCACTCCTTTACAATTAAATGTTTTAAAAAACTTTGATTACAACAATTTTTATTAAATGATACACAGCACATTTAGCTTCCCAAACCATATTTAAACACACAACAGTAAGGGCCTGGTTACAATTGAGGTCAGCTGGACCACCACCCACTATTGCAGCAGTCAAGAGACTGCCCGACAAACAGACATCGGTCTGACCGCGGCATATCGATAAGACCACCAAAGGGCTGCAGCACAAGCTGCCATGGTACAGACCACCTCCTGCACATTCATGTGCAGTGTGCCATGCACCATGTCGTACATGGCACACAGTAAATGAACGTGAGTGGGGGTGCTACATGTGCCCCCCTGGGCCACTTTACAGTGGCCCACGAGGCATAGGGCCCTGTTTGGGAGCCCCCATATCCCTTTTTGCAGCCTTTACATGGCAGTCTTCCTGCCATAAAAGGCTGTCAGAAAGACATATCGTAATCACGACAGCGGGGCCAACGTACGCACCACCACCATACAGGTATACAACTCTGACTGCCACCCCGTCAGGATCTCTGACCCTAGCGGAGGTGGCGGTCTTCCCTCTGACACATGTGAGTCTGAACTCCGGAATTGTATTCCCGTGGTCGTACAGAAAGACCGTCGGCTTCAGATCGCCACCGAAATCCTGTCGTGGCGGTTCAACTACCATCGTAAAATACACATTTCAATACAGATATGGGTTTCATGGTATCCCGTTTCCAGACTAGTCCTTCCTTTAGTTTCACTAAACATTGGATGAAATCCCTCTAAATAATGACTGACATTCCATGCCTGGAATGCGAATAAGCATAATTTTTTAAAACATACAAAATAAATTCACGTTCTGTCACAAACAAACTCTCCTTAAAAATGAAGTCCAAAACATGTGTTCAAATAAATTATGGACCACAACACTAAATATTCTATAAACTGCCATCCACTATTTTGCAGTCAGTGGTACTCTGAGTGCCTTTGTGACCACACACACAATTAGGAGCTTAGAACTGTGAGCCACCGCCTATGGAAAACACTGCCTTCTAGCTACATAAGTAGGAAAATCATTAAGAATATCTGTGCAAACCAAAGCTCAATTAATGCCTAAACATTTATTGAGTTAGTATTTTTACAATATTTTTCATTCTTTGTAAAAAATTAATACAGAGGACAACTCAGGTTACCTTAAGTAAATTACAACTCTGGAAGGTAAAGGAACTTAAATTGATTGCAATGCTACTCTATTATATGTTTTTTTTTCATTTTTCTTGTAAAAAATTGACACCACTGCATTTTTATCTCTGCACAATAGTTGCGGGACATTATTTCAGAGATTAAACTACCAATTATAAGACACCCTTCGAAATATCACAGGACATTTTTTGTACTCTACCCAGAATATTAGGAAAAGAAAAGTAAATGTTCAAGGAGGTTTACCTCAGCCCAGGTGCTGGACAGTGAGGGGGGGGGCAAAATAACTATTCTTACTCAACTCAAGGCAGGTGCTGGACAGTGACTGTGGGTAAAAGTTACTATTATAACTCTGCCAGTTACTTACCCCAGGGCAGGTGCTGGACAGTGACTCTGGGTCAGAATTACTATTATAACTCCACTGGGTACTTACCTCAGGGCAGGTGCTGGAAAGTGACTGAGGGCAAACTTACTATTCTTACTCCTCCAGGTACTTACCTCGGGGAAGGTGGTGAACAATGATGGAGTGGCAAAATTACTATTCTTACTCCACTGGGTACTTACCTCAAGGTAGGTGCTTGACAGTGACTGGGGAGCAAAATTGCTATTCTTACTCTGCTGGGTACTTACCTCAGGGCAGGTGCTGGACTATGTCTCGGGGGCAAAATTACTATTCTCTGCCAGGTACTTACATCAGGTCTGGTGCTGGACAGTGACTGGTGGCAAAATTACTATTTTTACTCCACCAGGTACTTACCTCAGGGCAGGTGCTGAACAGTGACTAGGGAAAAATTTACAATTATTATTCCATGGGGTATTTATCTCAGGGCAGGTGCTGAACAGTGAATGCGGGCAAAATTACCCTTCTTACTTCACCAGGTAATTACTTCAGGGCAGGTGCTGGACAGTGACTGCGGGGCAACATTACTATTCTTACACCATCAGAGACTTACCTCAAAGCAGGTGCTGTACAGTGACAGGGGCAAAATTGCTATTCTAATGACAATGGGTACTTACCTCAGGGCAGGTGCTGGACATTGACTGGGGGCAAAATAAAATTGTTTACTCTGCCAGGTACTTACCTCAGGGCAGGTGCTGAACATTGAATGGGGGGAAATGTATATTCTTACTCCACTGGGTACTAACCTCAGGCCAGGTCCTGGACAGTGACTTGTGGACAAAATTATCATTCTGACTCTGCTGGCACCTTACATCAGGGCGGGTGCAAGACACTGACTGTGGGGCAATATTAGCATTCTTACTCTGCCAGGTACCTACCATAGGGCAGGTGCTTGACAGTGACTGGGGGGGGGGTCAAAATTACTATTCTTACTCTAACGGTTACATACCTCAGGGCAGGTGCTTGACAGTGACTGGGGAGTAAAATTGCAATTTTTACTCTACTGGGTACTTACCTCAGGTCAGGTGCTGGACAGTGAATCAGGTGCAAAATTACTATTCTAACTCCACAGGGTACTTACCTCAAGGCAGGGGCTGGACAGTGACTGGGGGCAAAATTACTATTCTTACTCTGACAGGTACTTACCTCAGGGCGGGTGCTGGATATGGACTGGGGAAAGTTTACTATTCTTACTCCGCTGGGCACTTACCTCAGAGCAGGTTCTGAACAGTGAATGGAGGCAAAATTACTATTCTTACTCCACCAGGTAATTACCTCAGGGAAGGTACTAGGAAGTGACTGGGGGCAAAATTACTATTCTTACTCCACCAGGTACTGAATAGTGACTCGGGGGGGGGCACCTAATTAACACTATTAATTCATATCATTATTTTATTTCGCCCTTGCAGTCTTCATCTTAAACAAAACAATAGGAATTGCTTCCAAGGTCATATCAAATTGCACAATTCGTTTTCAAAATTCAAAGTGAGTGCAGAAAACAACAATGACAATGAAAACAAAACCAACTTACAGACCCATACATTTTCATAGTATAAAATTGCATTTTTCTCTTTTTCCACAGAAGTATTGCAAATCGAAAAGTGCCAGTTTTTTCCTTATCGTAGTGAATAACTCAAACAACAGTCCAACTCTGCATTTTTCCAACAAGCCAAAAAACAAATCATCCTCAGGTAATTATTAAAACTCTATAAAAATGTAAAACCCTTAGTCATAAATTTACCAAACCACCAACGCAGTCAACAGAATTTAGGGGCTGATTACAACTTTGGTGGTGCTGCACCAGCTCTCCACCGGCACAGCACTGCCAAAGCTGTGCAAAGACCGCCCGCCTGATTATGAGTTCAACTCATGCAGGTAGATAATCCTTTTGCCTTTCCCACGTTGGTGCCCTGAAAAAGGGCACCACAATGGAAACTGCAAAACTGTTGTAGCACGGTGTGGACTGTGCTGTACATGCAGTGCTGAACTGGGGGGAGCAAGCAGACAGGGGGGCACATGTTGACTCCCCCCTGAATGCATCCTTATGGCCATGGGGGCAAGGAGGCTCTGTAGGGCCCCCTTTGTTCTCACACTGCCAGCCTTTTCATGTCGGGTTCACCGCCATGAAAAGGCTGGTTTTGGAGGAACTCAAAATACACTCGGCGGGACTGCACCAGTCCCACTCAGCATATTGCATTGCCCCTCTGCCTTGCCACTGCCAGGGACTCAGAGAGTCGTAATCCAGCAGTAGACTCACTGCCACCGCGAGTGTGGTGGTCTATGCACCACCAGATTTGTAATCAGGCCCTTAGAATTTTTAACTCCAGCAGGGTTTTTAACTGTTCCTTTTCCCCACTGGCTACAACAATTAACAAATGTATCCCTTTCTCTTTCCAGGCAAAACACCACAAGTTATCAATTAAAAGAATTAAAATACATATATACTTATACATTTTTCTTTCTCCTTTACCATACAGATTTACTACCTTATTCTTCTAGCAGGCACAACATTTCCGAATGGCCTGAATCAGGATGAGGAACTGTGCAGCCATTTGTAAACTCATGAATACACATTTTTAATCGTGCCTTGACTGAACACTCGCTCATTTCTTCCTTCCACACATCTCACACCCCTTATGTTGCAAACAATAGTTTAGCAGTGTCTAGAGTTGTGCACATCATTGATGAAAAGTGATGGTGATTTGGACTTTAAATTGTCATGTGTAATTTGTTCTATCGATGGACACTGAAGGGATATTAATCATGTGGATTTATTGTGTTTTTTTCAGGAGAGAGCCTCTGCAAACTATCTGACCTGCACGTTCGTGTTAGAGATATGAGCACTGGAGTGACGGGTCTATCACCCCCTCATTTACTCCGAGTCACCTTACAGTTTCAGCAATAAAAACAGGGTACTAAACCCTCATTTTGTTTGAATAAGTAATCTCACCAGTTTATATTGCCACTTTGCTGACAACAATAGAAACAATAACCATGTTGAATGCAAAAATTGAGCCTTTCTCTCTCCGTTTTATCAACATAGAGTAATCAACCCCTACAAAACTATGACCATCTTCAGAACTAAACATGACTGATGGTTTCCAATGTCAAATGGGTACTAGACCCAGCATACAATGATTATCACCAACACAGCATGATGGATGCTGGCGCAAAAACACGGTGGTGATAGGAAACAACAACATACATTCACTGAATACCACACTTATAAAGCACTTTAAAAACCTAGAACTGCTAGCCTCATTTTTACTATTTATAACACAGTTTGGCACAAATTATTGTTTTGTAATGTGACTTAACATTTATTTCTTTTATGTCTATCATGATGACGAATACTTACTGCATCTTTAAATAATGTGTGACTTAATGCGGAGGTCATGTGACCAAGACCACAGACGTGGTTGAAACGTGTCGTCCTTGTCTGCAATCTAAATAAAGAACTTACCTGCAGAAACTGATGGTGTGGGCTCGATTCTATCCGATATATTGGATTGTGATATACATATATATAGATAGATAGATATATTCACTCCACCAGTTCCTGTCAGGATCGTACAAGACTGTCAAACACGGGCGGTCAGAGTTCGGGCTACCGTAGGCCCCAATTTGCATTCCAAAGTTCTCCGCTGATCGGCAGAAAGTACTCGGACACTCCAATATGCTAATAAAGTTTTAAAGTTTTTTAATGGCTAGCGCCTTGCATGCGGCTTATATATATATTTATATATATATATATATATATATATATATATATATAGTCACTTAAAAAACCATAGGTTTCACACATGTTATAGTTAGCTGGACATTTCACTTGTGAAAAACCATTGAAATTCCCCCGTTATAGTTAGTGCAGGCAACTATAACTCACGCGACCGCAATCCTCTGCTGATGACGTCAGATATTACATCACTGTATTTAGACACTTATTTACCCATGTCTTCTTCCATTAATTTTTAGCTATACATATATTACAAATATTTTTTTTCAGAAAGACACATATGTCATCAGTGATGTAATATCTGACGTCATCAGCAGAGGATTGCGTTCGCGTGAGTTATAGTTGCCTGCACTAACTATAACGGGGGAATTTCAATGGTTTTTCATGAGTGAAATGTCCAGCTAACTATAACATGTGTGAAACCTATGGTTTTTTAAGTGAATTTGCAAGGTTTGTTAAATGCTAATTCCTAACTATAATGTCTGTGAAACCTATGGTTTTTCCAGTGAATTTGTACGGTTTTTTAAATGCTAAGGTATGTATTTATTTTATATTTTTTTTAAAGGTTTTCCACCGCACGCCCACGTTACGCAGTTCGCGGAATTTTTCCGTTTCCACCGTACGCGCACGCTACGCGTACTCCGCGATTTTTCGCAAAAAAATTAAAGGAAATTTTGGCCCTTGGGGGTCCTTCTGGGACCCCCTGACTAAGGCTAGGGGGTCAGGAACTGTCCACCCTGCCCCCTTTTCACGTTCTCCACCTTTGTTTTTCACCCCCTCAGACTGCGAGAGACAAAATGGCGGCCGACACTTCCTGGTTTCGACCGATTCGAATGTTTACTAAGATCTAACAACCAATCAGAATCGCGCTCGCGCACGGCAGCGTGCACGTACGGTAAGTTTTACCGTACGCGCACGGTGCGCGCACGGTCAGTTTTACCGTACGCGCACGGTGCACGCTTATAGATATATATACGCTTTTAAATGCTATTTTCTCAGGAAATACTGAACAGATTTACACCAGACCTGCAAAAGGCACATCCCTGACCTGAGGACTACCTCTCTGCCAAATTTCAAGTAATTCTGTTCAGCCGTTCGGGCTGTAGCTTGGACTAAAGGTCCTATGGAAAAATGCATGGGGAAAACGTGTTTTGGGACCCCCCCTTTTTCTCAGCCCCCGCTTGACGAATCCCCCCGAGACTTTCAGGGAAGGAGCGGAGCGGAGCGCCCCACCTATTCTGAAAATTTCGCGAGGATTCGTCAATCGGCGCCAAAGTTATTCCAAATAGAAAGTTGCGGATTTCCTATGGAAACACGATCGTAACTATAACTATTTACTGGCGACCGCCAGTAGATAATATATATATATATATATATATATATCAAACAGAAGAGTGTCCTCTTTCAGGAAGCCACACACAGGGGGGTAAGTTTCACGCTTTATTGGAGAGAGCTGCAGCAGGGATGACAGAACACCTTCCACAAAATCTTACTGCCCGACGCGTTTCGTGCTCACGCACTTAATCATGGGCTGAAATGTCAATTACAGTTGCTTCACTCCCCGCACCTGAAATATATCCTGGGACCCGCCCCAGTGGGCGTCGGCAGTCGCACTGCCTGCTGGTTCCTGTAGTGCTGGTTATCAACCTCCTGTGAGTAGTGAAAGCACTGCTGCATACTGACTGTTAAAATCCCAAGTGGGTTGGCTGATGTCCCGTTTCTCCCGGCAACACCATACGACTCTCGCCGCGCCCCTCCTGTCCTCTCTGTAGCTGCACACCAACCGGTATCAGCATAGGTCCGGTTCTCCGCGGCAGGGCCTCCTCACGACCGGACTAGTCGTCATCAAACCAAACAGAAGAGTGTCCTCTTTCAGGAAGCCACACACAGGGGGGTAAGTTTCACGCTTTATTGGAGAGAGCTGCAGCAGGGATGACAGAACACCTTCCACAAAATCTTACTGCCCGATGCGTTTCGTGCTCACGCACTTAATCATGGGCTGAAATGTCAATTACAGTTGCTTCACTCCCCGCACCTGAAATATATCCTGGGACCCGCCCCAGTGGGCGTCGGCAGTCGCACTGCCTGCTGGTTCCTGTAGTGCTGGTTATCAACCTCCTGTGAGTAGTGAAAGCACTGCTGCATACTGACTGTTAAAATCCCAAGTGGGTTGGCTGAGGTCCCATTTCTCCCGGCAACACCATATAACTCTCGCCGCGCCCCTCCTGTCCTCTCTGTAGCTGCACACCAACCGGTATCAGCATAGGTCCGCTTCTCCGCGGCAGGGCCTCCTCACGACCGGACTAGCCGTCATCAAACCAAACAGAAGAGTGTCCTCTTTCAGGAAGCCACACACAGGGGGGTAAGTTTCACGCTTTATTGGAGAGAGCTGCAGCAGGGATGACAGAACACCTTCCACAAAATCTTACTGCCCGACGCGTTTCGTGCTCACGCACTTAATCATGGGCTGAAATGTCAATTACAGTTGCTTCACTCCCCGCACCTGAAATATATCCTAGGACCCGCCCCAGTGGGCGTCGGCAGTCGCACTGCCTGCTGGTTCCTGTAGTGCTGGTTATCAACCTCCTGTGAGTAGTGAAAGCACTGCTGCATACTGACTGTTAAAATCCCAAGTGGGTTGGCTGATGTCCCGTTTCTCCCGGCAACACCATACGACTCTCCCCGCGCCCCTCCTGTCCTCTCTGTAGCTGCACACCAACCGGTATCAGCATAGGTCCGCTTCTCCGCGGCAGGGCCTCCTCACGACCGGACTAGCCGTCATCAAACCAAACAGAAGAGTGTCCTCTTTCAGGAAGCCACACACAGGGGGGTAAGTTTCACGCTTTATTGGAGAGAGCTGCAGCAGGGATGACAGAACACCTTCCACAAAATCTTACTGCCCGACGCGTTTCGTGCTCACGCACTTAATCATGGGCTGAAATGTCAATTACAGTTGCTTCACTCCCCGCACCTGAAATATATCCTGGGACCCGCCCCAGTGGGCGTCGGCAGTCGCACTGCCTGCTGGTTCCTGTAGTGCTGGTTATCAACCTCCTGTGAGTAGTGAAAGCACTGCTGCATACTGACTGTTAAAATCCCAAGTGGGTTGGCTGATGTCCCGTTTCTCCCGGCAACACCATACGACTCTCGCCGCGCCCCTCCTGTCCTCTCTGTAGCTGCACACCAACCGGTATCAGCATAGGTCCGCTTCTCCGCGGCAGGGCCTCCTCACGACCGGACTAGCCGTCATCAAACCAAACAGAAGAGTGTCCTCTTTCAGGAAGCCACACACAGGGGGGTAAGTCTCACGCTTTATTGGAGAGAGCTGCAGCAGGGATGACAGAACACCTTCCACAAAATCTTACTGCCCGACGCGTTTCGTGCTCACACACTTAATCATGGGCTGAAATGTCAATTACAGTTGCTTCACTCCCCGCACCTGAAATATATCCTGGAACCCGCCCCAGTGGGCGTCGGCAGTCGCACTGCCTGCTGGTTCCTGTAGTGCTGGTTATCAACCTCCTGTGAGTAGTGAAAGCACTGCTGCATACTGACTGTTAAAATCCCAAGTGGGTTGGCTGATGTCCCGTTTCTCCCGGCAACACCATACGACTCTCGCCGCGCCCCTCCTGTCCTCTCTGTAGCTGCACACCAACCGGTATCAGCATAGGTCCGCTTCTCCGCGGCAGGGCCTCCTCACGACCGGACTAGCCGTCATCAAACCAAACAGAAGAGTGTCCTCTTTCAGGAAGCCACACACCGGGGGGTAAGTTTCACGCTTTATTGGAGAGAGCTGCAGCAGGGATGACAGAACACCTTCCACAAAATCTTACTGCCCGACGCGTTTCGTGCTCACGCACTTAATCATGGGCTGAAATGTCAATTACAGTTGCTTCACTCCACGCACCTGATATATATCCTGGGACCCGCCCCAGTGGGCGTCGGCAGTCGCACTGCCTGCTGGTTCCTGTAGTGCTGGTTATCAACCTCCTGTGAGTAGTGAAAGCACTGCTGCATACTGACTGTTAAAATCCCAAGTGGGTTGGCTGATGTCCCGTTTCTCCCGGCAACACCATACGACTCTCGCCGCGCCCCTCCTGTCCTCTCTGTAGCTGCACACCAACCGGTATCAGCATAGGTCCGCTTCTCCGCGGCAGGGCCTCCTCACGACCGGACTAGCCGTCATCAAACCAAACAGAAGAGTGTCCTCTTTCAGGAAGCCACACACAGGGGGGTAAGTTTCACACTTTATTGGAGAGAGCTGCAGCAGGGATGACAGAACACCTTCCACAAAATCTTACTGCCCGACGCGTTTCGTGCTCACGCACTTAATCATGGGCTGAAATGTCAATTACAGTTGCTTCACTCCCCGCACCTGAAATATATCCTGGGACCCGCCCCAGTGGGCGTCGGCAGTTGCACTGCCTGCTGGTTCCTGTAGTGCTGGTGATCAACCTCCTGTGAGTAGTGAAAGCACTGCTGCATACTGACTGTTAAAATCCCAAGTGGGTTGGCTGATGTCCCGTTTCTCCCGGCAACACCATACGACTCTCGCCGCGCCCCTCCTGTCCTCTCTGTAGCTGCACACCAACCGGTATCAGCATAGGTCCGCTTCTCCGCGGCAGGGCCTCCTCACGACCGGACTAGCCGTCATCAAACCAAACAGAAGAGTGTCCTCTTTCAGGAAGCCACACACAGGGGGGTAAGTTTCACGCTTTATTGGAGAGAGCTGCAGCAGGGATGACAGAACACCTTCCACAAAATCTTACTGCCCGACGCGTTTCATGCTCACGCACTTAATCATGGGCTGAAATGTCAATTACAGTTGCTTCACTCCCCGCACCTGAAATATATCCTGGGACCCGCCCCAGTGGGCGTCGGCAGTCGCACTGCCTGCTGGTTCCTGTAGTGCTGGTTATCAACCTCCTGTGAGTAGTGAAAGCACTGCTGCATACTGACTGTTAAAATCCCAAGTGGGTTGGCTGATGTCCCGTTTCTCCCGGCAACACCATACGACTCTCGCCGCGCCCCTCCTGTCCTCTCTGTAGCTGCACACCAACCGGTATCAGCATAGGTCCGCTTCTCTGCGGCAGGGCCTCCTCACGACCGGACTAGCCGTCATCAAACCAAACAGAAGAGTGTCCTCTTTCAGGAAGCCACACACAGGGGGGTAAGTTTCACGCTTTATTGGAGAGAGCTGCAGCAGGGATGACAGAACACCTTCCACAAAATCTTACTGCCCGACGCGTTTCGTGCTCACGCACTTAATCATGGGCTGAAATGTCAATTACAGTTGCTTCACTCCCCGCACCTGAAATATATCCTGGGACCCGCCCCAGTGGGCGTCGGCAGTCGCACTGCCTGCTGGTTCCTGTAGTGCTGGTTATCAACCTCCTGTGAGTAGTGAAAGCACTGCTGCATACTGACTGTTAAAATCCCAAGTGGGTTGGCTGATGTCCCGTTTCTCCCGGCAACACCATACGACTCTCGCCGCGCCCCTCCTGTCCTCTCTGTAGCTGCACACCAACCGGTATTAGCATAGGTCCGCTTCTCCGCGGCAGGGCCTCCTCACGACCGGACTAGCCGTCATCAAACCAAACAGAAGAGTGTCCTCTTTCAGGAAGCCACACACAGGGGGGTAAGTTTCACGCTTTATTGGAGAGAGCTGCAGCAGGGATGACAGAACACCTTCCACAAAATCTTACTGCCCGACGCGTTTCGTGCTCACGCACTTAATCATGGGCTGAAATGTCAATTACAGTTGCTTCACTCCCCGCACCTGAAATATATCCTGGGACCCGCCCCAGTGGGCGTCGGCAGTCGCACTGCCTGCTGGTTCCTGTAGTGCTGGTTATCAACCTCCTGTGAGTAGTGAAAGCACTGCTGCATACTGACTGTTAAAATCCCAAGTGGGTTGGCTGATGTCCCGTTTCTCCCGGCAACACCATACGACTCTCGCCGCGCCCCTCCTGTCCTCTCTGTAGCTGCACACCAACCGGTATCAGCATAGGTCCGCTTCTCCGCGGCAGGGCCTCCTCACGACCGGACTAGCCGTCATCAAACCAAACAGAAGAGTGTCCTCTTTCAGGAAGCCACACACAGGGGGGTAAGTCTCACGCTTTATTGGAGAGAGCTGCAGCAGGGATGACAGAACACCTTCCACAAAATCTTACTGCCCGACGCGTTTCGTGCTCACGCACTTAATCATGGGCTGAAATGTCAATTACAGTTGCTTCACTCCCCGCACCTGAAATATATCCTGGGACCCGCCCCAGTGGGCGTCGGCAGTCGCACTGCCTGCTGGTTCCTGTAGTGCTGGTTATCAACCTCCTGTGAGTAGTGAAAGCACTGCTGCATACTGACTGTTAAAATCCCAAGTGGGTTGGCTGATGTCCCCTTTCTCCCGGCAACACCATACGAATCTCGCCGCGCTCCTCCTGTCCTCTCTGTAGCTGCACACCAACCGGTATCAGCATAGGTCCGCTTCTCCGCGGCAGGGCCTCCTCACGACCGGACTAGCCGTCATCAAACCAAACAGAAGAGTGTCCTCTTTCAGGAAGCCACACACAGGGGGGTAAGTTTCACGCTTTATTGGAGAGAGCTGCAGCAGGGATGACAGAACACCTTCCACAAAATCTTACTGCCCGACGCGTTTCGTGCTCACGCACTTAATCATGGGCTGAAATGTCAATTACAGTTGCTTCACTCCACGCACCTGATATATATCCTGGGACCCGCCCCAGTGGGCGTCGGCAGTCGCACTGCCTGCTGGTTCCTGTAGTGCTGGTTATCAACCTCCTGTGAGTAGTGAAAGCACTGCTGCATACTGACTGTTAAAATCCCAAGTGGGTTGGCTGATGTCCCGTTTCTCCCGGCAACACCATACGACTCTCGCCGCGCCCCTCCTGTCCTCTCTGTAGCTGCACACCAACCGGTATCAGCATAGGTCCGCTTCTCCGCGGCAGGGCCTCCTCACGACCGGACTAGCCGTCATCAAACCAAACAGAAGAGTGTCCTCTTTCAGGAAGCCACACACAGGGGGGTAAGTTTCACGCTTTATTGGAGAGAGCTGCAGCAGGGATGACAGAACACCTTCCACAAAATCTTACTGCCCGACGCGTTTCATGCTCACGCACTTAATCATGGGCTGAAATGTCAATTACAGTTGCTTCACTCCCCGCACCTGAAATATATCCTGGGACCCGCCCCAGTGGGCGTCGGCAGTCGCACTGCCTGCTGGTTCCTGTAGTGCTGGTTATCAACCTCCTGTGAGTAGTGAAAGCACTGCTGCATACTGACTGTTAAAATCCCAAGTGGGTTGGCTGATGTCCCGTTTCTCCCGGCAACACCATACGACTCTCGCCGCGCCCCTCCTGTCCTCTCTGTAGCTGCACACCAACCGGTATCAGCATAGGTCCGCTTCTCTGCGGCAGGGCCTCCTCACGACCGGACTAGCCGTCATCAAACCAAACAGAAGAGTGTCCTCTTTCAGGAAGCCACACACAGGGAGGTAAGTTTCACGCTTTATTGGAGAGAGCTGCAGCAGGGATGACAGAACACCTTCCACAAAATCTTACTGCCCGACGCGTTTCGTGCTCACGCACTTAATCATGGGCTGAAATGTCAATTACAGTTGCTTCACTCCCCGCACCTGAAATATATCCTGGGACCCGCCCCAGTGGGCGTCGGCAGTCGCACTGCCTGCTGGTTCCTGTAGTGCTGGTTATCAACCTCCTGTGAGTAGTGAAAGCACTGCTGCATACTGACTGTTAAAATCCCAAGTGGGTTGGCTGATGTCCCGTTTCTCCCGGCAACACCATACGACTCTCGCCGCGCCCCTCCTGTCCTCTCTGTAGCTGCACACCAACCGGTATCAGCATAGGTCCGCTTCTCCGCGGCAGGGCCTCCTCACGACCGGACTAGCCGTCATCAAACCAAACAGAAGAGTGTCCTCTTTCAGGAAGCCACACACAGGGGGGTAAGTTTCACGCTTTATTGGAGAGAGCTGCAGCAGGGATGACAGAACACCTTCCACAAAATCTTACTGCCCGACGCGTTTCGTGCTTACGCACTTAATCATGGGCTGAAATGTCAATTACAGTTGCTTCACTCCCCGCACCTGAAATATATCCTGGGACCCGCCCCAGTGGGCGTCGGCAGTCGCACTGCCTGCTGGTTCCTGTAGTGCTGGTTATCAACCTCCTGTGAGTAGTGAAAGCACTGCTGCATACTGACTGTTAAAATCCCAAGTGGGTTGGCTGATGTCCCGTTTCTCCCGGCAACAACATACGACTCTCGCCGCGCCCCTCCTGTCCTCTCTGTAGCTGCACACCAACCGGTATCAGCATAGGTCCGCTTCTCCGCGGCAGAGTCGTATGGTGTTGCCGGGAGAAACGGGACATCAGCCAACCCACTTGGGATTTTAACAGTCAGTATGCAGCAGTGCTTTCACTACTCACAGGAGGTTGATAACCAGCACTACAGGAACCAGCAGGCAGTGCGACTGCCGACGCCCACTGGGGCGGGTCCCAGGATATATTTCAGGTGCGGGGAGTGAAGCAACTGTAATTGACATTTCAGCCCATGATTAAGTGCGTGAGCACGAAACGCGTCGGGCAGTAAGATTTTGTGGAAGGTGTTCTGTCATCCCTGCTGCAGCTCTCTCCAATAAAGCGTGAAACTTACCCCCCTGTGTGTGGCTTCCTGAAAGAGGACACTCTTCTGTTTGGTTTGATGACGGCTAGTCCGGTCGTGAGGAGGCCCTGCCGCGGAGAAGCGGACCTATGCTGATACCGGTTGGTGTGCAGCTACAGAGAGGACAGGAGGGGCGCGGCGAGAGTCGTATGGTGTTGCCGGGAGAAACGGGACATCAGTCAACCCACTTGGGATTTTAACAGTCAGTATGCAGCAGTGCTTTCACTACTCACAGGAGGTTGATAACCAGCACTACAGGAACCAGCAGGCAGTGCGACTGCCGACGCCCACTGGGGCGGGTCCCAGGATATATTTCAGGTGCGGGGAGTGAAGCAACTGTAATTGACATTTCAGCCCATGATTAAGTGCGTGAGCACGAAACGCGTCGGGCAGTAAGATTTTGTGGAAGGTGTTCTGTCATCCCTGCTGCAGCTCTCTCCAATAAAGCGTGAAACTTACCCCCCTGTGTGTGGCTTCCTGAAAGAGGACACTCTTCTGTTTGGTTTGATGACGGCTAGTCCGGTCGTGAGGAGGCCCTGCCGCGGAGAAGCGGACCTATGCTGATACCGGTTGGTGTGCAGCTACAGAGAGGACAGGAGGGGCGCGGCGAGAGTCGTATGGTGTTGCCGGTAGAAACGGGACATCAGCCAACCCACTTGGGATTTTAACAGTCAGTATGCAGCAGTGCTTTCACTACTCACAGGAGGTTGATAACCAGCACTACGGGAACCAGCAGGCAGTGCGACTGCCGACGCCCACTGGGGCGGGTCCCAGGATATATTTCAGGTGCGGGGAGTGAAGCAACTGTAATTGACATTTCAGCCCATGATTAAGTGCGTGAGCACGAAACGCGTCGGGCAGTAAGATTTTGTGGAAGGTGTTCTGTCATCCCTGCTGCAGCTCTCTCCAATAAAGCGTGAAACTTACCCCCCTGTGTGTGGCTTCCTGAAAGAGGACACTCTTCTGTTTGGTTTGATGACGGCTAGTCCGGTCGTGAGGAGGCCCTGCCGCGGAGAAGCGGACCTATGCTGATACCGGTTGGTGTGCAGCTACAGAGAGGACAGGAGGGGCGCGGCGAGAGTCGTATGGTGTTGCCGGGAGAAACGGGACATCAGCCAACCCACTTGGGATTTTAACAGTCAGTATGCAGCAGTGCTTTCACTACTCACAGGAGGTTGATAACCAGCACTACAGGAACCAGCAGGCAGTGCGACTGCCGACGCCCACTGGGGCGGGTCCCAGGATGTATTTCAGGTGCGGGGAGTGAAGCAACTGTAATTGACATTTCAGCCCATGATTAAGTGCGTGAGCACGAAACGCGTCGGGCAGTAAGATTTTGTGGAAGGTGTTCTGTCATCCCTGCTGCAGCTCTCTCCAATAAAGCGTGAAACTTACCCCCCTGTGTGTGGCTTCCTGAAAGAGGACACTCTTCTGTTTGGTTTGATGACGGCTAGTCCGGTCGTGAGGAGGCCCTGCCGCGGAGAAGCGGACCTATGCTGATACCGGTTGGTGTGCAGCTACAGAGAGGACAGGAGGGGCGCGGCGAGAGTCGTATGGTGTTGCCGGGAGAAACGGGACATCAGCCAACCCACTTGGGATTTTAACAGTCAGTATGCAGCAGTGCTTTCACTACTCACAGGAGGTTGATAACCAGCACTACAGGAACCAGCAGGCAGTGCGACTGCCGACGCCCACTGGGGCGGGTCCCAGGATGTATTTCAGGTGCGGGGAGTGAAGCAACTGTAATTGACATTTCAGCCCATGATTAAGTGCGTGAGCACGAAACGCGTCGGGCAGTAAGATTTTGTGGAAGGTGTTCTGTCATCCCTGCTGCAGCTCTCTCCAATAAAGCGTGAAACTTACCCCCCTGTGTGTGGCTTCCTGAAAGAGGACACTCTTCTGTTTGGTTTGATGACGGCTAGTCCGGTCGTGAGGAGGCCCTGCCGCGGAGAAGCGGACCTATGCTGATACCGGTTGGTGTGCAGCTACAGAGAGGACAGGAGGGGCGCGGCGAGAGTCGTATGGTATTGCCGGGAGAAACGGGACATCAGCCAACCTACTTGGGATTTTAACAGTCAGTATGCAGCAGTGCTTTCACTACTCACAGGAGGTTGATAACCAGCACTACAGGAACCAGCAGGCAGTGCGACTGCCGACGCCCACTGGGGCGGGTCCCAGGATATATTTCAGGTGCGGGGAGTGAAGCAACTGTAATTGACATTTCAGCCCATGATTAAGTGCGTGAGCACGAAACGCGTCGGGCAGTAAGATTTTGTGGAAGGTGTTCTGTCATACCTGCTGCAGCTCTCTCCAATAAAGCGTGAAACTTACCCCCCTGTGTGTGGCTTCCTGAAAGAGGACACTCTTCTGTTTGGTTTGATGACGGCTAGTCGGGTCGTGAGGAGGCCCTGCCGCGGAGAAGCGGACCTATGCTGATACCGGTTGGTGTGCAGCTACAGAGAGGACAGGAGGGGCGCGGCGAGAGTCGTATGGTGTTGCCGGGAGAAACGGGACATCAGCCAACCCACTTGGGATTTTAACAGTCAGTATGCAGCAGTGCTTTCACTACTCACAGGAGGTTGATAACCAGCACTACAGGAACCAGCAGGCAGTGCGACTGCCGACGCCCACTGGGGCGGGTCCCAGGATATATTTCAGGTGCGGGGAGTGAAGCAACTGTAATTGACATTTCAGCCCACGATTAAGTGCGTGAGCACGAAACGCGTCGGGCAGTAAGATTTTGTGGAAGGTGTTCTGTCATCCCTGCTGCAGCTCTCTCCAATAAAGCGTGAAACTTACCCCCCTGTGTGTGGCTTCCTGAAAGAGGACACTCTTCTGTTTGGTTTGATGACGGCTAGTCCGGTCGTGAGGAGGCCCTGCCGCGGAGAACCGGACCTATGCTGATACCGGTTGGTGTGCAGCTACAGAGAGGACAGGAGGGGCGCGGCGAGAGTCGTATGGTGTTGCCGGGAGAAACGGGACATCAGCCAACCCACTTGGGATTTTAACAGTCAGTATGCAGCAGTGCTTTCACTACTCACAGGAGGTTGATAACCAGCACTACAGGAACCAGCAGGCAGTGCGACTGCCGACGCCCACTGGGGCGGGTCCCAGGATATATTTCAGGTGCGGGGAGTGAAGCAACTGTAATTGACATTTCAGCCCACGATTAAGTGCGTGAGCACGAAACGCGTCGGGCAGTAAGATTTTGTGGAAGGTGTTCTGTCATCCCTGCTGCAGCTCTCTCCAATAAAGCGTGAAACTTACCCCCCTGTGTGTGGCTTCCTGAAAGAGGACACTCTTCTGTTTGGTTTGATGACGGCTAGTCCGGTCGTGAGGAGGCCCTGCCGCGGAGAAGCGGACCTATGCTGATACCGGTTGGTGTGCAGCTACAGAGAGGACAGGAGGGGCGCGGCGAGAGTCGTATGGTGTTGCCGGGAGAAACGGGACATCAGCCAACCCACTTGGGATTTTAACAGTCAGTATGCAGCAGTGCTTTCACTACTCACAGGAGGTTGATAACCAGCACTACAGGAACCAGCAGGCAGTGCGACTGCCGACGCCCACTGGGGCGGGTCCCAGGATATATTTCAGGTGCGGGGAGTGAAGCAACTCTAATTGACATTTCAGCCCATGATTAAGTGCGTGAGCACGAAACGCGTCGGGCAGTAAGATTTTGTGGAAGGTGTTCTGTCATCCCTGCTGCAGCTCTCTCCAATAAAGCGTGAAACTTACCCCCCTGTGTGTGGCTTCCTGAAAGAGGACACTCTTCTGTTTGGTTTGATGACGGCTAGTCCGGTCGTGAGGAGGCCCTGCCGCGGAGAAGCGGACCTATGCTGATACCGGTTGGTGTGCAGCTACAGAGAGGACAGGAGGGGCGCGGCGAGAGTCGTATGGTGTTGCCGGGAGAAACGGGACATCAGCCAACCCACTTGGGATTTTAACAGTCAGTATGCAGCAGTGCTTTCACTACTCACAGGAGGTTGATAACCAGCACTACAGGAACCAGCAGGCAGTGCGACTGCCGACGCCCACTGGGGCGGGTCCCAGGATATATTTCAGGTGCGGGGAGTGAAGCAACTGTAATTGACATTTCAGCCCATGATTAAGTGCGTGAGCACGAAACGCGTCGGGCAGTAAGATTTTGTGGAAGGTGTTCTGTCATCCCTGCTGCAGCTCTCTCCAATAAAGCGTGAAACTTACCCCCCTGTGTGTGGCTTCCTGAAAGAGGACACTCTTCTGTTTGATATATATATATATATATATATATATATATATATATATATATATATATATATAGTCACTGAAAAAACCATAGGTTTCAGGGGCGTTATAGTCAGCTGGACATTTCACTCGTACAAAACCATAGAAATTTCTCCGTTATAGTTAGTTCAGCTAACTATAATCGCGCGCCCGCAATGCACTGCTTATGACGTCACATATTACATCACTCATGACATGGTCAGTGACATCAATCATGACATCACTGATGACATCTCAAATGACATCACTGATGACGGGCTATGGAGAACCACGCCTCCGGATAGCCGTAGGTGACTGCTGCCCCACCCCCAGCATGGCGATTCGTACCTGGTGTGTCGCTGGCTGGCATTCCGAGTGATTTCCATCGCGACTTTTGCCGGGATTCTGGATGAGAAGTGAGTCAGGCAGGCTTTCGGATCCCAGGCATCAGGATCGAGCAGTGTGTGGAGTGAGCCCTCTGGGAGTCTGCTGGGCGTTCGTGACTGCGAGTGTTTTTTCCGGCGGCCACCAGGGGAGTTGATCGGCGCGGCAGCGCCGAGAAGGTGAGGAGGAGGCGAGCGTTTTTCCCAAATGAGGGCCGGGATTGCCGCGGGGGGTGCTGTGAGACTTAATGTCGGGTGCAATTAACTGAACATCGGCCTGACCCTTTCTTGATTGTGAAGTATCCGAAATAGCTGGAATTCAAAGACTCGCAAATTCAGAGGCATTAATGGCTTAAAGGGGGGAAATAAATAGAAGAAGAAAGCAATAAGCGGAGATTGTAGACTCTGGGAGACCTTTCGTGAAAAAAAACGAAAAGGAGAGGTGGATCTGGGAGGAATACATTCAAATAAAGCAACAAGCAAAAAAAAAAGCCAGAGGTAATAATGGGAAAAGCCCAGAAGAATGCAAGTATTGTTGTCAAATCAAGTAAAGCAGATGCCGCAGCTCGCCTTAAAGCTAAAACACGCCAGTCTCTGGCGAACAAAAGTCGCACTCAGGGCCAATAAGTAAAAGCATAAGGGAAACAATTCCAGCTCCTCCGGCCTTAACAGTCCCCCTTCATCACTGTTTCTCCACAACGCGAGGGGCTGTCTGAATCAACTGCTGATCAGGCGTGTGCCACACTGGAGCAGACTGAAGCTGCAGTTGTCTCAACAATGTCTCCTCAAGGCAGCCCAGTACAGGACGGTCCGAGGAAAGGTGGAAAAGGAGTGAAGGACTTTCTGCTGTTTATAAAGAAAACCATCCTACAACTGTCACAGTCCTCTTCACTAAATTTAAATTCAGTTCCTAAATCATCGAGTGCTTCACCGCTGGGGTCAGGATCGGTTTCATCAGGATCTCCAGAAAAACTGACTCCTAAGGATCAGGATCAGGCTATAACTCGACGAAATTCCGAAAGTGATCATTTAGAAGTTCAGTATCAACACCAAGATCTAACTCAAGTACAAGCCTCGGTGGTGCCCTCTATACCTCCAAGCTCCAGGAATGCAGTGGGAAAAGCTATGCCTAGGTTAAATTCCATCCAGGCCCAAGATGTGGCAGATGAAGGCAGAAGGATCACGATTGCTACCGCGGTCATCCCAGCCTCTGCTACAATCTCAGGCTCAACCTCAATTGAGATCTCAAGGGCAAGCACTGCCAGAAGTTGTGTCGGCCCAGGCGGTCCCAAAGGTAGGAAATACGAGTATTGGAACTGATGGCCCGCTAAGCAATTCCTCTCAGAATATGGAGACCAAGGGGGTCTTCAGTTGGATATTAGGGACATCCTGAATTTATTCTTGGTAGAGGTCTTAGAAATAAAACAAAAGGCAGCAAATGGAAATCGCTGCTCTGCTCTGCATCAGAGAATGGGGAAAATCAAAGAAGTGATGACCGGATTTCCCATTAGATTGCACGAAGCGGAAGCTAGAATATCTGTATTGGAGGATCAAATGAATATGCTATGGGAGAGGCAAAAGAGGCAGCTAAAAGGAAGAACTACATCAATAAAAAATTGGAGGAGCTTGAAAACCACTCTTGGAGGTCCAGCCTCCGGATTGTCGGGGTTCCGGAAGGGATAGAAGGCTCCCAACCCCTCCTATGAGTAAACTCATTTATCAAACAGCATGTCCTACCCGAGTTCGAGAGCGACCTCACCATTACAAGAGCCCACCGAGTCCCAGCGCCATCTTTTCCAAATTCCACGATACCAAGAACTATCTTGCTGAACTTCACAGACTTCTGTATAAAGGAGAGGATTCTGACAAAAGCTATCCAGCCGAGACAGTTGTTTGTGAATAAGACTAATAAGTGTCGCATATTTTCTGACATGACTGCTGCTGATGCACGCAGGAGAAAATAATTTGTTAAAATTTTGCATTTGTTTAAAGCTCATGGCGCGCAAGCATCAATCGCTCAGCAGTCACAAATGAGAGTTTTAGTCAAAGGAAAGTTCTTTATGTTTTCAGACCTTGATGAGGCCCAGGCTTTTTTAAAGGAGATTTCAGCAGGGTCTAGTGCCTGAAAAATTGGTATATATACAGAGTTAACAGTAGCAATGTCAATATTAAGGGTGCCCTCCCCAGAGATACAAGCTGGGCTGGCTAAGAAATGTATTTACCGATAGGCAACTGTGAATTTTTAATTAAGAGTACTGATAACATTGGTTTTTATTTAGATCAATGTAAATGAAAAAGGGGTCCCCTACAACTAGCGTCTAGACTCTGGTACATACTTAGATTGATTTTCCTTCTTTAATATTGTTGGGGAGTTCGGGGCCAGCAGGGTCACTCAGGGTGTCATTTTATGACACCCAGGAAGTTAGATGGGAGGGGTGAATTGTGGGCAGCGTGGGTGGCAGGGTTTTTCCCACATTTCAAGGGATGTGTCTTTTTTTTCTGGGGTGGGAAGGGAGGCACAGCAGGAAAAAGAGCACGAGCAGAAGGTTCTGAAAATTTAGAAATGCACAAGAAAGAGTTAATCATGGAAACCAGTAAATGTAAGATCCTATCAGTCAACACTAATGGAATACTAAACATAAGGAAATATGGAGCTCTTATTAGATGGTTACCTTCATTAAATCCCCAAGTTCTGTTTTTACAGGAGACACACTTGAAATCTAATTTTCCAAAACTTTTTATATGTATGATTTTCTCAAAAGTTTTTTTTGCATCTTCAGGTTTTGCGGTTAGAGGAGTAGCAATCTACTTTTCTAGTAAACTTCTGTGGGAATTCATTCAAGTACATAGGGATATACATGGGAGGTGGTTATGGGTAGTAGCCAAGTTACAGGAGAAAACGTTACATTTTATAAATTACTATGGTCCACTCTCAGATGACATTGCACCCTTGACTCAAATTAATGATTTATTGATAGGATCTCCTGGGCAGGTGGTATTTGGTGGGGACTTTAATTTCATACAGGACATAAGGAAAGATACTTCGGAAAAAATATAAAACAACTAAAACCAAATACAAAAAAAATAATGGGAACCATTATACAAGAATATCAATTGGTGGACCCATGGCGGAAAGTCAATCTTGATAAGGAATTCTACACCTGCTATTCACACCGTTTTCGGACGGCATCTCGAATAGATTTTTTTCTTACCAGATCCCTTCAGATTCAAGATTCTGGCATAGGCTGTAATCCTTTTTCAGACCATGCTTACATTGGGATAGAAATGGTGCTTGGGGGAAGAAGTAGGGAACATCTCAGGTGGCAGCTGGATCGTCTCCTTTTGTAAAATGAGGATTGGGTTCAAAGATTTAGAAAGTGGATTCTGGAATATTTCCAGATTAATGAGAATACGGCTGCCCCCTTTTCAGTGTGGGGGGGTTCAAGGCAGCAGCTCAAGGACAGATAATAGCCTATACGGCGACCCAGTCCCATACCCGGAGGACTAAGATTGCCCAAATGCAAACTGAAGTAGATCGGGAATACGCTCTCCAACTTCAGCTTCTTCCTAACAAATATGAGCAGGCAAGAACAGCGTTGAGGGATTTTTTTATTTTAGAAGAGGTTTGCAACTCACGAATATTCCAACAGAGGGTCTATGAAGAAAGCCAGTTTATTGGCAAGTTCTTGGCAAATTCCACAAGGAAAAGACATGAATCAGCTACAATAAGTAGAATTTTAGACCCCCATACTGGTCAAGAAATAATTAACAGTAGCGATATTTCACAGACGTTTGTGGACCATTTTCACCAACTGTACTCTACTGAGTATTTAGTGGAGGAGGAGCGAATCCAGGAATATTTTATAAATATGAATGTCCCCAAACTATCAGATAACCGGATTGGTGAATTGGGAAGGGAAGTAGAAGCTACCGAAATCTTAGCAGCTATTAAATCAACAGCTGGGGCAAAAGCTTGTGGCAGGACGGCTTTCCCATTGAGTTTTATAAAGTATTCTTAAAAGAACTTGCTACCCCGTTGAAAAATATATTTAACTTTGTTAAAAAGGGTGGTACAGTCCCAGATGTTTTTAAAGAAGCAATAATTGTTTCTTTTGTTAAAAAAGATAAAAACCCGGAAGATGTGAATCCATAATTCCATATAGGCCCATTAGTCGGTTGAATTCTGACTATAAAATCTTGATGAAGGTATGGGCAGAACGTTTTTTATTTGCCGCCCAAGAAATAATCCATAGAGATCAAACCGGCTTCATAGACGGTAGATCAATGGCGGCTAACACCCAGTTTTTAATACATGCGCTGGATTATTTCAATACAAATTCCATCCCTGCTAGTATTTTAATGGTCGATGCGGAGAAATCCTTTGATCGTGTGAATTGGAAAACTTTGTTTTTCACTCTGCGGTGGTTCGGGTTTCCTGCACAGGTAGTTAATATGCTATGTAACATCTACCAGGGGGCCACGGCCCACGTCATAATTACCTCAAACTGTGCAGGAACCATAAATATAAACCGTGGAACCAGGCAGGGCTGGCCGCTTTTGCCATTACTTTTTCCTTTTTTTATAGAACCTCTGGTTTTAAAGATACAAAATAATGCTGCTATCCAACCCCCGATACCTGGTATGGCTAAATTAAAACTCTTCACTGATGACATTATTTTATACTTGATTCCTGATAAAGAGAACCTTGAAACAGCTCTGAGGGAATTCTCAGAGTTTGAGCAACTAGGCGGGTAAAAAATAAATGCCAATAAAACCAAGGTTCTCGCCCTTAATGCTGATTTGAATTATTTTCCATCCTGTCTAAAGACACAAGCAACCAAAACCGATCCTATAGGATACCTCGGGATATATTTATCTAATCAGTATCATCAATTATTCGAGCTGAACTATTTAAAAATGAAGGGCAAGATCAAGAAGCTGCTGGAACAATGGACATTACTCCCCCTATCGATAGTGGGTAGAGTTTCATTGATTAAAATGTCCATACTGCTTATGTTTTTATTTTCTAATGTCCCGATTAAAATAAATCAGTCATACTTTAATGAAATTGATACTCTACTCAGGGAATTCATTTGGGGTAAGAAAGCTCCAAGGGTTAAATTGAACGTGGTCCAATTACCAATAGTACAAGGGGGTTTAGCGCTTCCTCATCTGAGAACTTATTATGAGGCCGCCTTTTTAGATTTAGTGTCTGGCTTGATAGGATCCAATTTTACTAGCGACAGCTTTTTTATAGATATAATCACACAAGAAATCGGATCACTAACCCGAGTGTTTTTAAAAACTTCCAAAAAAGACACTTTATAAGACTTTAAAAGATTATTTTTTTAGACTACAGTCCTTTTTTAAAAAGATGGGTTCATCTGGTCTCCAGTATTTAAAATTAAGAGAATGTACGAGTCTCGGCCTCCAGTTGCAATTAAGGCATATAAGTACTTGTTAAGGCTGTGGACTCTCCGAGTTAAGGCATTTTATAGTTCAAAATAGACCGATCTCCTGGCAAGAAGTAACGGCACAGGCGGAAGGCAATCGGAAGCCGACCTTTTTTGAATATTTACGCATTATCCATTTGCTAACAAATACCAGCTGTATTTTGGACACCCCTAATCAATATGTGGTAGCCCTTTATGGGGCCAATGTTAAAGGGGTGAGAAACTGGTATAGGCTGCTACAAAAGCAGGGACAGGCTTCTGTGATAGAGACTAACCTGGTAAAAATAACTCGGGAGACCGGATGTAGGCTGGATGGGAAGGAGTGGGAATCTATGTGCCATCTAGGAAGTAAATCCCTGAATGCCGCAAATTTTAAAAGGATGGCCTTCCCATCGTGATGGCTTTCTTATTTAACTCCGGCAGCTTTACAAAAAAGATTTCCAGGCGCAGAAAATAGGTGCTTTTGCTGCTAAATAGATGGGGAGGGCGGGTGGCAGCATACTTTGTTTGCATGTTCAGGACTTAGGCTTTTTTGGGAGGCAGTTTTTTCGGATATTGGGCAGTCAATCGGTAAGAATATTTCGCTCGAGGCCGAAGCTGCCTTGCTGCCTTGTTTGGTATCAGTAGAGATGAAAAGATACTATCCGAACTCGGAAAAGCCTTCTTTTTTATTTCGTGTATGGTGGCTCGCTCCCTAATTCTGCAGAATTGGAAATCCAGTGAAGCACTTTCTCATCTGAAATAGTTCAATAAAATGAAAAGCATCCGAAAATTTGAGGAAGCATACCGTAGGAGCTACTAAAAAATGTGAAAAAAATTGGAAGTTTTAGCACCAGGGTTGGTAAATTAATGTAGGCGCTTTTTCCTAAAATGCATCAGCATTTTCTCTTATTGCACTTTAGCAGCACTAGCACTTTAATAGTTTTAGCACTTTATAGAATGTATTCTGTACTTTGGTCAATGATGTGAGGAACCATAATAGCCACAAATCCTTGTTTTAATAAAATGTTGTATTTATGTTGGCTTTAGGCGATAAGATGGCACTAGCACTTTATTAGCATTTGCACTTTAGATGTATTAGGAATTTTCCTCTTTGCTGCTGTGTTTTAGGATAAATTTGCACTTTGCATTGTGAATAAGTACATAATTAGCTGCTGTAGTTTTAGTTCTTTCTCACTCTTTATTATGTATTGTGAGGCTGTCCTTTCGAGATTTTTTGTAGAAACTGGTTTTAATTTTAATGAAAACGATTTTCAGTATACTATGTATTTCTTGAACCTAATGCTCTGCTCAATAAAAATTATTTTAAAAAAAATGACGTCACTGATGACATCATCCAGTGAATATGTGTTTATCTCGAAAATGAAATATGTTTATATATGTACATCTCAAGTTCGATGGAAGAATAAATGGGTATATAAGTGTCTAAATGGATGATTTGTTTTGTAAATTTGATTGTATAACGGACTGATTAAGTGTATCTTAGTGAATACATGGGTTAGTGAGTAATGTTTAAATATGTAAATATCTGTATCAATCTCTCACTTTTTGTATAAGTGACTGCATGGGTTGGTAAGTAGCTACGTGAGTGTCTATATGGGTCATTAGTTGGTTTTTTGAATATCAGTATGAGTGTCTGTATGGTTCAGTGGGGAGTATCACACTGTTTGTATGGGTTGAACATAGCATGTGTACAGGACTGTATAGGTGGATGAGTGTCTGTATGGGTGTGTTAGTGAGTGAATGAGTGTCTCAATAGTGTCTTTATAAGTAACTACATATGTTTTAAACTAGTATATGTGAGTATTGGTGTATATAAGTGAGTATATGTAAGAGTGAGAGATTGGAAGAGTTCTTGTACAAATAAGTAAATGTTTCTAGAAGTGATTGTTTAAGAAAGTAAGTATGTGTAAGTTTCTGTAGATGTAAGTGTGGTAATGTGTGTATAACTGTATATGCAAGTAAATGGATGTTTGATACTGTGTTTGCATTTGTGACTATGTGTGTGAGTAACTCTATGGATAAGTGGTGGTGTGTAACAGGATGTGTAGGTGTATGAGTACATACGATCAGTGAGTTCATGTATGAGTGACTGTATAGGACTGTTGGTGAATGAGTGGATGTGTGTGTAGATCTTGGAATTATTGAATAGGTGTGTTGTAACTGGTATTGGTATGTCCATTGTTTTGGAAATGTTAGTTTGTATTTTTGAGTGTGTGTTTCAAAGATTATAATAGGGTGAGAGGAGGTCTGCCACTCTATCACAAGGATGATGTCATCAGTGATTTCATTTGAGATGTCATCAGTGATGTCATGAGTGATGTCACAGACCATGTCATGAGTGATGTAATATGTGAAGTCATCAGCAGTGCATTGTGAGCGCGCGCGTTATAGTTAGCTAAACTCACTATAACGGGGGAATTTCTATGGTTTTGTACGAGTGAAATGTCCAGCTAACTATAACGCCCCTGAAACCTATGGTTTTTTCAGTGAATTTCTAAGGTTTTTTAAATGCTAATTCCTAACTATAACGTGCCTGAAACCTGTTTTTTTCAGTGAATTTCAAAGGTTTTTTAAATGCTAATTCCTAACTATAACGCCCCTGAAACCTATGGTTTTTTTCAGTGAATTTCAAAGGTCTTTTAGATGCTAATTTGTAACTATAATGTCTCTGAAAGCTATGTTTTTTTCAGTGAATTTCAAAAGTTTTTTAAATGATAATTTTTAAGTGTAATATTAGTTATATCTATTTTTTGGTACTGATTTTCTTCAGTTTTGTATCTGTTTATTTTTAAATAATTTATTCATTAAATAACATTATATATTTTTATGAAAATTGCAAAAAAAAAGTTTTATAAAAAATTCAAACTGAAATATTGTTTATTTAAAAAATAAATGTAATATATTTTAATTGTTTTCTTTTTTTTGCAGTTTTTTTGGGAACCGCGCACCCAAAGCATACCCATCACGATTGGTACGTGGATTCTAGCCGCCATTTTAGAAAGTCATTAAGGAGCCGCGTATGTTAAGCAACGGCTTCATGGATTTTTCAGTTACGTCATTTACTTTACGCGCTGTGCGCTTGGTATGCGACCGATGCGCGACTATTTGTCCTGCGCATTCACGACACATGCGCATTACGGTACGTGATATCATATACGTGCTGGTGCACGCTGGATGCTCGACTTCTGCAAAAAATGTTTATGTCTAAAATGATATATATGTATTTTTAATATACATATTAGGGCAAGACATTATCTAAGATACTTATACAAATAATATATTTGTATTTAAAATAAACTTATATTACTTTTAAATGTACTTTCGGGAAGTCTCGTTGGGTGTGTGCTTCATAAGTGCAGGGTGCGCAGATCCCATGTGACCTGAAAAAAAGATTTGATTGGTTCATAACATTTCCCATTGTAACTATTGAAGGAGCCCACCCATTTCAATCATTCTTGTTGGAGTATCTTTAGAGAGACATCTCTGTGCTTTCAAGAAACCTTTATTTCATCATTTTTTGGGGGGTTTTTATAAAAAAAAAAAAAAGAAGAACATGGCTTCAGGACAGCAGCAGCAGGAGGAGGAACATTCTTCAGATTAAGAATTTTTGCAGGAAGATGCACATCCTAAAAGGCCAGAATCAGTAGTGTGGAAATTCTTTAGCTTTCCACCCGGGCAGAAGAAGGTGAATGCCACGAAGGTGACCTGCTGCATCTGCCAAAGAGTATTTTCAAGAGGTAGTAGTGAGAAGAAATACTCATGTGGAACTGCATCGATGTATAAACATCTCAAGACCATACATCCACTCAATCTGGCTCGGGAGGAATGCAGGCGAGCTGCAATGAACCCTCCTACTGCAGTGGCAAGCACTTCTGGGACATCAACTGGCACACCTCCAAAAGATATTCGACCAGGGTTTACCTTTCTCGAGCAGCACTGCGTGAAGTGCAAGAAATTCATATCTTTTGGAGAACAGTCAGTGGATGCAGTTTGTGCTGCGCAACGGAACCATCGTTGCTAATTTTTTGTTTGCTTTGTTTTATAGAATGAAAAATAATTCCTGAAGTTTCCTGTTTTTTTCGTTCTTTTTTCGTTTTTGTTTTTTGAAAAATCACAAAAAAAAATACAAAATTGTTCAGAAAAATAAAACAAATGTATAAAAGAAAAAAAGAAGAAAAAAAAAAGTTATTTTCAGAACTACCTTACCTGGTTAAAGAAAGAAATATAATTGTATGGTAATGTGTGAAAGTTTGGTTGAATATATGTATAGAACATGAATGACTGAAAGAATGTATTAGTAGTGTATGGTGAATTTATAGGTGAAGATTTATGAGGAAGTACAAAAGCGTTACAGTGCATTGCGCTGTGGCACTTCCGAAGCACAGAGATGTGACATATGTACATAAATATGTTGCAACTCTATGCTTCCCTCTGCACTGCTGCACAAACTGCAGCCATGCAGTGACACAGGTATCCTTGCACCATAGTGCAAGGACATCTGTGTCGTGGGGAGATTGTATTTGTACAGGAAGTTACACCTTCCTGCACAAAAGCAATCAGTAAAGGCATTTTCCTCTTTCAATGTATGCTGTGAAATGCAGCATTCATTGAAAGAGGAAAAAATGTGGAGAAATGAAAACAATTCTCCTTGGTGTACCTCGCTACACCAACTCTAGGATGGCGCAGCATTCACACACATCTCCAGATTTATGATTTCTCATAAATCTGGAGATGTATTTTGTTCTATGAGTGTTGCGTGGGAACACCCACAGCAACAACTATGGAACACCCTTACCATGCACAGTGCTGTGTATTAAGTAGTCGTATTTACAAGGAGAAGAAAAGATACGCTGGGTGGCTTTTCCTCTCCTTGTAAATATGAAGAAGTGTCTGGCGCCATCAGTACATTACAAAAAGTGACGCACTAGTGGAGCAGGGTGCTTGTAAATCTGCCCCATAAGTGCTTAGGTATTGGCAGACTGATACAATAAGAACATAGTGCTGGTTAGGAGATTGAAGAATTAGATGAGACTGACAGGTGATATCCTATGCTGCATGGGTACTACTTCAGTATTTAATGAAGTGGATCAATAGTATGTATCTACTTAGAGATTTGAAGGAATTATACACATTATATTGTATGTATACTTGTGTTTGTGCCTAAGTCATTTTATAAGAATACCACTAGTAACTGGAAGGATGATAGTGCTGCAAACAGAGTGAATATTTCATTTATAAGTGCTTACGTATTGGTGGAGTGATAGGATAAGTAGATACTGGTAGATAAGTGATTAAAGAAGTGCATAGGATAGACTGGATGATTCCTACACTATATAAGTACTAACTGGGTATTTAGAAGAGTGTATTAATAATACCTAGCTAGTTAGAGATCTCTTTGAATAGTGCACAAAGTATTATAGCTGTACTTGTGTTACAAGCTAGGCCATTCCATAAGTTCATAACTAGTAACTGCAATAATTACAGTATTACAAAGAGAGTGTATAGTGAATTTAAAAGTGCTTAGGTATTGGTGGAGTAAAAGAATAAATAGATAGAGGTGGATGGGTGAATGGAAAAGTGCGTGGAATAAAGAGAAGGATTACTAGTCAAAAAAACACCCAAAAAAGATGAAATAAGGGTTCTTGAAAGCACAGAGATATCTCTCCAAAGATGCTCCAACAAGAATGATTGAAATGGGTGGGGACCTTCAATAGTAACAATGGGAAATGTTATGAACCAATCAAATCTTTTTTTTCAGGTCACATGGGATCTTATAATAGAGGGATTCCAACATTGCATAGGTATTAACTGGGTATTTAGAAGAGTGTATTAATAGTATGTAGCTTGTTGCAGGTCTGCATGCATAGTATATAAAGAAATTCACCTGTACTAGGGTTAGTGGCTAGGCCAAACCTTACGTATATGACTAATAACTAGAATAATTTCAGAACTTCAAAGAGAGTACAAGATACATTTATAAGTGCTTAGGTTTTGACAAAGTGATAGGATACAAAGTGCTGGATGGGTGAATGGACAAGTGCATGGGACAGACAGAAGGTTTCCTAGACTGCATAGTTACTAGCTGAGTATTTAAAAGAGTGTATCAGTTCTATGTAGCTGATTAGAAGTCTCCATACATACTGCACAGAATATTGTAGCTGTACTAGTTTTTCTGATTAGGCCATTCCTCTGGTACTTGACTAGTTAATAAAATAATTTCACTGTTGTAAAGAGAATACATGCTTCCAGTAAGCGCTACTGCGCTGCATTGCAGAGAGGTGGTCTGGGCCGTGCCCCTTTTTTCATCTCTCTGCAACACAGCTCTGTGGCGCTTACTGGACATACCTAGTGGGCTATTTGGACCCTAGGGACCCTCAGGATTCAAAGGGACTTAATATCCCAACTTAAAACGCCCACAGGGCGTGTTTGCACACATGTCACCTCAGGCCCCCCCCTCTCTTCACCAGTGTGCAAACGCACCCCATTGCACATTTTAATAGGTAGTTTTAATCCCCCTGCCCTATTATGTACTATGAGCTTACAGAGGAGGTTATGCTAATCACAGGGATACCCCAACGCATAGGTGCCAATTACGATCCGGTAAAAAAATTCCCCGTACGACTCGTATCCGGTCTTTTTACCGTACGAATCGTACAAGTGCCGTACAAACTGCCAATTACGATTCGCATGGGAAAAGACCATACGAATCGCATTGGGAATTATTCCCCACACGTCCTCGTGTCGGAAAATGTGTCCGACACGTCCTCAGGCGATTTACCGTACAAATGTGAAAAGTGAAGTCCGACCGCGGAATCACGGTCCATCCCGTGCGTCCGATGTTACAACCGTATGGAAAAAACACCGTCCGCACCGAACTCCCATAGCAACCATGGAGACATGTGCCCGCATACTCGCCCAACACTCCCCCCAGCCCCCGTACGTTCGAGTCGTACCCCGTGTATGTACACCCCCACCCGTGTATGTACACCCGTGTACGTGTCGCACCCCCTGTGTATGTACACCCGTGTACGTTCGAGTCGTACCCCCACCCGTGTATGTACACCCGTGTACGTGTCGACCCCCCCGTGTATGTACACCCGTGTATGTTTGAGTTGTACCCCCACCCGTGTATGTACACCCGTGTACGTTTGAGTCGTACCCCCACCCGTGTATGTACACCCGTGTACGTGTCGAACCCCCCGTGTATGTACACCCGTGTACGTGTCGTACCCCCGTGTATGTACACCCATATACGTTAGAGTCGTACCCCCCCTGTATGTACACCCGTGTACGTGCCGTACCCCCCCATGTATGTACACCCGTGTACATGTCATACCCCCCGTGTACGTTCGTGTCATACCCCCCCGGTATTTACAACCCGTGTACGTTCGTGTCGTACCCCTCGTGTATGTACACCCGTGTACGTGTCGTACCCCCCCGTGTACATACACCCATGAACGTTCGTGTCATACCCCCGTGTATGTACACCCGTGTACGTGTCGTACCCCCCGTGTATGTCCACCCGTGTACGTGTCGTACCCCCGTGTATGTACACCCGTGTATGTGTCGTACCCCCCGTGTATGTACACCCGTGTACGTTAGAGTTGTACCCCCCGTGTATGTACACCCGTGTACGTGTCGTACCCCCCGTGTATGTACACCTGTGTATGTGTCGTACCCCCCGTGTATGTACACCCGTGTACGTGTCAGACCCCCCCGTGTATGTACACCCGTGTACGTGTCGTACCCCCCGTGTATGTACACCCGTGTATGTGTCGTACCCCTGTGTATGTACACCCGTGTACATTCGAGTCGTACCCCCACCCGTGTATGTACACCCGTGTACGTGTCGAACCCCCCGTGTATGTACACCCGTGTACGTTCAAGTCGTACCCCCCGTGTATGTACACCCGTGTACGTGTCGTACCCCCCGTGTATGTACACCTGTGTACGTGTCATACCCCCGTGTATGTACACACTTGTACATTCGAGTTGTACCCCCACCCGTGTATGTACACCCGTGTACGTGTCGAACCCCCGTGTATGTACACCCGTGTACGTTCATCTCGTACCCCCACCCGTGTATGTACACCCGTGTACGCGTTGAACCCCCGTGTATGTACACCCGTGTACGTGTCGTACCCCCCGTGTATGTACACCCGTGTACGTTAGAGTCGTACCCCCCTGTATGTACACCCGTGTACGTGTCGTACCCCCATGTATGTACACCCGTGTACGTGTCGTACCCCCCGTGTATGTACACCCGTGTACGTGTCGTACCCCCGTGTATGTACACCTGTGTACGTTTGAGTCATACCCCCACCCGTGTATGTACACCCGTGTACGTGTCGAACCCCCCGTGTATGTACACCCGTGTACGTTCGAGTCGTACCCCCACCCGTGTATGTACACCCGTGTACGTTCGAGTCGTACCCCCACCCGTGTATGTACACCCGTGTATGTTCGAGTCGTACCCCCGTGTATCTACACCCGTGTATGTGTCGTACCCCCGTGTATGTACACCCGTGTACGTGTCGTACCCCCCCGTGTATGTACACACGTGTACATTCGAGTTGTACCCCCACCCGTGTATGTACACCCGTGTACGTGTCGAACCCCCGTGTATGTACACCCGTGTACGTTCGAGTCGTACCCCCACCCGTGTATGTACACCCGTGTACGTGTTGAATTCCCCGTGTATGTATACCCGTGTACGTGTCGTACCCCCGTGTATGTACACCCGTGTACATTAGAGTCGTACCCCCCCTGTATGTACACCCGTGTACGTGTAGTACCCCCATGTATGTACACCCGTGTACGTGTCGTACACCCCGTGTATGTACACCCGTGTACGTGTCGTACCCCCCGTGTATGTACACCTGTGTACGTGCCGTACCCCCGTGTATGTACACCCGTGTACGTTCGAGTCGTACCCCCACCTGTGTATGTACACCCGTGTACGTGTCGAACCCCCCCGTGTATGTACACCCGTGTACGTTCGAGTCGTACCCCCACCCGTGTATGTACACCCGTGTACGTTCGAGTCGTACCCCCACCCGTGTATGTACACCCGTGTACGTGTCGAACCCCCTGTGTATCTACACCCGTGTACGTGTCGTACCCCCCGTGTATGTACACCCGTGTACGTTAGAGTCGCACCCCCCCTGTATGTACACCCGTGTCGTACCCCCGTGTGTGTACACCCGTGTACGTGTCGTACCCCCGTGTACGTTCGTGTCATACCCCCCGGTATTTACACCCATGTACGTTCGTGTCATACCCCCCGTGTATGTACACCCGTGTACGTGTCATACCCCCATGTATGTACACCCGTGTACGTGTCGTACCCCCGTGTATGTACACCCGTGTACGTGTTGTCCCCCCCTGTGTATGTACACCCGTGTACGTGTCGTACCCCAGTGTATGTACACCCATGTACGTTCGAGTCGTACCCCCACCCATGTATGTACACCCGTGTACGTGTTGAACCCCCCGTGTATGTACACCCGTGTATGTTCGAGTCGTACCCCCACCCGTGTATGTACACCCGTGTACGTTCGAGTCGTACCCCCACCCGTGTATGTACACCCATGTACGTGTCGAACCCCCGTGTATCTACACCCGTGTACGTGTCGTACCCCCCGTGTATGTACACCCGTGTACGTTAGAGTCGTACCCCCCCTGTATGTACACCCGTGTACTTGTCGTACCCCCGTGTATGTACACCCGTATACATGTCATACCCCCCGTGTACGTTCGTGTCATACCCCCCCGGTATTTACACCCGTGTACGTTCGTGTCGTACCCCCGTGTATGTACACCCGTGTACGTGTCATACCCCCCGTGTATGTACACCCGTGTACGTGTCATACCCCCTGTGTATGTACACCCGTGTACATTAGAGTCGTACCCCCCGTGTATGTACACCCGTGTACGTGTCGTACCCCCGTGTATGTACACCCGGGTATGTGTCGTACCCCCCGTGTATGTACACCCGTGTACTTGTCGTACCCCCGTGTATGTACACCCGTATACATGTCGTACCCCCCGTGTACGTTCGTGTCATACCCCCCGGTAGTTACACCCGTGTACGTTCGTGTCGTACCCCCCGTGTATGTACACCCGTGTACGTGTCGTACCCCCCGTGTATGTACACCCGTGTACGTGTCATACCCCCCCGTGTATGTACACCCGTGTACATTAGAGTCGTACCCCCCGTGTATGTACACCCGTGTACGTGTCGTACCCCCCGTGTATGTACACCCGGGTACGTGTCGTACCCCCCGTGTATGTACACCCGTGTACGTGTCGTACCCCCCGTGTATGTACACCCTTGTACGTGTCGTACCCCCGTGTATGTACACCCGTGTACGTGTCGTACCCCCGTGTATGTACACCCTCGTACGTTAGAGTCGTACCCCCACCCGCGTATGCATGGAGCGTACCCCCACCCCAACATTCTAAGTACGGGGCGCACCCCAGGCCCCAACATCACCACCTTTACACAACATTGCGCATGTACGAGTCGTACCAAGCCACACACAAGGACAGCACTGTACAACAAAATGGCCCATGTACACACCGTACACACGCTAAAAACGCACGTACACAACCAGGACAAACCAAAACAACACAAGAATACACCATTCGAATGGCACAAAGCCACAAAACATGTCCAACAACCACTAAAACAACACATTCACTGACCTGCAACTGCCAAAAACAAAAACAGAGGCCCAAAACACAACCACTCCTTATAACACACCCACCCAAAGTTCAAACACAGCCACACCCACCAATGGACCAATAAAAAGGGCCCACACACACAAACCATGAGCCTTTGCAACAGACTCACTGCTGCCAGACCCCACAGACAACCTACAGCACCATACTAGAAGCTTTACCACACCTTACACTTGCACACCTTCACACACACACCTTCACAAACACCCCCTCATCACATTCACACACACCTGCACAACCACACCCACACACCCACAACCATCCACACCCCCCCCACCATCCACACCCACACCCCTCACCATGCCCACTAACAAGAATCCAAAGTTCACTAGCCGAGAGTTGGAGGTCCTTGTCGATGAAATCCTCAGAGTCGAGCCACAGCTCTTTGGAACATTGGTCAGACAGACCAGCACTTCAGCAAATGTGGCAGACGATCGTCGATGCTGTGAATGCTGTTGCGGACACCAGAAGGAACAAGCAGGAATGCCAAGCCAGGTGGTACGATCTGCGGAGGAGGGTCCGAGTCAAGATGACCGATGAACACAACCAGGCCAACGTCACTGGAGGAGGGCCGGCCCGCAGACCCGTACACTACCATCCCTGGGAGGAGAGGGTGATGGCCATACTGCCGGTGGTGGCAGTGGACGGAGTAGATGGACTCCGAGAGACGGGTGAGTACACAAACAACTCACCTCACATGGGGGGAACGTCATCCACAACCAAACTCACAAACAGTCACGCAACCACCCCAAGCTATCGCATGACTCAACCACACTCCATGAACACGCACATGCCACTGGCGCCACCATGCCCCATGCACCCAGCTGGACAATGTCAAGTCACAGGCCACAGAAGACACCAACACATGACACGGTAAGCCGGATGGCGGGAGGGTGGGCCCAAAAAATCACATAGTGCAACTCAGAAGCAGACAACAATGCCCCCTGCCCATATGGCCTAGGTCACAGCCAGACAAACAGTGTGTCCCAACACAGGAATGACTTGCAAGCAAATGGCGGACGCCTTGCATCAACACATGGGGGTGACGGCACGTTCTTGCACATGACAGCAGCTAATGAACAGCCAACACTGTGAAAGAGTGGCAGCACACACCACCACAGCAGCAGTGCAGACACAGACACTACACCCAATGGGTGCCTGGAGATCAGAAACAAACTCACATCAACAATCCAAGGGCCATTCAAAGATCTGCTAACAGTGTGTGCACAGGAAGCTGGGCTGAGGTGACAGAGGGTGACACACAGAGGGAGGGAGAGGGGGACAGAGAGGGAGGGAGACACAGGGAGACGGACAGAGGGAGGAGGCTGACACACAGAGGGAGGGAGAGGGGGACAGAGAGGGAGGGAGACACAGGGACACGGACAGAGGGAGGAGGCTGACACACAGAGGGAGGGAGAGGGGGACAGAGAGGGAGGGAGACACAGGGAGACGGACAGAGGGAGGAGGCTGACACACAGAGGGAGGGAGAGGGGGACTGAGAGGGAGGGAGACACAGGGACACGGACAGAGGGAGGAGGCTGACACACAGAGGGAGGGAGAGGGGGACAGAGAGGGAGCGAGAAAGGGACACACAGGGAGAGCAAATCAGCCTTGTGGTGTGTGGGAATGTCTGCTCGTCAGCAGGTGGACTGCGTGCATGTAGACAAGGGTGGCCAGTGCCAGAACCCCCCCTCTCCTCCATGGCAAAACACAGGGCCATGTCACAACCTGTGCACGAGCACAACGACAGCTACCTGCATCATATAAGTGTGTGGAACAACTCAATGTGCCCACGTACGTTGCTACACGGAAGGCGCCAATGCACGGCTCGCCACACCTGCCCACTCCACTGCTGACTGCAGTCACACTTGACGCAGCAAGTAAGACTGTGCCACACATAGGTAAAGTCGCCAAAGCTGTGCCCAAGGGACATACCCATGCACAAGTGCACTGTGAGTGGAATGCAAGACATAACCAAATTCCCAGAGGAAATGTGCCAACTTTGAAACGAATGAAACATGGATGTTGCATGGAACAAAATTAACATTGTCTCTCTCACACACAGGTCAACGTCGTGGATCACCCCCAACACTGGGGGGGAGACTCACAGGACCCGGCTCGGCGGGATGAAGGAGCCACCGGCAGCGACGACTCTCACCACTCTGTGGACGAACCCGACCCCGACCAACCTGGCCCCTCTGGTGTCCAACGACCTGCAGCACCTGCGTCAGGTACAACTGGGCCAACAACCACCCCCACTCCTGCCACATCCCAGGAGACACCCAGGATCCCTGCCCCACCACCACAATGCAGCCAGGCTGGCCAGGAGGGACACGGTGTCCCGGGCACCCAAGAGGAGGCAGGCGACAACGCCAATGCCACCCCTCAGGGGTCCCGGAGACCCGATGTGCCCACAAGGGCATGCCAGGTGCAAGTGGGCAGGGGTGGTGGGAGTGGAGGACGGCGGAGGCACGAGCCTGACCAGTTGGCTGGGGAACCGGTATATTCCCATGTCCGAAACATCCTGGACACATACCGGCAGGACACCACGGGCATGGCCCAGGTTGTGTCCATCCTCGAGGAGATCAAGACCCGGCAGGCCCAGCAACATGCGGAGCAACATGCCTGTCTACAGCAACACCAACGGGGGATGGAGGACAGACAGGCTGAGCTCGTGACGGTGTTCACGGGAATTCACAGTACACTCCGTCGGATGGCCGACAACATGGGCAACCCTCCCTGTGCCAGCAGGCGTAGAACATCACCACCCACAGGGAAGGATCAGGAGGAGGAGGAGGAAACATCCGATGGAGCATCCCAAACATCGTCATGGCCTGCTTCTGAGGGTCCCCGCAGGAGGGCGGGTCGTCCACGGAAAAGACCCTGAGGGTCGGTGCTACAGCACCATCTCCCAGGACACCTGGCCTGGCACCTGGCCCACTGGAGCAACAGCAGCACAGCATCAAAAGACATTCTCTGCCACAAAGACTGTGGCATGGACTCTGAGGATTTCAAATGGCAAGGACACCAACTCCCCTAGTGAACTTTGGATTCCACACACCTGGAAAGCCCCTCATGTCAAACCCCCCCCCCCAACCAAAATAAAAAGTCACACCATGAAGAGAAGATGCCTACTGGTTGCATTATTACCTTACATGTGTCTTGTAAAGTCTAACCATGCCTGAGTTCTCATTTGACTTCAACCATCCACACCCTGGGGCCTGAGTCTGGCACAGGACACACATGGGTCACAGTGTATTAGGCAAGACAGACATGGAGCACCATACACACCCGTGATGGGCCCAGCCAGCTGAGGGGGGGGCCCGCACAACCGTGCTGACAGACATATTGAGTACAGCGACAGCCATGCGCAGAGGTCAGGGATCATGTGGAGTGTCCTGGGGGGCACCCAGGTATGTGTGGACAGGTGGCAGAACCATGTCCTGCAAGCTTGAGTCAGGTGGATGCAGAGAATGGTGGCCTGGCCAACGTTGGATGCATGGGGATGGCACATGTCACAATACCCACACAGTCATGGACATCATGCACAATACACAGTCTAATCCCACACAAACAGCTTGCATCTTGCTACTCTACACATAGACACATAGCCACTATCATGGTAAACCATGCCAGACATGCCGTATGCCCCATGGCAACACACCAGCATTGACTGAGAAGAGGCAACTTGGAGGCATAGGGACACCTTTATTAGTCATGTATTCGGGATTGCAGAGGCAACTCGGAGTACACATGAACAGGTCATGTGGAGTAACATGTGGGTCCAACACTGGCACCCCCCTTCTGCAGCACAAATGCGTGATAGCCATGGAACTGGCACACAAGTGTCGGCTAACAGCTAAACACCCCCTGCTGCGCACGGAGAGCCTGCCATACACCATTGATCCGCTGATGTGGAAGTCCCACACCATGTCAAGCCAATGCAAACCGTATGTGTCCGAGGGCAGTGTAACACACATTGATGCCATCATCACATTCCACAATCCCATCACTGATGACTGTCAACAAGTCTGACCATCTATTCAGGTGTACCCATCTGCATGTCATGTGTACCATGGTGATGCAACATGTCTGCAGAGGAACCAAACATCGACAGGGGCAGTGTGCATACATCGTGAACAACTGCCACACCCAATACACCCCTGATGCATCCCTTACCCTAAGGAGACTTCCAAACTTGTCCGTGCATGTAACGCTGAGTCAGCACACGATGACGTGTCCATGACATAAATTAGGATTTTTCTCAATTTAGTAGTCCTAAGTTTAGATTTAGGACTACTAAATTGAGAAAAATCCTAATGTTAAGACTTTCTGTATTCACAGAAGGCATTTAGGAGTCCTAAAGTTAGGAGTCCTAACTATACTACTACTAAACTGAGAAAAATCCTAATTTTAAGACTTTCGGTATTCACAGAAGGCATCTGTGAATACCGAAATGAGTAAGTGCCTTCTGTGAATACCAAAATGAGTAAGTGCCTTCTGTGAATACCAAAATGGTAGTAAGTTTAGGATTTTGTCTTAAGTTAGTTCTGTGAATCGGGCCCAGAGTGTACCCACCAACAACACATGCTCATTCGTTGCACAGCTGCGTCATCATTTCAGGCACCCTGCTACGCCTCATGATGTAGGCATCGTGTGCTGATCCTGGAAAACGAGCACAGACATGTGAAATCACCATGTTGGATAGACACACCACAAGGGCATTGATGGAGTGGTAGTGCTTGCGATTCCTGTACGCTACCTCCTGTGCCTGTGGTGGTACCAAAGCCACATGTGTCCCATCTATGGACCCAATGACATGGGGCATCCCTCCCAGGGCATAGAATCCACGCTTGACCCCAGTCAACATTTCAGGGGTTGGGAAATGGATGAACTCATCCAGGTGAAGCAACATGGCCTCTAAGAAATCATGCAGCACACGGCAGAACATGCTCTGGGACATGCCACCAACATGAGCTATGGTATTTTGCAAGGTACCCGTGGCCAGAAAATGTAGGGCTGCCATTACCTTCAGCTTGGGTGTCAGTGCCGTAGGATACCTGTGCAGCGGTTGCAGGTGTGGTGCCAGTCTCGCCGTCAACTCCAGAATCAACCGTTGGGGGAAGCGGTAGCACCGGATACAGTCATTCTCCCGCATGGCAGCCAAGTCCGGAATTGGTCGGGGAAGAGGCGGCGCTCTGCAGTAATTTGGAAGTGACAAGGAAGAGTGAGTGCACTACAACAACAATTTATATGTACTGAGCACATGTTAATCTGTCAATACACATATGCTACATACGGAGTCAGGTATGTGCTACATGCCCTGGACACGTATGGCTGCCAGGTGACACTCCTACCAAGACCCAGCTACACACGGAGATTGTGAACCTCCACATGCCATGGCATGGGACTAGCTGTGTCCCAGTGTAAGTGAACAGCCAGATGCAAGACAGGAGTGACATACATCCACACATCAGCAGAAGTAGGATGTCGATTGCAGAGACTGGTAGCAGAACACTAGAGCCACAGGTCACATGACATTACACTAGGACAGGCCACACACCTTGCCATGAAGGTGCACATGTGATGACTCACCAAACATTCATAGAGAGGATGGAGACAGGTCCTTGTTACGCTACTCTGTGTCCCATGCATACATACGCACCTCACATCGGGTACCACATGTGGCCTGGTGTGCGGAACAGTGTGCCATGTCAATCTACACACAGACACATGTTGGTTGCTGCAACAGCTGATGCTTTTGAGGGAGCACCAACATCATCCCAATGTGAACCCCCCACACATACATGACATAGTCACATGGTGCACCATGGGTAGTGACCTGTCTGGTGTGGTAACCCCTGTAGCGGGCATCAGGGGACACTTGCGTGTGCTGTTGACCGTGCCATGCCAGTGACGCTCATCCCAAGTGTGCAGTACGACATGCACACATGTCAAAGGAGTCAAGGGCATGCCCGGCACACATTGCACCGTCACACATAACATCTGTACACATCTCATCATACATCTGGTGCCTTCTCGACTCAGGAGTGAGTTGCCACATCACAGACTTTCACACCTGTGCCCCACACATGTAGTACTGCCCAGACAATGGCTTGATGTCCATCCATGGACAAGTATGTCAGCCCTATTCCTTCCTGTGTGCTGCCTGTCACCACTGTGATGTGTGAAAGGCACCGTACTTTCGCTAAGAGGGCCTGTGTACATTCCCTATCACCATGGGAGTGCTGCCGTATGTGTACCCATAGTGATAGTGAGCGTACGCAGATGTGTACGGGCCGTACCACTATGGGTGTTCTCGTGTATGCGTACTCATAGAGGTACGGCCCGTACACACGCCTGTACGCTCACTATCACTATGGGTGTGGTAACCCCTGTAGCGGGCATCAGGGGACACTTGCATGTGTTGTTGACCGTGCCATGCCACCTGAGCCCTGCTGAGTGACTCGCGGCTCCCTGAAGATCGTAAGACCTCCGAACTTGTGCTTGAGCCCTGCTGAGGGACTCGCGGCTCCCTGAAGATCGTAAGACCTCCGAACTTGTGCTTGAGCCCTGCTGAGTGACTCGCGGCTCCCCGAAGATCGTAAGACCTCCGAACTTGTACCTGAGCCCTGCTGAGTGACTCGCGGCTCCCACAGACTCTCTTGGTCCCGCCGGACCCCACGACGACAAGCGTATCCCCCAGCTCGAGGATTGTGAGCTGTGCGCCGGGTACGGTCCTGCACCTGATCCATATCCCCAGAGACTGTCCCGCTACCTCCTAACCCCCCTCCGAGACTTTGTGAGCCCGCGCTCCACTTGTATATATTTGCCTTGCCGATCATAAAGATCCTACAACTCCGATCTGATAAAGCTTGATTCTTAAGAACTCTCGGTGTGGTGTCTCTTTGTCGTGTGGTGCCGAGTGTACGATCCTAGATACGAGGTTCCTCCCCTGAGGAGTCTTCCGCCAGTGCCCGGCTACGATACTTTGAGGGTGGGTCTCAGGACAGTCGGGCCCCCTCCGGGCCCCTCTGAGGTCGCCTTCTAACATTGGTGGCAAGCGACGGGATTCGGGCCCATAAATCTAAAGATCGTACCGTGAACGGCTGACGCACTACCGACAAAGATGGCAGAAGGAAACGCCGTGGTTCTCACAGAAAACGACACCAGTACCGTGTTCCAGGTGGAACAGCTGGAAGAGTACACGCACAAAGAACTGAAGCAATTCTGTAAAGAACTCAAAATCGCTACCACTGGTCTCAACACCAAAGAAGATATGCAAAAAGCACTGAAAGCTTGGGTGGATTCTGGAGCCTCCCGCCCAGAAGGAGCGGTGGAGCCCCACGATGAAGCTGGACCTTCCCAAGGAGAACGCAGCAGCAACCAGGTGCGAGGCTTCGTACCAGACGGGGGCCTATCCCCAGAGGAACTCGCAGACAGAGAAAGAAGTCGCCATCACGAACTCGAATTAGCCAAACTCAAAATTGAGGGCGAGTTGAAATTAGCCGAGAAAAAGCTAGCGGTGGAACAGCTGCGAGTGCAGGGAGAACTAGAAGAGAAGAAACTCCAACGGGAACACGAAGGAAGGAGACTTCAACTGGAACATGAACGCAGCTTGAAGGAAATGGAGCTGAAAGCAAAAAGCGAAGAAGCACGGCCCCCGGGGAACCGAGAGGCGGCCTCCCCGGCGGAGCAGAAGGTCCACATCCCCAAGGATGTGGTCAAAGAATATTACAAAAACGATGACATTCAACAGTGGTTCCGGGCCTACGAGGTCGCCATGACCTCCCATCGGGTCCTGCAGAAGGATAGGGGGGCCGGGTTGTGGGGACGATTCCTGAGCGAAGGGAGAGACACCCTGCTCGACCTACCAACCTCCATGCAGACCTCTTATGATCACATGAAAGCGGCCCTCCTCACAAGGTACTGCCTCACCCCGGAGATGTACCGCCAACGGTTCCGGGACTGCAGGAAGATCCCGGGTACCACCTGGGTGGAGTATGTGAATTTCTTCAGCCGCGCCTTCGATGGGTGGATCAAGGGCAGCAAGGTAACCACCCTGGAAGAACTAACAGACCTTATGTTGTGGGAACACCTGGCTGCGAACTGCTTTGTGGAACTGCGCCAGCATCTGCTCGACAGCAAGCTCACGGATCCGAGAAAGCTGGCCGTCTAGGCGGATCGCTGGACCAACACCCGGGTCTCCCGGGGCCCTGTAGGAGAGTACCCCCGAGCCAGTCAGGGACCACCCCGCCAGAGAGGGGGGGGAAACCAGGGAGGGCAGAGAGAGTCCCAGTCTAGTCCCCCGAAGTCCCAACCTCCGCCTTTCCCGGCACCCCCACCAGTTGTATCCGGCCCCCCCTGAGACGGGGGCACCGGGTGACCATCACTTGTTTCCGTTGTCAGAAGCCCGGGCATTACGCCAACGACCCTGAATGCCCCATGGCCCCACACACCACCCAGGCAGCACCCCCCGCTAGACAGATAGCCAATGTAGCACTGGGGGAGGAGGTTGAGGAGACCGAAGAGTGGGAACCCGCCGCCATGGCCCTAGTATCCTTAGGAGATAGAGAAATGGTCCCTGGAAGCCTCCTGCCCTCCAACACGAAGAAATATGGGCAGCTCGTAACGATCAATGGCCACCAAGTAGAAGCCCTCCGTGACACCGGGGCCAGCATCACCGGTGTCCTCAGTCATTTAGTCCACGAAGACCAGGTCCTCCCCAATGTCTTTTGCCCGGTCGTTTCCGCCGACAACACGGAAAGCCTATGTAAGGTAGCCCTGGTGCCTTTTGAGTGGGGGGGGTGGTCGGTAAACTGAAAGTCGCAGTGAGAACCTCCCAGCCAGTCGACTGTCTCCTGGGGAACGACCTGGAAAGTTCCCCCTGGAAACAAGTCGAGCGCAAGACCCACCTAGGGATGATGGGCCTCCCTGAGTGGGTGTGCGCCACCACCCAATCCCTGGCGGCCCGACTGACCCCCCTGAGGGAAGTCGACGACGCCCCGACCACTGAAGATAGGATGGTCCCCGCCGAGGGTCCCCACATCCCCCCACAAGAAGGGTCGGTCGCCGGTGACGAACCACTGCCTTCCGACTCCGCCCAGGTCACAGAGTTAGGTGATCTGCCCGAATTGGCCCAGTGGCGCCACGAGGGGGCCCCTCCCGAGAGGAGTTCTGCCGAGAGCAGGCTACCTGTCCTTCCCTGGTCGGGCCCCGGCAGCAGGCAGAGGGCCAGGCCGCAGGCGACCAGACTGGGACACACCGGGTGTATTGGGAGAATGACCTTTTGTACAGCGAGCAGAAGTCGGTGGAGCTAGGGTCCGGCCGGGTGCTGGTGGTACCCCTACGCTTCCGAAACCTCCTCCTGGGCTTGGCCCACGACGTTCCCCTCGCAGGCCACTTGGGCCAGGACAAAACCTACAGTCACCTCGTGACTCACTTCTACTGGCCCAGAATGAAAGCAGATGTAGAAGCCCACTGCAAGTCCTGTCCCACGTGCCAGGCCAGTGGGAAGAGCGGAAGGAAAGCGCAAGGCTCCCCTCCAACCCTTCCCTGTCGTCAGTACCCCTTTTGAGCGGGTCGGGATCGACATCGTGGGGCCTCTGGACCCCCCAACCTCCCAAGGGCACCGTTTTATCCTCGTCCTGGTGGTTCATGCCACCCGATACCCTGAAGCCATCCCCCTGCGCACCGTCACAGGCCCCGTGGTGGGCCGGGCGTTGATGGGAATCTTCTCCCGCATGGGTATTCCCCGCGAGGTCGTGAGCGATCGCGGTACCAACTTCATCTCCCGATACATGAAGTCCTTATGGCAACAATGCGGGGTGTCCTATAAATTCACCACCCTGTACCACCCCCAAGGAAACGGCCTGGTAGAGCGGTTTAACCGGACTCTGAAGGGGATGATCGCGGGCCTGGAGGAGCCCCTCCGGCGTAAGTGGGACGTCCTGCTCCCCTGCCTCCTATTCGCCTACCGAGAAGTTCCCCAGAAATCCTTGGGGTTCAGCCCCTTTGAGTTACTCTACGGACACCCCGTCAGGGGGCTCCTCAGCCTGGTCAAGGAAGGGTGGGAGGCGGCGCGCCGAGGCCCCCCGAGATGTGTTCCGTTACATCCTGACCCTCCGAAACCAGACTAGGAGGTTCCGAGAGATGGCCGAGGCCAACCTGGAGGCGAGCCAGGAGGAGATGAAGCGCTGGTACGACCAGAACGCCACTCTGGTCGAGTTTTAGCCGGGCCAGCAGGTATGGGTCATGGCCCCCGTGAAACCCTGCGCCCTCCAGGATAAATGGACCGGGCCCTTCAAAGTGGTTGAGCGGAAGAGCCAGGTCACGTACTTGGTGGACGTCCAGTCACCCCGGGACCCCCTCCGGGTCCTCCACGTGAACCGCCTCAAGCCCCACTTTGTGCGGACGGAGCTGAGCCTCCTACTGGCCACTGATGACGGGTCCGAGGAGGATTCGGATCCTCTCCCTGATCTCCTGAGCACCAAAGAGAAGGACGGCTCCGTAGAGGGAGTGAACCTCTCCCCATCCCTCACTCCCCAGCAACGTGAGGATTGCCGCCAGCTCCTAGGGCAGTTTTCCGACCTCTTCTCCCTGATCCCCAAAGTCACCGACTGGTGTGTCCATGACGTGGATACCGGGGACAGCCCACCGGTGAGACACCGAGCCTACCGAGTCCCTGATCGGGTCCGGTCCTGTATTCAAGCCGAGGTCTCGAAGATGTTGACCCTAGGAGTGATCGATCCCTCAGACAGCCCCTGGGCCAGCCCCCTGGTCCTGGTCCCAAAAGCAGCTGCCCCCGGTGTCACCCCAGAACTCCGCTTCTGCGTGGACTACCGGGTACTCAATGAAGTCACCCGAGCCGATGCCCACCCCATTCCCCGAGCCGACGAGCTCATTGACCAGCTCGGGGATGCTCGGTTCCTCAGCACCTTCGATCTCACCTGCGGCTACTGGCAAATTGCGCTCACAGAAGGAGCCAAGGAGCGGTCCGCCTTCTCCGCCCCGGATGGGCACTATCGCTTTCGCATGATGCCCTTCGGGATGAAAAATGCCCCGGCCACCTTCCAGCGACTGGTAAATAGAGTCCTGGCCGGGCTGGAATAATTCAGTGCTGCATATCTCGACGATATCGCAGTTTTTAGCTCGGAATGGAGTGACCACCTCCAGCACCTCCGGAGGGTGCTGACCGCCCTGCACCAGGCAGGCCTCACCGTGAAAGCCAGCAAGTGCCAGATTGGGCAAGGTTCGGTAACCTACCTGGGGCACCAGGTCGGAAGCGGGCAGGTCGCCCCTCTACAGTCCAAAATCGACACCATCCTAGCCTGGGAACCCCCCACTACCCAAACGGAGGTCCGAGCCTTTCTGGGCCTCACGGGCTACTATCGGAGATTCATTCGGAATTACGGCAGCCTGGTCGGTCCCCTCACGGGACTCACGTCCAAGAAACAGCCCAAGAAAGTGCAGTGGTCCCCTGCCTGCCAAGAGGCGTTCGATGCCCTGAAAACGGCCATGTGCACTGCCCCCGTCCTCCAGGCCCCCGACTACTCCAAGGAGTTTGTGGTACAAACTGATGCCTCCGAGCATGGCATCGGGGCAGTCCTCTCCCAGGTGAATGACCAAGGCCTAGACCAGCCCGTAGCCTTCCTCAGCCGAACGCTGTTGCCCAGGGAACAGAGATGGAGCACCATCGAGCGCGAGGCGTTCGCCGTAGTCTGGGCCCTCAAGAAGTTACGCCCTTACCTGTTCGGCACCCACTTCAAGGTCCAAACCGACCATCGCCCCTTGCGATGGCTTATGCAGATGCGAGGAGAAAACCCCAAGCTACTGCGGTGGTCAATCTCCCTCCAGGGGATGGATTTCACCGTGGAACATCACCCTGGTACGGACCACGCCAACGCCGATGGCCTCTCCCGGTTCTTCCGCCTCAGCGAAGAGAACCCCCAAGAGGATGGGTAGTTCTCTCCGGCTTTCAGCTGGGGGGGACGCGTGTTAGACCCGGCCCTCGTAACATAGCCAGACCTGACCCCTGCACCTCACACCAGCCCCGAGCCCACAGCCTAGCCGATCCTTCCCACCAGAACACACACACCCGACCCGGACTTCCCCGTCCGTGGCCTTCCTCCTATCGGCCACACCGGGCCCGTGTGCCCACTTCATGCACCAAGATGGCCGCCCGGCCCCAGCACGACCCTGGCCTAGAGGCGCCACTCTGGCTGGAGGACATCGCGCTCCCCTTGGGATGAGAAAGGGAGGAGCAGTTTCCATCACACCTCTGCGCTTCCCTGGGAAGGTGGGTTTCGATCGACCCGCCGGCCTCCCCGAGGGCTGGCTCCACGCCTGCTGGGTGTCTGGGACTCCTCCCGACCCGGCCCTGAAAGGAGCAAAGGACAATGGCAGGAAACCCCCAACAAGCGACCCCCAGGTGACAAGACCCCTGCCTGGGCAGACTCCGGACATCAAAGAGGAGTCGCCCTATAATAAGGGGTGCTCTGGGACTGTCCGAGAGATTCGCCTTGGAAACATCTGAGCCCTGCTGAGTGACTCGCGGCTCCCTGAAGATCGTAAGACCTCCGAACTTGTGCTTGAGCCCTGCTGAGGGACTCGCGGCTCCCTGAAGATCGTAAGACCTCCGAACTTGTGCTTGAGCCCTGCTGAGTGACTCGCGGCTCCCCGAAGATCGTAAGACCTCCGAACTTGTACCTGAGCCCTGCTGAGTGACTCGCGGCTCCCACAGACTCTCTTGGTCCCGCCGGACCCCACGACGACAAGCGTATCCCCCAGCTCGAGGATTGTGAGCTGTGCGCCGGGTACGGTCCTGCACCTGATCCATATCCCCAGAGACTGTCCCGCTACCTCCTAACCCCCCTCCGAGACTTTGTGAGCCCGCGCTCCACTTGTATATATTTGCCTTGCCGATCATAAAGATCCTACAACTCCGATCTGATAAAGCTTGATTCTTAAGAACTCTCGGTGTGGTGTCTCTTTGTCGTGTGGTGCCGAGTGTACGATCCTAGATACGAGGTTCCTCCCCTGAGGAGTCTCCCGCCAGTGCCCGGCTACGATACTTTGAGGGTGGGTCTCAGGACAGTCGGGGCCCCCTCCGGGCCCCTCTGAGGTCGCCTTCTATCAGTGATCCTCCCACAGTACCCCATGCTGTATGGGCGACCAGGGTATCAGGTGAGTGCAGAGTCCACCAGCACAGACTGTGTCCCTTTTTTGTGAGTGTGACTTCTGGCATTATGTCCAGGTGTGGCACACATGCTATGTACTGTAGAGGGGGTCCCGGGGGGGGGAATGCCTGATATCTCCAAGCCAGTGCATGCTGTGGTGCATGTCTGCCGTCCTCACTTGCATTGTGTTTACTGTGACAATCACTGCATGGTGCATGCCACATTCTGCCTGTCTTGTCCTCCTGGGAATGTAGCCTCTGCAGTCCTCATGTGATTATGTGGTCACCCCAGTGTGACAGGTGACTGTACCCACAGATGTGTGTTAGTTCTGTGTACCTGTGCTGAGAGTGTCCACATGATGTGTTCGTACCCTGGACATCGTTGTGTGTGTAAGTCCCCTGTCATGTGGGTGGGTGCATATGTGGAGTGTAGCACCCCGGCTGCATGAGGGATGGATATACCCTGCCCATGTGATGTGAGCAGGGAGCAGTGCTGTGTACCTGACGTGCAGAGCCAGCCCCACACCTGTGAGCCCCCCCCGTCTAGTGGCACATGTGCAGAGTGAGGTTTGTCGCAGCATTTGGCAATGGCAGGTGAATGTCCTGTGCCTGTGTGTGTCTGTGTACTCTGCTGCGGTAGCGTCAGTGGCCTGTGGCATGTGACTGCTTAGAGGTGCTGCACATTATCCTGGTGTAGCTTGTGATGCACAGTGTGAGCCTGGATCATTGATTGTGTTGTTGCCCTCATTCCACCTGTGTACTTTCAATGGCACGGACTGCTTTTGCCCTTCCCCAGAGGATCATGTCCCTATGACAAAGGTGCAATGCGTTGGATGCATACTATGCCTTGTTGTAAACAGCACATTTGTTCTAATATGTCTCTCTGTGACATGTGCCTGATGTATTGATGTAGTGTCACTTGTTCATCCTCACAGGTAGGCGCCTCTGCCAAGAAGCGGATATGGCTGACCGCCGTCAGTGCCGTGAGGAGTGCGGATGGTCGCAAGCGGTGCCTGGCCCAGGTGAGGAAACGCTGGCAGGATATCCGGTGCTGGACGCGGAGGATTGCACAGGTCCTGCTGGGGGACTCACCTGAGACCCATAAGAACCGGGGGCGCCGCCGTCTGACTCACATCCACAAGCGTGTGCTGGTGGTGGTATTTCCAGACTTGGAGAGGCGCTTACAGGAGAAGCAGCAGCAGGAAGGGGGTAGGTACATGTGTGTTTGTTGTGTGTCACCAGCATTTGTAAGTGCACAGTTGCATGGATACACTGCCAGGGTTTAAAGGTGCTGTGCAGATCCAGTTACCCACAGTATAGCTGTGCTCTCCTGCCTCCCTTCCCCTCCTTGCAATGTGTTCCCTGGTCTGTGTGTAGTCACTCCTTCACAAGGTAATGTAGGCTGGCACTTTCTCCACGTGAACTATGCCTGTAGCATCATGTGTGGGGGTGGCGTCTAACAGGTTTGGGGACCTTGCCTGTGCCCTGTCCAGTTCAGTGCATGTGGGTTCCATGTCAGTTGGCACTGATGCTGAGTCCAGACATGGGTGCTAGTCTCTCAAGTGTCAGGCCTTACAGCGCGCATGTCCTATGTTGTGGCCTGTGACATGATGTGCATGAGTGTGCGATACGCATAGTGCAGGGATGGTGGCGTGTGTTGCAGTCATTCCCATTCAGGACCATGGAGTTGTGTGGCCACTGCTGTCCCCTGGGGCATATGTTCATAGGTGTCATGTGTGTCATCACAAAACGTGGACACTCTCAGTGTCTACAGCATAGGTTGTGCTCTGTGCCATTGTCCCCTGGCGCCATGTCTAATGACGTAAAATGTAGTACAAGTGTCCACTGTACAGCCTGACCTGATTGTCCTTGTTCATACTCACGGTGGCCAGTGCCTGTGTGTCTTGTTACAATAATCTGATGGTGGCCATTTGTATATGATTATTTGGACAGGCGCACCTTGGGTATTTGGCGTCCAATCTTGCATTTATGCAGCCCCTGTGTATTTCACCCAGACTAAGAGATGTAAGTGCCACCTGTGTCTCAACAAATTGTCTCATGTAGGGGGTGGTTGGTGCGGGCCAAGCCTACATGTCAAAACCAGAATTCTCCTTGCTAGGTCTGGCCAGTGTGTGATGTTTGTCTGGACATACACTCAAGGTGCAGTGAGCCAGTCATGGTGGGCATGTTCTCAGTATTACCTATGCAGCATGTGCCTCAAGTTCATGTATATGGTCCCTGCTCATCCCTTTTTTCGGCAACGCCTTGTGGTGCAGATGCAGTGCTGGATTGTCCCCAGGGCCTGGCTCCTATGTCAAACTCCATTTCATGTCATTTGCTATTGTGTCATGCTCTCCATGGACTTTCATTGGCATGGTGGGTCAACCAACTGTGTGTTGCATGCCCTACATCTGTACCTTGTTTTGTAGGTGTTACAGATCTTTCTTTGCAGGCTATGCACTGTAACCTATGTAGATTGGACTCATGTGACATGTGTATACAGGTGTGTGATTAATTGCTGTCTCTTCACCTTGCCCACAGCATCGTCGGGGGACACGGAGGGAGACATGAGCACAGTCGGAGCGGAGGGACCGAGCACCAGTGCCAGCGTTGACATCGTGCCTGGCACATTGAGTGGTACTGAGGCGGAGGAGATTGAGGCCGAGGACCTGTCCACTGGCACCACTGAATATGAAGCTGTCGGGTCCGAGGATGATCTCTCCGAGTGGGCGGAGGCTGCACCAGCAGCTGACAGCGGCACAACATCTCAGCCCGCCCCCTCCATTGCCATCAGCCGCCTCCCACTTGCTCGTGTCCCTTCCCAGCGTGCCCGGTCACCACATGTCTCCTTCCTGCCAGGCACCACACCCCCTGCCCCTGTCTCCACTGCTGCCGCCAATGCTGAGTCTGTGGACATCCAGCGGCAGTTGCAGGTTGGTCAGGCTGCGATCCTTAATGTCCTCCATGGCCACAGCCAAGTGCTGCACAACATGGAGGCATACTTGGAGGGCATTTTTTCATCGCAGGCTGACCAACGCCAGTTGCTGAGGTCCATAGACTCAACACTGACTGCAGCAGTGGGTCTCCTGCAGCGCTACGTCCCTCCCCCTACCCCTGCCCCATCCACACTTCCCACTCCCATGCCTGTCCCACGTACACCCAGACGTACGCATGCACCCACCACAACAGACACAGGCACCACACCAGCAGGGAAGGTCATACGCACACCTCCTGGCATGCACACACAGGGTGAAGTAGGCACACCCACTGGGTCGGGGGGCAAACGCAAGTCATGCAGCCAGAGTGGGAGTCCGCATTCCACCCAATCCACTCCCTCCAAATCCCCTCCCCTCAGCTCTCCTGGCCACATATCCGGCAAGGACTCCTTCATGGCCGCTCTGTCCCTGAGCCCCACTGTGACACCACCCCGCAAGCGGTCAAGGGAGTCCCCGGTCAGGGTGGTTGTGTCCCCCCCGCCACACCCTCCCCCAGTGGCACTGCGACCCATCCCTCTGCCCCCCCCCTCCTTGGGGCCTATGGTTCCTTGGGGTGCAGGGGAGACGCTGGAGGACCTTGCTAAGGTGTGCAGCGAGATCCTGGCCTCCGCCTTTGGCCCTGCCCCACCCCCTGTGGTGGAGTCCTCCATCCCTGCACCCACGACGCCTACCCTTCGCCCTCATGTCCCTGCGGTGCCTGGTACTTCCCCCCCACATGATGCCCTCCCCGCTGTGGAAGACAAAGGAGTCTGACTGTGCAGGCAAGCTAGGGGACACGCGTCCCACTGTGTCCCCCATCCAGCTGTGACTCATGGACTGCCCTATGGGCTTTGTAAATATTGAACTTTATCCACTCACACATTTTTTCGTAATGCTGAATAAAGCCAATTTTTTTTTCCTTAGATCACTACTGCTTTTCTGGTATTGCTGTTGGTGGGGCTGCTACATGATTTTGGGTGGTGAACATGTGTTGGGTGTGTGGGAAATTTAGTAGTGTGCTGGTCATAGTGGGGACCCTGGTATCTGTGTGCCATCACAAGGTGTTAGCTAAGTGTCTTTGTTCATGTAAGCAGTTACTGCATGGTGAAATTGTCCCAAGGTGTGTTCCTTCCTCTGTGTACCCTGACATCTTCCCTGCAGGGTGTTTCCACTATGTGGTGCTGAGCTGTGTCTACATCAGCTGGGGGTGTGACGGACTCCTTCAACTTTGCACATGCATGCAGAGCGATGTCTCCACCTGCATCATTCGTGGCATCCTTGGTGATCACTGTACTTGTGTATGTAGTCGGTTGACATGACTTCATGTGGACATGTTCCCTTTTAGGCTGTATGCATGTGTATACTCCCAGCCTCGCACACATGTGGTACATGTACTGCAGGACCTTTGTGCACCTGACTGACATTTGTGGGCATAGGATCTGTGGGTACTCCACCCTTTTCTTTGCAGGGGCACTGCTGTGAGTGTTAGGCACCCACCACTCTTGTGACTGGGCACTGCTGGGAGGACTCTGCACCCACCCCTCCTGTGTCTGGGCACTGCTGGGAGTGATAGGCACCCACCCCTCCTGTGTCTGGGCACTGCTGGGAGTGATAGGCACCCACCCCTCCTGTGTCTGGGCACTGCTGGGTGGACTCTGCACCCACCCCTCCTATGTCTGGGCACTGCTGAGAGGACTCTGCACCCACCCCTCCTATGTCTGGGCACTGCTGGGAGGACTCTGCACCCACCCCTCCTGTGTCTGGGCACTGCTGGGAGTGATAGGCACCCACCCCTCCTATGTCTGGGCACTGCTGGGAGGACTCTGCAACCACCCCTCCTGTGTCTGGGCACTGCTGGGAGTGATAGGCACCCACCCCTCCTGTGTCTGGGCACTGCTGGGTGGACTCTGCACCCACCCCTCCTATGTCTGGGCACTGCTGGGAGGACTCTGCACCCACCCCTCCTATGTCTGGGCACTGCTGGGAGGACTCTGCACCCACCCCTCCTGTGTCTGGGCACTGCTGGGAGGACTCTGCACACACCCCTCCTGTGTCTGGGCACTGCTGGGAGTGATAGGCACCCACCCCTCCTATGTCTGGGCACTGCTGGGAGGACTCTGCACCCACCCCTCCTGTGTCTGGGCACTGCTGGGAGTGATAGGCACCCACCCCTCCTGTGTCTGGGCACTGCTGGGAGTGATAGGCACCCACCCCTCCTGTGTCTGGGCACTGCTGGGTGGAGTCTGCACCCACCCCTCCTATGTCTGGGCACTGCTGGGAGGACTCTGCACCCACCCCTCCTATGTCTGGGCACTGCTGGGAGGACTCTGCACCCACCCCTTCTGTGTCTGGGCACTGCTGGGAGTGATAGGCACCCACCCCTCCTATGTCTGGGCACTGCTGGGAGGACTCTGCACCCACCCCTCCTATTTCACGATATGTACGCTTAGAACATACACGGGTGTGGGTTAGCTCCATGCATACGAGGTGGGGGTACATGTCGTACATACACTGTTGCGGTAGGGGGTACGCTCCATACGTACGCGGGTGAGGGTACGGGTCGTACATACACTGTTGGGGTGGGCGTACGCTCCATACGTACGCGGGTGAGGGTACGGGTCGTACCTACACTGTTGGGGTGGGGGGTACACTCCATACATACGCGGGTGAGGGTATGGGTCGTACTTACACTGTTGGGGTGGGGGGTACGCTCCATATGTACGCGGGTGAGGGTACGGGTCATACTTACACTGTTGGGGTGGGGGTATGCTCCATATGTACGCGGGTGAGTGTACGGGTCGTACTTACACTGTTGGGGTGGGGGTACGCTCCATACGTACGCGGGTGAGGTACGGGTTGTACTTACACTGTTGGGGTGGGGGGTACGCTCCATACGTACGCGAGTGAGGGTACGGGTCGTACCTACACTGTTGGGGTGGGGGTACGCTCCATACGTACGCGGGTGAGGGTACGGGTCGTACTTACACTGTTGGGGTGGGGGTACGCTCCATACATACGCGGGTGAGGGTACGGGTCGTACTTACACTGTTGGGGTGGGGGGTACACTCCATACGTACGCGGGTGAGGGTACGGGTCGTTCTTACACTGTTGGGGTTGGGGGTACGCTCCATGCATACAGGGGTGGGGGTACGGTCCGTACATATCCGTCCCCACGCTATGTGATGCTTGTGCGGCCCGTACCCAGGCCTTTGCCACGTGGGTACAGCCGTCCCGCCATTGTTGGGATGACGTAGGTGTGGGCGGGGTACGACTCGTACCCACGCTCTTAAGGCGTGGGTACGGGACGTACCTGTATTGTTGTGTTGCCGGTTCGCGTCGTCAAGCACTTCCGTTGTGGCGGACGATGGCTTTGCTGGACACGCCCCCACCCCCTCGTAGTGACCAGGGCCTGGGGGTCAGGTATGTCCAGGGCATGTGTGCTGTGTGACTTTGGTGGGGGTTTTGTGGCCTGCCCCTGGTCCTGCCCCCCCTCTCCCCACTCCCTTAGTTGTTCTGACCTTCTGCGGCATCTGCGTCCGAACCTGTAGAGGAGGTCGACTGCTATGAGGGCCGGGATGACACGTAGGTTCGGGTCCATGTCTGTCCGTCGCGTACAGGTACTCCTTGTTCGCGTCGTCCTGATTTCCCGGCAGTTTTTGGCAGCCGGAAAATATTCACTGTGCGGGATGACGTCGGTGCGAATCGTAATTCCTGGTTCGTGAATGGCAGGCTGCGTGCGTCCTGACGTCACGTCGGCGCTTTCCCGGATCGCATTTGTATGTTTATTTTCGTCGGTCGGGGTTTTGTACGAATCGTACGGAAATGGAGTTTCCGTGCGAATCGTAATTCCATGTTTGTAAGTTTTGACGACCGGGTACGCGTCGGACGGAGAATATGCTCCGTCCGACGGTTCGTACACAGTTTTTACAGGATCGTGATCGGCACCATAGTCTTCCCTAGTGTATGTAGGTGTTTTCACTGTATTCTAAGTGTCTTTTAGCATACCACTGGCTCAAGGCCTGGTTAGTCAGAGTGGAATAAAGACAAGGATTTCTAGATTGTATATGTACTAACTGAATATTTAAAAGACTATATCAATGCTATGTAGGTGATTACAGGTCTGCATACATAGTGCACAGAATATTAAAGCTGTACTAGTTATTCTGATTAGGATATTCCTCAGATACTTGACTAGTAACTAGAATATTTTCAGATCTGCAAAGACAGTATATGTTGAATTTAGAATTGCTTAGGTATTGGTAAAGTGATATCATACATAGATAGTGCTGGATGGAGGATTGCGAAAAAACATGGCACAGGCAGAGGGATTCCAACATTGCATAGGTATTAACTTGGTATTTAGAAGACTGTATTATGGCAGACTGATAGGATACATAGATAGTGCTCGATGGATAATTGAAAAAATGCATGGGATAGACAGGAGGATTCCTAGATTGCATAGGTAAAACTTTACTTATTAGTTGGTTACAGGTTTATATACATAGTGCAGAGCTGAATGTAGTAGTGCATTGATAGTGTTTGCATTACTTAATCTTACCTTGACAGTAGTTCATATCAAAAAATGCTTAACAATTTTTTACTTGTTTTTTACAATTTAAATTTCTGAAAATGTTGTACTTTTCAATTAGAATCTGTGAAAGAGAAGAAAAAATACAGTTATAAAATATAATATACTTTTTACACAACATAATTTTAACACTACATGAATTATTTCATTTGCCTTTTTTGCTGTTCTCAGAATATATTGAATTTCACTAGAAACAGGGATTTCAATGTTGCTTATCACATAACAGCAGGCAAAAAAAAAACAATCAATAAGATTGTTTCAAAAAACACAAATCCGTGTCAAAAATATTTTCAATATAGTCAACTATTTGTCAACAATCTATAAAAACAACATTCTCAATAACATACCATATAATACAAATCACACATATAAAAATGCTTCTTTCTAAGAGAATTGTCTTACTTCAAAATGAAAGAACTGAAATAATAATTCAATGAACAATTCTTTATAATTTCCATATACTCTAAATGATGTTCTTTAAAAATATATGTTGTGAGAATGTCCAAGCAAAAGTCCTTACTTGAAATTAATACCTTTCCTCTAGGCCAAATGATATTCCTGAAATCCTTTATACTGTAATTGTCCAATAGTAATCGTATTAATACATTTGAACATATTCCTAATAGGCCGAATTATGTTCTTAAAACTTTGGCTTTAAAAATATTAGGTAGAAATGTGGTAATTCATTAGGCAAACAATGTCTAAAAACCAAATGAGCATCATTACAATATGTCCATCCTTTATTGCATTTTAAATAGACAGTGTAATGTCCAGATGTTGTAGAAGGACCATCATGGAAAATAATTGCTACTGCTACAAAAGTTCTTTCTGATATTGATAGTTGACTTGCTACAAAATATTTAATTAAAGTTTCCAATTTTCTTCCATCAGCTGTACAACGTTGTATCATTAAAATTATATATTGTCCAAAACTTTGTATAAACAATTTTGGTAACATTTCAGATTTGCATTGGCTACACTCCATGTTTTGATTTGCTGCTTTAACTAGTTTGTTGAAAGACACTGTTTTACAGTCTGGTAATGTCAAATATATAAATCTTTCAGTGTCTATGTTAGTGCTAGATGTAAACATACAATTTTCACATTGATGTTCCCATTGATAATGAAGGTCAAAAAGATTTTTAATTTCTATTTCTTCATTTTCCAATACTGCAAGCATATACATTAGAAATTCCTGAGCATCTTGTTGAATATTCTGCGTAAATTGTGTAGCACCAGAACATATATCCAAAAGATTAGGAATATCAGAAACACTTTGTATTTTCCTTTTATCCGTTCTCAAATTTTCATAAATACAATGCAACAAGAAACAAAATCTTTTTTCACGATTCTCCATAATTTTCTGTTGCAAACTTTCTAGAAAAAAACAACATTGACCACTACATTAGCATAGCAGTTGATACCTGAACTATTTTCTAACTGATACCCGACAATCTCTTCAATAGTGTCCTTTTTCTTTTTGCTTGCAATCTCAGCATTATCTTGATTTTTTTCCTTCTCTATAGCTTCACTACAGATATTCTCATATCTTCTTTTTCGACCAATTACACCCTTTTCATATACAGGATATTCACCTAAATTGGGAGCATACACTCTTCTTCACCGATTATACTCTTTTACACAGTTTGCATCTGCATTAATCTTTCCCTCATCAAAATAAATCAAATACAATCCAGATAAAGTTCTGACTCGGGACAAAGCAACATATGACATACCCTCTTTAAAAATGGTATTTCCAATATTTACCAAAGCATTATCTACACTTAAACCTTGAGATTTATGATTAGTCACTGCATATGCCAGAGAAAGAGGAAACTGTTTTCTACGAACATATACATCTTTAACTAGCAAAAAACGAACTGAACAACGAGCAATTTGTTTACTTCTTCAATCTGATCAAATTTGATTTTCAAACATTCAATTCCATCTCTACTTTGATAATGAACAAAATCAACAACTTTCCCCATTGCTCCATTTACTAAACCTTTTTCCACATCCAAATTACGCCATAAAATTACCCGGCAGTTTAGACATACATAAAAATTCTTTTCTAAACGAGCAGTTTTAGATATAGATTTTTCTAAAGAATCCAATTTTGTTTTCAATTTTTCTGTCAAAATAATAGTAATTCCTTCATGCTCTATTTTATCAATGGCTTCCATTTTTATTATTTGTTAATTTTCTAGCTTCAAAAGTTCTTCATTGAATATAGAACACTCGCGCAGTGTTGGCATTAAGCAGATTATAGATTTATTTTCTGCAATTTTTTATATATTTTTTCAAGAACTATATTTTCATTTGGAAACAAGTTTGTAAGCAATCGACTTTGAAAAGCTTGTTTGCCATGTGCTGTCAGTACTCCAACTCTTATATCTTGAAGAATAGTTCCATAATCAACATCATTTGCCTGTCGCATATTTTTAATGAGTACTTTGTATTCAAAATATGACCAAATGTTAACGTTTCCAACACTTCCCAAAGACTTTTTGGTGTCTTCATGCACTAACGTTTTAAATACTGGTTGTCCTTTTACAGGAGTGAGTTGCAATAGATCTCCAAAAACTATAACAGGTTTTCCTCCAAATTAGACATCGTATTCTGTTTTAAGAATTTGCTGCATTCTTAAATGCACAAAGGCAAGCATTAAGTTTGAGACCATGCTCACCTCATCAATATTCAGAAGTTTCATTTTCTTAAGCACTCTTGAAACTTCATAACAAGCTTCTCCAGATAGCTTGTGATATTCCAATTTATTTTCATGTTCCACAGGTAGCATTAGTAAACGATATAATGTAATTCCTTTAATGTTGTGTGCTGCCAATCCAGTTGGAGCAGTTACAACACAAGACAAATGTGAATCAGTTATTTTCTGTAGATAAGTGGTCAAAACTTTAATCAAGAAACTTTTTCCTGGACCAGCTTGACCACTGATATACATTGGGATAAGATGAAATGATGTGCATGTGCATTCTTACTTTTCATGAAGAAAACTATGGTTGATCTGTTGTCTAACTTGCTGATATATTTCTTTCTATTCAACATTTAGTTGTTCTTCCAAGTTTTCTAAGTCCATAATATCTTCTTGAGCTTAATGCATGGCTGTTTCCACTTCATTCATGGCGATTGCTGCTTCATTTTCAAGAATTGGTTGTCCTAGTGGATCTTGACTCACAGGTCCAGAACTTTGACTGTCTTGAGAACTGTCTCTAGCAATCTCAGCTGCAATAGTAGCTTCTTGGTCAATTTCTTCATTTAACATTTTCAGATAATTTGTGAAAACTGGGCATTCAATGCTATCTTTACATGCATTGAAAGAATCTTCATAGCACTGAAAATCTCCAAGTAATTCCATTTCCGTACGCCAAGGCTTGAACAGTTGTAAAAGTGCGAAATAGTAAAATTCTCTTTTATCAGCAGTATCACAACTCAGTTTCCTGTGATTAATTAGATTTCCTTTAGTATGTTTCACCAAACATCCTTCTGAACCAATCACTGCATATTTTCCTTCATTTATGTTTTCTGTAGTATTTTTCTTAAAACTAAAATTGCAGCACTTCATAGAGACATATGTTCTCAAGATGACGACTTCTATTTGGATAGTATGTATCCATCATGTTTGTTTTGACAATATCTGTACTTCCCGGTTCATTTACTGCTAAATATTCAATTTCTTGTATAGATTTAAGTACTCGATTTCGCATTGCAGCAAGACCTAGACTCACCCAAATGATCCCTCGTGACTTTGAATATAAACTTGCAGACGACAACCGATCTGAGCATTCATGCCCTCCAATTTCTCTATGGGATAACATCTTCAAACTGAAACTGTACAATGTCTTACTAACACTCTTCTCGTGAGAAATTTCTTCCCACATTTCTTTTAACTCCGTCTTTTCTGATTTTGTTATATAAGATGTCACATACCGGGCAACAGCAATGGAATTATCCACTACATATTGAATATGCATATTAGCATTCCACATTGAGAGAATAACTGGATTATAATCATTGATATATTTTGATTCTTCACTTCTTCTCAAATTGTATGCATGTTTGGGAGATTTTCTAGTGATGGTATGTCTCACAGCTGACATAAAACTGTTTACTCTTTCTTTGGATATTACAGGACGTGGAAATCCAAAACGACATTTGGAATAAAACTTTTCCTTAGACTTGTACTTTCGTCGACAGTATTTGCCACATCGATGACTTTGGAATCGTAAGACTTGTTGCCTTAAGGTGTTTTCTTCTGTTCTTTTTGGTATAGCACATGTGGCATATTCTTCAATAAAAGCCAAAACAATGTCATCCGAATCACTTCCGAACTTGGGTGCATCCTTGATCCATAACATCATATGGATATGAGGAGCACCTCTTGCTTGATACTCCTTTCTCCCAAAGAAACCCACAACTTTTCCATGAGGAGGATTCTTTTTATTGCAGATAAAAGACATCATAGCTTCAAACCTATGATTGAAATATCTGCATACATTAACAGGATCCAAAGAGCACAATTCTCCAGGTGTCTTGTATTCAATATTTTTTAAATTCGAATTTGCTTCTCAAAGAAATTCAAGTAAATCATCCCAAGCGTATTCAGCACAGCTTACGGTAACAAACCACTTAGAAGTTCCTGAGAAGCATACATTTAAGTTCTCCATGACGACGGTACAAATACTCATTAGTACCACGCTGACATGCCATAAAATTAATCAGCTGAAATACTAAATGATTGTCTCTCTGATGTACTTTATCCATACATTCCTTTGCAGAAACATTTTGAAGATGCACTCCTGTGGTTAACTGCATATGAAAGTCCAGATAAGTCACTCGCAAACAAAAGATGAAATATATATGGGATACATTGTCAAAATCTTGCATCTTCTGCATACAATCTTGTTGTTCGATATTCTGATGCAGGAATCTTCTCTGATCGTTTGTCATATCGTCCACCTTTTCCAGTTGGAAACAGCTGCGGAAAACAACGTGCTTCCAAACTTTTTTCACATACACTCATGGGAGTCCCCTTTGTTTTCTTCATTTGGAATATTTCAATAGTATTCCCCATCTCTTCTTTCGAATGAAGTGGATGTACACTATAATGTTCATAGATTTCTTCACTTTTGGACATGTCCACTTTTTCAATTTGACCACTTGACATTTCACTATCATCTCCTAAAAGTATTTCTTCTTCTTCCACATACACATTTTTGTAGTAATCATTGTTTTTTATCAGATATAATGTTGCCTTTTGCACTTTCCTAACATCCACTAAATCTTGCCAGGTTTTCTTCTCTTAGTAGGAACACCATTAACTAGAATAACCATTGGTTCACTTTCTACATTCTCTACACCAATAGTTTCAATATTTTTCTTTAAATCTAGAGGTAAATATACAACTCTTCATTTTAATCTTCGCTGTAAATCTGTAGGAGGTAATTTACCTGTTTTAGGCTCCATACGAACAATAGCCTGAAATGGGTGCACACATTGAATCAGAATAGACTCATGCATATTTAAAGCTATCAGTTCTGGAGGAATAGTTACCAACTCTATATTATTATGGATAGCTCTAGCAGGCATTTTATTATTGTCTAATTTGTTATAACAATATTTACAAATACGCTGATCAGAACCCAAATCAAAGCAATTCGCTACCAACAAATAATTTGAAAATTCTTTCCACTTATCATTGTTTTCTCTTTCACTTTTTAAATATAGATCAACAGTCCTATTCTGATTTTTGTAGTGAGTTCGTCGGCAACAAATACAAGAATAGTTTGGCCTTTCACATGAAATCACCTTACACTTTGTAATTTGTTCTTCAAAATATTTTGTAGTAGTATGTTCCACATTCTCTTCTACATCTTCTTCTATTAATGTGTCAGTTTCTGCACTCTCTTTTTCAGGACGAAAATACCAAAACTCGATTTCATCACAAACCTTCTTTACATCTAATACTGACCCCCGCAAAAGAGCACTGTTCAACTCATTTAACATTATTGCTGGACTTTTTGCGTAATACAATCTTCTGACTACCTTCCGCATTTGAGAATGATGTACTGCTAACATTCTGAAATGATGAAAAACACTTTGACATACTTTCCTAGAAAGCCAAGCCAGAGAATGACCTTGCAAACCAGTATTTTTTCTTACTCTACAAAGATCTAGTCCTTGCAACATCTTAATCTTTTGATTAACACTTTTTTTACTATATTGTCGTAAGAAATTGCGTAAAATATCAATAGATACCTGTTGTATACTACAAATACTACTGCAATCCCAAGTATACACTGGGGCTTTAGGATGTCTCCCTAGAACTTCATCAGCTATCACTTCTTGTACATTTCTAGGTACCATCTTTTCTTTTTCAATTGGACAACCATTTTTAACCTCATAAGCTTGACCACTGGTATCAACTGCAAGCAACAAAGTATTGGTCTGAAAATAACTCTTTTCATTAAAGAAAGGCTCTGAACTTGAACTGTGTTTCCATTCACCCAAAAAAAATAACAAAAATTAGTTCTGTTAATTACTCTTTTCTTCTTACTTTTGGCCTTCATAAAATGAATTGGTTTATCTTGTGATCGAATTATGTTTAAAACGAAAATGAATAATTTCCTTTTTAATTCAAAAGCCTTCTCAACAATAATTTCAATTTCCTCCTTCTTCTTTTTATAAAATGGTGCTCTTCTTTTGTATTTCTTCACACCTTTCAACAAATTAAAGACAACTCTATTGTAAAACATCTTCTTTCTTATTTCTTTACCCTGACTCTTCCTTCTTTTACCATACATTGTGTCTTTAGACTGTAATTTCCCATTTTTTTCATTTTTTTTATTCATATTCTTTTTTTCTGGTTGAGGCGTTCTTTGTACTTTCCACAATCTGCACACTGTTTCTAGACTTTGAAAGTTTTTTAATAAATTCTTTTGTTCTCTTACCGGAAGACTTATTCTTTTTCCCAACATGTTGTTGGTCATCCAATACTTGTTGTTGAATTTTCTTCAAATAATAGTCCTTTTTCTGTTCTTTTCTCTTCTCTGTTTTTTTAATCATGATAAGTTTATTTTAATGATGATGAACAATATCTGTAACAATATCTGTAACAAATAAATATATATACAATTATTTTAATAAATCTATAAAATATACTTTTCTATTACTAAACAAACACATTGTATATAAAAACCATTTAAACACTGAAGTACACAGGTACTAATTGAATATTTAATACAATGGATACGTTTTTTTACAAATGCATACACAGTAAATGAGTACCTAGAGTACTAGTAGTTCACAGCAAAGTGTACCATTGCTTGTGTGAATGCCTGACTCATTCTCCAAGAGCATAGACAGTGATTGGGTTCCCACACTGCTACTAGTTGAGAGCCCAATAGGTTTATAAGTGCTTAAGCTTCAGCAGAGAAATTAGATTGTAGGAGTCACAGTGTGTTTCCAGAGAACCATGACTATTCCCAGGACTTTTCCAAGACTGACTCAATAGTCTGCAAGGAATTAGGTGACTGCATACATTGTGCACATTTGACTGTACCACTGCTTGTCTGAAAGCCTAACTCTTTTTCCTCTTATACATACACTGTGGCTGGGTTCTCAGACTACTAGTAGTTGACAGCAAGATAAGTTTATAAGTGCTTATGTGTCAGCAGAGAAATTAAATAAGGACATACTTCTGTCAGGATGATTCTAAGACTGCACACAGAATCACAGTGTGATTCCAAACAGGAAGACGATTCCCTGGACTTTAGTAGGGGAGACTCAGTATCTGGAAGGGGTTAGGGGACCGCATACATTGTGCTAATTTGACTGCACCACTGCTTTTCTGAATGCCTGACTCATTCTCCAAGTGCATAAACAGTGACTGGGCTTTCATACTGCTAACCGTGATCATCAGGATAAGTTTATAAGCACTTATATGTCTGCAGAGAGATTAAATAATAACATGCCTCTATCAGGTTGATTCTAAGACTGGACACAGACTCACAGTGTGATTCCAGACAGGCAAGGCTATTCCCTGGATTTTAGTAGGAGAGACTCAGTAGTCTGGAAGGGGTTAGGGGACCACATACATTGTGCTCATTTGACTGTACCAATGCTTTTCTGAATGCCTGACTCATTCTCCAAGTGTATAAACAGTGACTGGGTTCTCATACTGCTAACAGTAATCATCAGGATAAGTTTATAAGCACGTATATGTCTGCAGAGAGATTAAATAGGCACATGCCTCTGTCAGGATGATTCTAAGACTGGACACAGACTCAGAGTGTGATTCCAGACAGGCAAGACTATTCCCTGGACTTTAGTAGGAGAGGCTCAGTAATCTGAAAGGGGTTAGGGGACCGCATACATTGTGCTCATATGACTGTACCACACCTGTTCTGAATGCCTGACTCATTCTCCAAGTCCATAAACAGTGACTGGGTTCTCATACTGCTAACAGCTATCATCAGGATAAGTTTATTAGCACTAATATGTCGGCAGAGATATTAAATAAGCACATGCTTCTGTTAGGATGATACTAAGACTGGACACAGACTCACAGCGTGATTCATGACAGGCAAGACTATTCCCTGGACTTTAGTAAAAGAGACTCAGTAGTCTGGAAGGGGTTAGGGGACCGCATGCATTGTGCTCATTTGACTGTTCCACTGCTTTTCTGAATGCCTGACTCATTCTCCAACTGCATAAACAGTGACTGGGTTCTCATACTGCTAACAGTTATCATCAGAATAAGTTTAAAAGCACTTATATGTCTGCATAGAGATTAAATAAGCACATGCTTCTGTCAGGATGATTCTAAGACTGGACACAGACTCAAAGTGTGAATCCAGACAGGCAAGACTATTCCCTGGACTTTAGTAGGAGAGACTCAGTAGTATGGAAGGGGTTAGGGGACCGCATACATTGTGTTCATTTGACTGTTTCACTGCTTTTCTGAATGCCTGACTCATTCTCCAAGTGCATAAACAGTGACTGCGTTCTCATACTGCTAACAGTTGTCTTCAGGATAAGTTTATAAGCACTTATATGTCTGCAGAGAGATTAAATAAGCACATGCTTCTGTCAGGATGATTCTAAGACTGGACACAGACTCACAGTGTGATTCCATACAAGCAAGACTATTCCCTGGACTTTAGTAGGAGAGACTCAGTGGTCTGGAAGGGGTTAGGGGACCACATACATTGTGCTCATTTGACTGTACCACTGCTTTTTTAAATGCCTGACTCATTCTCCAAGTGCATAAACAGTGACTGGGTTCTCATACTGCTAACAGTTATCATCAGGATAAGTTTATAAGCACTTATATGAACTCTATGTACACCACATACATTCTCAATACAAGCTTCAATTTGAAACCAAACACCAAAAATTATGTCACATATTTTAACTATACCTCTGTAGACACTTATAAAACCTACTCTCATCATTAATACCTTAACTTAACATATACATTTCCAATTTAAAACCAACACCTACAATTTTGCACTACAATACCAATGTACACATCCACATATTAAAACAATCAATCATAATCAACAATCCCTATTGCAAAATACACATAATAATACACAAACTGTATATTAAACAAGAGTTTAACACATTACAACACACTGTGATAAATATTTCTTCATTAGAAAATATATCACTAACTCCAAATGTTATGAATTATATTTTATGATTAAAATCAAAGGCACCACATAGAACACCTCACAAATTAATAACTCACCTTTCAAATTGATTTGTAGATTATGAAGTATCTGAATCACACACCAGATATTCTTATGCACACAATGAATGTAGTGCACTGCTCTTAGCCAAACCAAAAAATGGCAAACTTTCCCTCTCGTTCTCCACACATATACATGTAAATATCAAATCACATTGCTTCCCAGATTAATTCAAAGTCTAACACATATTTTTATTGGTTACACATATAAACCCTTGCCAACTGACCACTAACTGAACCAAAATTGCTTCTGGAAGTTTCTGGAGTCGTGCCTGGTGCGTGCACCGTAAGCGATGAAACCGTGGATCCCGACGAGACCTCAAATGTATATGACAAATAGTTTTTTTTTTTTTTCATAACACACTACTTTTAACTATACCAGTGACTTGGGAAATATCACTGCAATTTCATATTACTGTAATATTAATAAGACATACACATTTTAATGCCACTCATAACTTCCAACCCTACCCCCATTCTGCTTAATGCCTGTTACCATAGTAACAGTTCATGGAACACTCAACTGAAAACACACGTCACAAGTTCAGCACACAATGTTACAAATGTAAACAGCAAGTGTGCTTGACTTTCCAAAGTACAAGCTTATCTTATCTAATGTACCTTTCAAACAGTTTTTACTAACCAATAAGAAACATGCTTTTTAAACACAGCAATATGCACCCTATTTTTCAGTGTATAATGTTCTCAATTAGCCAATCATTTCTCTTCTGTTTTTTAAAAATGCATCTTGTCCACCATTTTAGATACATCTTATTTTACAAACTGCCTACTTCACCTACAGACACCTTCTGAGTGCATCTAGACTTCCCTTCAAGATGCTTAGAGTGTGGATTGTGGGACACAGCTATATTCTCTGGTGCAAAAGGTATGCTGAAAGCAGAGGTATTGACAATGTCCCAGGTTTGCAAAATGTAGACATTAAATGGATTGGACAGAGGGGATTAAAGTGGTACCATTTGATGCCATTGGTTAAATCCTTTCTGCATCTCCAACACCCTGACCTCATAATTGTGCACTGTGGTGGCAATGACCTAGGCACTTTGACTGGGGTAGGTCTGGACATGGTAATGAAGGACACCTTTGCAGAATTGATGTTACTTTTCCCCAAAACTGCCTTTGTCTACTCTAACATATGCCAAAGACAGAAATGAAACTGGTCCAATCAATTTTGTCCACAAATTGAGAAAGCTAGGAAACATGTCAATAACGCTGTTTCTGCTTATCTCAGAGATTATACGATGGGGTCAATTTACAACGACAATCTGCATTTTAATATGGATGGCATCTATAGGAGAGATGGTGTACATTTCACAGATGAGGGTAACAGACTCTTTCTCAACAACTTTATACTCTGCATAGGTACTTACTTGTAGGACCAAAATTGCCCAATAAACACATGGGCTCTTTTTAGAGCCACCCAAGATCTAAACATATAAGCTTGATTTATATTTAAAAAATATTAGTTTTTTTTTGCTTGGAGTTACGCCCCCTGCGCATTTTGGAGTCGCGCACCCAGCGCGTTCACACCAAGGGCCGCGCTGGGAGTCACGCACCCAGCACGTTCACACCAAGGGCCACAATGGGAGTTGCGCACCTGGCACGTTAACACCAGGGGGGCGTGCTGAGCACCGCGCTGGAGTCGTGACTCCAAAATGTTCCATAAAAAAAAAATTGGCTCGTACCACTAATTTCTATTCTCCTGGGGACCCCATCCCCCGGGGCCTATACACAATGATGGGGACCGTGGGGTCCCGCCAGCTTCCTGTGTCCTTCGGGAGCCGGCATTTCTTTTCCACATGGGGAGCTGCTAACATGCAGCTCCCCGAGTGGAAAAGTAATCGGCTTTGGTTTTTGGAAGAGAGAGCAGGTTTCCCTGCTCTCTCTTCCAAAAACCAAACCCCAGTTTGCTATGACCCTGCCATAGCAAACAGCAGTGTCCCAGGGGTGGGCACCCCGGGACACTGCAGGAGCCGGCCCTGGGGGTGGCGGTCCCCATGGCCATCAAGGGCTCCAGGAGGGGGGCCACGTGGCCCCCCTCCCAACATTTACAAAGCCCCAGGGGTAGTGGTCCCCGGGGCTTGGTGGCCCATCACGGACCTCCATTTGTAATAATTAGGGCTCTGGGAGGTGGCGGTCCCCAGGGCATGTGGGGGGCTCCAGCCCCCCCACACAGGAATCATTTTTTAAATATAAGCCCCGGGGGTGGCGGTCCCCGGGGCTCGGGAGGGGGCTTGAATGCCCCCCCAATGTTAAAAAACAATGCCCCAGGGGGTGGCGGTGCCCGGGGCAATGTGGGGGAATGGGGCCCCCCCACACTTTTGCTTTTCCGCCCCCAGGACCTGGCCCACCTGGGGGCTTTATTTAAACGAAGTGCTGGAGCCCACGCTTCGTTTTTTTTATTTTCGCGGCTGGATCTGCGCACCCAGCGCACATCTCGCCATTTAAAAAAAAAATGCTTTTTGTAGCCCTGGAGGTCCTTAAATGACCCCTAACAGGCCTAGGGGTCAGGGTGTTTCAACCCTGCCCCCTCTTCTTGTTTTCTGCATTCATTTTACTGCCATCTTGTGCCTCGCTTCTACCGAGCACAAGATGGCTGCCAACAGTTCCTGGTTTGGAGTGTTCACAGCCAATTAGAATGCAGCTCATGATCGGCAGGGTGCGCGGACTCTAATCTGCAGGGTGCGCGGATCCTCCGCTGCCATAGATATCAAAACTTTTTTAATTTTGATTTTCTCAGCAACTACTGAATGAATTTACACCATTTAACAAAAAGGGATCTTTCTGAACCAGGGGCTACCTTTTTGCCAAATTTAGTATAATTCCATTTAGCAGTTCGGGCTGTAGCCGTGTCTAAAGTTTCCTTGGGGAAAACACGTTTTGGGACCCACCTTTTTTCTCGGCCCCCGCTTGCCGAATCACCCCGAAACTTTCAAGATAGGAGCGTACCGGAGCGGGCCATAAGTTCTTGAAAAATCCGCAATTCGTCAATTGGCGCCAAAGTCATTGGGAATAGAATATTGCGATTTTCCTATGGTAACTAGGTCCTAACTATAACTACCTACTGGCGACTGCTAGTAGGTTATATATGTATCTATATATATATATATATATATATTCACTGAAAAACCATAGGTTTCAGGGGTGTTATAGTTAGCTGGACTTTTCACTTCTACAAAACCATTGAAATTCCCCCGTTATAGTTAGTTCAGCTAACTATAACTCGCGTGCCCGCAATGCACTCCTGAGGACGTCACATATTACATCACTCATGACATGGTCAGTGACATCACTCATGACATCACTGATGACATCTCAAATGACATCACTGATGACATCATCCAGTGAATATGTGTTTTTCTGAAAATTAAATATGTTTTATATATGTATATCTCAAGGTCGATGGAAGAATAAATGGGTATATAAGTGTCTAAATGAATGATTTGTTTTTGAAAAATTGATTGTGTAACTGACTGATTAAGTGTATCATAATGAATACATGGCTTAGTGAGTAATGTTTAAACATGTAAATATCTGTATCAGTCTCTCACTTTGTGTATAAGTGGCTGCATGGGTTGGTGAGTAGCTACATGGGTGTCTATATAGGTTATTAGTTGTTTTTTTGAGTATCAGTCTGAGTGTCTGCATGGTTCGGTGGGGGGTATTACGTAGTGCATAGGTGCATGAATGAGTGACTCACTCTTTGTATGTGTTGAAGACAGCATGTGTGCAGGACTGTATGGGTGAATGAGTGTGTGTCTGGGTGTGTTAGTGAGTGAATGACTGTCTCAATAGTGTCTTTATGAGTAACTACATATGTTTTAAACTAGTATATGTGACTATTGGTGTATATAAGTGAGTATATGTGAGAGTGAGAGATTGAAAGAGTTCCTGTATGAATAAGTATGTGTTTCTATAAGTGATTGTTTAAAAGACTAAGTATGTGTAAGTTTCCGTAGAAGTGTGGTGGTGTGTGTATAACTGTATATGCAAATAAATGTATGTTTGATTCTTTATTAGCATGAGTGAGTAACTCTATGGATGAGTGGCATTGTGTAACAGGATGTATAGGTGTATGAGTACATATGATGAGTGAATACATGTATGAGTGACTGTATAGGACTGTTGGTGAATGAGTGGACGTGTATGTGGATCTTAGAATTACTGAAGAGGTTGTTGTAACTGGTATTGGTATGTCCATTGTTTTGAAAAGTTTAGTCTCTATTTTTGAATGTGTGTATCAAAGGTTATATTAGGGTGAGAGGAGGTCTGCCACTCTATCACAAGGATGATGTCATCAGTGATGTCATCAGTGATGTCATTTGAGATGTCATCAGTGATGTCATGAGTGATGTCACTGACCATGTCATGAGTGATGTAATATGTGACGTCATCAGCAGTGCATTGCGGGCGCGCGAGTTATAGTTAGCTGAACTAACTATAACGGGGGAATTTCAATGGTTTTGTAGAAGTGAAAAGTCCAGCTAACTATAACACCCCTGAAACCTATGGTTTTTCAGTGAATTTCTGAGGTTTTTTAAATGCTAATTCCTAACTATAACGTGCCTGAAACCTATGTTTTTTTCTGTGAATTTCAAAGGTTTTTTAAATGCTAATTTCTAACTATGCCTACAGAGATAGGACATGTGAAGAAAGAAGAAAAAATGCACAGAAAGAAAAAAAAGAAGTGCAGAAAGAAGCAACAGAAGTCCTCAAAGACGAAGAAAAGTGCAGGAAGAAGGATAACGTGCAGAAAGAACAAAAAGAAGAGCAGAAAGAAGCCTTGTTGCAAAATCATCCTGTACCCTCAACTTTTTCAGACGGATACTGGTGGTAACTGAGTCTGACTAACCAGTCCTAGAGCCAGTGCTATGTTAAAAGACACTTAGAATACAGTGAAAACACCTACATACACTAGGGAACATTATGCGTTGGGGTCCCCCTGTGATTAGCATGACCTCCTCTGTAAGCCCCTAGTATTTAATAGGGCAGGGGGATTAAACTACCTCTTAAAACAGGCCACAGGGCGTTTTTGCACACGTTAACTCAGGCCCCGTCCCCTCCCTTCACCACTGTGTAAACACGCCCTGTGTCCGTTTTTAGTTGGGAGATTAAGTTCATTTGAATCCTGAGGGTCCCTAGGGTCCAACTAGCCCACTAGGTACCTCCAGTAAGTGCCACAGAGCTGCGTTGCAGAGAGGTGTAAAAAGTGGCACGGCCTGGACCACCTCTCTGCAATGCAGCTCAGTGGCGCTTACTGGAAGCACTTGGTGGGCTAGTTAGCCCCCAGGGGCCCTCGGTATTGAAGGAAAATTATATCCCCAATTTAAAACGTGCCATAGTGCGTGTTTGCACACGTCACCTCAGGCCCCGTCCCCTCCCTTCACCACTGTGTAAACGCGCCCTGTGGCTGTTCTAAGTTGAGAGATTAAGTCCCCTTGAAGCCTAAGGGTCCTTATGGTCAAACTAGACCACTAGGTACCTCCAGTAAGCGCCACAGAGCTGCGTTGCAGAGAGGTGTAAAAAGGGGCCTGGCCTCAGAACACCTGTCTGCAGCGCAGCTCCCTGGTGCATACTGGAGATGCCTGTTGGGCTAGTTGGCCCTCTGGGAGCCTCAGTATTGAAGAGGAATTAATTCCCCAACTTACAACTCGCCAGGGGGCGCGTTTGAAGAGTGCTGCAAGGAGGGGGCGTGGCCTCCGGCACGATGCCACTCTTTTATTTATTTAAATTTTTTAAGAAGGGGGGCTGTGTGGTTCCCCTTCTTATTCTAATTTATTGGCCCTGATGACCCCATCCCCCAGGGCCTGTCTCCTAATTAAATTTTTTTTTTTACCCCAATCCCCAGGGCCAGCCACTGTTTTTTATTATTTTTAAAAAATATATATTTATAGACACACCTAGGACATGCTGGACAAACCGTACGTACCTATCACCATGACGATTTTCGTGATATTCATTAAAAGGCGACTATGCATACAATGAATCCACGTGGAATGTATTTACACCACTAGTGAAGCTCTGACATGTCTGATGCCCTACCGTGCCTAATCCCGGTAGACACCCTTGTCGTTTATTTATACAAACATGGGTAGCTATTGACGGGCACATTTAATACACATGCACACCAAGCCATTCAAAGGGGATTCGACAAAAATTCGACCAAAACTATGCAAGAAACCCCCCTCACGGTTATTAAAACACACATCCACTGCCGGATGTGTAATACTTTTTATTTTACTCTCTGGAAAGGGGACGAACATCACTTGAGAGTCACAGCGCGCTCCTGGCAGAGCCCAATGCTGTGTTACACCCACCATTGCCTGCTGAGTGCCACACACCTCTGTGTTGTATTCCACTAGCTAGTGCATATGCTATGACACTCTCTAGCCCATGTGCACTGTAACACCACCCCGTGAATATGTCATGCCACACTTGTCTTCGCACGGGTTATATTGCCCCATCTAACGTGCCTTCCTCGATGTCTATGTTATAACGCACAGTGCTATGCCATACATATTACAATCTGGGATCCATATCTTTGTCACAGTGCATATGCAACGTTACACTCCCCAGCACATATTTTATATTACAACTTTAGAGACTAGTTAGGTTACACAACACTGCCCTGTGCATATTACACTCCAAGTGAGGTTCTGTAGCGATCCGAACCCGTAAATTCGGTATCATAGTACTGACACGAATTTGGTACCAATGAACCGCAAACGATCCATTGTATACGTGACAGTGTTTTCGCTGCGCAACTAGCACGAATTCACTGGAAACTAGGGCATTCTCTCTAAAAGTCACGGCATCCATTTTAGTTACGGCATCCATCTTGTTTCTTGCCCTCACATAGTCAATGAACGGACGATGACCCTGGCAGAGTCACCTTGTTAAGGACACGTAAGCTCGAGCCCCGAGAAAGGCTGACGCTACATGACTAGGCAGAATCAAGCTGCCTCCCTTGCCTGAGGCCAGTCCTGCTATACTGGTTCTCGTGTCCGTTGTCCTGACTGAAAGGCCGAAGACGATTGCCCTGCCCGTTTATGATCCATAAACACCTCTTATCCTACATTTCAATCCTTTGCACCTGGCTCTGCTCCTTTCTTTCTGGGCTTTTACAATGGGGAGGTTACGATTTTTATGATGGGGAGGATCAAGTAGAGAATGAAAAACTGTCGAGAGGACCTGATTGAATACCGAAAACCCACAACTAATCATTGTTTGATATTTATTTATTGTCTGTTTGGGATACCGGGTTAGGCATGAGAAATATTCTTGTAATGTTGCCCCAAGACATTTTTCTTGTATTTAAGAAACAACCCACTTAATGCAATTTGAACAGCCTCGTAGATTCTGCCTCTGTGTGGTTCCTATGATTTCTGTATCCCTGCAGTAAATAAACCTTGGTCTTTGACGCCGCCATCGAGAAGCCCGTGTCTCTGTTATTTGTGCACCGAGACAGGAGGAACTCAGGGGTCTTCGGGTGTTGTTTCCCTGACACCTCTGGACTCTTAAAAGTCCAGAACCTCAAATTGGCGCCCAACGTGGGGCGACGTCATCCGGTACCGGTCCAAAGCCTGAAAAGTTCGAAAAGTTTTGTGTGAAGATTCCGGAGGGAGGTACCCCGCTTCATCGAACCCTGCATGTCGTAAAAGTGGCCCGACGATCTCTTCCACGAGGGTTTCCGTTCCCAGACGGCTACAGAGGACCGCTGCCTTGACTGTCGCCCTGTCTTGGACCCGAGGTGCAGACCTTAGTACGGCGAGACGTAGACGGGTTCTCCTTGGTGACGTCTTCCACATTTCAGTTAAGTATTAAGTGGGTTGTGCTCAGTTTGGTTATTTGGATACATTTGTTTTGGATTTGTAGATTATCATTGGTTGCTCTTGGTAAGATAATCTTTGTATTTGGTATTGGTTCATTTTGGTAGGCCTAAGTTCTCTGCGCATTTTGGTTGGAATTTGTCCTTGTAGTCATGACTAAGGGTAACAATTGTTTTTTGTCCTGGTTACGTTGCAACGGGGATTCACGGTTGGAGGATTCGTGTTTGGTTCCTCCGATTGGGACTCCTACATATGAGCTCTGTTGTAAACATGGTGTGGGTCCTATTACGTATAATGAAGTATGGGTCCGTTATACCAAGAAAGATGGTGTCCTTAGTTGGCCACCGCATGGTAGTTTCGAAACAAAAATTCTAGATAATTTAGAAACGAAGTTGTTTAAGAGAAAAGCCCGGCCGGCAATGTTTGATTCTTTTCACGTATGGCGCAAAGAAGCCAAACAGAGAGAAATTAGGAAAACGAAGAAAGAACAGAAAGAGAAAGGGTTGACCTTGATGGAGTCTGCTAGGCAGCTGCATGTCAACGAGACCGAGAAAGCAATAGAGATAGAGAATAGAAAACACAATTTGGCGATTGATAAATGCTACCCTGCCTTGCCATCTTGTCCTGCTAAACCGATAGAGGACCCTGAAAAGGATCCTCTGTTATCTTATCTGTTGAGTTCACCTCCACCGTATGCACAGGGTATTACAGCACCACAGTTACTACCTGTTGTACAGCCAGCTGCTGGTCAGCATGGAATAGGTGCTCCACTTCCTTTGAATCCAGCTCCTGTCTTTCCCGTGATCAATGATCCTATGGCACCCCCTCTTCCTGGGTCGCCTATTCCGCCTTTGCCTATCGTTTCGCAAACTGCTTTACCTACTACTCCCACCATTACTACTTCATTTGCTTCAGCTGCCCTGTCCCCAAGCCCTGTCATTCTGACTCCGCTTTCCGTTCGTCGGAAGATAACCGACTCTGTAACTAATATCTTAACTCCTCTCTACAGGTCTTTAATTGGGACCCCCGTTTCTGACTCTATACAGAGACGTAGCCAGCTTCCTGGTCCCGAGGAACGAGACACGTTAGATTCGACAGCTCTTAGGTTGATGTCGAAAGCTGCGAAGTATGATGCACGAAGAGTGTTAGACACATTTATGCAATGGAATGAACCGACTCAACGTTATGTTTTTGACGTGATGTGTTCTCTTGTGCGTGAAGAATGGGAAGATGATGACTTAGATTCCGTCCCCTCGGATTTAATAAATATCCAGCAGAAATTCGCCGCAGGAATGGTGATAGGTTTAGAAGTAGGGAGAGCGATAGAATTGATTTTAGCCTATCGGGATGAGTCCCCTTTTAGGGCGACAAGAGACCCTGATGGTACACCGAAAACTAGGAAAAGACGAGGTCAATATCCGATGAGGGAAGTTCCACCGATATGGCGTGATGCAGTTCAAGCTGATGCGGCTCAGGGTATTTTAGCTGCTCCGGCACAATTCCAGAGAGTGTGGATACACATTCCTTGGAAAAGGGCTGAAGTACTAGCAGTAAAACAAGCATTACCAGACCCTCGTAAGAATCCTGCTGGTTATTACAAAGAATTAACGCAGACAGTCCAAGCGTGTATCATGAATTTGGCAGACATTGAAATGCTATTTGGTAATGTAGTACCACAGCCTATATGGGCTAAGATTCGGCAAGAGAACCACCCAGTCGCCTTAGGAGGTGATTGGCCAGCTATCATAGCGGCAGACACACAGCAGGTTGGCGAAGCTAAACCCGAACCACTGATTGCTGACTTACCTGGCAGAATAATTAATCTGATGAAAACGCTGATGCCAGCGTTACGAGTAAATTGGGATAAACTATCAGCATGCAAGCAAAAGAAGGACGAAAGCGTCTCTGACTTCTTCACTAGATTTGAAGAGACTTTCGTAGACCTCAGTGGGCAAGATATGAGTACCGAGGGAGGTCAGAGATTGTTTGTTGACAAGTTCGTGTTTAATTTACTACCTGAGCTTAGTAACAAGTTAAAGGATTCTGAAAGTGCATGGGCAGTGTCGACGACAGCACAGATACTTGCAACTGCACAGTATTATGAGAATAGAGAGAAAGAAGAAAAGGAAAAGTCAGAAAAGAAAACGAAAGATTTAAAAACCAAAGTCCTTTTGCAACAGGCATATCCGCCTCGTTCAAATCAGTCAGATTCACAGCAGCGACCCCAGTTTCAACAGCAGCCACAATTCCAGCAAGGGACGGCCCAGAGATTTAATTATAGTGTTCCCCGACAACAGTTAGCATGGAATCAGTGTGCCTATTGTAAAAAGGAGGGTCATTATAAGAATGAGTGTCCAGTACTACACTCACAAACTAGTGGTGTCCCAGCACAGAGAGGTCATGTTGGGTTTATGCAAGCTCCTAGAGGTAGAGGACGTGGTACAATGACACCACAGGCTGATCGCCAATCGAATTATTTCGACCAGCGAAATGTACAACCTACGCAGCCAGGTAGATCTCCGCAGTACCATGTTGAAGATTACTACGATCATAATGAAGAGATTCATAGAAGCGAGCAATAGGACAGCCGCAGGCAGAGAGAGGGAGTAGTATCAGTTCCAGTTGATCAGAGTGGACCTTATGTCGCAGTAGCTACCTCAGGCATGGTCGAACCGTTTCTGTTGGATACTGGTGCGGCAAAAAGCTCAATCATGCATGCGAAACTCCCTGGCGCACCTTTGTCCGGCTTAACGAACACTTCAGTAGGTTTCTCAGGCGCCCCTGTTCACAATCCTGTGTCCAATCCTTTATCTATCTCTGTTGGGCCATGCAAGTTAGAAGCACCCCTTATCCTAACTACTGGTTGTAATGAGAATCTCCTTGGTTTAGACCTGTTGAAACGCCTGCATGCGACACTGTACTGTTCTCCTTCGGGGGTACAGCTCACATTAGGCAAAAGAGTAATCTCTCCGATGTACATGTCGATGGACAAGCTCCCACCGGAGCTACGTTCTCTCCCTGATACTCTTTGGGCGACTGGTCCAAACGATGTAGGCCTCTTGGAAATTCCCCCTTACGTGGTAAGTCTGAAAGCTAATGTTAAATTTCCACTAATCCCACAGTATCGGATTTCAAATGAAGGTGAACAAGCACTCTTGCTGATTGTGAAAGACTTGATACAGAAAGACGTGATTGAGGAAACTAGAGGAAACGTCTGCAATAGTCCTGTCCTGCCGATTTTGAAACGCACTGACCCTTCCAAACCTCCAATCTACAGATTTGTAATTGACCTCAGAGAGGTAAATAAAATTGTGATTCCACAGTTCCCAGTGGTACCAGATATCACCGGATTGTTAACGTTGATTCCTGCATCGGCATCATGGTTTACGGTGATCGACTTGAAAAATGCATTTTTCAGCATTCCGATAGCAGAAGAAAGTAGAGATATTTTTGGTTTCTCCTTAGGAGGACGCAGTTTCAGATTCAAACGCGCTCCACAAGGTTATTGTGAAAGCCCTTCAATTTATAGCCAAGCATTAAAAAGCCAATTAGACGCTCTTGTACTTCCTCATGGTGTTGCTCTGATCCAATATGTAGACGATCTTCTACTGGCTGCTGATGACAAGGAAACTTGCAAAGCAGCTACAATTTCTTTATTGCGTCACTTGTCAGACCTACATCACAAGGTGTCACCTTCTAAACTACAATATTGTTGCCAAGAAGTGACCTACTTAGGTCATCTTTTGTCAAAGGAGGGAAGAAGGTTGACCCCAGAGAGAATCAAAGCAATTTCGCAGATGACTGTACCAAGCACACAAAGAGAAGTGCGTGCGTTTTTGGGTATTACGTCATACTGTAGGCAATGGATCCCAAATTTTTCTCTCATGGCGAAACCATTGGTAGCCCTGACTGGAAAAGGTGTCCCAAGCCCTTTTCCATGGTCTGATGAATGTCAACAGAGCTTCTCCGACTTGCGTAATGCGCTGTGTTCAGCTCCTGTGTTGGGAACTCCTGACTACAGTAAGCCGTTTACTCTATATGTCCACGAAAGAGAAGGTTGTGCATTGAGCGTATTAACGCAACAATTTGGCGACAAACAGCGGCCTTGTGCATATTTTTCATCCACGTTAGATCCGGTAGCCAGAGCATTGCCAAGTTGTTTAAGAGCCACGGCAGCAGCCGCAGTGTCTATTCGACAGTCTGCCGGATTAGTCATGAACAACATGCTAGTAGTTATAGTTCCACATGCTGTGGATACACTCATGAATCGAACAAAAACTCAGCACCTCACCAGTGCTAGATTATCAGGCTACGAGCTGACACTATTGGCAAGTCATATTCAGATCAAGCGATGCAACATATTGAATCCAGCAACACTGTTGCCGACTACTCAGGAGTCGAGTGATTCAGAGCCCCATGATTGTTGTTTCAGAACTGAAGAAGAGACAAAAGGTAGAATTGATTTAAAGGATACTCCGTTATCAGACCCAGACGGCACGTTATATGTCGATGGGTCCTGCTTTAAACTCCAGAATGGTGATGTGACGGCCGCGTATGCAGTTACGACTTTGAGTACGATTGTTGAGGCTGCAAGAGTGAGTCAGAATTCTGCCCAAGCAGCAGAATTAATTGCATTGACAAGAGCGTGTGTTTTAGCTGAGGGAAAGAGAGTGAATGTGTTTACTGACAGCCAGTACGCCTTCGGCGTTGCACATAGTTTTGGGCGTCTCTGGAAAGAAAGAGGTTTTCTCACGTCTCATGGAACTAAGATCCAACATGGACAGCTAGTCAGCGATCTATTGGAATCCCTGACCCTACCGAATGAAGTTGCGATTGTGAAGTGCAGTGCACATCGAAAGATTACAGATGATGTTGGCCGAGGGAATGCATTTGCCGATGAGGTTGCCAAAGAGACGGCCAATAACATGACGAGCCGAATGTATGTTGCAACGTCTGCAAGATGGATTGCTGAATCAGGAATGTGTGAGAGTACGATTGACAGTGTGAAAGCAATCCAAAATGAGGCAACTGAAAATGAGAAGAATGAATGGAAGGAGAAAACGGGTAAAATGGATCCAAGTGGATGTTGGATTGATCTGTCTGAGCAGCAACGTTGGATGTTACCCAATGCGTATGTACTTGCAGTAGTCACGATGGCACATGGAGCGGCGCACATCAGTTCGAAAGGGATCTGTAAAATGTTAGCTCCAGTATGGAAGAACGATGGAATTACTAAGTGTGCGGAAAGAGTGGTGAAAAACTGCATGGTATGCCTGATGCATAAACCTGGTAAGGGAACCCCAACCCCAACTGGTCATTTTGCTCCCCCTTCTTGTCCCTTTGAAGTGATTCAATTGGACTATATCCACATGGACAGGTGTAACAATCTTAAGTATGTCCTAGTGGTAGTATGTGCCTTTTCAAGATGGATTGAGGCATACCCACTAAAGGATAACACTGCCATGTCCACTGCCAAAATCCTCCTCAAAGAATACTTCCCTAGGTATGGTATGCCACGGATTGTTTGGTCAGACAACGGAAGTGAGTTTGTAGGGAAAGTTATGAAGAGTGTGTGTGCAGGTCTAGGAATTGTACAAAAATTCCACAGTGCGAATCATCCACAGTCAGCAGGTTTGGTGGAAGGATACAATGGCACCCTGAAACTGAAACTTGCGAAAATTCAAGCTTCCACTGGTCTCTCTTGGCCAGACGCACTGCCTCTAGCTTTACTGTCCACCAGAGCGACTGTACACTCTCGAGTAGGGCTTAGCCCATATGAGATTGTGTTCGGTCGTCCTGCTAATGTTTGGGGAGTCCCTAGGCCAAAGGAATTCAAACAGATCGAATACCCAATGTTGATTGATTACCTTTATGACTTGACTGCTAAACTAAGCCTTATTCATCAACAGGTATTCGAATCCTTGCCTAAACTGCCGGAGAGTCCAGGTCATACGTTGAAACCCGGCGACCAGGTGGTAGTGCGGAACTTTGAACGCACTCAAAACCTTCAGCCAAGATTCGTGGGCCCGTTTCAGGTCCTCCTCGTAACCAGAACTGCAGTACGGCTAGCTGGAAGGAAGAATTGGGTGCACGCCAGCCACACAAAGCGTGTCCCTCTTCCACTCCACTATGACAACTGGGTTAGACGAGGAATTGGTGTGTCCGAAACAGAACCTGTTCCTAGGCACATCCCTTTCAGTGATGCAGAGTACCTAACGGACCATCCACGAACCGAAACGCAGAACTTTGGCACCTCAGCAGAAACCGCTCCTTTGAATCCTGAACCAAGTATTGCACAAAGTGAACACTTGTCTCCTGTGGAATCGAACATTTCTGCACCTGTGGACCAGCTATTTCAAGACCAAACAAGACCCGGAAAGTACAGATATAATCTACGTTCTCATGTTATGAACTAATGACATTGTATTATTGCCCTTCTGTTTAAAGACTGTAAAACTGTTTTGATCATACTGCATTCCAGTCAATCAGGAAGTTTGCTAGAATTTTTATTTTTTATTTTTGTTTCTTTCACCTTGCCATCTGGGTTACCGTAGGGTCGTAACGTGTGCCTTGTTTTAATTTACAGGGAATCAGACATTAGGTTGGTTTCTTCTGTTTGTCTTGGGAACTCCCAGGATAAACAGAGGTAAGTTTCTAACAGGTACAAACCATCCGTTGCGAACGGTTGTAGAAGATGGAGCTTCCTGAATTACGACGGGTTAAAGTCATAAATGTGCACAAGACAAAATTATATGACATATTGTATAGTAAATGTTTCCTAATGCAATGTGCCCTAACACTTCTGATTGTTTTTATAACTCTAGTAGGCGGAATTATCTTTGGTATTCAATTGATCTTTGCACCTGTTACATCCACAGTATCTCCCCATATTTCTGTTTCCCCAACTATTGGTACTATTCACTCTTTCCACCCTTTTCCTGCTCACGAGCAAGCTCGACGCTCTGAGTTTATAAACAACACTTTCATTCAGCTCTTGCATCAACATCAACTAGTGGTTAACACAACAAACTGCTAGGTATGTGGCCTGATACCACATACCATGGACAAGGGCATCCCTTATTTGGTTCTGCCTTTCAGTTATAATGGATCATTCTGGGCATTTCAGACCATGTTCGCCTCTGCTCTAGAGACCTACCCTCCACGACCTCCGCGTTCCACCCGGTATAACTCTGCTAATAGAGCCTTGGTAAAAGGAATCACTGATATGGTGAGAGATGTCACTAATACTCCGTACATTCCCAAGGATGAGTTGCGAGTTTACATGGGGTGGAACATTACAGAATATGGCATTACTCTGGGTGAGAACAAACGTAAGAGCTCAACTCCGATCTGGGTCGTACCCCACCAAGGTCAGGTCTGTTTGCAAGGGAATGGGAGGAATCCGAAGGCTCGACTGGGGAAGAGTGACTGCATTGAAACATACGTGTTCCCGTCACAATCTTCCCCTGCATTCTTAGCCGCTAAGGGTACCTATTTTGTTTGTCAAGACAGAGCATATACATGGCTGCCCGCTGACTTCTCAGGTTCATGTTATATCGCTCAATTGTTACCTCCGACATACACTGCTGCACCGGATTATCACAAAACGAGAGTTGTGAGAGGTGTATTCAGTAAAGAGGATACTGCTGGCCAAGAAGCAGGAGACTTTTTCAAAGGTTTCCTCCCGTTCTGGGGGCCTATGGTCAACAGTAGAAACCTGCGTCAACTAACACGAGTAGTTGAATCCACCATTATTGAAACTACAGGTGCCCTTAGTAACCTGACAGCTGAGCTTCAAGCGGATCGCCTCATGACATTACAGAACCGTATGGTTCTTGACGTGTTACTTGCAGATCGAGGTGGGGTATGCAAAATGATCCAATCAAGTTGCTGTGTTTTTATCCCAGATAATGCGCCAACAGTATACAAGGCCATCTCTAAGTTACACAAAATCTCCGACTCCATTCACGTAGAGGAAGGTGACTGGTCACTAATGGGATGGTTCTGGAACCTGTTATCTGCATGGGGGTGGAAGGTTCTAATGGTCATTGGTGTTACGTTAGTATTTTTATTCTCGTGCTGTCTCATTATTCAGTGTGGCCCTGCCTTATGTAGCGTTTGTGTTTCATCATGCGTAAGAAGACCACCTGCTTTCAGAGATACGCCACAGGATAGAGTAATGCTACAACAACATATCAGTGACCTGATGAATATAGAACTGGACTCTGACATAGAGTGAGTTGTTGCCTATGTAAGGGCAAAAGGACGGTCTGAGGTTCTGTAGCGATCCGAACCCGTAAATTCGGTATCATAGTACTGACACGAATTTGGTACCAATGAACCGCAAACGATCCATTGTATACGTGACAGTGTTTTCGCTGCGCAACTAGCACGAATTCACTGGAAACTAGGGCATTCTCTCTAAAAGTCACGGCATCCATTTTAGTTACGGCATCCATCTTGTTTCTTGCCCTCACATAGTCAATGAACGGACGATGACCCCGGCAGAGTCACCTTGTTAAGGACACGTAAGCTCGAGCCCCGAGAAAGGCTGACGCTACATGACTAGGCAGAATCAAGCTGCCTCCCTTGCCTGAGGCCAGTCCTGCTATACTGGTTCTCGTGTCCGTTGTCCTGACTGAAAGGCCAAAGACGATTGCCCTGCCCGTTTATGATCCATAAACACCTCTTATCCTACATTTCAATCCTTTGCACCTGGCTCTGCTCCTTTCTTTCTGGGCTTTTACAATGGGGAGGTTACGATTTTTATGATGGGGAGGATCAAGTAGAGAATGAAAAACTGTCGAGAGGACCTGATTGAATACCGAAAACCCACAACTAATCATTGTTTGATATTTATTTATTGTCTGTTTGGGATACCGGGTTAGGCATGAGAAATATTCTTGTAATGTTGCCCCAAGACATTTTTCTTGTATTTAAGAAACAACCCACTTAATGCAATTTGAACAGCCTCGTAGATTCTGCCTCTGTGTGGTTCCTATGATTTCTGTATCCCTGCAGTAAATAAACCTTGGTCTTTGACGCCGCCATCGAGAAGCCCGTGTCTCTGTTATTTGTGCACCGAGACAGGAGGAACTCAGGGGTCTTCGGGTGTTGTTTCCCTGACACCTCTGGACTCTTAAAAGTCCAGAACCTCACAAGGCGCATATCGCATAGCACGCGCTAGTGCCTGTGCTATCTCGCTCTCTCCAATGAATCTGTCATTGCGCACAATGTATTGCATATTATATTTCACGCCTGGTTCATCTTATATCACACTTTTTGGTGCATAGTTTATACCATACACTATATCTAGTTTTCATTTTCAATTGTGCTCTCAGGACTATGTTCTATATAACACTGTGTTCCCCTACCCTTTTCACGGGCATTACATTTTGCGATAGGGGGTGGAGGGTCAGGGGGTTTTTCTGCCAGTGAGCCCGGAGTCACAGTCACAAACGTCCTCTTCTTCCTGAATAAAAGTGAGATTATGCTGCATACTTGTTCATATTTTAAGTAATTCGCACAGACACACGTTTTAAAAACAATAAAGTTCCTAATACCCGCCTTCTCTGAACAGTTAGCTTGCTGCCCCATCCCCCTCCTCCCTATCCTCTGTTGTGTGAATCCATGGACTAGCCTCCTCCCTCCTGCCATGCATGGTCTGATGTGCTGCCACTGCCCTCAATTTAGTATGAGGTACCAGTCCACTCCTCCTGCCCTCCATTGCCCAATTCTATGCCCCATCATTGACCTCCGGCTTAAACTCTGTGCTTAGCTTGCTGCCGCTATTCTCCTTCCCCCTGCCCTCCGATGTCTTTGTGCATGCCCCTGCTCCATCCTTTTTGCCCACCATGTTCCATGGACCTGCCACTCCTATCTACTCTGAGTGTTCTGTTGAGCTGCCACTCCCCTCCCACCTGCCTAGCATTGTCAGATGACTGTAACCTGTCCCTGCCACCTCTACCCTGTCTGTCCACATGCCATGCCCCTATCCTCTTCCTCCTGTCCTACATGGTCCATTGTACTGCCACACCCTTCTGCCCTCCCTGGTCTGTTGTGCTGCAACTGCTCCTCCTGCCTGCCCCGTGCGGTCTGTTGTGAGGCCCCTTCCCCTGAACTTTCTTGTCTGTGCACAGGTCCTGACCCTCCCTTCTATCCTCCATCGTCCTTTGTGCATGCCCCTGCACCCTCCTTCTTGCCCATCATAGCCATTGTGCTACCACTAACCCTCCCACTAGCCATGCATGGTCTTCTGTGCTGCCATGGCCCCTCTCACCTTCCCTGTGTGGTCAGTTAGCTGCCCCTGAACCCCTCCCACCTTCCCTCCATGGTCTGTGTGTATGCCATCACAGTCTCACTGTTGCTCTTCATGGTGTGTCTTGCTTCTAGTGCCCATCCTGCCTGACCTCCATGGCTATCTTGCTGCTCCTGCCCTGCCCCTTGCCCCCAGCCCTCTGTTTACATGTGCAGACCCCTACTCCCTCCCTCCTGGCTTGTCTGTTCCATTGTAATGCCCCTGATCCATCCCTCCTGCCCTTTATGGTCTGTTATGCTGCAGCTTTCTCTCCTGTCTGTCCATTATGGTCCTGCCTCTTGCCCCTCTGTTCTCTGTTGTCCATGTGCATGGTCCTGTCCCCTCCCTCTTGCTTCCTATGGATTGTTGTGCTGCACTCCCATCCCGCATGCCCTGTGTGGTGTATTGTGCTGCTTCAAACCCTGATGCCTGCCCTGCAGGGTCAGTTTGGTGCACCTCTCCATGTCCCTCCTGTCCTCTGTTATCCAAGTCCATGTCCCTACCCCATTTCCTTCCATGATCCAATGTACCATACTTGCGAACATTTTGAACTTGGTAAGAGGGAGATTTTGAAAAAAAACTGGGGTATTGATTTTACCCTTTCAGTTACATTGAAAAAGAGGAGCTTGTAGACAGGAGACAGATAAAATAAAGCCCATTTGAGCTTAAAAACATTGGACGTTTCCTGGCTGAAACGGGTCTGTTGGTATGTATGGTTGTACTACCACTGCCTCTTCCTTCTGCCCACAATAGTCTATTATATTGCCACAGCCTCTCTTGCCAGTCCAGTAGTGTTGGTTTGTTGCCTCTGCCCCCCTTTCCACTGCCCTCCATAGTCTGTTGTGCTGCCACTGCCCTTCCTGCCTGCCCAGTGTGGTCAAATTGTTGCCTCTGCACTCTCCTACCTGCCTTCAATTTTCAGAGTCCGTGCCCCTGGCCTCTGCCTCTCAACAGTATCCCAATGAACAACTAGATTGCTAACATTCTATATTTATTACAAAAGTGTGGAACGCCTGACGTCATCTTGATGTAATCAAAACTGTAATACCTAGAGTATTTCCTTTAGAAATTACATATATGAGAGGGTCTTATTTGCATCAAAATTATGGTTAGTGCTCTAAAAAACTAAAATGAGGACATATTTTCTGAGTTTTCAAATAGCGACAAAGAACTTTTAAAATATTTGTAATCTTTATGTTTTTTTATCCAGTTGACCACTTGATTAAATGTTGCACCTTGGCGAGAGGATGTGGTGCTACTTCCAGAGCTGCAGACTTTGCAACTGGGGAACCAGGTTGAAGTTTCTGCTTCAGCTCAACATTCTGTCATTGTGGTCAAATCACTTAATCTCCCCATGTCTACAACCAAAATGAATTTGATCTTGTGTGATGTAACCAATGCTCATGTAAAGCATTCCAATACCTGACAAGTCTGCACTATATAAAACTGCAAATACACAAAAAATAAGTGTTTTGCACACTTCTGTCATTGGGCTACATGTGGGCTACATCTGGGTGATATTTGTGCTGCATTTAGGCTCTTTTGTGTCTGGTGGCCATCTTGGGAGATTTATTTGTTATGAAGTTTCCTAATTTCCTCATTTACTGCAGTCTCCTCAGTAGGAAATGCTTTCAGTTTTTTACTTTGATTCCATCAAGAAGGTATTCAGATATGTCACACATTTGCCATAAATTCTGAATGTTAGCACTCTAGTTGCTCATTAGATCACTGTAGTAAAGCTACTGCTCACCACGGAAGTCTGCTGCTGGTATTAAAAGTGCATGTTTCAGTCTGCATTTCAGAATTTTTTAATGGAATAGAAGAGGATTTGAGAAGTCACTCAAAATGTGCCCTAATTTTTCTTTCTTCAGCACTAATCATAATTTCTATGGCAAAATGAACCCCCTCATTGTGTTCCTTTTTAAATTAAATGTTTTAAGTGTTACCAGTTTATTCCAATCAAGATGGCTTCAGGTGTGCCATACTTTTGTCATAAGTAAGACAGTAAGCGCTCTAGTTGTTCTTAAGAACACTCTGGGACATTCTGTCATTAGGCTATACATGGGCTACATCTGGGTGATATTTGGACTACATTTGGGCTCTTTTGTCTCTGGTGGCCATCTTGGGAGATTTATTTTTTATGAAGTTTCCTAATTTCCTCATTTACTGCAGTCTCCTCAGTGGGAATACTTTCAGTTTTTTATTTTGGTTCCATCAAGAAGGCATTCAGATGTGTCACACATTTGCCACAAATTCTGAATGTTAGCACTCTAGTTGCTCTTTAGATCACTGTAGTAAAACTACTGCTCACCAGGGAAGTCTGCTGCTGGTATTGAAAGTGCATGTTTCAGTCTGCATGTCAAAATTGTTTAATGAAATAGAAGAGGATTTGAGAAGTCACTCAAAATGTGCCCTAATTTTTCTTTCTGCAGCACTAATCATACTTTCTATGGCAAAATGAACCCCCTCATTTTGTTCCTTTTTAAATTAAATATTTTAAGAATTACCACTTTATTCCAACCAAGATGGCTTCAGGTGTGCCATACGTTTGTCATAAGTAGGACTGTTAGCGCTCTAGTTGTTCTTTAGAACACTCTGGGAAGCTGCGGTAGGACACAAAGGAATCAACTGACAGTCTCTGCCCTTGTTGGATGTACATGTTTTACTGAGAATGTCAGACTTCATTCTTACATGACTGAGAAAGATAATGTGAATTTACAGAAAATATGCTCTCAGTTAGCTTATAGATCACCTTCCAAACCTCTGTGGGAAAAGCATGAGAAAATAGTTTTCTCTCAAACATGATTCATGATATCACAGCAGAAGGCTTTTTCACATGGTAAAATCACCTTAGAACACACCACAATTCCTAAAATGAGTATGGTACCATCAACAAATGATTTATAATGTAACTAAAGTCTTAAAACCTTCTATTAACTGCAATGCTTTTTAATGAGATGCTTTCATGTATATTGGTCCCAAGATGGCTGCCAACACTTCTTGGATGAAGTGCTGACAGCCAATCAGATCTCACAATGAGATGTGTGGTTAGGCTTCGCCCAGATATATATGTGATTTTACTTTTGATTGTCTCAGGAACTACTGAACGGATTTACACCATTTAAGCAAAAGGCACATGCCTGACCTGAGGACTACCTCTTTGCCAAATTTCAAGTAATTCTGTTCAGCCGTTCGGGCTGTACCTTCGACTAAAGGTCCTATGGGAAAATGCATGGGGAAAACGCGTTTTGGGACCCCCCTTTTTTCTCAGTCCCCACTTGACGAATCACCCCGAGACTTTCAGGGTAGGAGCTGAGCGGAGCGCCACATTAGTTTTGAAAATTTCACGAAGATAAGTCAACCGGCGCCAAAGTTATTCAATATAGAATTTTCAGATTTCCTATGGGAACTCGGTCCTAACTATAACTATCTACTGGCGACCGCCAGTAGATAATATATATATATATATATATATATATATATATATATATATATATATATATATATATATATATATATATATATATATTACCTACTGGCGGTCGCCAGTAGGTAGTTATAGTTAGGACCCCTTTTCCATAGGAAAACCTCAACATTCTATTTTGAATATCTTTGGCGCCGGTTGATGAATCCTCGCGAATTTCTCAAAATAGGTGGGGCGCTACGCTCCGCTCCTACCCTGAAAGTCTCGGGGGGATTCGTCAAGCGGGGGCTGAGATAAAAGGGGGGTCCCAAAACGCGTTTTTCCCATGCATTTTTCCATAGGACCTTTAGAACGAGCTACAGCCCGAACGGCTGAACAGAATTACTAGAAATTTGGCAGAGAGGTAGTCCCTAGGTCAAGGAAGTGCCTTTTGTAGGTTTGGTGTAAATCTGTTCAGTAGATTCTGAGAAAATAGCCTTTAAATCAATATATATATCTGAGCCCGCTTACGGTACGCTTACCGTACGCTTACCGTAACCTACGGTGGCGTGCGCGAGCGCGATTCTGATTGGCTCTTAGATCTTAGTAAACATTCGAATCGGCCGAAACCAGGAAGCGGCGTCCGCCATTTTGTCTCTCGCACTGAGTGTTGTTTATCAAACATGATGGCCAAAAACATGTTACTGGGCTGTTATGACAACTCCCTCCCACATAGTCATGTTGAGGGAGTCCCCAAACATCCCCCAAGAGCAAAAACGGTTTTATTTTTTTTTCGGCAATTTCGCCGAGTACGCTTACCGTACGCTTACCGTAAGCGTACGGTAAAAAAAAAAAAAAAAAAAAACACTATCCACACTTACCCCACCCCCTGTGCTTTTGGTGGCCGTAGGCCACCAAATGTACAGGGCTTATTAATAGGTAAAAAAAATTAAATTTTGGCAACATGAAATTATAAAATCGAAATAAAAAAAACACTATCCACATTGACCCCACCCCCTGTGCTTTTGGTGGCCGAAGGCCACCAAATGTACAGGGCTTATTAAAGTTGATAAAAACCGTGCACGGAACGAACTGCGTTAAGTGGGCGCGCACGCCTCGAATGGCGTAAAGTAACTTAGCATTTAAAAAACCGTACAAATTCACTGAAAAAACCATAGGTTTCACACACGTTATAGTTAGGAATTAACATTTAAAAAACCTTGCAAATTCACTGAAAAAACCATAGGTTTCACACATGTTATAGTTAGCGGAAATTTTACTGATAAAAAACCAGTGAAATTGCCCCGTTATAGTTAGTGCTGGCAACTATAACTCACGCGACCGCAATCTTCTGCTGATGACATATGTGTCTTTATGAAAAAAAAATATTTGTAATATATGTATAGCTAAAAATGTATGGAAGAAGACATGGGCAAATAAGTGTCTAAATACAGTATTAGCATCAGCAGAGGATTGCGGTCGCGTGAGTTATAGTTGTCAGCACTAACTATAACGGGGCAATTTCACTGGTTTTTTATCAGTAAAATTTCCGCTAACTATAACATGTGTGAAACCTATGGTTTTTTCAGTGAATATATATATATATACACACACATATACCACTCACTCACTCTACACCAACTCATAGGGCCACACACTTACTCATGCAGCTACTCACACACCTATGTTTTAAACCATACAATACTCATGCAGCCTTTCCTCACCCATACAACCTCTTAGCACACCATACATTCACCCATTTAAATTGTAATACACCGCCTTACATACCCACACAACCACTTACATGCCCATTCATACATCCATGCAACCCACTTGCACACCCACTCACTTACCCATAGAACTAATTACACAGACAGTCACTCTCCAATCCAGCCAGCTACACACAATGACAATGACACTTTTTTGTGTGATTAGTAAAAACCAATACAAAAGAACGATCAATATAAAAGAAATAGTTAAAATAGAATAATATACATACAATTCTTAAAAAACCACCATTTGGTGGTTTTGTTTTATAAAATGAAATAGTATTAGTCCTTTAGATGCCCCAAAGCAAACTTTCGGTGGGGGTTAGACTGCGTGGGTCCCTCATCCAGATAGTTTCCACGTGGTGCCAAGTTTGACCTGTCCATAAGAGCTTGGCTGGCGTGATAGATGAACTTAGCAAAATTGGCCATATGCTTCACTGTGTCCAGCAAATATATCTGTTGAACGGCCTCATTTGCCGTCCATTTGCCCAGTTGGAGGAGAATGGGCCTTAGGTAGATTCGACGTACTGGCAACAGGGCAGGACATCATAGCAGCATGTGAGCCAGCGATTCACGCTTGTAATAGCAGAGGCGACACTCCGTAATGGCTGGTTTTACTTTCACTGAGGGGTACAGATATTTTAGGGGGAGCGAATGTAGTCTGGCTGCTAGAATCTATGTAGGGCTTGCCTCCCCACTGGCTGTGTGAGATGTGGTTTAAGGCCATATGATACATGAGGGTACCTTTGGGTCTCGTGGAAGCTTCTAGCTGTCAGAGCTTCGATGTCCAATATACGAGAGCATGATCTTACTTGCTTTTTTATTGATGTTTTAATGGTGGCATACTTGATTATATTGGGGTCCCAGTTCTCTATGGCTAATTTCAACAGTTCTTTGGCTGAGGCCAGGCCGGTTAAACACGGGTTGCCAGGTTGTTGGAAAATTTTGTTTATAAGTCTTCAATGAATTCTCTGGGGCCACAGTTGTTAGATAAAAGTATTTTGCCAAACTCGCCAGTTTTTCCAAGGATTGTCGATTAAGGTTGAATTCCAGGCAAATTAAAGTATTCCTAGTGCATGCTGGAAGACAAAATAGCTTTTTATAAGTTGCACAGTGGATCTTTTCAAGGTCCTACGTGAATTTGCCTGGAAACGCCTGTATTACATAATTAAGGGAAGGTAATAATTTTTCCCTCAAGACTCGTTGAATGGCCGTAGTTGTTGGGCTTTCTAAAATGGCATGAAGTTTACAGATGGTGTAGCGAACCATTTTTCCTTTCTGCTGGAGCTTGTGGCGATGGACCTGTGAGCGGCCAGTTTCACTGAACCAGATTCCGAGGTAGTTGTACGTTTGTGTACTGTTCAATGTTAGTGGGCCCAAACTCCATTTCATCAATTTATTTTTCAGATGGCGTCCAAAGATCACTATCTTGGATTTCGTTGGGTTTGCAACCAGCTTGTTTTTAGCATTATACTGTGAGAGTGCTGTTAAAGCTTTTTGGAGACCGACTTTGGTGTGGTCCAAAAGGACCAAGTCATCTGCATATTGCATCAGCTGCACCTTGATTCTTCGAATCCTTGGAGTCGCTAAAGTGGCTCCATGCAGAGTGCTACCCAAGTCTGCTGTATATAAATTGAAGAACAGCGGGGCAAGGAAACAGCCCTGCTTTAACCCGTGGTCTGTGATGATTTTTGAAGTAGCAGATTCACATGGGAGTTTAACTCTTACCCAAGTTTGAGAGTACAGTGATCTGATGGCCTTTAGCAGTTTTGGGCAGATGTTCCAACTGGCTATTTTCTTCCATAGGATGTTACGATATACCCCATCGAATACTGCTGTATAGTCGATGAAGCAAGCAAAAAGCGGCTGATTGCTGTGAGCCATCGTTTGATGTACCAAGTATGATAGGGCAATGATGTTATCTAAGGGGGAAGCTCCTGCTCGGAACACGGTCTGGTAGAAAGGGAGCAGATCTTCCTTGCTGACCCAGTCTGTTAGTTTGTTCAGGAGAGTTCTTGCATAAGCCTTGCCCTCAATGTCCAATAAGGCACTCATGCGATAGTTCCTAGGGTCAGTGCTTGGCCCTTTTTTGTAAATTGGATGTAGTAGTGATCCTCTCCAGGAATCTGGGACATCCTCCAAGAGCCTACTCTCTGCATACAACTGTGCCAGATTTTCAGTCCAGAAGTTGATGTCCTCCCTGAAGAAGGAACCGGACAAGCCATTAGGGCCAGGGGCTCGGTTATGGCATATTTTTTTTTTAAATAATTCGTATCGCCTGTTTTCCTGAGGGGGTATAAATGGCCAAAACATCCATGGATTCAGTTGTCACTTTACTTGGTCGTTCCCCAAGAGTTGTTGTTCTTTCTGTTATTTTTATCTTCGAGTCATCGGTGTAGAGGGTTTTTACATGGGCTGTCCAAGTGCTTGCGTCAAGTGGCTTCTCTCTGTTGGAGGTCCCGTGAATTACCTTATTTAAATATTGCCAGAATTCTTGAGATTTGCTGGGTGCAAGCAGCTCAAATATCTTCAGCCATTTTGCCTCTGTGAGTTCACGTTTTACCTGCCAGACCAGTTTTGAGTGGCTCTTAGCCGCTAGTTTTAATTCTTTTTTTGCAGAGTCGGATCTAGTTGCTCGATAAACCCTGCGTTTGAAGTTCAGTTGTCTGGAGGATTTCTTAATTGCTGGTTGATGTCCCAATTTATATGCGGAGTTAACATAGGTTCTATGGATGTTGCTCCCCCGAAGCTGAGATGCCAAATCGTAGGCGAGTGAGCCCCATTCCCCTATACGACCCTTGTCATTAAGGCCTGTCTGCCAGCCTTTCCATGTGACTTTCCATGAGGCAAACTTATGACTCGGGAGCGGCCCATTTTATTATTCTAAGGACTCTATATAGCTCTTCTCCCTTTGTTGCCCTAATGCAGTATTTTCCCAGTAATGGACAACTCTAAGGTTAGAGCAGCATGGTCACTTTCGTTCCGGGGTTGGACCGCATAATTTAACATATGTTTTTGTAGATTTTCACTTAATAGAATATAATTTATTGTGGTCTGGTTGTGATAGGTGGGTACTATCAATGCTGTTGGGTTGGCTTTTGTAGTTAAAGAATGTGTTGTTACCAGGTTATATGCCTACATTAGCGCATTGAATCTTACGGTGCTCCCATTGGGGTGCTTTTCAGGTGCTTTTAGCCCTATGTCATGCGTGTTAAAGTCATCAAGAATGATGGAATCCATGCCTGCATACTGTAATAGCAGAGATTCAATCTCGTTTAACAGCCATGTAAGTTTGTCTTTCGAGCCCGGCCCTTGGCAGTTGAAATAGACATTGATTAGAAGTATATATATTGGGCCGTCTGTCGTGTTCAAGCCTTTCAACGTGCCAGCCAAAAGCATATCTGATGAATTCTTTATTACTGAAAAGTGAACGTTCAGTGATGTATATTGAAATGCCCCCTGATGGTCTCCCGAAAATTTTGCTTTTATTTGCGGGTTTGATATATTCAGCATAGTCCCCTATTGGTGTTGAAGAAATGGCCCATGTTTCCTGGGTGCAGATTATATCTGTTCCTGTAAGAAATGTAATTGCCCCTGGACTTTGCAAAACTTTATGTATCCCTGCAACGTTCCAGGTCATTATATTTATCGTTTGATTGTTCTCAGTGGGGCTACTTTGCTGAACACGGCCGATGTTTAAGGCATAGGTGGTCTTTGATGGTATCAATTGATTGCCCAATAAGGATCTAAGGTTAGGAGCTAGAGCTAGAGTTTAAAGCCAGTGGGAGCCAGGACCAATCTGTGATGCTGTTCCCCTTGGTTGAACATGAGTGATTACCTCCATCTACATGTTTAGTGATTTGAATTGAATTATCGCTCTGCTGTGTTGCCTGTGTGCCACCGATAAAGCTATGTAAAATCGATTCAGTATTTAATAAGGTTGGGTGTTTGCTGTTCATCCATTTCTGTCTATTCAGATCTTGTTCTCCCTGTTGGGCGCATGGCACTTTATTTTTCAAAATCTCTGGATATTTGGTGACAGGTGGGGGCTTGAGTTTTATGCCCAAGTTGTCCAGTTGTATTTTGTACCCTCTCAAAATGTCTGCCATGATCGAGTTGGAGAAAGTTATCTCAGTTGTTTCATTTAATTCACTTGGCCTTGGACCAGAAAAAGCCACAGACTCAATATCAGTTATTTTGAGGTTTTCCAGACCCGTGTGATTCTTTATCGCAGCCCATGACTGTCTCACTCTGTGCCATGTGTAGCATCTTTTAAATGAATTGGGGGTTTGGGAGGTTGGCATTGTATGGCCGTTAAGGCATTCTACGTTTGTCTCCTGACTTGTGAAGATGCAATAAACACATCTCCAAGTTTACAACTTCAATCAGCGTGTTTTCTGTGAACTGAACTTTCCTACAGTTTCCTCAGTTGAGGATGTCCCAATTCCCCTGCGAGGTGTATTCGGGATATAACAAAACTTTCAGATTTTCTTGGCCTGTGGCGTGGACCTGGGGGGGGGGATATGACTAAGTTGGAAGGAACCTTGGTAGTTTCCAGGGGCTCTGTTAAATTTCGAGTTGGATTTTCATGGATTGCAAGTCCCCCCCGGTCCAATTTGTGCTTGAGATGCAGAGTTGCAAATCACTCCTGAGGTTGGAAGTGCGGCCTGGCGGGGATGGACTGTCATTAAGACTTACTTGGGTGATTTTACTCTCCCGTTGGTCATTAAATGTGTTTGCAAATTGTAGGTGTTTCAGAGATAATTGTACCATAAATTTGTGTGCCTCTGTTTAGATCAGCAGTAATTGTTTTTTGTATGGGACCACAGCCATTCAGATTTTACTTGCTATAATCTTTATTTTCATGTTTTTCTGGCACAAGCCAATGCTTGATGGTCCCTTTTGGATTTCTTTTGTCGTTTTTTGTTTTGTTTAACTTTTTCAGTTTTTTCTTGTTTTTCCTGGATAAAGGTTGGAGTACTAAAGATGATGATGTTTGCTCATCTGATTTTCCAGGGGCAATATCGGTAGTGAGGCATGATTGTGGTTTTGGACTGCGAGTTTGGTTTCAAAGCCAGGTTATTGGCACTCAGTGGGCCTTTGAGGCTGTTACTATCGCTCCTGAAGGTTTCCTGCATTTTTTCTGAGCTATCTTGATTATCCTGTGGCCATTGCTGTGGGTCCAGCGTGAACGGCGGGTCTCTTGTTCCTATTTTGTTTGGTTGGTCTCCTGTTAGCCCTGGTGGAACATTCGTGGCGTTTATCGTGTTTTTTTCTTTATGAGTAGTCTTCGTTTTTGGACTCTGAATTACGTTATGGAGGGGGGGGGGCTTGATGTATTGCTCGTCCACCTGTTGACCTCACTCTTGAGGTCCGTAACTAGAGTGCTCATTATTTCTGGGAGTTTTTCCAAAGACTGCAGTATTGGGGAGCACCCGCAGTCATTTGGTATTACCTTTACGTCTGTGTTTGCTGGGCTCTGCATATCAGGGAGTTTAAATGTTCCAGTTTCTAATCCTCTCCAGAGATCAGGCTGGCAACTAATTGTAGTATTTTTATTTGAGTGTATAATTTATCTGCATGCATTTGCCATTGAAATCAAAGCTTCATTAATTAGTGCAAGATGGTTTTCTATTTTTTGAAGCGTCGAACGGGTTTCCATTTCCGTTTTGAGCAAGTCGGATGGCCATGGATCATTTACGCTTAATGGGCTTTGGTCTAGGTCTGGGTCTGGGTCAGACCTCTCTTTTAATAGAAAGTCCTCTCCTCCAAGCTCAATGGGCAAAAAAGGAAAAGCCAGGGGTCCAGCTGGGATTTCAGAGATATACAATTATCCTTAAGGACCGTGGTGTATCGAGTTACGGAAGGAAGTTCCTTGCCTGGTTCACTTTCCTCTGGGTCAGGGGTGGGGGGAACTTCCGTGGGACCACTGTCTAAATTTATGGGCCCGATGTGCTGATTCCTGAGCTGTTGGGGTGAAACAAGCTGAGATCAATTGCATTTTCTTTTGCTTGTGCGCTGTTGCCCTTAAGTATGATAATTTCTGGTGAAAGTGGTGCAATCAGTAAGGGGCTTTAATTCAAAGTATCATATTTTCCAGCGCCTGCTAATGTATTAGCAATGATTTTGTTGATTTTGGTGCTGGTTGCATAGCGGGATATATCAGCTGTTTTCCCACGGTTACTGGAGTTGCCTGATTTAGGCAATTTTTGGAAATAGTTTCTGATGTCGTTGTTGCCTTTAGGACTGTTGCTGATACTGATAATGATTCTGTTCTTGTTGCTGTTGTCAGTTGCGGCATACTTACTCAGATTTTGGGTTATATTTGTGTTTGTATTTGTGATTATCCTTAATGTTGAAGGAGAGTTTGATTGCTCCTCTCCCACTTGTTGCCCATCCTGTGAGGTCAAACCTTTTCTTACACTGACTATACTTGGGGGATACAGCATCTTAGCCTTTTGGCGTCTCGCAGATTTGTGAGGGCGGTAATTGACCTGGGGCTGAGTTACAGCCGCATTGCTTGTCCGCATAGTTGATCCCTGGTCCTTGGTCCTTAATCCTTGATCAATCAATGGTGCAATTCTTCCTGGTGGGCGTAAGAGGGCACCGGAGTAGGAGACAGGTGGCGGGTGACAAGGGAGCAGAAGTTGGAAAGCGGGAAAGGAGTGGCGGCGGGGGTAGAGGGTAAAGGGAAGGGCCCAGTGCCCCAGCACCAATACCTCTCACCTCTTGCCACCTCTCGCCATCTTCCAACCACTCTGATCACTACTGACCCCGCACCTCGCCATCTCACTCTGCTCCACGCCTTGTTGCAGTGTCCACCCCAGGTCTCCCTGGCCTGGGGGGACATCCCGGTGCTCCTGAGCCCCTGTGTCCGCCTCTGTGGGGAGTGTAGAAGTAGGCAATGCCTGGAGTGCTTAGGGGGCCAACCCACTTCGACCGCTGCACACAGTCTCCGCTATACTCCACTTGTCACCCAAGTGGCAGGCAGACAGCAAAGTGACAAGATGAAAGTGGGAGCCAGAGGCCGGGGGAACAAGAGCGAAGAGAGCTGGGAGCGGGTGGGGTGAGAGTGGGGAAGCAGAGGAGCAATGAGGAGTGATGGACGGGACGCAGCGGTGATGGTGGGCAGGGCAGGGTGCGAAGGCAGAAACAGCCACGCCAAGCCGCACCACACCACACTGCACCGCACGCCACCGCACGCCACCACACGCCTTCACACCAGCACAGCTCTGCTTAACTCACCCCCCAAGTTCCAGGCTCAACCAGTCTCAAACCTGGCTCAGGCTCCAGCCTACAAGTACCGGCAAACTCCTGCACTAGGACCTTGTCCTTATCTTTGTCTGGGTCCTGATCAAATTTCGCAGCTCCAACCAATCAGCCAGCCAGCTCAAACGAAAACGAAAACGGACTCTCCGCGGGGCGGGGCAGAGAAGAGGAGAGCAGTGGCTTCCGCCTCTAGCCAATCTTCGCTTGGATTCCTATCTGCACTGGTACTCATGTCTCATACAAGGATGATTGTGCCGCTTACATACGACTTACTTGCCCAAACACCCACTCAAACAGCCACTCCCTCACTCATTCTCCCACTCATACACTCGTTCATCCACCCATTAAGCCTCCCACACAGCCACACAGTGATGCAGCAACTCACACACACACGCGCCCACCCATACAGCTACTCAACACATTCACTCAGAGAGGTACCTACACAGCTACTCAGTCAATGATACAGCGAGTCACACAGCCACACATTCACTCCCACACTAATGCAGACAGTCACACAGCCACTCAAATGGCATATGTTAAAAACAATATCACTCATTTGTAGTACAAAATGAATAGTAATGTAACTTATGGAATAGGTTAGTATATATCTTTAAGCATCTGTAGGAAACCGCCTCTCTGTACAGTGTAATAAAATGAATCACACTATTTAGAGAGTGCGAGAGATCCTCAAAAGGCAGGTACAGTTAAAAGTAGATAATGCTAATACTCCTTTTGTGGTTGTATGGGTGAGCAGTGAGGCTCATCTGAGGGTAGTTGTGCTCACAGAGGCAATAAATGAGACATACACTCATTAACAAATCCAAGACTAAGTTGTAAAAATAACATTGATTTTTATATAATTTTCAAGACCAAGAACACAGTTCTAAGGTAAATACTTTTGGAAATATGATTTAGCAAAGTTTGATAAATGTATCACTTCCATGCGCAATTGCGCACATTAGGAAACAATGGTTAAAAGTAGAAAAATGCATAGAAATTCAGGCAATGCTTTCACAAAGTTCACCTTCTCATTTTAGGTCAGTGTTGGGACCAGGTCCTAAGTTCCAGCAGGAGAAGTTCAGGAGCATCCCCGTTTGACCAGAAGGATGAGGTGCTGAGGTCTTGGAAGCTAGTGCACAAAGACAAAGGAGGGCTCTTGAAAAAAAGCTGCACAGCGGGCCTTGTAGATAATTGTGGTGGGTCTCCTTAGAGGGAGGAGGTCGAAGGTGCTGGGGAAACACAGGAGCAGGGCTGGTTGGATGATGATGGGGCAGGTTGGGCTGGATACAGAGGAAACAGGTCAGCCGGGCATTGTGTGTCTTGAGGTCCTTGAGGTGAGGAGCAGGTAAATTGTAGAGGTGATCTCCGGACAGTTGGGCCACTCAGGAAGGGAGTCTTGGTTATCTCAACATCCCTGGATGTGTACTTACTTCTGGTGCTTCAGGAGTCTGGAGTGGACTCTTCTTCTTGGTGTTTGCTGTTGGGATCTTTTATCCAAACCTAGTGGGGAGAAAGAGCTGACTCTCCGAAGCTGTTGTTCCTTTCTCACTTTGGTGCTGCATCCAGGTTGCTGGGGAGCAGCACATTGACAAACTAGGCTTCATGGAATCGGGGTCTGAGATGTGCAGGGGAGTCATACCTTCACTCCAAGGGAGCTTCTTGGTGATTTCTTGAAGGCTGGAGGGGCTACGGCATTCTTGGAGTCCTTTCAGTTTTCAGGACAAGACAACAGCAATGATTGTCGAGTCCTGGAATTAGCAGGCAAGGTTTGGCACTTTTTCTTCTGCAACAGGGCTTCAGTTCTTGAGCAGTGGGTCTTCTTTGTCCTGGTCTTCTCTTGTCCATTGAATCTAATGTTCAGGTCAGAGGGTGCCACCTAAATATTGAATATAAAGGCGTTACAAGGGGAGACAGGTAGTAGCTAATGGGCTACTTACCTTATGGTGTCTAGACCCTCTAGTGACCACTTACTGTGGGAAGATACACTACTCTAGCCCTGATAGGAGGTTTTCTCATTATCTCAAGATGGTGGATTTTTAGGAGAGGGGTTTACATTGGCTGCCCCACCCTAGGGTTGGTGTAGGTTAAGTGGGGACCCTCCTCCTAATCTAAGTAATGTTACCACCTTTCCTCCCACCAAAGGTGAAGCAGTACTTGGCCTCCCACAATATCTGGAGGTTTCTGGGGTGGATTTCAAAGGTGGTGTTTCCTTTGAAGTTTCCCACCCAGGATGGTCATCCTGTCCCGGAAAAGGTGTGAAGCATATCTGCCCAGAGTAGGGTTTCTGTTTGTTCTCTGGGAGCACTGGCTCTCACCTCATGAGATCAGAAACATGTCTGGTAGAGTCAAGCTGGTGAAAAAAAAGTCAGGAAGCACACAAGTGCTTGGTAGGATTTCATGGGACCCTCTAAATGGGTTTCCTGTGTGAATTTATTAATAAACCCAACACTGGCATTAGTGAGGATTTATTAAGAGAAGCCGTTCGGCATCAAACACCCTAGAGATCAGTAAACCATCATGGTGCTAGGAAACATGTGTTGACAGGTATCCTTAATGACCCTTAATGACTTCCCTGTGCACTTACATTTCAGAATGGACTGGACTTTGTAGGGGCATACCTGCTCAACTGATATGCCCACACATAGGATATAATGCATCCTGCCTTAGGGCTTATGGCCTGCAGAAGGGATGATTTACCTATATCCCATGCAGTGTATGGGAGGTATGGCACACAGGGCTGTGTACCATGTTGACTCTTTGTAATTCTCCACACCAAAACACACAGCCTGCAATGGCAGAGTGCCTAGTCTTGGTGAGGGGTCCCTGTAGTGGCAGAATCAGTGCTGCAGCCCCAGTGGGGACTCTTCAGTACCCATGCCCTACGTACCATGGGTACCATTTATTAGGGACTTAGAGAGGAAACTGAAGTTGTACCAATTGTGGTTTAGTGTTTGGGAAAGAGATCTGGCACTGGATACCTGGTTAGCAGGGACCTCACAGTGCACTTACAGTTCAAAATGATATCCAACATCAGGCAAAAAGTGGGGGCTTACCATGTCAAAAGATGCATTTTTCTACAGTCTTAGAAACGTTTATAAAACACTTATACTTACGGGATGATGTCATCAGTGATGTCATCTTGAGTAAGGTCACTGGCCATGTCATGAGTGATGTAATATGTGAGATCATAATCGGTGCATTTAGGGGGTGAAAGTTATAGTTAGCTAAGGTAAATATAGCTTCTGAATTTTCATGGTCAAGTAAAATCTGAGCCTAACTATTAGGTTCCTGTAACCGTTGGTTTCCTCAGTGAATATCTAAGACATTTTTTATTCTTATTCCTAATTATAATGTCCCTGTAACCTTTGTTTTTTTCAGTGAATTTCTAAGGTTTTTTAATTTTATTTCATAAATGTAACTACTAACGTTCAGCAGTGAGTGAGTGTGTGAGTGAGTGGATGAGTGTCTCAGTGAGTCTGTGAGGGAGTGTCTGAGTGGGTCTGTAAGTAGGGGTGGGCAGTAAACTCTGCTCCACCAGCGGAGTTTACAGAGTTTTGCCACTCTGTGCTGTACTTGGCTAGTGGAGTTTACTGGCACGCTTATCCCGAGTCTCAGAAATCCTGCTGTGGGGAACTTATTTGTGGCAACAACAGGGGTTCTTGCCCACCAATGACCCTCAGCAGCCAAGAGGACGTCATCCCCAACCAGTAGTGCACAAAGAGGCCCCTTCGCAGAGTGGTTGAGAAAGGGGACGGGACCACCGACGAGGTCTCAGCAATCCCGCTCTGGGGGACTTACTTGTGACAACAATAGGGGCTCTTGGCTCCCAACTAACCTCAGCAGCCAAAGGGACTTGATAAAGTGATATTTAACTACTATACGTTAAAACTGCTCAAACCAAACTCAAGGTTACAGGACTGTTATAGTAAAGAAATAACATTAAAGAAACCATAGAAATTCACTTTAAAAAAAGGGTACATGGATGTTATAGTTCGAAAATAGAATCAGCAAATGCAAGTGTTTACTAAGAGTTTATGAGCGTTCAACATATATAATAAGCTACTACAAAAGTTAAATTAATATACTAGGTGTACTACTAATGTGTGATATTACTTCTAATATATATTATGTGAGTGGCTGTGTGACTCGATGTATCTGTGTGTGAGTGGGTTTCAGAGTGGCTGTATGGGTGTGTGAGTGGGTGTGTGAGTAGCTGTGTGGGTGAGTGAGTGCAAGCGTGGGGCCTTAATGTAGCCAATCAGAAGGCATGGTTTGGGATGTATGGGTGGTTGAGTGGGTCTGTGAGTGACTGTATGGGTAAGTGAGTGGGTATCTGAAGGGCTGTGTGAGTGACTGGGTGTGTAAGTGGCTGTATGGGTGAGTGGCTGTTTGAGTGGGTGTTTTCCTAAGGATATTGGTGTGAGAGTGGTTGTATTAGAGAGAGTGTGTGTATGGCTGTATGGGTGAGCAAGCAGATGTGTGAGTGCTTGTATTGATATGTGAATGTGTTTGCAAGCGATTGTATGAGTTTGTGAGTGGTGTTATGGGTGAGTGGCTGTGTGGCAAGGCTGTATGGTTGAGCGAGTGGATGTATGGGTGTCTGTCTAGGTACAAAAGTGGGTGTGTGAGTACCTGTATGGGTGAGTGTGTGGCTCTGGGAGTGGCTATATGGGTAAGTGGCTGGTTGTCTGAATAGCTGTATGAGTGAGTGAGTGGTTGTGTGAGTAACTATATGAGTGAGTTAGTGGGTGTGTGAGCTGCTCTATGTGTTAGTGAGTGGTTGTGTGAGTACTTGCATGGGTCTGTGAATGAGTATGTGAGTGGTTTTAGTAGTGTGTGAGTAGGTAGATAAGTGGTTGTGTGGGTGGGTGGATGTGTGAGTGGTTCTGTGGATGATATCATCAGTGATGTCATTTGAGATGTCATCAGTGATGTTATTAGTGATGTCACAGTCTCGCAGATCATGTAATGAGTGATATAATATGTGAGGTCATAAGCAGTGCATTGCAGGGGCATAAATTATAATAAGCTAATTTTCTATGTTTTTTTATGAGTGAAATCTGAGCCTAACTATAACAACACTGTAACAATTTTTTTACAGTGAATTTCTAAGGTATTTTTAAATTACTATTTCCTAACTATATAGTCCTGTAACCCATTCCATTTCTAAAGTATTATATTCATCTAAAGTTTAGTTTTTCTAGTTAATTTGTGGGGATTATGTTTAATGCTAAATGTATTAAAATCTATTTTTGTTCCTAATTTAGTTTTTTTTGTACTGTAGACATTCTTTTTTATAACTATACTTTTTATACATTTAAAAACATAAAAATCACATAAGTAGTTAATGTGAAGCAAATTAAGTTTTTCAATGTAATTAAGCAAATGTAATTTTTGTAACTATATTTGGGGTACTGCTGTACGTTGTGGGTCCACAAATATAGACAGACTACTGCTCAATGGTTTTTACTCTCGATCATGTGATCCGAACAACCCAGCAAATCTGAATTCACAGATTCACTGAAAATGTTATAAAGTGCTGCATATATGTACACCCTTCCATTGCCATTAATGACAATAATGTGAACATATTCACAAGTATATATAAACCACCTTATATCTGGTTTTAAAACAAGTTACCCATTCTACGAGTTTCAAGAATCTGAAAATGTATGGACTGGATTTGCGAATTCACTTGAATACACACCCAAACCATGCCTTCTGAATGGATACATTCACCCTTGTACATAGAAACCCAAACCCAAAAGCAGTTACTTTTCCAGTGAAGTCCCTAGAAGGAGGATTGGGAACCAGTGCTGCTCTGCTTTTACACAATGGCTGAAGTTACATTTTCCGTCCAAGATGAACATCCACAACCTGTTGAGGATGAGGAGGAAGACACACCACCTCATAGAAAAGAATGTGAAGTGTGGAAGCACTTTAATATACATTCTGGTGAAAAGAAAGAAGCTAACAGCAAAATATGTGCAGTGAAATTTTTGTGGCTAGCAGTTATCCAGATGCACTGCAAAGAGGTATTCACATGGGACCGGTTCCATGTGGAAGCACCTAAAAATAATTCATGAAAAGGGTCTACAACCAGATGATGTGAGAGAGAGCAAGTGCAGCAGCACAGTTGACGTCTACAGCAGCCTCGGGAGAACCATCATCAGCTACAGTCATTACAATACCAACTGCCTGCAAGGTATTTTTAAATTACTATTTCCTAACTATATAGTCCTGCAACCCATTCCATTTCTAAAGTATTATATTCATCTAAAGTTTAGTTTTTCTAGTTAATTTGTGGGGATTATGTTTAATGCCAAATGTATTAAAATCTATTTGTGTTCCTAATTTAGTTGTTTTTGTACTGTAGACATTCTTTTTTATAGCTATACCTTTTATACATTTAAAAACATAAAAATCACGTAAGTAGTTAATGTGAAGCAAATTAAGTTTTTCAATGTAATTAAACAAATGTAATTTTTTTAACTATATTTGGGGTACTGCTGTACGTTTGTGGGTCCACAAATATAGACAGACTACTGCTCCATGGTGTTTACTCTCGATCATGTGATACGAACAACCCAGCAAATCTGAATTCACAGATTCACTGAAAATGTTATAAATTGCTGCATATATGTACACCCTACCATTGCCATTAATGACAATAATGTGAACATATTCACAAGTATATATAAACCACCTTATATCTGGTTTTAAAACAAGTTACCCATTCTACGAGTTTCAAGAATCTGAAAATGTATGGACTGGATTTGCGAATTCACTTGAATACACACCCAAACCATGCCTTCTGAATAGATACATTCAGCCTTGTACATAGAAACCCACACCCAAAAGCAGTTACTTCTCCAGTGAAGTCCCTAGAAGGAGGATTGGGAACCAGTGCTGCTCTGCTTTTACACAATGGCTGAAGTTACATTTTCCGTCCAAGATGAACATCCACAACCTGTTGAGGATGAGGAGGAAGACACACCACCTCATAGAAAAGAACGTGAAGTGTGGAAGCACTTTAATATACATTCTGGTGAAAAGAAAGAAGGTAACAGCAAAATATGTGCAGTGAAATTTTTGTGGCAAGCAGTTATCCAGATGCACTGCAAAGAGGTATTCACATGGGACAGGTTCCATGTGGAAGCACCTAAAAATAATTAATGAAAAGGGTCTACAACCAGATGATGTGAGAGAGAGCAGGTGCAGCAGCACAGTTGACGTCTACAGCAGCCTCGGGAGAACTATCATCAGCTACAGTCATTACAATACCAACTGCCTGCAAGGAATTAAGTGACATGGTTATTCACTGCTGCTACATGCTTGTCGCTGTGAAATTGTCTCCTGTGGGTGCGCTCTTGGATACAGTAAAGATTGATCGCTGTTAGTTTCAGTGGCGGCTCACAGAGGGAGTGCTGCGGGCGGTGAGGCGGGGCAGGGGAGGGGCAGCGTGGGGGGTAGTGGACTCGGACATACGACAGAACAGAGTAAAGTAAGTAAATAAATAAATAAAACTATTTACCTTGCGCTCGCTGCATCTCCAACTCGCGGATTAGTTTTTTTGTTTGCTTCCAGTGACTACATAATGACGTTGAAGCGTAAAGCCAGTTGCTTCTTTGCTTATTCCCATCCTTATCCTTTTTACAACTCAGTTCACTGTTTTTTTTTTGTAAAAATACAATTTTTTTTTTAAAGAACCATTGTAAAAAAATAAGCGTTTTTTGTTAGAACCACCTTCTACTCAAACAAAGAGCTAACTCTGTATTTTTAATGTGTCAATGACGGTATCGGTGGGAGAGTGGGTGTGCCAGTATGTGCATGAGTGAATGCCGGGATACATTATTGGATACATTAGTGTTTTGCTGTGTGTGTCAGTGCTTTCTTTGGTGTGTGTCTGTCAATGTCAGTATATGCATTAGTGTCACCCTGGGTGTGTCACCATATTTGTCAGTATGTGTTTTGTGTGTTATTGGATGCTTTAAAGTTAGTTTTTTTATGTCAGTGTCTGTATTGGTATATGCCTGAGTATATCAAAATCTGCTTTGGTGTATGCCTGGGTGTCTTATTGGATGCATTTGTGTTTGGTTGGGTGTGTTGGTGTGTGCATTGCTGTATGCCTGTGTGTGTCAGTGTCTGCACTGGTAAGTCCCTGGGTGTGTCCGTGTATACATCAGTGTGTGCCTGGGCATGTTATTGGATGCATTAGTGTTTGGCTGAGTTTCTCAGTGTCTGCAATACTGCATGACTGGGTGTGTCAGTGTTAGTACTGGTAGGTCTTTGGGTGTCTCAGTCAATGTGTAGCCTGGGTTTGTTATTGGATGCATTAGTGTTTGACTGGGTGTGCCAGTGTCTGCATTGCTTTATGCATGGATGTGATGGAAGGAGGGTAAAGTGGTATCCACGGCTCAGCTGCCATACGTGAATATTTAAACCACAAGAGGGAATGAAGAGCTGAATCTGGCTGACGAGGAACTACTCCTACCTTTGATTACTATTGAGCGTATCTCTAGGAGGAGCATTGGTGTAGGGCCTCTATAAATATTCACTCTCTTGTGATTTAAATATTCATGTCCGGCAGCTGAGCCTTCCTTCCAGCACTTTTAGCTAGTACAATCTGCATTTAGGAATTTTACCACCAGACTAGCTACTTACCATTAGCTCACACAATTTTCCTTTGCCAGTATTCTTTTCCCCCTAACATGATGGACACACATGGCCTTAGTTTCAATGATGACGTAGTAGCAGAGATTTTACGAGCACCTTCGCTCCTTGCGAACAATAGGAATGACCCATCAGGCAGCAGAACAGTTTACTGGAATTCAGTATCATCACAAAAATAATTACAGATGAAGATTGCACTTCATGGTGCACTTATGACAGAATACCTACGAGCTAATATAGCCCCAAATAGACTCTTGGTCGCGACGGCACCAAGCATTTTCCTGGAAGGTATTGGCTTTAGACTGGAATGGTAGCAAGATTGTGTGGAAATGTACACATGATTGGCTAAAACTCATCATCAACACAGCCAAACACCTTTCTGACAACCTATTGATACAGATCTCAGTTTCAGAAAATAACTTGAAAGCTGGCATCAACATTTCTACATTCAATAACAGACTTGCTGAAATCAACTCAGAAATGGAGGAACAAAAAGACCACCTACAGAAAATCAGAAAATTACGAAAGATATAAAAAGATTTGATAAAGAGAAAGTCTATCCATACATTAGAGAAGACTTCCAAGCTCCAACGGGCGACAACTCCTCTGATGAAGGTTCGACTACTAGCTGCTCGTGACATGGATCATTCAGCAGTTCCTCCGGCAGTGAAAACTGGAACAGAAGAGGAAACAATAGAGGGCATCCACCACAACCCATGTTTGGGTACCCTATGGCCCCTTCTTTGGACACCAACCACTGTGGAACCCGATGTTTCAGAGGCCTCCACCACACCTAGCTCCTCTTTACCAACACAACCCCAACTATAACCTTTTTTTGGAAGAGGCTGGAGCAGGCGCAGAGGCCCAAAAAAAGGAGGGAACAAACGACCAGTGGCAGGATCAACCGGATCCCCAATCTCTTCCACAAATGGAACTCAAGAGCAAGAACAACCCACAACGCTAGTAGTCAACCTCTCCTCCTAACTACTGACCCCTATTGAGAAGAAAGTGCTGGAAAGAGGGCTTGGATTTGTACCGACGCCCCAATAAAACCATTTTTGACTTAAAAGGGAACTACACAGCTTCTTTAGGAAACAGACTGAGAGCATATTATCAGGACATGGAACATATCCTAGAAGAGGACACAGGCCTGAGAGCCCCCTCTACCTTTCCTCAGCCACGGCCCGTATAGGGCATGCCACCGGGCGGTGATGTGGGGCGGGGGAGGGGCAGTGTGGGGCTTGTAAAATGCGGCATACGGACGATTTCAGGTAAGTAACGAAAACAAAAAAAGAATTTCGTTGCGCGCGCTGCATCTCCAAATGCGATACAGCGCGCGCAACAAAATTTGTTTTATTTATATTTTTCGTTGCTTACCTGAAATCGTCTGTATGCCGCATTTTACAACCCCCCACACTGCCCCTGCCCCGCCCCACGTCACCGCCCGGTGGCACGCCCTATACAGGCCATGGCTGCCTTTCCTCCCCAGAAGGAGATGACACCCCACGAAATCCTTACCTTCGAGAATGCCGACATCAAAGACGTACATTCTCTGGATACGAGAAATTAATACCAGAATATCTCTTCCCAGGAGAGAAAAGCCATCAAACTTTTGACCATCAACAACTCCATCATTATAAAGCCAGCTGACAAGGGGAGCAGTGGTGATTCTCCAGACCATTTATTACAATAACGAATGCCTATGCCAACTTTATGAAACCAGATGCCTTTCAGTTGACCCTACAGATGCGATCTCTATTAAGATCAAGTCTCTAGTGGATTCGGCCGTGTCTCAGGGTTGGATATCCCACAAAGAAGCTGGGTTCCTCATCAACATGGACCACCAGACTAGCTACTTACCATTAGCTCACACAATTTTCCTTTGCCAGTATTCTTTTCCCCCTAACATGATGGACACACATGGCCTTAGTTTCAATGATGACGTAGTAGCAGAGATTTTACGAGCACCTTCGCTCCTTGCGAACAAAAGGAATGACCCATCAGGCAGCAGAACAGTTTACTGGAATTCAGTATCATCACAAAAATAATTACAGATGAAGATTGCACTTCATGGTGCACTTATGACAGAATACCTACGAGCTAATATAGCCCCAAATAGACTCTTGGTCGCGACGGCACCAAGCATTTTCCTGGAAGGTATTGGCTTTAGACTGGAATGGTAGCAAGATTGCGTGGAAATGTACACATGATTGGCTAAAACTCATCATCAACACAGCCAAACACTTTTCTGACAACCTATTGATACAGATCTCAGTTTCAGAAAATAACTTGAAAGCTGGCATCAACATTTCTACATTCAATAACAGACTTGCTGAAATCAACTCAGAAATGGAGGAACAAAAAGACCACCTACAGAAAATCAGAAAATTACGAAAGATATAAAAAGATTTGATAAAGAGAAAGTCTATCCATACATTAGAGAAGACTTCCAAGCTCCAACGGGCGACAACTCCTCTGATGAAGGTTCGACTACTAGCTGCTCGTGACATGGATCATTCAGCAGTTCCTCCGGCAGTGAAAACTGGAACAGAAGAGGAAACAATAGAGGGCATCCACCACAACCCATGTTTGGGTACCCTATGGCCCCTTCTTTGGACACCAACCACTGTGGAACCCGATGTTTCAGAGGCCTCCACCACACCTAGCTCCTCTTTACCAACACAACCCCAACTATAACCTTTTTTTGGAAGAGGCTGGAGCAGGCGCAGAGGCCCAAAAAAAGGAGGGAACAAACGACCAGTGGCAGGATCAACCGGATCCCCAATCTCTTCCACAAAGGGAACTCAAGAGCAAGAACAACCCACAACGCTAGTAGTCAACCTCTCCTCCTAACTACTGACCCCTATTGAGAAGAAAGTGCTGGAAAGAGGGCTTGGATTTGTACCGACGCCCCAATAAAACCATTTTTGACTTAAAAGGGAACTACACAGCTTCTTTAGGAAACAGACTGAGAGCATATTATCAGGACATGGAACATATCCTAGAAGAGGACACAGGCCTGAGAGCCCCCTCTACCTTTCCTCAGCCACGGCCCGTATAGGGCATGCCACCGGGCGGTGATGTGGGGCGGGGGAGGGGCAGTGTGGGGCTTGTAAAATGCGGCATACGGACGATTTCAGGTAAGTAACGAAAACAAAAAAAGAATTTCGTTGCGCGCGCTGCATCTCCAAATGCGATACAGCGCGCGCAACAAAATTTGATTTATTTATATTTTTCGTTGCTTACCTGAAATCGTCTGTATGCCGCATTTTACAACCCCCCACACTGCCCCTGCCCCGCCCCACGTCACCGCCCGGTGGCACGCCCTATACAGGCCATGGCTGCCTTTCCTCCCCAGAAGGAGATGACACCCCACGAAATCCTTACCTTCGAGAATGCCGACATCAAAGACGTACATTCTCTGGATACGAGAAATTAATACCAGAATATCTCTTCCCAGGAGAGAAAAGCCATCAAACTTTTGACCATCAACAACTCCATCATTATAAAGCCAGCTGACAAGGGGAGCAGTGGTGATTCTCCAGACCATTTATTACAATAACGAATGCCTATGCCAACTTTATGAAACCAGATGCCTTTCAGTTGACCCTACAGATGCGATCTCTATTAAGATCAAGTCTCTAGTGGATTCGGCCGTGTCTCAGGGTTGGATATCCCACAAAGAAGCTGGGTTCCTCATCAACATGGACCGAGGGTCTCTTATTTCTACATCTTACCCAAACTTTATCAAGAGACCTTCCCACCGCCGGCTCGCCCCATTGTCTCAGGCATAGAATCACTCCTGGGGCCCCTCAGCAAATGTTACAATCACTTCCTGCAATCTATTGTGAAAACAATTCCTTCCTATCTCCAAGACACAAGGGACATTCTTAATCTGATCACTGCAAGTCATTTGAGCACTGAGATCACCAATCTGATTACATTAAACGTGGAAGCACTATACACCAACATCCCACAGGAGGCCACTCTTGCTGTTGTAGACACATGTCTAGCCGAGAACTGGACTTCACAAACCCCATCAGCTTCATCTTGAAGTGTGTCACCATAGCCATGCAAGAGAATTTCTTTCTATTCCAGAACACCATGCACCATCAGATCCAGGGGACTTCCATGGGGAGCACCTTTGCCCCGAGCCTGGCTTGCCTCTATATGGCGGAATATGAATGTGTCCATATCTACAACAACAACCCATATAAAACCAACATAATGACATGGCACCGTTCCATAGATGATATCATCATTTTCTGGAGGGGAGAAGAGGAGACCTGCAATGCCTTTAACAAATGGATTTACACACTCAACCCTTTCCTGAGGTTCACACGCACAGTGTCGGATCAAGAGATTAGTTTCCTGGACCTGACCATCCAATTGAGGAATGGTCATCTCTAGAAGAATACATTTAAAAAACTCACAGACTGCTACAACTTACTGTGCTACGACAGCCATCACCCAAAGGCACTACGGGACAACCTCCCATATGGCCAATTTCTATGTTTATGCTGGAACTTCAGCTCGATTCCCACCTTTGACAAAGAAGCCGAACTTCTTTTTTTTTTAAGTTTGAGTTTATTAAAGAAAGAAAAAAGGGGGAAGGGGAGGGAAGATGGTATAATCATCATGGTGAGCATACAAGGAATAAACAGTTCAATAGAAGCTCTCAATACAGGTAAAAATAACAAGCATGAAGTTTACAAAAACAAAAACCTATGCATAGGAAAGAAAAATACCATATGATAAAGTAGAATGTAATATAGCAAAAAGGCATTTAAGAAACAATACAATCATGGTGGTTTACGCACCTCAACTGTTGCAGGATTTGGAGAAGCGTGTACTGGAGCAGAGGAGGAGAGGTAGGATACCAAAGGGAGCCAAATCAGGTCACGCTTAACAGCCAGGGAGACGGGAGAGACATAATTAGTGTCTAGGCGATGGTGGAAGCAAACAGCATTCCACCAAATATGGTAGGAGATATTTGCAGCCTGCTTCCAATTAGAAGTAATGGTATGAAAAGCCACAGCAATTAGAAGGTCAAGTAGTAAATAATGGGGACGTGATTGTGGGAGTCTTGGTGATAGGGAGCCAAGAAAAACTTGCGAAGGGGAAAAGGGAATCTGAAATTGGAATATCTTTTGTATTTGCGCCCAAACTAGATTCCAGAACGTGGAGGTAGAGGGGCATTCAAACAACATATGTTTGAGATCAGCATCGGGACAGGGACAGGACCAACAAGTAGAGGAGGTGTCAGGTGAAAAACGGGCCAAAGCGTGTGGGGTATGTAAGGTTCTGGTATAAATAAAATATAGGGTTTGGGTAGTATTGGCAGCTCTAGAGGATTTATGAAGTTTAGCCCATATTTTGACCCAAAGAGGAATTGGCCAATCCTGAGAAAGATCCAGTTCCCATGCAATTTAGATTTTAGATTTTAGTCTGTCCATGGAGTATCGAAAAGAATTATAAATAGCTGAAGCTGAGGGAGACAACTCCAATAATGAGGAAGTAGCTTTGCGATCCGAAGGAATAGTGGTGGATGGTGCCAAGGAACGAAGATATAAGGTCAAGACTGGGAGAAGGGCATCATATTGCGATCGGGCAGAGGAGGGCAGTGAGAAAGAGGATTTAAGTTACTGAAATGAGAGAGGAGTGTCTTGGGAAATTAGTTGAGAGATCCAACACAATCCTTTAGAGTACCATGTCTTCCAGAATATAGTGTGATTACGTATTTTGAATAGGGAGTTGTGCCATATCGGTTGTTCGTGGAGAGAAAGGAGGGACGGATAAGATGATGTTATGTAAGGGAAAAGGAGAGCGCGAGAATGAGAGATAATAGGAGTACGAAAGCGAACCAGAGGAGACGAGAAGGATAAGAACTCCCGGAAGGTAAAGGGGGAAAGAAAGGAAGATTCTATACTTAACCAGACAGGCGGATAATGCAGAAAGTCAGAAGAGAGCCAACGGATCGATTGTTTCAAAGAAAAAGCTCGATGACACTCTCTGAAATCCGGAAAGCGCACACCAGACTGGGCCTTATCCTTGCGCAATGAAGCCAGAGCTATCCGGGAGCGCTTGCCATTCCATAAGAATTTCAGCAACAAGGAATCAATCCGTTTAAATAAGGAAACTGGAATATGTATTAGAAGCATGGAAATGGTGTATAGAAGAAGGGGTGATAACATCATTTTTATAGAATTGAGCCGACCCCACCAGGACAGAAAGAGCGGGTTCCAACGTTGGATAGCCGTATCCATTTTCTTGGAGACATAATCAAAGTTAAGTTTGACCGTATCAGACAAGAGAGGGGCGAACCAAACACCCAAATATTTGATCTTAGAAGGCTGCCATAAGAAACCCGTTTGGGAAAAAAGATATTTTTGACAGATAGGATTTAAAGGTAGAATCTCGCATTTATCAGCATTGAGGCGATAGCCAGAGACCGCAGAGAAGGAAGACACCTGCTGGAGGAGAAGGAATAGAGGAAACAGGATTAGAGCAGTAAAAAAGAATATCGTCAGGATAGACCGAGAGTTTAACCTGACGTGAACCGAATTTAAAACCAGAAATACTGTTGTCTAGACGAATTTTGGTAAGAAAGGGTTCCAGGGCTAAAACAAAAAGTAGGGGGGAAAGAGGACAACCTTGTCGTACTCCTCTATGTAAAGAGAAGTAGTCCGAAGTCAATCCGTTGACAAAAATGGAGGCCTGGGGGTTAGAATAGAGTAAAGAGATAAAAGAAATGAATTTGGAAGAAAAGCCAATCCAACGCAAGGCCTGAAACATATAGTCCCATCCAATCCTGTCAAAGGTCTTCTTTGCATCTAAAGAAATAGCCCCGAAGGGAAGTGACAAAGAGGAAGCTTTACTAAGAATATTAAGAAAAACACGGGAGTTGTCAGATGAGAGACTGACAAAGCCCGATTGTTCAGGGCCAATGGGATCGGGTAAAAGGGGGTCCATGCGTAAAGCTAGGAGTTTTGCCAGAATTTTGTAATCTGTATTGACCAGAGAAATTGGCCTATAATTTTTGCATAACGAGTGGTCCTTATCCTTCTTGGGGATTAGACAGATTAAGGCCTGTTGGAAGGTGCCGCTGGAAGAACCTGCTGCAAGGAAGGATTGGAATAAAAGTAATAGTTTAGGGATGAGTAGAGAGGCGAAGTGGTTGTAAAATTCAATAGTGAACCCATCAGGACCTGGGGATTTACCGTGTCGTAATTTAGAAGCGGCATGGGAAATTTCGGAAAGCGTAATGTCCCGTCCTAAAGCCGTGAAATCAACATGAGAGGCCGGGGGGGAGGGAAGTGAATGAAAATATGAAAGAATATCCGTAGTTTCCGGGATATGCTCGGGGGTGTATAAATTGTCATAGAATTTAACAAACTCAGAAAGAATGTCTTTGTCCTTAAAGCAAGAGTTCCCAGCGGAAGTCCTAATAGATTCAATCTTGGAACGCTCTTTCCTTACCTTCAAGTAATTGGCCAGAAGTTTCCCCATTTTGTTTTTATCTCCGTAATATCTGGAATTACATTTTAATAAAAGGTTAGAGGCAGCATCAGTTGTAAACCTATTGAAGGATATTTTCGCATCAATAAGTTTTTTAAGAGAAGTCTCAGATTTAGAAGCATGGTAATCAAGCTCCAAAATCTTAATATTAGCTAAAATGAGCTCGGACTTGGCTTCTCGAAGTATCTTTCGTCGGGCTACAAAATTGATAATAAAACCCCTAGAAGCTGCTTTAAAGGAATCCCAAATGGTAACAAAGAAAGAGTCAGGGGTATGATTGAGAAGGAAGAATTCAGTGGCAAAGGCTGTAAATTCAGAACAAAAAGTAGGTTCCAAAAGCAAAGCATTGTTGAAACGCCATCTGCCAGAGTGGGGAGAAAAAGGAAGTAGGTCAAGGTCCACATGAATTGGGGCATGGTCCGAGATTAAAATGGAACCAATATCAGAGCGTATAGCGTGTTGGGATGAGGATTTGCTAAGGAAAATATGGTCAATGCGGGATTGTGAGTGATGTGGAGGGGAGTAAAAACTGTATTCTCTAAGATCCGGATTACACAATCTCCAGATGTCCACCAGGGCGTTATTTTGAAAGGTGTTAACAAATTGAGAGTGCATCCTAGAGGGAACAAATTTAACATTAGAGTGACGATCAAGAAAGGGATCAACCACTTGATTACAATCCCCCCCGAGAAGTATATAATCTCCAGAGAGAGAGGACAGCTTAGTTGAGATAGAGGGCCAAAATGATCTGTCAATTCCAGTTGGGGCATACACGTTAAAAAAACTAATAGGAATATTATCTATAAGCAGTGTAACAATAACCCATTACCATCAACATCACATTCGTGAGAGATTGAGGAAACATTTAACTTTTTATAATAAAATCACAACACCATTTTTCTTGGAGATTGTGGGGGAGCAGAAAACATGACCCACCCAACAACGTTTGAGTTTCAAGGCTTCCGGTTCAGAGAGGTGAGTCTCTTGAAGGAGGGCAACATCAGATTTAAGTCTTGCTAAATGAGACAAAACCCTTTGCCTTTTGATGGGGTTGTTTAAACCTTTAACGTTCCATGATGTAACACGGAATGGAACAGCAAAGAGAAACAGCTAACAGCAGCATACTTGTTATTGCATAAAAAATAACTTGGAAAAACTGAGAGAATTTAAACAAGGTGATGAGGAAGAGAGGAAAAAAGGAGAAGAAGCAAAACGGAAAAAGGGGAAAGGGAAAGAGAGAAAGAAACATTATGAGAATGATACTGAGTTCGAAGAAAGGAAGGAACACGGAGGGGAAAGGGAAAGAAAGGGAAAGAAAGGGAAAGCGAGAAAAGAGAGGAAAGAGGAAAAGGTAAGGAATCAGTTGCAAAAAGAAGGACAGAGACAAAAACCAACAAAAAGACAGTACACATTCGAAACGAATGACTGAGAAACATACTTACGAAACGAAAACTCAAAAACGAGGATGGGGCGATGGCGCCGGGAGATAGCGACGACAAACAGCTAGAGCAGATAAACAGACCTCAGATACCATAGCTCCAAAAACGCAGCGTATAGAAAACAACAAAGCACGTCAGGCTAGGAGAGGGGGATGAAGTGTCTGTAGAAACAAAAGAAATATACAAATGAAGGGTAAGACGCATCACAGCGTAGTAGGAAACAACAAACCACAGTTAGACTATACTGCATTAGAAGGGGGACAAATAGGAGTGAAACGGCTGAAGGAAGAAAAGATATTCAGAGATTACGAAATAAGTACAAGTGGAAACACAACAGGATCATAACATAACGAGTTTCAATAAAGAAAAGCAGGACTTGTCAACCAGGTCTGGATACATCCATAACATCCGGGGTGTGCCGTTGGAGAAATGCCTGCAAGGCCGCCGGATCTTCATAAGTGGTTGTTCTGTCCTTATATGTGACCTTGAAGAGACAAGGATGTAGTAGTCCATATCTGGCATTCAGGGCCCGTAACTGAGGTCGCATGTCCAAAAACTTTTTCCTTCGATCAGCAGTGGCCTTGGAGACGTCTTGTGAGATGTAGAGGCGATGACCTTCCCACATAATTTGCTTCTTGAGCTTGGCAGCTGAGAGGACCTGTAAAAGGTCAGTGAATTGTAGGAATAACATAATAACGCCCCTAGGCTTACTAGCGACCTTCGGACCAAGGCGGTGAGCTCTTTGAATATTAACGGAGGATAAGGTCGGAGCATCTAAGATCTTGGCAAGAAAGGTTTGGAAGAAGACGGTAGGGTTTGAACCCTCTGTAAGTTCAGGAAGACCATAAAGGCGTAGGTTGTTCCTACGGTTTCTGTTTTCTAAATCCTCCGTCTGGCGTTTGAGTAGAATTATCTCCGTCTCCATTGACGTAATGTGGGAGCAAGAGGATTGCAAAGAGTCTGTGTAGGATTCTAAAGACTGAACACGCGACTCCAAAGATGTCCATTTTTCCTGCATGGCCAGCATGTTCTTTGTGGTAGCTTCCATAAAGGGTTTGAATGCACGGAGCTCTTCTAAAATGAGATCCATGGAAGCGGATGGGGAGTTACTCCCTGGGGAAGGCGGGTCCTTCTTCAAGCGTTTAGAGGCAGCCAGCGAGGACGTCAGCTTTTCTTTGTTGTGCGCTTTGGGAATGGCTCCCCGTATTGGATCTGTTTTAGGAGTCGTGGCGTCCACCATGTCTCGAGGGGGAGAATCTGAATCCGAGTCCACAGGTAACTGAGAAGAAGAAGCAGCCAGCTTTAAATTTCGGAGTTTCCCCATGAAGACTCGTGCAGAGTCGACGCTTACTGTCCTGGGAAGTGGCAAGCGAAGTTCCCCGAAGTTGTACAACACGCCAGCGGAGAGATCCTGTGGTTAGTCACAAATCAAGAAGCCCATAAAAACAGGTTCGTCATGCTCTTACTGGATGCCCCACTCTGACGCAGCCACTTCCCTTGGTTTAATCATATCTGTTGTTGAAGATATCAGGATTTTTGTTGTTGTTCCTTCTCCCCTACTACAGTGTTCCAGTGAATAAAATTCAAACCATATAGGGGCGATAAGCAGACTAAAGCTTGCAGTGAGATTGTGAGGTTGATTGCTTCAAAATATTAGAGCCTATACAGAGGAGTAGACACCATTGAATATAAGGCTAAGATGCAGAGATGAGGAGTGGTATATAAAATAAGGAATAATGAATTAAATAGCGCGGATGTATTATGCTCCTTAAAAGTAACTCCTTTTACATTGGCTCAACAAAAAAAGTAGAACAGTCTGTTGTGTGTCCTCACATTGGCAAAAAAGCGCGCCCTCCCCATTAAAGGAGCAAAATAAATAAATAAATAAATAAATAAATAAATAATAAATAAATTAAAAACAAATACAATCCACAGGAGCCATGACAAACTCTTGTTACTAAATTATTATCCTTTAAGTACTTGAGGCAGATGGCCACTAGATGGCAGCCTTCATTTATGAGCAAGAAAGGGAGTTTAGCTATTATGTCCTGGAGACTGCACAAAACATTACAGAATATCGGAGAGAGCAGGCTTCATGAGGAGAATATCTTCATTATTGTAGGCACAACATACTTGAAGAGAAGCAAAACAGACAAGGAGTGAAGCGCTTCACTGTAGCAACGTAGGGAATTCCATTCAGCCAAAAGAGCCTGCATGCAATATACTGAAAGGACGCAAATGTAATCCGTGTCAGGAATCCTCACAATGCACAGCATGAAATGGCGGCCGTTTCTGTGACGGAACCGCTCCGACGAGTGAGCTGGAAAAGCGGCACTTACATAAAGTCGCCACCGCTTAACAAACACTCCATTGTGGGCAGCACCGATTCCGCTAAGCAGGACATGTATCTGAATGTCCGTGTAGGCGTTCCAACGCCGTGACAGGTCCGTCGTATTCCCTCGCACCGGGGAGAGCTACGGAATGCCCGCCATCTTCTACGGGCGCAGGCCACGCCCCCAAGAAGCCGAACTTCTGAGTAAGAAGCTAGTAGCCCACTAGTACCCGACAAAAATCTCACAAAAGGACAAGAAACAACAGCAGAGCGGCGCTACTGGAACATAGTACCAAAGAAGAGGAAGACCTGATCACCTGCGTGACCACGTACACCCCTAACTCTAACAGGATACAGAACGTGATACGGAAACATTGGCGAATTGTACAATTAAGCAATCTCAACATCCCCTTGCCACTTTTTGCGTTCAAAAGAACCAGTTATTTCCGCAACATGTTGGTCCACATACGTCCGCCAAACACGTGCACACCCCCACAACAAACACTATGGAATATGGCACCGGTTCCTGGACACCATCCCTGTGGCCAGTGTGGCATGTATCATTTGACAAAATCTTCTAGAGAAGTGTTGCTGAATGAGAAACAGACATGGACCCAATGCATACACACCAACTGCAATACCAAAAATTGCACATACCTCATTGAATGCCCATGTTCTCTCAGATATATTGGTATGACTACATGAGCTGTCAAAACCTGGATAATAGAACACCGGAGCAACATCAGTTGCAAAAGAAACACAACCAAAATGAGTGCACACTTCATTGAACATCACCATACACTTGATGACATACTCTGGACTGTGTTGGAAACTGAACCTTCATGGTATAGGAAGAAGCTCTTCGTAGTGGAACACCAACGGATTTCCCTCCTTTCGATGGAAATAGATGAGTTAAATGAAGAGATCCCATGGCACGAACTGAATACATAATTGTCCCACTGGGTTACTCTATATCACCCGTTCTCCTCCATGTCCTGCACCTATGAGGTTCGAACATTTATAACTTATGATATGTTCATGTAGATGAATATTACTCCACTTGTATCTATTTACCCTGTACAACCCTGAGTTTACTCTGAGGTAGAACACCCACTATCCTTTGGGCGTGCCTTATCTAGGACATCTTTATCCCTTACAACCTATGGCATAGTGGTCCAACACACAGCACAGCTCCCACCTTTTGCCTCCTTCTCCCATCTTTTCTAATCACCTGGCATCGAACGTATAACACTGCCTGAGTGTCGCTAAGAATCACTTCCACCCTCATGGCTAACCGATCTGACAAGTGATTTTATGAACCTGCATTTCCTTTTAGAAAGCACAAACCTCTATGTCCATCTTTCTCTGTTATGACAATACAGTCTGAACCTTGGAATTTATTTTTACACATTTTTGGCACTCTATTCCCACGTAGTAGCATCTAAGATGGCCGTAGTTCTGACAAGTAATGCACTCAGCCGAAATAACCTTCACATAGTTCATTTCCCTAAACACATGATGCCCTATATACATAGTATATAGTAAAGAGTTACTACCTTTAAGGTTATTCTTGGCACTATGGTATTGTCCAGTTTTACTTTAGTCAAGACACCCTGGTTTTTATGGTCCCAACTGACCCTCCAATATGGCTTAGGTAATAGACACATGCACCCTTCTGAGACTGCGTCTGAGTCTCGATCCTGTGATGAGCTCTACTTCATGGTTGCCACAACGCCAGTTTGGCGTTCCAGGTCTGTGGAGGCGAGTAGGTTGCTGGCAGTGTCCCGTCGACTCTTCAAGTCAGTGTATTCCCTTCCCCTCCCACCCACCCTAAACCCTACCTGTCACAGGAGAGTTTAGATACTCATGTCTATGGGTTTGATGTCTAAGCTGGCACGAACCCAGACATCCTGTGATGAATTTCCTTTAACTCACTACCCACACTGCAGTGCTAGATCACACCCATTGGATCTACTTACACCTGCGTAGTTCATGGTGGGGTGCATCATTATTATGGAGAAATGCAAAACACTAGCCATGGCATTTAGCGTCAGACAGAGGAACTTATGGCCTTAATCCCTTTACGAGGTTTACTCCATCAGTGCTTGCCCCCTTCATAGCGAGGGTCATCGTCAATAAGAAGTGACCCACCAACGATTGTATGCTGCCAGAGGTAGGGAGCTCCGCTACGTAGGGCTCATAGAAAAATCCATACCTCCCCCTATTTAATCACCAGAAAACTTGAGGAGGTCATTTGTGGGAGTGGTTATTGAACTTTACTAGGCTTACCTATTAACTAATTCCAAACCATATTTATGATCTTTAACCGTTGGCCTGGCCTTCGTGTTTTATCCTTCCCTACCAAGGTGTCCCTTCAACTGCACGGGACCATCCATTGTGCCTAAGGAACACTGTTCCACCCAACGTGGGGAAGGTTAAGATTGCACGAGAATGTGCTATACAGTATACCATGTGAGTATGCCTTCTGAAGAAGCATTCCACATTCACTATGTTTATCTAGTCTGCTGACTCAGTCTCTGACAATGTTGTTTGGTATGCACATGCACTTATTGCGTAGTTCTGCTTCTGGGCGCCGTCCCAACCTTGTCTGCTTGTTTGCTAACAGTTTTTTTTACAGTTTTTTATAATTGTTACTCAACATTGTAGTATGCAAGTGCACCTCGTCATTCTAATGCGTATTGTTAGAAACGGAGGCCTCTAGTTGACGAAGGTTTGCACCTTTGTCCAAGTAGGGACCCATCGTTCTAATCAGGATAAGGAAATTACCCTCCTAAAATAACTCCTGCTCAGCCCCTTGGTAGCTTGGCACAAGCAGTCAGGCTTATCTTAGAGGCTGTGTTGGTTATGTGCATTTGCACATAACCAACAGTAACACAGTGAAAGCACTACAAAAGGACACCACACCATTATAGAAAAGTATCCAATATTTTTATATATTGAAAACAAGACTAAAAATTATTTTTAAAAAATCCACCATACAGTTCTCAGAAATCTTCAGTAATCAAAATAGACTTGAAATACAGTTCCTTGAAGCTCCATCTGGGGCTACCAGGTCATTGTGAGCAACAAATCCAAAGAGTTCTGTCTGACTCTGACATTGCGGGCCAGCTACGGTGTCGGGAAGACCCACAAAACAGTACTGTAGGAAAGTAGGATCTGCTTCTTATGGTTACCCCCACTTTTTGCTGGATGTAACACTGTTTTTGACTAGTATTACTGGGATCCTGCTAATAAGGACCCCAGTCTATCTGCTTTCTCCCTAAAATGTTATGTCATGTACTTAGGTACACTCCAGATTGGATGCTGGGGTACCCTTATAAGTCCCTAGTATATGGTGCACATGTACCCAGGGCATAGGTACCCAGAGACCTCCCATGGGCTGAAGAATGCATTATGCCACCCATGAGAGGCCATGCAAAATGGAACTACAGGCCTGCCATTGCAGCCTGTATAAGATGGTGCATGCACTACTTACATGCACCACTTACTTTAGATATAGGTTAACTATATCTATAGGTCACTACACTTAAAACCTATAAGTCACCCCTATAGCAGGCCTTGACCATCCTGAAGGCAGGGTGATGGGTTTTACGTGAGAGGGTGCCCCTGCATGAGCAGAAGCAGAGTACCCCTGCAGCCTTCGGAGACCATTCTCCTGGGTTGTCAGAGACGCAGCCAGACATATAGGTAGAGGTGCATTATATGCCTCCGTAAAATGCTATCTTGAAAACGGCTGCAACAAACCATGTCGTGTTTGGTATCAAGCACCTTGGAATCATACCTCCACACTGGTAACCAGTGTGGGAGGTATAATTGCACCCTTCAGAAGCAAGCTTCGTGGGTCTTTGGTCTTCCCGGTACCAGCATTCTCAATGTGGACAGCACAAAATGGATGCTTCCGCCTAGAGACACATTTCTGCCCTCCTGCTGCTGAGTCAAGCTTGATCAGAGGAAGGCAGCTCAACAGGCATCCTGTCACAGCGAGGTGTGACCACCTCCCAGACAGAATTTAGTGTGTTGGGGCTGGGTGGGTGCACTTCCAAAGAGCCTAAAAGTCTGCATGAGGGGCACATTTGGTGTCCCTGTGCATAGTTCAGGTCAACCTGGTTCTGGGAGCCGTTGGCTCCTGCTCTGGCGCAAAACTGGACAACGGACATGGGAGTAACCTCCCCACTATCGTGACCCTCCCCTGGGAGGGTCCCCTGAATCTGTCCAACCCTCTCCCGTGGTTACAAAAGGGCTTACATGGCTGTAGGACCCTAGATTCGATGTGGACAAGATTCTGAACAAGAAACCACTGACCTTCGACCGTCTGGACACTCTGGACTTTGCTGGACTTCGTCAGGGCACGACTTCTACTCCCTCTCTGTCCAAAGCATTGTCTGTGCCCGTGCACCATACAGGCTCCGTGCAGGACCTATGGAGCATCAAGGACCACTGAAGTATATCCCTTGGAGTGAAGGAGTAACTCCCCTGCATTTGCAGGCACCGTAACACAACTGATTGGTTGATTGATCCTGAGCTGCTGCAGACTCCGAAGGCTCCAGAAACACAGGAGGTGGGTTCCTGTGTTCCTTTAGGTTGGGCTACCCTCTCACTGAGTTTAAGGCCAGTATCCCTTATGGGGACCGCATAACCCGAAACCCGGTGCACCTCATACTTTTGCAATTGCAAATGCTTGTTGGTGTTCTCCAACTTTATGCATTGGGCTATTGATAACCCCCACCTCTATGCACGTTTTGTATAAATGACTCCGGCCTCCTCACACTCTGTACCCTGCAAGCTGTTGCTTTGTGAAACTGACAGAGGTCCCCTCGCGACTCCTGTGGCTCCGGCCTGTGGGTCCATTTGAGGGACAACACTGATTTTCTTGGGATCCTCTGGTTGCTCCAGGCCTGCTCTGACTTCCCTTGCTGTAGTGAGTCTCCTGGTCCTTGCTGGGCCAGACAGTGACCTTCCTCAAACTTCTTCATGGGTTGCCACTGCCAAGGCTTGTTTGGACACCGACCCGTCAGCACTCAACATCCTTCATGGGACAGCTCGTATCTGGCTCCTGGTCATCCTCGATGTCTCATGGTCCCTTCAGCTGTAGAGTCAAGGTCTCTTTCACACCTGAAGCACCCGACATCGGTGGGCATTTGTCTCCCGAGCCCCTGATCACTCCTGAGTGACCCAGACTCTGTCCCCTCTGCTTTCAGGTTCCTTCCATCAAGAACCCACCTGCGGATTCCACAGGACACTTTTCTTATTTCCAGCAGTGGCATTTCTTTGAAGACTCCCACTGAGAATGACAACAGTTTCTGACGCCACTTCAGCCCTATGCACCCGGCTTCCCTGGGATGGGTAACTCTGGTACTTCAGTATCCACGGGTGGGGTGGCTCTCCAACCTTCTATGTTCCATAGGGTTTCCTCGTAATCCACTGGGAAGAGTCCTTAAACTGTAAATATGCAACCGCGACTCTCCCATTGAATAGTACGGAGCACGTGGTCATGTTCTCACACTGCAGCCGTCCTCTCTTCTTACTCACCTTGGGTGATTCCTTGGGGTCCCAGAGATTCTACATCCTCTAGACACTGTCTTGTTGTGGTTCTTATACTACTATTTTAGAATATAGTTTGGTCTCCCCCTGGAGCCCACTGTGTATTAGTGCTACTTACTATTGATTCTGTGTTACAGTATTGTGTGCTTTTTTGTTTATCTGCATGTAGCAGATACTGTGAGGTGTTTAAGGTTGTTATGACAATAAATATATATTCTTATAACTACTGTGTGGTTCTCCTTTCATTTAACCAATACAATTAAGTTGCATTCTGGTAAAACAGGCTGCTTAACATTCCTTTAAGACTAAGCCTGAAGGCTGCTCTCCACAGCTACCACTTAGATAGCTTTCTAAGTTTATCTTTCACCTCTTAAATCACAATAAGGGTTGTTTGGACTGGTGCAGGGTGCTTACTTTAATTAGTGGACATCATATACCAGGCCAACTTCTCACAAGTACCTTCTAGAAATGTAGGGCGTCGGCGACCTCTCAATGAGCTCTGAAGGGCTGGCATCCGTAGGCGACAGTTTTGGAGGTCAATGCAGGTGTCATTGAGCCTTGAAGTTACAAGCTTTGCAGATCAAACTCCTTGCGGTTGAAGTTGGGAGTGCTAGCATCGGCAGGCATCGGGGCTGCGGTGCGAAGTGCAATGGTGCGGTGTGCGGTGCACTAAGGTAGCAGTGCAGACAGCGACTCGGCACCATCATTCAGCTGTGTCGGTGAGACCAGGGATGAGGTGCAAAGTGATGCGATGCTGGCTGCGGTGCTGGCAGGTCATGGTGCAAGCAGCGGCAACGTCGTTGCTGAAGCGCTGTTGTCAGCTGACGAACTGGAGTAGATGGCGCCAGCATAGGTGGGCCAAGGCTGCGTCACGGGATGAGGACGGTGCAGCGTGTAACTTATGAGCGGTGCCCTCGAACCACAGTCTAAGCAGCGGGGTCGATGTCGGCGTGGAGGCGGTGCACACAGATCACGGTGCAAGCAGCGGCGGCATCAGGTGGCATCGTCGGTGCGGCCAGGGCTGCGGTGGAAAGTGTGGCAGTGCCTTCTGGGGTGCCTTCAGGACACCGAGTTTTTGCAGCATTGTTGACGGCATCGGGTTGCTTTTTCTTCTGTTACAGCACAAAACACACAGTCCCCTATGCTGATGACAGAATCTCCTTGCTGTTCCTGGGACTTTTTGAACAGGGGGCAAGCTCTTCCTCAAGCCCTTGGAGAAACTCAATAAAGAAGTTGCTGAAAGTTCAGTCCAGTCCTTTCACTGCCCAAAATAGAAGCAGCAACTGCACACCAACATAGCAAATCCCATAGCAAAGTGGTAGACCCTCCCCACAGCTTCTCCAGCTCTTCTACTTGGCAGTCATCTTGGTTCCAAAGGAGTTCTAAAGTTCTGGGGGCTGGGCCCCAATATTTATTCACCAAATTCCTTTGTCCTCTCAGGCAGAGTGTGCCTGTGCTTAGTTCAGACCAGTTCTGTATTATCTGGCCCAGCTTGCCAGCAGGAGGCAGAAACAGCATTGTCCAAGGCAGACAGGACCTATTCAGGTGCAAGGGAAATCTTCTCCCACCACTCTAAATATAGACCGGGCCTATGTAGGTGCTTGTGAAAACTCCTCCCACTACTTTGAATGCAGCCTAGGTCTATTCAGCTCAGCCCTGACACATCCAGACTCTCTGGAGCCACTGCACATCCCCAGCCCCTGTCACTCCAAAGACAGATAGTCAATACACATCCTAGCAGAGGCACACAGGATGGCTTAGCAAGAAAATACCTACTTTCTAAAAGTGGTATTTTCAACCACAAAATGCAAAAATCACCTTGACTAAAAGATGCATCTTTGGATTTTGAGTTCAGACATACTGAACTTTATTTTCCCATCTGGTCCCAATGGGAAGTTACATTTATAAGATGTTATAAATTAACTTCAATTCTTTCCTATGGGCTAGATATTTCACTATTTCAATGGTGAAAAACAAAATTGGCAGTACTTCACTATCAGCACATGCCACACACATCAGGGCATATCCTACCTTTCACATACACTGCACCCTGCCCACAGGGGTACCCTCGGCCTACCCTAGGGATAACTCACACGTGATAAAAGGGAAGGTTAGGGCCTGGCAAGTGGGTGCACTTGCCAGGTTGACATGCCAGTTACAAACTGCACGCAGACTCTGCAGTGGCAGGTCTGAGTTACCTTTTCAGGGCTACTCATGTGGGTGGCACAATCAGTGCTGCAGGCCTACTAGTTCATTTGATTTACAGGCCCTGGCACACTCAGTGCACTTTACTAGGGGCTTACGTGTACATCAAATATGCCAGTTATGAAAACACCACTCCATAATACCAATTTCAAAGAGAGCATATGCACTTTAGAACTCAAGAGCAATGGTAAACTGCCCAGAGTCCTAAAACCCACAACAGCAGGTCAGGAAAAAATAGGAGGAAGAAACAAAATGTTTGGGGATAACCCCTGCAAAAAGGGCCATTTCCAACACATATGTTCTTCATTACCCCATGTTTCCCCAGTGACTACCGGTACACACTGTTAACATTCTGTTGTTTCTGTTGGTCAACCTTTTGTCTCCTTTCCTGTAGGTGTCTTTATTGTGCTGCAGCCATTCTGGTGCAGCCTCTTTTGACAACAGTGACTATCCTTTTTTAAAAGGTAGGTCCCTTGCCCCTAAGGGGGCATTTAGTCACATATTTTTTTGGGGTCCTGATGAAGTGCCATCCAATCCCATGGCTCGTTAGGCATGAAACATGTTGACCTCACCCTGCTAACTGCTATCCTGGTACATCGTGACCTCACAATAACTTCACTGTTTTTACTTAGCCCTATTCCCCTATGACTATTAAACTTGTTCTAGGATTAATAGAGGCTTTATTAGATATCCTCCACTTTACAACTGAAACTCTTCTTACATATCCCCCTCCCAATGCATTTACCTTCACAGCTTTACCAGATCAAAGGATCTCCAATACAGAGCCCCCAGGCTCCTTAGGCATTGTAGCACCGGCCGGACGAGGAACGCCCAGTGATGAATCATGACTCCCTAACAGGTGTGTGAGGGCGGTAAGATCTGAGTTTCAGATCTCCCATCGACAGAAGCACTAGCTACGTTGTCCCACTTTGGTGACCATCTGGCCGACAAGGAACTACTCCTACCTTAGATTACTATTGTGCTTATGTCTAGGTGTTGCCTTGGTGAAGGACCTCTGGAAATATCCATCTCTTCATTCCCTCTTGTGATTTAAATAGTACTTTTTAAGCAGTCATCATTAAACAGTGGGGAAAAAATCATAAAGATTGTAAAAAGAAAACAACACTTCACACAATCTCATTGCAGTTAAGAAACACTGTGCAGTGCACTCACTAGAAATACACATAACACAACTTATTTAACTATTTACAAATACAGTTTTGTGCACAACCACTTCAAACACATGCAGGTATATCTTTACACCAGCAAGCACAAAAGAAAGTGATGTTTGCAAGCATTTTACAATACCTTCAGTGGAAAATATTACAGCTAAATATATGCGGTGTAATTTTGCAACATACAGTTACCCAGCAGCATTGCAAAGAAGTATTCACAGGGAACAAGTTCCAATTGGAAGCACTTAAATACATTTGTGAAAAGGTGTCCACCTCTACAGCACCCTTGGGAGAACCTACATCAGCTACAGTCATCATAATACCAGCAGCCTGTGAAGATTTGAATGAGATGGTTACCCACTGTGCAAAATGCCACGTATTTGTCGCTGTAAAAACGTGTTCCGATGGTCAATGTTTCCTACTACTGTTCTCAGGTTTTATACTCATACACTACAAATGATGTACTGTTGCAATAATGATCAATAATCAGTTGCAAAAAGAACAACCATATAGATTGTAGTAAAAAAAAAACTGCACACTAAGTATATGTAAGTAGATTTTTGCATATGTAAATAGGTCTGTCAGTGATAGTGTTGGTTTTTGAGTACGTGTGTGACAGTGTGTGGTTGTCTCAATACCTCAGGGAATGACTGTATATGTCTGTGAGTACATGTATGGGTGTGTTTGTGACCATTAAGTTAAATTAGGATAAATATATTTATAACATTACAACTACATTTTGTTAACATATTAGACTACAATTTATACCAAACAATTAACAAACACACATAACATATCTTAATAAACTATTTACAAATGCAGAAACACACTAAAACTTGAACATTTGATTAACTACTGTGGGAACTCAACCATGTACTTACCCTGCTATTTTCTACTACCTTGACCTCTCCAAGTTTGTAAAGGAGAAGGAGTAAGCCAGATTTAATATACAAAATGTTATTAAAAAATATCAAAATTGAGAAGAGGCATAAACAATTTAAAGAAATACAAATAAGAATGTTCAGAAATACAGTAATACAGAATTTGGGGCCAGAAGTACGACCCTTTCATTTTAGTACCTCGCAATTTGCGACACATTGTTTTTTTGCTCACCATGCCATTCCAGTTTGAACCCAGCCATATGCAAATCAGTCTTGACCCTGTGCCTCATGGGAACAGTACAGCCCGAACTGCCAAGCCAGGTCTTCCCTAGACTGGAAACAAGCATCCTAGGACCGGTTTCGGGGTTTCACCCCTCTTCAGCCAGGATAGCTTGATTCCAGTGGCATGGAGAGCACCGGACTCACGTCTGAGCATACCCGTCCCACTCGGGGTGACAAATGCAAAAACAACAGTTGATGGACAGAATGCAGAACAATGTCATACATTCACCCCAGTACAGAGATCTGAGCCTAAATCCATCGTTTTTTTGCTCACCATGCCATTCCAGTTTGAACCCAGCCATATGCAAATCAGTCTTGACCCTGTGCCTCATGGGAACGGTCCAACCCGAACTGCCAAGTCAGGTCCTCCCTGGACTGGTAACAAGCATCCTAGGACCGGTTTCGGGGTTTCACCCCTCTTCAGCCAGGATAGCTTGATTCCAGTGGCATGGAGAGCACGGGACTCACGTCTGAGCATACCCGTCCCACTCGGGGTGACAAATGCAAAAACAACAGTTGATGGACAGAATGCAGAACAATGTCATACATTCACCCCAGTACAGAGATCTGGGCCTAAATCCATCATTTTTTTGCTCACCATGCCATTCCAGTTTGAACCCAGCCATATGCAAATCAGTCTTGACCCTGTGCCTCATGGGAACAGTCCATCCCAAACTGCCAAGCCAGGTCCTCCCTGGACTGGAAACAAGCATCCTAGGACCGGTTTCGGGGTTTCACCCCTCTTCAGCTAGGATAGCTTGATTCCAGTGGCATGGAGAGCACGGGACTCATGTCTGAGCATACCCGTCCCACTCGGGATGACAAATGCAAAAACAACAGTTGATGGACAGAATGCAGAACAATGTCATACATTCAATAAAGCAGCGTTTTTTTTTTAACGCATCCCGTTTTCCTTAAAGGACTGACAAATATTTCTGTGTTTTAAAGTAATTCTGTTTAGACTGGTTAGATTGATCGGTCAACTTAGAATTTACTTGCATCAACAATATGCTAAAATACATTCTTATATCGATATTTACATACACATCTGCTGATGAGAAAGACCTCTATGAACCACACATGGCTAATAACTCTAGCACAAAGGACTGGTACAAATGAGAGCACTCTTGTTAATGAATGAAAATACCACAAGCACACTACGTCATCTTTGCCAGGGGTGTCCAACTTAGGATCAAGAGATCTAAATCAATGCCACAATTTTACGATAATCACTTTGGCCATTTTTTTTAGATTCTTTGTATATGCATGTATCTTATGGAGATATCATGGAATTCTGCAAATGATCCTTCCCAGCTAAATTTACATTGCAACCCATGAGACCTATGCCAATTCCTTTCCCTCCTGCAAATCCATTTAGTGCTTCCTATAATGTCTTTCATTGTGAGCTGGCAAAAAAGAAATCTGAACTTTTCAACAGTTTAGAACTCTGCTGTCTTTATGATGATAATCTTAGAAGGGCCTTAGAAACGCAGGACTTGAGAACCCATGACTGGTCTCTATAAAAATGACACTTTAATAAAAACCTTTTGCAAAGTTCACTCATTTCTCTAAAGACTCTCTTCTGTTTAAATATCCAAATAATTCCACATCTTCTCTTGAGAAAGGTGCCTGATGAGGTCAAGCTCGTCGCACTGGCTTTTTGTGCTGCTTGGAGCTTGATGAGGTCAAGCTCCCAAGTCGCACTGGCTTTTCGGCCTGCTAGATACTGAGGATTTGGTGGAAGGTGCCGTGACGACGAATGCTCCTTCCTCTGAATGGCCCTTCCTGCACATCTCCGATTTAAAGGAGACATACTAAACATTTTGTGTGAGTTAAAGATGCACATTTTCTGCTCTACTTACTGTTAGATTAGAACCAGTCAAGCTCCATCTATTTTTGCAATGCCCTTTGTCTAGGTGTGGACAACGTAGCAAAAAAGCCTGACATTTGCATTTTTTTTAAAAACTATACCAGTTTTATGAACAGGGAAGCTGGAGAAGTTTTAAAAACAGCAGGGAAATAAAGAGGCCCGCTGCTAAGTCTGGAATATTTATAGTGCTCAGACAACTATCTTGAACATTTCAGGTGGCATTTTCACCCTTGCACCATGCAATGCGCAGCTTTTAGTCCTCACAATAGGGAAGAATAAGCTAAATCTTGAATTACTCATCCAAATATGCACTGTTGTCCATAATTCGGGAGCAGTTCTGCTCCTATATACCATGTTCACTTCGCAGGTGGTAAATGGGAGTGAGTGGGCATGTGCAGTGATAGAGCGCAAATTCGCATCCTACATGGCATATGTGTTAGAAGTGGAATACAACCGCTTTTAGCATGCACTCACATATTATTCAGTGTTATTAGAGACATTAGATGTTAGAGGAACCGTGAATCAAGTAACATGTTCTTATAAAATCAATGCAATTAAATGTGAAGCTTACTAAATGATTCAAAGAATTTGTGCTGAAACATATAACAATAGTGACACGCTCATATAGGCCCATTAGTGATGTGACACATTGATATATTAACTGTATTTCGAATGCTTCTTAAGCTAATGATGCAGTTGAAATATACGTATTAATACAGTTTAGAGAATTGTTCCTACTGGACCTGCTAATGATTTTATGGAAATGTAACGTAAATATCATGCTGAATTCATTATTTTAACCCAAGTTGTAGGCCTGACTCAGCAGTACATTTTTAAATGTTTTCATTTTGACACTAATGTTTAGATTCTCATGTGAGTTTCGTAGATTGTTATTTGTTCCATTGTTTGCATTTCAGGTGGACGACGTTTGTTAGTGAAGAGTGAGGCTTTTGTTCCATTAGATACTTTGCGAAATGAAGGAGCTAGAGGTAGCTTTGCCTGGTAAAGATAAGGTGGACAGAGGTGCTTTCACACAGGAGGAGAGAAGACAAAGGACGAACTGTTGCAGAAGGGCATATGTGGAGAAGGCCGTGAAAGGAATCTACGTCATGAAACAATTTGCTGCTGAGTCTACTGTAGAGTACATAAGAGAAAAGCATTATGGGACTTTTGCTGAATGCATCTCTGAATATTTGATGCATTGTAGAGAGGAACAGACACCCCATTCCTCCTTGCCTTCTTGACAGAGAGCACCTGAGAGCTAACTTGCTTCTTTCCTGCTTGTGGCTTCATGCCGCAGACACCCATCATATGGTGGAGTGACTTCGTAGGAAGGCTCTAGCCACTGACACCTTTTCTCTTTCGTAGTCTTTGCTTACATGCTAATTTAGGGATGCCACCTCTAGAGCTAGAGTAGGGATAGATAGAAATAAATGCTCTGTATCGATGAAGTGCAGAAACCTTAACTTTTGCATCTTGATTTCCTGGATAATAGTCCTAGAACTCCACGTTCTTTTCATGTTGCATCAAGCAAATATCTTCAGAAGATTTGGATTCCTTTTGTTTCCTCTGTATTTTTATACTCTCATGCTAAGACTAGTGTATATCCAACTATTTTTTGCATTTGTACTAAACCTTGACTAACCTTCATTTGGTTGTCCATCTGAGTTATTGTATGCCTATATTGAGTTTCACTGCGTCCTAAATTGGCTTACAAAACCTTTACTCCCTTTTACACTTTCCTGCTGCTAAAAAGAATAATTAGAACATCGAAGCAGAACTGACCAAATGGGCCCAGGGCCTTTCAGCAGGAATTTGGAGTGGGAAGTATGTCAGGGGCAGCATCAGTTGGGGGTATGCATTTTACACACTCCTATTTTTGAGGAGGGGGTTATGCAGGGTTTGGATGTGCTTGTGCTTGCAGTCCCTACCCAGACCTACACCAAACTTTACCAGCCTGCTTTCCCTGAAAATCAGTGTCCGGGGAGTAGGTGGTACAGTTTCTCTCCGGGAAAAAACACTGTGTGTGATCCATAAGCTGGCTCCATGTTAGGTGCAGGGAATGCGGTAAGAAAAAAGCAAAACTAACCATAGTGTGTGGGCGAAGAATTTCACAATGTTTCTGTAAAGTGAAAATCTCCGATAGCGCTCAACATCACTAGTGCACAGTTTTCCTTTCCCTGCTCTGAATAATCTCCCTTATTTCCTACCCCTCATTCTGCTCGCAGGCTCAAGTCTATCAATTAATACTAGTTTCTGGTGGGATATGGTGCTGAAGGATTTCCAGAGATGGTCAACAACTAGGGTTTAGAAATGTGTCATCAGTCCATGACAAGGAGGATAAAGCACACACTGCTGACTGTGTGGACCATCTCTTGAGCACTATTCGCTTGCCTCAATTGTGTCTCTCTCTATACAGCGCTCTCAGTGGGGTACAATGCTATGAGAAAAACACGCTGGTTTAGAGTCACAAAAGTAATGCTAACCAGCACAAAATGTTTCTGTTGCTATTTTCTTTTCAGCGCAAAACTTGTTTTGCACTGGAAAGCACCCTGTATGTAGCGCAAACCTATGCGAAGCACTGCTTTGCATTTCTTTGCGCTGAGGGGGTGTTAAATAGGTTGCACATGGGCTTTCCCATGCAACCACCTATGCCTTTTGATGCAAAACCCTATTTACAAAGATTTGCAAACATGGTTTTCTGCTGAAAGTAAACGCCCCCTCAAAGGAGGCGCTAACAGGAGAAATGCTTTCATTTCTCTGTGATTTTCCGACTTTCAATGCGTGCTGCACTGTGCAGCAAGTATGCAAAGTGGAAAAAGCTGTGCATCGTGCCTAGCATAGTAATTTGTACAGGAACAGTATCTTCCTGTACAAAATCTATGCTACACTCATGCACACACCCTAGTATTGCAGTGCCAAGGTGTGTGCATGGCGCACAACAGCTGAAATCAGTGCCAGCACAAGGGAAAGAGGAGGGGAAAGCAATATCTCTGAAGCTTTGGCGCTTTCCTTCTCCTTCCCTGTAGCACAATGCAGCCTAGCCTCATGGGGTCTGCCCTTGCATTTGCATGACTTTTTTTGAAAATCTCCCCCTTAAAAGACAAAATAAGGGCATGATGTATTGAAGGGTTCTCACATTCTGTGTCTCTGGAGAAATGCTTAAGTTCAGATGAGCGTATATTTATTTTAAATATTTCTTAAAGAACGTGCTGCTTGATTGATTGTTTGGCTCCATTGCTGAACAGATAATTTGATTGTATGCAGTAGTTTTGCATACAGCATACAAGGCCCAAAATCATCAGACTTCTTTGTATATAGGAGCAGCTTTTTACAAGGTAGATTAGTCAATGGTATGGATGCAGACTTCATAGTCAGACTCCAAAGATGTGTGCTTCACCATGCAAAATTTATGTTACAAAGACATGACGATCTGACGCTTTTCAGCCACAAAGGGTCACATAGAGTAACGTGCTGCGAAAACATCAATTCAAATCTTATAAGCAAAACGTGGTAGACGGTAAGTATGGCCATAAAGAACAGACTATTCCACATCGGTATTGGTGGATCTCTACAATTCAACTCCTATAGATAAAATAAATGCAGGAATAAATATTAAAAGAAGATCTTGCCCTAATATATTAAATTAATATAAATAGCTTCAATGCCAAGAATCTGTGCAGCAATTCACTATGCATGCTATTCAAGTGTAACATACAATGTTATGTTGTGCCACAGAAAATACATTCAAAACATTTTATACCGTTGTTAACCTGGGTGCTTAATAAATAGCTGCAAATATAAAGAATAAGATCTCCTTTTTTAAACAAAATCGATACCCGACAGTGTTAAATAGTGTAATAAAAACGATGTTCGTACTAAAATATTGCCTGTAACCGTCTACTAACACATAACAAAAAACAGTGAACAAAGTGCAAATACATTAAAGTGCCACTATATCATAAAGTGCTTAGGGCAAAGCGATAAAACCCCTGTATATTTCCAGGGTTAGAGGGAAAAACAGCCTTGTTGCTACGGACACTACCGCCTGGCTGTAACTCCCAACTACAAGCAGGTTAATTGTAGGTGCCAGACCATGAAGCCATTAGTCATGAAAAAGAGAGAAGCAGAAAAACTGAAAAACAGATGTCATAATAATGGAAGGATAGCATCAAATAGGCACCTAGAAACAGGGAACAAACAGGCAGAACAGGTCAGCTGAAATAGAGAGGATTTATAAGAAGTTATGTAGGACCTCCCAGTTATTTAGACCATTAGGTGCCCTGGAGTCCAGTTCCAATATGAACTTAGACTCCAGCCATCTGAGCATTTTCTCCCTGTTACTGCCCCATCTCAATGTAGGCACAACCCCAATAACAAAAGATCATTATTGTGCACCAATTTAAAGTGCTTGGCTACAGGGTAGGTGGGATCAAAGTTGACTATAGCCCTCAGGTGCTGCAGGACTTGAACGTGCACTTGTAACGTGCGCTTCACATATATTGGAGTCCACAATTGCAAGTCAGAACGCATACTGAAAATTCAGTTCTGCAGTTGTACACTCCCTTCATCAGGTCCTTTTTTGGGCCAAAGGCAGAAGTATACTCAAATGTATTGCTCCCAGATTTTTATATATATATATATATATATATATATATATATATATATATATATATATATATATATATATATATATATATATATATATATATATATATATATATATATATATATGCAGAAGATCTCGCTTTTCAGCGAAGTTAAGACGCACTCACTCGTTTTCAGGGTAATTCAGGCGGATTTATTAAACAATTGCCATGCCCTACGCGTTTCGGTCAACCAACTCTGACCTTGTTTATGGGTTTAATAAAGTGCAGAGAAAAGTTCTTCTTTTATTTCTATCTGCACACAGTTACTTCCTGTTTTGTATTTTAGTGCATTGTGGTTAATGTGGTGTAAACATTTTATATAGTGACATTAGTGAATTAGTGTGCTTTTCTCTTTTACATTTTAAGAGCAATATTTATTTATATTGTTCTGCCGGCAATTTATGCATTTTCTCCGTATGCTTATTGATTCATTGATTACACTGATTCCCTGCTCTCTAGTGAGCTCTTTCCATTTCTTCTTGATTCCGGTGTCATTCATTATTTTTATTCTTATTTTCATTTCATTTGATGTTTCATTTAAGGAACTGGGATAGATTTCAAAGATGCACGTAGAGCTCTTCGTCCTGATTAAGCCCCCACGGATTTAAAGTTCTGAAGGTGAGTATATGTCTTGATTCTTTTTGGCGCAAAGTCCTTTCGCTGTTTCCTCCCCTTTCTGAATGTGGTACTTGTTCTATGGCCCAAAATTTGAGACATTCCCATTGGCTGTCATGTTCTTTCTCCATATGTTTGGCTATTGCGTTTGAACGATCTTTGTGTATGGTGGCTCGAATGTGCTCAAGTATCCTTTTCTTCACCTCGAAGATGGTGCTTCCGATGTAACGTAGTTTGCATGGACATTCCACCATATAGATGACATAATTGCTTTTGCAAGTAAGATGTTGCTTGATCTTCCATTTGATACCCTTTTGGCTCTCCAGTTCTTTCATGTGTTTTGCAATTTTTCACGCCTTGCAATGTTTGCAAGGCCAGAAGCCTTCTCTTTGTAGCCATGTTGTTGTTTGAGTTTCTTTGAAATGGCTATGCGTGATTTTATCAGCAATATTCCTTCCTCTCCGATATGTTACATTAGGATGATCTCCCATGATTTTTGACAATGATGGATCAAGTTGTAAGATGTTCCAGTGTTTTTTTATAATCTTGATTAGATGTTTATTTTCCACACTGTGTGTCGTGATGAGTCTGATTGTCTGCTGTTTGGACGGTTCTTCAAATTTGGTCTTTTTTAAAATATCCATTCGTTGTTGATTTGTTACTCTCTGTAGGCTTTTCTCAATTACTTTGGTTGGATATTTTCGTTATAGTTATCTGAACTAACTATAACGGGGGAATTTCATTGGTTTTTTACGAGTGAAATGTCCACCTAACTATAACCTGTGTGAAACCTATGGTTTTTTAAGTGAATACATATATATATATATATATATATATATATATATATATATATATATATCTATATATATATATGAAAACACACCAGGACCTTCGTCTGCTCGCAGCTTCGTATCAGCTGGCCCAGCCACCAAGGAACTACGAACCACCGAATTCAGGCAGATAATTTCTTTATTTAAGCTGTTTAATCCTCTAAAGACGCGTTTGGGGCACCACTCACCCTTGTTCACATCTATATATACATATATATATATATATATCACACAACAAAGGGGTTTCCCTTGGATGTCCCCTCGAAAGAGCCGCAACACAGGTAGGTTTCAACTTTTGGTTTATTGAGGCAAGCTACAGCAGTAGAGCACGAGACATCAATGCAATCTTCAAAGGCCGATGCGTTTCGTGCAACCAAGCACTTCTTCCAAGGCCAAATGACTCACTGTGCTCCGGGACAACGAGCACCTGATATCACTGTCGACCATCCCCAGTGTGCGTAAACAGCACTGCTGCCTGCTGGTCAATGTAGTGCTCGTGAGATTTTCCTTCAGTGAGGTTCCTAGCGCACAACGTTTTTCATGTCAATAAAACCCAAGTGGGTGCATGAAATGTCTTTGAGATCAGCTCCTATGTTGAAAGTTTGGGGGTGATTCGACAAGGGGGGGCCGAGAAAAAAGGGGGGTCCCAAAATGTGTTTTTTCAGTGTTAATTTCCATAGGAAACTTTAGACAAGGCTACAGGTCGAACGGGTGAACGCAATTACCCCAAAATTGGCAGGGAGAAGGGTCTTGGTCTAGAAAGCATGCTTTTGTTTATTTGGTGTAAATCCGTTCAGCAGTTTTTGAGAAATATCGAAATTTACAGATATCGATATTTGGGAATTCTGCCATCTGATTGGCTGAGGCGTTACGAGCACGAGCTTGCTGCTGATTAGCTGTGAGCACTGTGAGCGTTTGCAACTAGGAAGTGTTGGCCGCCATTTTGTGATTCCGTTGGGCAAAAAATGTGGGAAAGAGGAGGGTAGGAGCACTGTAACCTTTGTGGAGTGTTTAGGGTGTGCTATAGAGGGGGTGCAAAGTGAACTAATCATACCTACCGGTGTGAAAGTTCTAGGCTACGAAAATTGAGTGAGGTATTGGCTAGTGTGTGATGTTTCTAAGGTGAGCTTGTGCGCGACTCGAGGATTAAAGCGTGAGCCCACACTGTGTGTCTTATGCTGTGAAGTCATGTGCCCCAGCCGCTGCAGTACAGTTGTGGAAGTAGTGTCAGCATGTGTTTATACCTACTGGGATGAACTACTGACCCGTTGTGGTGTGAAAGTCCTTGGTATGGAAAATATGTGAGGTATTGCCCAGAGTCTCATGGAAGGAGGAAGTGTTGGGATTAAGGGGAAAAAAGGGCAAAAATAGGAGGGTAGGAACACTGTAAACTCTGTGGGGTGTTTAGGGTGTGCTATAGAGAGGGTGCGAAGTGAACTAATCATACCTACCGGTGTTGAAAGTGCTAGGCTATGAAAATTAAGTGAGGTATTGCCTAGAGTAGGTGCTAAGGTGAGGTGGTGCGGGACTTGGGCATTAGAGTGAGAGTCCAAATTGTGTGTCTTATGCTGTGAAGTCATGTGCCATGGCCGCTGCAGTACAGCTGTGGAAGTAGTGTCAGCATGTGTTTATAACTACTAGGATGAACTACTGACCCATACTGGTCTGAAAGTTCTGGGGTACGGAAAATATGTGAGGTAGTGTGTAGAGGGTCATGCTGCTAAGCTGAGCTGCTGCCGGACTCGGGGATGAAAGCGTGATCCCACACTGTGTGTCATATGCTGTGAAGTCATGTGCTCTGGCCGCTGTGCCACATCTGTGCAAGTTGTGTCAGCATGTAGTTATAGCTATTTGGAGGAACTTATGTTTCGAACATTGTAATTTGTGTATGGTGCTTAGGGGGTGTTATATAGGGAGTGTGAAGGTAAATGTGTGTGTATGAAATGAATTTGGTATTTGGAAAGTGGAAAGCACTGACTCCTACGGGTCTGATAGCGCTGGGGGCGTAAGGTGAGGTGCTGCTGGAGTTGGGAATAAAGCTGATGAACTACTGACCCCTATTGTGAACTTTTAACATGCACGTGCCATTGAATGTTCGATAAAATGTTGCAAAAGTACATCGTTAGGTTAAAAAAAATAATTATGAACTTTTAACCTGCAGGTGTCGTAGAAGGTTCCATAAAGTTTGGTGATAAAATAGGTTGAACTTGTGACATGTATGTGGCGTGGAATAATAAGTATTCTGATTTGTTCTTCACATGTATTTATGTGTGGAGCGACAAAGAAATTGTGCCATTCCTGGTTTCATTCTTGATGAAGTCGGAGCTTTACATGTACTATATGAGAAAGAGAGAATTGTATGCGTGTGTCATTTGAAATCTGGATAAGCACTACAAAGGTGAGTTAGAAATGAACAAGGTGTGTTATGTGTTTTATAGTATTGATTAAGTATATGAGGTGATGTTTTTAATTTTGAAAGTATTTTTATTTCAAAATAATATAGTGTTAGTAAAGTGTGGTGTTTGATATTGGTTATGAAATATGCATAAAATTTGAGCTGTTGTTATATAAGTATTTTATATATGTTTAGGAATTTTTCACAGAGAAGAAGTGTAGTTTTTCATCTTTATAGGATTGTATTGTTTTGAAAATGAGGTACAGCGTTAATTTGAGTTTGTAATGTATTTGGGGAGATAAAGAAAATGTCGCATGTTTGTAACTGATACTTTTTGTGGAAATAGTGGGGTGGGGGTGGTGGTAGGAGATGTATCTGTTATTAAGTTAAAAGCGATAAAACGAAATGCAAAAATGTCATGTGGGCAGGTTGTGGTCTTATTTTTGACACTGAGATATAGGTTTGAATGTAAGTCAGGGTAGGTTGTTGTACAGTGGGGCTGGGTACAGTGTTTGGAGATTACATGGAGAGGAGATGGAGATAGGAAAAGTGATACATTCCTTTTATATGTACGCATAGTTTGAATCATGTGATCCTAAGTTGAGATAAATATGAATATGGTTTCTGGTTTGCATTTGGGTATAGTGAATAGTTTTTGTAGTTTCTGACTAGTAATTAATAAAAAGGTAGATATACTAAAATATATAGTAGTAAACTTATTAATTATTGTCTGTTCTTATGAAATAGAAGTAGTTGGGAAGTGCATCTTTAGAAGAGATGTTTTATAAATGTGTGAGAGACAAAAAATGTAATGTGTGGTATATTTTTTGTATGAATTTATTGACAGTAGAGAACTACATGTGATTATAAGTGATACTATTTGTCAGGCTGTGTCGCTGTGGCGGATATATGTAGGAGTTGAAGTGGTTCATGTTTTACTGATGGTGAGCTTCACTATCCCTTTTGAAACACTTGTCAACTTATTCATCCCATTTAATATCTTTATCATAGATACAGTAAAGGAACTATATATCAAAAGTTTGGGAATTAGAACTTTCTTTACTCTCCCCATGCCCTGCTATACACTCTACAGAGTGTTTAAACGACTTTCGTAACATATAGATGTCTAGCTAGTAAAGGTGGTGTAGTTCGACCGGGGCCATTTATAAACCGTGATATGGGATGGTTTTTGTTTTACTCGCCAATTTGCATGTTTGAATACTTTTTGCTGATAAGTGTTCCGTCAGACACCTGTTAAAATTAACGTTGTATATGGGTATAGTGGCGCTACTGGGAATGGTGGGGGTTTTTGTTTGATTTTGTACGGTTAAGGAAGGGCGGGGGTGAGTGTGGGGGAGGTGGTTATGTTGCTGATTGAAACACAGAATTTAGTAACGTGCCGATGTCGAGCTACTAAAGGTGATCTAGTACCACTGGGAGCACTTATAAAGCGCCCTATGGCATGGGATATGTTTCAGTCGTAAATTTGCATGTTTTAATACGTTTTGCTGATGAGCGTTTCGGGAGACATCTGTTGAAATTAAGCCTCTGTTTGGCTATAGTGGCGCTTCTACATTTGCTGGGGCTCTTTCTTTTATTGCGTAAAGCTAAGCAAGAGCGGGTGTTGAGGTGGTGTAGTGGCACTGTGACTATTTATAAACCGTCTTATGGTATGGTGTGTGTTTGAGTTGCAAAATTGTAAGTTTTAATAGCTTTTGCTGATGAGCGTTCCGGCAGACACCTGTTGACATTAAGTCTATCTATGGCTATAGTGGCGGTAATGGGAGTGCAGGGACTCGTTTGATTTTGTAAGGTTAAGCATGGGTATGGGTGGAGGTGGGGGATGTGTGTATGTTGCTGATTATAAGACGGACATTTGTAATGTGGGCATGTGTGGTTAGTAAAGGTAATGTAGTTTGAGTGGGCCTATTTTTTAACCGTGCAATGGTATTGTTTATGTTTTTCCCGCAAATTTGCATGTTTGAATACTTTTTGTTGATAAGTGTTCTGGCACACACCTGTTAAAATTAAGCCTGTGTATGGGTATAGTGGCGCTACTACGAATGGTGGGGGTTTCTGTTTGATTTGATTACGTGTGGGGGAGGTGGGTATGTTTCTGATTAAAACACAGAATTTAGTAAAGTGCAGATGTCAAGCTACTGAAGGTGATGTGGTATGTTGTAAGGAAATGAAAGATACGTAGTCCAGTGATGTAGTACAGGATCATACCTTTATTCTTCAGATAGGACCCACATTAAGTCTCATGCTAGGCCTCATACAATGCCCCACCAGGAGCAGCCTCCTTGCTGCTCAGCCCTTCCACACCAACTGATTACTTCTTCCACTCAAACACTCTCAACATTCTGGTGACAGCACATAGACTGAGCAGCAAGGCAAAGGGCAGCAATAGAGAGGATACATTAATCACTTACTAGATCATAACATAGTACCACTGGGAGCACTTATAATGTGCCCTATGGTATATGTTTTACCCGCAAATTTGTATGTTTTAATACGCTTTGCTCATGAGCGTTCTGTTAGACGGTTGTTGAAATTAAGGGGAATATCAGCAACAACCGGCAATAATTATCGCTAAGCGCACTTAGTGCTAGGATAATTATCGCCGGCTAGCGTGGATTTTTATCGCTGAGATAGCGTGCTATTAGCGACGCTTATCTCAAAAGCCATACAAATCCTTGCGCTAACTGCCTAACGTGAGATTATTGCTGGAAACCCAGCGATAATCTCACGCAATGTGGCGTTAGCTTGTTGATAGGGCCCCACAAACTTAGCCATGATATCCACCTTCCATAGGATATCATGGCTAAGTCAGTCCTGAAGCAGGCGTATGGAAAGTAGTGATAACAGGGGTTATTGCTACTTTTCTTGCCGCTATGCTTCATAGTGTGGGGCTTGATGATAGGAGAAATGTCACTTAGCGACATTTCTCCTGTCATGTCAGGTCAGGAATGCCCAATTTGCAACTCATTAGAGATGCAAAGATGGGCGCTAGGAATTCGTGTGCTAATACAAGGTTTCACGCGTTAGCGTGACCTTGCTAATTAGGCGATAAAATGATCGCAAAAGCGGCAATAATTCTATTGCCTCACCTTGCTGATATGCCCCTAAGTTCTTGTATTGGTATAGTATGTTTACTAGGTTTGGTGTGGCTCTTTCTTTAATTTTGTGAAGCTAAGGAAGGATGGGGAAGAGGGTGGTGCAGTGGCAGTGTGCCCATTTATGAATCGGTTTATGGTATGGTATATGTTTTTCTGGCAAATTCCCATGTTTTAATAAGTTTTGGTGATGAGTGTTCCAGCAGACAGGTACAGAAATTACACAACATGTATGTGGATAAGACATCTTCGTGCTGATAGACACTCTTGTACTGTGGTAGAAGGCTGATAGCGTTGATGGAACATTATGAAACTTGGTGCCATTGTAGATTTTAATGGAAGGGTACACTGTTTGTTTGTTACTATGGTGCAGTTAGGGTTCTAAGTGGGAGAAAAAGTGGGAGTGCTCTAAAAGGGGGGGCAAAGCTCTTAAAGGGGTGTGGGCTATGCAAGTTGAGGTATGGTCTAAATCAAGATAAGTATCATTGTGTGCTTTAGAAAATCCTCTCCAATTATCGTAGGTTCAGAAAAAAACATTGTTTAAAGGATTTCCATTTCTTCTACAACGTGGGTAACCTAGCGTGATGTCTCCAGTTCTCAGTAGGGAGCAAAATAAGCATGCGCACATGGATGTGCATGCTGTCACTGCAGTGTAATAAAAAATAAAAAAAATGGACTATCTTTGAGAGGGCCGAAAATAGAGCCTGGTAGAGAGTCATTTGAAGGCTGCCTGAAAATAAGTGCCGGTCCCCAGACCTGGCCCAATTAAAGCGCAGTATCCATGCATCCTAAGCACTGCGCCATTCAACCATCTTTTAATTGATGCATATATTCCTACTTATATATATACATAAATCTGTTTGTCCTCTTATCTTAAGCATCTATGAGCACACTCGCCTATAGTAAGCACTGTGTCATTCATGCAGCAATACGCCTATATATGCATAGATATATCTGTCCCAGACCAATCCTGAGCATTTATCAGCCCACCCGTCTATTGTAAGTACTGGTCTTGGCATTCATTCATCTTTCCATCCATCCATACATTGATACATTGATCCATGTATCTATCCATTGATGCATCTGCCCATGCATCCAGTCGCCCTTTATTCAACTATACGCTCTTATTTCGTGCATCGTCCTCCCCGATCTTAAATACGACGTATTATACTCATCCAGCTACCCTCTTAAGGCGTTGAAAAGGCTTGCGAAAAGCATTGACCGGCAGATTTTTTAATAAAGAATAACAAAGCTTTGAGTTACTCTTTGTGGAGCATACTTCAACACCCTTCTCTGGTGGTGTTTTAAACAAAGGTACATCTAGCGAAAGAAATGTAAAGGAGCTTTTAAGTGTAATACGTTAATTTAGAAACATAATGTTTTGTCGAGTTGTTTATAGGTACACTGTTTTAAAGTGGCTGTGACTGACAGATACTGAATACCTGTACTTCTTATATTTAAGAAAGTGTACCAGAGAGCTAATTTGGGGTGGTGAGAATCTTGAGTTCTATATTTCCATTTGAAGTACTGTACAGAAATATAAAAGTAATTGGAAAGCTTTAATGTTCATATTAAAGAGGGGGGGTGAAAACTTAGTGAGGCAGGCAAAGTGTGTGTTTTCGTTGCACTAAAACAAGACCGTGTATAAGGTGAGAGCAGGTTCGTGCTGGAGTTGCCTTGTTGTGGTCGTTTGCAAAGGGGCAGCCAGTGGGAAATTTCAGGGGAGCCTAATTCTTTCAGCAATAGGCAGAGTGGGAATTTAGGGGTTGTAAAAAGGGGTGAAAAAGAACAGAGTCTCCTTTACAAAAAAATGATGTTTTGAAGACCAGTGAAGTACTCGGGTGTGGCTCTGTGTATGCACCCGGGAAGCTGTGTCAGAGAGTCCGGGGCAATGGGCGTTGCGCGCCTGGTGGTCTGTCTGCTAATCACCCCACGATGATGTTGCTGGTGCATTGCAAAAAGAGAAGGGAAATACTGATAGAAAATGGATCTTTTAAAGGATTTCCCTTCTCCTACAATGCGAGTCACTTGGCATGCTGTCTGCACTTCTAAGTAGTGAGCAATGTGCATGCTCTCACAGTGTCACTGCAGTGCAATAAAGGAATAAAAAACAGATTACGTTTGTGAGGTTGGAAAATAGAGCCCTATAAAGACCCGTTTCGAGGCTCCCAAAAATAAAGTGCTGGTGGTCACATCCCCACAGACACCCCCTCCAGTTAAAGCCCTGGGTGCAGTGTTATGTTTGCAAAGTTGTTGATAAAATTGTTAGGTAATAATGGAAATTTTTATGTGTGCTGTTTGGTTGATAATATCATTCTAAGTACATAGATTAACATTTTTAAAAATACTATTTATAAAGTTGTGTGCGGTGGGCTGTAGAGAAAGTGGTGTGGGGTGGTGGGGTGTGGCGGAGAGGTGAAAAGTATGAGGTAGTGCAGTTATATATAAATTGTAAAGGAGTATGCAAATAATTAAATAAATACTTGCTGTATGTTCTATGGCACTACTTGTCATTCTAGTGCTCATCGGTCGTGCTCCATCACGTTGCAGAACTGGGTCTCGAAGTTGTTAGTGGAAGTTTTGCAATTGTATGTTATTATTTTAACATAGTGAAGAAATGTGAAAAATAATTGAATCTATTTTTTGTTTTTCAGAAAATTATTTCGTTCGTAAGAGAAGAAAAATATATATTTGACGAAAAGGAAAGATCTTGAACTAGAAAAGAATGTGAGTAATAGAGAAACTGTTTGTTTGAGTAAAGACAATTTCGGAAAAAAATATTACAAACATTTAATGAGAAAAACATCACACAAAGCAAAAAGAAGAATTTTTCATGTAAGGTGAAGCTGAGTTCAATTTCAAATAATAGGAAAAGGAAAGATGATAAAGAAATAGTATCTGGTAATCGGAGACAAACAACTATTTCAAGAAATTCATCAGAGACGTTTTCATCTATAGTGATTCTGAATTTATTGAAAACATACTGCAAATATAAAAGAAGAATGCTGCAATTCAAAGAGAAGCAGCGTATTGAAAGTATAATGGATACTGTTTTCAATTTGAAACAGAAGTTGTTCAATGTGATTTTAAAGAGCATGAAAGTATTGGATAAAATAGTCAAAGTATTGAAAGACAAAAGTAGAAAAAAAAAGACTTGTGAACAGAACCAATTTTTGTAAAATCTTTAGTGGACAGTGGAGACATACTTCTAGTACTGAGACTTTTTTCAATGAGGAAAGTTACTTCCAGGAAAATAGTTTATCATTTGCAGTTGATACCGGAGGTCATTGCAACGAAGTTCAGGATGGTGTTCCTCTTCCAAAGGAGGAAATGGTTGGTAAAAGTGCAGAAGAGTAAATAGCTGAAGAAGTGCAAGGGAAACATCCACGAGCTCCTGTGTATAAGTGGAGTTCTAGTAGCATTTGTAATATTCAACAGGAATACATTGATATAATGCTAAATTTGCTACGAGAATATACTCAGAAAAGTATAAAACAGAAGATTAAGTTGTTACAAGGACTAGATCCATGTAATGTAAGAAAATATACTGAGAATTATGGGCATTCTCTGGCTTGTCTTTCAAGAAAGGTTTGTAAAAGTGTTTGTCATCATTTGAGGATGTTAGCAGTACACCATGCAGAACATTGTAAAGAAACTGTACTATGTAAAAAGTCCTGCATTAAGTTTAAGTGAACTAAATGGAAGTCTTTTATATGTTTCTTTATCAGATGATCAAAAAAAAGTGTGATGATATTGAAATGTGATATTTTGGTTCAGAAGAGCAGTTCATAGAAAGTGAAAGTTTGACAATTACAGATGTTGGTGGAGATGAGAAAGTGATTAGCACTGATCAGATTGAAGAAGAAATTGGAAAGTTTAATGTAGTGTGCTCTGAAATACCAAACTATGTTTGTGTTTGTTGTCGATGTACTCATTATAAAAGTCAAGGAATGTTGGAATGTTGATTTGTATTTGAAAAGTGAAAAGGAGAACAATGGTAAGTGGGAAGAATTTGCAATTTACTTGTTTGTTGAAGGTCGATTTGAGTTAGGTAGTGATCAATGTATATGTAAATATTGTTACAACAAATTAGAAGAGAACAAAATGCCTGCTAGAGCAGTGCATAATAAGTTGGAGTTAGTAGCTATTCAGCAGGAGCTGGCCAAATTGAATACATATGAGTCAATTCTAATTCAATCTGTTCATCCTTTTCAAACTATAATTCGGATAGGGCCTAAAACAGGTAAACTGCCACCAACAGACTTGCAAAGAGGGCTGAAAGGAAGAGTGGTGTACTTACCTTTGGATTTTAAGAAAAACATTGAAACTATTGCTGGAGAGAAAGAGGAAGATGAGGCAGTAGTTATTTTAGTAAATGGTGTACCCTCAAAGAGTCGGAAAATATGGCAAGAATTTGTGGATGATAATAAAGTTGAAAAGGATACCTTATATCTTATAGAGAACAATATTTATTACAAAAATGTAAATGTGGATGAACAGGTAAAACATTTAGAAGATGGTTTTGAAATTTCAAGTGGTCAAATAGAGAAAGTGGACAAGTTAGGGACTGAAGAGATTTATGAACATTATACAATATGTCCTTTGCATTCAAAAGAAGTGATAGGAAGTAGCATTGAGTTATTTCAAATGAAAAAAGCACAGGGAACTCCAATGAGTGTACGGGAGAAAATCTTGGAAGCTCGTTGTTTTCCACAGTTGTTTCCTACTGGAGAAGGTGGACCAACCTGTATGGATTCCAACTTCAGAATATCGGTCAACAAGATTATATTCTGAAGATCCTAGATTTTGACAGTGCATTCCATACATATTTCACCTTTTGTTTGAAAGTGATATGTCTTCTCTCTCATATGCAGTGAATCATATACTTAAAACTAGAGTTCATGAATCACTTCTTTCTGGGAAAGAATTTGTGGAGAAAGTTCAAGAAACAGATGAAAATTTAGAAGCACAGTTAATCAATTTGATGGCATGTTAACGTGGAACAAATGAGTATTGGTATCGTCGTCATGGAGAACTCAAGTGTATGTTACGGAACTTAGGTACACCAACATGGTTTGTCACACATAGCTTTGCAGAGTATGCATGGGAAGATTTGCTTGAATATTTAAGAGAAGCGAATTCTAATATAAAAAATGTTGAAATAAAGACCCCTGGCGAACTGTGTTCATTGGATCCTGTAAATGTGTGCAGATATTTTAATCATAAGTTTCAAGATATGATGTCTTTTATCTGTAATAAAAAGAATCCACCTCTTGGAGAAGTTATCGATTTCTTTTGGAGAAAGTAGTATCAAGCAAGAGGTGCACCTCATATACATATGCTAGTATGGGTCAAGGATGCACCTACATTTGGAAATGATTCTGATGAAACAGTATTGTCTTTCATCGAACAGTATGTGACATGTGAGATTCCAAGAGAAGGAGGAGATAGAAGCTTGAGACGGTAAGTTTTACATTTCCAAAGTCACCGTTGTGGAAAGCATTGCAGAAGAAAATACAAGTCTAAAAGAACATTTTACACCAAATGTCGGTTTGGTTTTCCCCATCCAGTCATTTGTAAAGGAAGAGTAAATTCTTTTTTTTCTTCTGTGAGGCACACAATAACTCGGAAATCTCCAAAGAATACCTACAACTTAAAAAGAACAGAAGTGTCAAAGTATATCAACTGACTACAATCCAGTAATTTTAAAAATGTGGAATGCGAACATGGACATCCAGTATGTTGCGGATAACTCAATTGCTATTGCACATTATGTTAGATCGTGCATAACAAGATCTGAAAAAACAGAGATGAAACAAATGTGAGAAGAAATTGCACAAGAGAATAGTCTTAGCAAAAAAGTGTACAGCTTTAGTTTGAAAATGCATTCCCACCAAGAAATTTGATCGTATGAATGTTCAGACCGCTTGTGTTCTTCAAGTTTATATTCAAAGTCACGAGGAATCATTTGGGTAAGTTTAGGTCTTGCCTGCAAACAAAATAGAGTGTTGAAATCATTGGAAGAAATTGAACACTTAGCAGCAAATAAGCCATATCGTACAGACATTCTTAAAACTAATATGTTGGACACATACTATCAGAAAAGGAGTCAACATCTGGAACAGCTATGTCTGTATAAAGTACTTCAACATTACAGCTTCAAAAGAAATGTTAAAGAGAATTTAAAAGAAGGAAAGTTTGCAGTAGTTGGATGTCATGGTTGTTTAGTAAAACATGCAAAGGGTAATCTTATAAACCACAAGAAACTTAGTTGTGAAACTCCAGATAAGCGAGAATTTTACTAATTAGCACTTCTGCAGCGGTTCAAACCATGGTGTAGCGAAAGTGAATTACTTGGAGAGTCTTTTAATGCTTGTAAAGATAGCATTTGATGTCCAATTTTCCCTACATATTTAAAAATATTGAATGATGAAGTTGAACAGGAAAAGACTATCTTAGCTGAAATAGCTCATGAAAGTTCTCAAGATAGTTAAAGTAGTGGTCCAAGTAGTCAGTCAGTCAGTCAGTCAAAGGCTTTATTTCGATAAAAACATATCATAAAAGCATAACAGTTAAAAATGGAATAAATTAATTTCATTTAAAAAAGAAGAAACCTATTTTTACAATAAAGTGCAAAACAGATCATAAATAGTTATTTAAGAATGAATTAAACAATTTCCTTAAGCCTTTTACTTCTGATACGCCATGCCCAAGATAAGAATTTTGCAAGGGCACAAACGTATAAAGGGCGAGCATCTGACATTAAAATACGGAGTGCCACAATATAGTGTCTAGTTCCCAGGGAGCGGCACAGTTGCTTAAGCCATCTTTTCCTTGGGAGGGCGTACTCATGGCATTCGAATAAAAAGTGAGCCACAGTCTCACGTCTGGATGTGCAAAAAGGGCAAAGATCGGAGGTCTGAGGGAAGGAATTCCATCGTGATGTAAAGCTATAGAGTAGGAGGGTCCCGGTCCTAAACTTAAAATACAAAGCTCTATCAAAGGAGCTCTCGATGATGTCGAGATATAGTTCCCGGATTGGGTGATCCTTAAAATTCAGGAAGTCCTCAGTAAGTCTCCCCAATGATGTGTTCGTGATCCGTTGGGTCGCAATCCAGTTCCAATATAAGAGCTTAAGCGTGGCTTTCGGAGGGGAAGATTTATTTTCCCATGATGCATTTAGCCCCAGATTATGCAAAAGGGCCTTCATGTCACGCAACCATTTTATCCTATGCCAACCTGGGAGTGACATGATTTCCGAGAGACCTTTGGCATATTTGGCTAGTTCCGGGACCCGCCACAAGCGAGCCCATAGCAATAAAGGGCGAAGTTTCGCCAGATCACCGATGGGGCGACAACCAAGATCGAGCATTAATGGAATTGTGGGAGTGCCTTGGGGAAGTGACATAATGACCCTGAAAAACTTCCTCTCTGCTCGTGATAAGTCGCCAGTGTCACAAAAGCCCCAGAGCTCGGCACCATAAAGGGCAGAGCTAACTCCTCTTGCTGCATAAATGTCAATAACGGGGGCTATCGGTCTTATAGCACAGGAGCGCTGCTCCTTCACGAGAGCCCCTGTAACTCTTTTATGAGATAACAGCATCTTGCATAAATGGGGGCCCCACTGCATATTATGGGATAAACGAATCCCTAAATAGTCAAACACATCCACCCTCCCCAAAGGTTCATCATTCAATTTTGGGGGGCGTATGGGTTTTTTAGGGGGATTTAACACAAGATACTTTGTTTTATCTCTATTAATTACCAAACCCCGCTCTGTACAGAAGAGCTGGAAATTATTTAAGAGTTTTTGGAGGCCCATTGGGGTTTTGGAGAGCAAGAGTGTATCATCCGCGAAGAGGAGGGTCGGGATGCGTTCCCCCGCCAGGGATGGTTCATCTGAGGGGTCTTTCAATAGATGCTCAACCACACCGTTGATATATAGCGAAAAAAGGGTGGGAGCTAGAACACATCCCTGGCGTACCCCTCTCTCTACCGGGATTTTGTTAGTTTTCTCACCATTCCTCCCCCACCTAACTTGGGCAAAAGTGTTTACATGCAGCCTTACCAATAACAGGAGCAAGTAGTTGGGCACCCCCATGGCAGCAAGGACTTTCCAAAGAGCCTCCCTAGGTACTAGGTCAAAGGCAGTCTTCAAGTCAATAAAGGCAAGGTAAAGACTGCCTTTGCCCAAGACCACCACCTTCCAATACACAAGCAGCAATCTAAACGCTTGCTCAATTGTGCCGGTGCCTGCTCTGAAGCCAGCCTGGTAGTCGGAGAGGATGCCGTTTTTGTCGATCCATTGTAATAATCTGACCAACAACACCTTCCCGACCACCTTTTGTGTTATATCTAGCAGGCTTATGGGTCTGTAATTTGATGGGTCGTCCCTGGCCCCCTTTTTGAAGATGGGGACGACCTCCGCCCCTTTCCAGGATGCCGGGATTGGCGCTCCCCCACTAATGGCATTAAGCAGGCAGTTAATAAATTTGCCCCATTTCGGGATGTCCGCTCGCAACAAGTCCCCGGGTAAGCCGTCTGGGCCAGCTGCTTTTTGGGGCCTGATGGTAGTAATTGCATACTCCACTTCTTTGATCGAGAAGATGCAGTCAGCCACCCTGTTATTTACTGGCAGAGCTATACATAATGTTCCAGTTGCTAGAGCATCACTCCTTGTTAGCAAATCCGGAGTTGCTAATGCCCCCTCCCTTATATGTTTTTCATTAGAAATGTCCATGGAGAGAGCATTAGGGGTGGCACCTGATTGATTTGCATATAGTTTAGAGAAGTGGTTGACCCAAACTTGGCTAGTGATATTGCATGTAATGAAGTCAGTATCGGGTCTATTTCTGGCTCTAATCCTATCCCAAAAACGTCTTGCGTCTTTCCCCAAGCTTGCCTCTTTTAGAGAGCGCCAATATTCGATTTCCCACTCCTTTTTAGCACTAGCCAGGATTTTCTTATAATTTAGCCTAGCTCCCTGTTTTGCTTTTGACGGCCTTAATCAAAAGCGATTTGGCGTGCCTACAAGCAGGTGTGTACCAATCGTGCTTTCCCTTTGGGAGCCCCATTACCTTATTTTTGCCCACTTGATTCATTTTTAGGAATACATTCCCAATAGACTTAATGGTCTCCTCAAAAATAGGGGTAACACGGCCGGGATTTAGCTCACCCTTGTCTGACCTATCCAATTCCAATTCTAACTGTGCATCTATGAGTACAGTATTGATTATTTTTAGTCTAGCTTCATCCTTCGCAACCATGTTCCATTTTAGACGTTTCCCACACGAAGATACAGAAATTTTGTGGGCTGGGTTAAGGGATTTTGCGGTCTTTTCGTGAGGCCATGGGTTCCTAAGGGACAATGAAAGCGAATTATGATCGCTTTCAACTGTAGGCAGGACTACCATGTCCTGAACAAAGCTCCAAAGAATGAAATCTAGCAAGATGTAATCGATCCTAGAGGTGTGGTTGACTCTATTAAACGTGGCCGCACCCAAAGGATCAGAACGCGTGCGACCATTAACTGCTCTTAGCCCAAATTCCAGCGTTAGGGCATTGAGCTGAATAGCAGTTTTGGACCATTTTTTGATCGGAGGGATAGTTAAGGTCGGGATACCCCATCTAACATCATCCTCACTTGGGTCATAAATGTTGTCCTGTATAAGGGGCTCATAGGTGCAGTTGAAATCACCCGCAACCAAAACTTGGGATCCAGCTAAATTTTCATTCAGAGCCATTTCAAGAATAGATACTGTCGGGGATGGAGAGCCATATTTGGTACCTCTGGCGTATACATTATATAAGTCAAGGATGGGTCCTCTTTGTGATCCACTCAGAGAGATTTTTAAAATATCTGGAGAATTAATTAGCTTTGACTCAATCTGGAGATTTAAGGCAATGCTTACCCAGGTGAGTAGGCCTCCCGACGGACGACCTGACCCATTTCTTGGAGGTACTGCAGGAACGAAATGGGTAATATAGCCTACCCGATACACGGGTTCCATGCTCCAAGTCTCTTGAAATAGGCAAATCGTATGCGCCTCTACTAGGGCATTCCACTCAGGCAGTTGAAGTTTCCTGTGGATGCCAGCTACATTCCAGCTTAGGATCTTAATAGTGTCGCCCTGTTTAATGGGAGTGTTTCTATTTGGAATACTGGGGCATTCAGGTTGCGGCTGAAAGACATCATGGCTCACAGGCTCGATGCAGGGCACAAGTGGTGCCTTCCCAGACCCTAGTACAAGGGTGGAGCGTAGGCAGTGGGAGGGGGTCTGCAGATCTTTTTGAGGAGTAGGGTCAGGGGAGGAAGTAGGCTGGATGGGGGATAAGCAGTTTATAGGTAGAAAGCAGCCAACGAGTTGGACTGGGTTGAGGCTAGTGCATTTATTGTCCTCAGGGACAGATCCAGAACCCAATAATGGTCAATCTACTTCTTCCAAACAGCTGAATCTGTTAGCAAGTGGTATGCCACTCCAGCCTTCAGAAAGAGCAGTATCTCTACCCTCATAGCCTAACCAAGCCTCCCTCTCCCTTCTATTGTTCCAAGATCTTGCTTTAGACGTACCCCTATCGGGAGTGTCGTCACAACAATTTATAGGAGGATAAAAGGAAGAGAGTCTCCTCACCTTTATTCCGTCAATTTTGGGCCAAGTGTTACGCCGGCAGATATAATCAGCCGTTCGAGAATTATCAAAATTGACAATAATGCAATCTCCCTGAATCTTTTTCTTCTCACTGCCTATCCAAGGAACCCTACGCACCATAAGGATCCTGCTACTACAAAAGTGAGGGAGTGGTCTATTAACATTAAGCCAATGCTGTACCTTGTTTTTTAAGGACCGCGTTGGTTCTTCTTTGGGAGGCCTTAACTCAGGAACACCAGTCATGATCACGACATATGGGTCACATTCTGGAGGTAAGTGTATAGGATGACCAGACTCACCCCTGAAATTGTCTTTTTGTTCTACTAACCCCATGGATTTAGGTAAATGGTTTTGGTGAACTGGCCCCGGTGTTTTTACTGCAGTGTTTTGATGTACTAACCCCAGGCATTTAGGTAACGTGTTTTCTAAGATTGCACCAGAGGTAGGGGGTTTGGTGGGTTCACCAGCTATCCTAGAAGCAGCTCACAAAGATTTTGCTGGCAAAGATTTTGGTGACAAATTTAAATCAACCGGGGGAGCACTCGCCACTACTTGCTCCATCCTCACGGTCGAGGGAGTAGCCCGGAGCTCCTGGTGGTTGGCCAGTCCATCACTCTTAAGTGCATTCAAAGATAGGTTCATGGAGAATAGGTGCTTTTCGATATTAGAAAGAGAAAGTGCAATAGGTTGCACATATTCTCTGAAGAGTACACCTAGTAGATTTAAAAGTTGGTTATCAGCCTCACAAACTTTGCAACCCTTGCCCAAACTACTTGGATCGCTAGGGGCCGGTGGAATCATACTAGGGTCTGCTGTATCTATGGCTGTTTTATCTAGGGCACTCTGGACAGGATTATTTTTGATTTTCCTTGACATCTGAGTAGTCAAAGTTTTATTCGGGGCTTTGGAGTTACATTTTTTCGGAACCCTAGACTTCTTCCGTTTGGGGATGGCACCCTCCCTTGCCCCCCTTGGGAGATTTGGACTGGGCCCCTCCTGCCTTGGGCTTAAAAACAAATTAGGCGTCCTCTCAAGATCTTTGCTAGAGTGCATATCTGAGAGGGCTAAAGAAGCTGACAGATCAACCGTATTAGGTACACCGTGAGTTTCAACCTGGACTTCAATGAGAGGCCTAATGGTGTTTAAGCTTGTAGGTGTCTTAGCTAAAGCCATAGGGCCTAACGAGGAGCGTCTTGCTAGTGCTAGATCTTGTGAAACTCTTCGCTCCAAGAGTGATATACCTTGATTAATGGCTTCATTTGCCCTAGTTATAAATTGGTCAATCGGGCCAGATGTATGTGCCACCCCCTGAGCATTTTTGCTCCTAGAACCCCTCGTCATCCTTTCAGACATGTACTAATATGTGGGGCCTTCACACAATTTAAGTTAAGCAGTTGGCAATTTGCCAGAGGAATTTTGGACTGTAAATGACTAGGTGGAATAACTACAATACCACATCAGGATGTGAATGTCAATGGGGTGGCCCAGTCCAGTCTTACCCGGTCTTTAACGGGCTTGAACGGGCCCGCCCTTGGCCCGGGCTTAGCCCGGCGCGTCCCGCACGCGTCCCGCGAAGCGGGTCCCTCTGTGCCTTTATGCGCCTCCTGGCGCTTGGTCCGCGTCAGCACGTCGCGCCGCCGCTGAGGCTGCCGGGAATTGCAGTCCCGGGGCGGCGACGCGGAAGAAGCTGGTGAGCGTTTGACCCTTGGCGGTGGCGGCAATGGTGGCAATGGCGTAGCGTGACTCCACAGGTAAGTTGTCGATTAGGCTGCTCCCCCGCGCTCCGCCGGTCCCTCTGTGCCTTTATGCGCCTCCTGGCGCTTGGTCCGCGTCAGCACGTCGCGCCGCCGCTGAGGCTGCCGGGAATTGCAGTCCCGGGGCGGCGACGCGGAAGAAGCTGGTGAGCGTTTGACCCTTGGCGGTGGCGGCAATGGTGGCAATGGCGTAGCGTGACTCCACAGGTAAGTTGTCGATTAGGCTGCTCCCCCGCGCTCCGCCGGTCCCTCTGTGCCTTTATGCGCCTCCTGGCGCTTGGTCCGCGTCAGCACGTCGCGCCGCCGCTGAGGCTGCCGGGAATTGCAGTCCCGGGGCGGCGACGCGGAAGAAGCTGGTGAGCGTTTGACCCTTGGCGATGGCGGCAATGGTGGCAATGGCGTAGCGTGACTCCACAGGTAAGTTGTCGATTAGGCTGCTCCCCCGCGCTCCGCCGGTCCCTCTGTGCCTTTATGCGCCTCCTGGCGCTTGGTCCGCGTCAGCACGTCGCGCCGCCGCTGAGGCTGCCGGGAATTGCAGTCCCGGGGCGGCGACGCGGAAGAAGCTGGTGAGCGTTTGACCCTTGGCGGTGGCGGCAATGGTGGCAATGGCATAGCGTGACTCCACAGGTAAGTTGTCGATTAGGCTGCTCCCCCCATGTAGTCAAGATCCTCTTGGACAACCAATGCTGGAAAATGAAGCAGCGATTGCTATGCATGAAGTCGAAATTGCAATGCAACAAGCACATGAGGAGAATATAACATTGGAAAAGTTAGAAGAACGAGTAAATGTTGAAATGAAATAGAAATATATGTGCAAGTGAGAGAACAGATAGAACATGGTTTGTTGCATGAAAAAAAGAATGTCTGTGTTCATCTTTTAAACCTCTTCTGATGTACATAAGTGGTCAAGCTGGGACAGGTAAACATTTTTTAATTAAAGTTTTGACCAGCTATCTTAAAAAAACTACTGGTTCACATTTATGTAGTGTGGTAACAGCTCCAACTGGATTAGCTGCACACAATGTTAAAGGATTTACTTTGCATAGAATATTGATGTTACCAGTGGAGCATGATAATAAATTAAAATATGAGAAGTTGTCTGGAGAAGCTTCTTATGGAGTGTCAAGAGTGCTGAAGAAAATGAAACTTTTAAATATTGATGAGGTGAGCATGGTCTCAAACTTAATGCTTGCTTTTGTACACTTAAGAATGCAACAGGTATTAAAAACAGATTACCACGTTCTCTTTGGGGGAAAACATTTATTTGTATTTAGAGATCTGCTACAACTAACCCCTGTAAAAGGAGAACCAGTGTTCTTCTACATGAAGACACTAAGAAATCTTTGGGAAGTATAGGAAATGTGAATCTGTGGTTACATTTTGAATATAAAGAACTCACTCAGAATATGCAACAAGCAAGAAATGAAGATTATGGAAATATTCTAAAAGATGTAAGAATTGGTGTTCTAAGCAAACATGGTAAACAAGCTTTTCAAAGTCGTCTACTAAAGAACTTGTTTACAAATGAAAACACACCAGCAGAAGTAACGTACAAGAAAATGAAAGAAAAAAAGTCTATAGTTTGCTTAATGCCTACAGTGGACGGGTGTTATATATTTAATAGAGAGCTTATGAAATTATGAAATCAAGAAATAGTTCACATTGAAGCTATTGATAAAATAGAGCATCAAGGAATAACAATTGTTCTTTCAGAAAAACTACAGACTAAATTGGATTCTTTGGAAAAGTCTGTATCAAAAACTGCTGGCTTAGAAAAAAATGTAGATGTATGTTTAAACTGTCAGGTAATTTTGAGGCGTAATCTGAATGTAAAGAAGGTTTAGTGAATGGAGCAATGGGGAAAGTTGTTGATTTTGTGAAATATCAAAATAGAAATGGAATTGAATTTTTGAAAGTTAAATTTGATCAGATTGCAGAGGTAAGACAGATTGCACGTTCTGCCGCACGCTTTTTGCTTGTAAAAGACTTAAATGTTTGTAGAAAACAGTTTCCCTTCTGTTTAGCATATGCAATAACTATTCACAAATCACAAGGTTTAAGTGTAGATAATGCTTTGGTAAATGTTGGAAAAACTGCGTTTAAAGAGGGAATGGTATATGTTGCATTATCTCGAGTTAGAACGTTGTCTGGTTTGTATTTAATTGATTTTGATGAGAACAAGGTTAGTGCTGATGTTAATTGTGTAAGAGAATATAATCGTTTGAGAAGGCTTTACGCTCCCCATTTAGGTGAATATCCTATTTATGAGAAATGTGTTGTGTGTTCAAAATGAAAATATGTTGAAGAGTTAACTATGGTTGAAAAGCAGAAAGAAAATCAACAGAAAAGAAAAGATGTAAAGAAGCAGAAAATACAAACAAGTGATGATGTTGTTGGATACCAATTAGAAAAGGCTTCTGGTGTCAACTGCTATGGTAATGTCATTCTAAATGTTATATTTGATCTTGAAGATGTTTGTGGTGAAATTATGGAAAGTCAGGAAAAAACTTTATGTTCTGCACTCTACACTTTATTTCAAGAATTGAGAACTGATAGAAGTAAGATTCATTCTGCTTCTGGTATTCGCCAACTGTTGGATACATGTACTGGATCTTTAACGTTCAGTGCTAATATACAGCAAGATGCACACGAATTTCTGATGGTTATGCTTGGAGTACTAGAAGATGAAGGAATTCAGATTGAGAGATTATTTGGACTCAGTTACAAATGGGAACGTAAATGTGAAGAGTGTTTATTATCTTCAAGGACTATAGATGACAGAGAACGATTTTCATACTAAGCAATACCTGACTGCAAATCTGTACCATTTTCCAAATTCGTAAAAGAAGCTGATCATGAGATGATGTGTTCTCATTGTAAATCAAGAATGCTATCTGCATTATTCCTACAAAGATATGGAAAATATTTGATTATAATGTTGCAACGCTGTCGACCAAATGGAAGAAAAGTGGAAACCAAAATTAAAATTTTTGTTACTAATCAAATATCTATTTCTGGAAGAACTTTTGCAACAGTTGCTATTGCTTTCCATGCTGGAAGTACTACTACAAGTGGACATTTTACAGTTTATTTAAAGTGTAATAATGGTTGGCGTCACTGCAACGATACACACTTGGAAATGAAACCGAGATTGCTTTATGAATTACCCAACTCATACCTAATTTTTCTGAAACAAAGCTTTTAGATACACTATTCGGCTTTAATGGGAAGGTGTATAGATCTTTAAGGAATTCATACTGGATGCTTTGAAAGTGAAATTTTTGATACATTATCTGGTGTATTGGGGAAATTGTGCAGAGAAACTACGTAAGATCTTTAAGGAATTCAAACTGGATGCTTTCAAAGCGAATCTTTTTATATATTATCTGGCGTATTGGGAAAATGTGCACAGAAACTACGTAAGATCTTGAAGGAATTCATACTGGATGCTTTCAAAGCGAAATTTTTGATACATTATCTGGCGTATTGGGTAAATTTGCAGTCAATCTACAAAGTAAAGGTAAGCTTTGAACATTTGAAGTACTATTGGATGTAATATTTGTGTTGATTTTGTATTATATTTGAGAGAATTAGGGGTTTTTTAACAATATAGTTGATTGTTTTTTTTCCCTGCTCTTTATGATGAAACTACACTGTCATCACTGTGAATAGTGAAGTTAAGTGGTAGCTGATGACAGCAAAAAAAGGGAGAAAAATTGTTATCTGAATGTTAAATTATTTTGTATTATTTAAAAACTCATTGTAATTTGTGAAATGTATTACGTTACATAGTACTTTTGCAGTTTATTTTATGTAGTTGAAAAGTTAGAAAAAATAGTATTAATGACAAATACACAATAGTAGTTTTGATAATTAAAAAACCTTTGAAATCCATTGAAAAAAACATAGGTTTCAGAGACGTTATACTTAGAAATTAGCATTTAAAAAACCTTTGAAATTCACTGAAAAAACCCATAGGTTTCAGGGACGTTATAGTTAGTTGGACATTTGACTCATATAACACCAGAGAAATTCGCCTGTTATAGTTAGTTGAGCTAACTATAACTTGCGCGCCCGCAATGCACTGCTGATGATGTCACATTAGATCACTCATAACATGGTCAGTGACATCACTGATGACATCACTGATGACATCTCAAATGACATCACTCATGTCATCACTCATGACATCATCCACGTGACAATCTGATGCTCTAATATAAACTTTGATACACCTATTGTAAAATGCTGATTAATATTTTTGAAACCATACTCCGAAGAATGGCATATATTACATAGCACTCACTATTCCCTAGGTCTACACACACATCCAGTCACTTATACATGTAGTTACTCATCAATAGAGGACTATTATATGCACTCATATATCTATACATGCAGTCACACGCTGCCACTCATCCATAGAGTTACTCACATGTCTAGTCAGTAATGCAAAGAATGAATCACATACCCATTTAATCATGTATACAGTTATACACATCAACTTTGTTATTTTTAGACATACCACACCACTTATATGTACAGATACTAATAACACATATTTACTGTCTTATACAATCACTGATACAAGCAGACTCTTATTTATACACCCACTCTTGAAATAACTTAGTCTCACGTATACTCATTTATATACCCCAACACTCACATATAGTGGCTTAAAACATATGTAGTTAGACACAGATATACCACTGAGACATTTATTCACTCACCAACACACCCATAGACACACTAACTCACCCATGCAGCCCTTTCCAGATGCACTTTTTAATCCATACAACCACTGAATCACCCACTCAGACATCTATGCACAGACTCATAACCCACCCACCCACAAAGACACTCATGGACCCATACAGATACACAGACAACAAATCAATATCCTATATAGACACTCTTGTAGGTACTCAGCAACCCATGCAGTTGCTTACACACCAATGGAGAGAGTAATATAGACTTTTACACAGTTTAGTCACTAACTCATGCATTCAGTCAGACACGTTCAATCACTCACTTATACAGTCAGTCACACACATAAGAAATAATGCCTTTAGGCACTTGTAAATGCATTCATTCTTCAATATACCTTGGCATACAGATATAAAACATATTTACATTTTATAGAAACACACATTCACTGGATGATGTCATGAGTGATGTCATTTGAGATGTCATTAGTGATGTCATGAGTGATGTCACTGACAATGTCATGAGTGATCTAATGTGACATCATCAGCAGTGCATTGCGGGTGCGCAAGTTATAGTTAGCTCAACTAACTATAACAGGCGAATTTCTCTGGTTTTATATGAGTCAAATGTCCAACTAACTATAACGTCCCTGAAACCTATGGTTTTTTCAGTGAATTTCTAAGGTATTTTAAATGCTAATTCATAACTATAACGTCTGTAAAACCTATGGTTTTTTCAGTGAATATATATATATATATATATATATATATATAAACATCCTTATAGCTTTTCATAACTGCTCTTTTAGCGTAGGTGAGGATGTCATTATATGGAAAATATCCAAGACAAAAAAAATATGCTATTAAATGTATATTATACAACACACACCCAGAGAGATACTTAACCTTAGCTTTTTTCCAAATTAAAAATAATTTTTGCGAGGTGCCCTTCGAAATGTTACATTTATTTTTTAACAAGTACCACACTGTGCCTGGAATTCTTGTAAAAAGTGTTATTGCGCCATATTAAACTCTGAAAGGCGACGATTCCCTCGTATGTTTTATTGTACCACCTAAATATTGGATGCTATAAAACTACTTAGCTCTAAATACTCTACTGGTCAGGGCCAACAATTTTTTTATAATCTGCTATTATAGCAATAAAAATCAACACAGGGCCAACATCTAAGGAAAGAAAAGAGACATTAATCGGTTGGAGAAGAGAAGTTGGCATGTAATGCAGCTTCCATTATTTGAAAATCCAAGAGACAGATTTTGCTATATAAACTATATTTAATAAAATATATGAAATAAACTGATAAGGAAAGAGAGACAGGAAATGAAAGGTATGAAAAAAAAGTCACTGAGTTAAAAATTTCGAGAAGACATGTCTTATACAAAATGATTGCATGGGTTGCGAAGATTATGATTGGTGCAGAAGTGTTAGATGCTCTTATTATAAAACCTCAAAATATTTTCATTTCAAGGCAGTGGTGTAAGAAACTGTTATTCTGTAGGCAATGTCTTCACAAAATTGTGAAGTTTGTCACCTTCACAAAACTTTGTCTGGGGCACATTTCCTCATTGCAATCGTCAGGCACCATCTAATTTTGGCTCCAAGAACTCAACTCTCCCTGGGCCCACTACCATTTTAAAGGGGGAGGAGGCATGCGACACCCCTTCTGGGACCAATTTTGCCCCTGAGTACCCCACCGCCCAAAGGCCCAGCACTAACTTAAACAGGATGGGTAGCACGCACTCCCTCTGCGGACAGATTTCAGCACCAGGGACACCATCACACAGGCCCAGCTGCATTATAACAGGCAGGGCCTATGTAGCCCCCTCCCTTTCTGATTTCGGGCCCAAGGACCCCCTCCGCTGTGTCCCCAGCACTAACATTTCAAAGAGGGGGCATGGGTACCCCCTCCTCAAGCATATTTTGGCACGGGGGCCGTATTCCCAAGGGTCCGGTGTAGAAATATGGGGGAAGGAGGCATGAGGGCTCATCCCCAGGCTGTCTTGGTCCTGGGACCCCATCACTCAGGGCCCCAACTTTAAGGGGAAGGGGCATGCAGCTCTCACCCAGACCGATTTTGGCCATAAGGAACCAATACAAGGGGTACAGCATTTATATTTGGGAGAATGAGGCACGGGGCTACCCTCCCCAAGACAATTTCAGCCCCGGTTGACCCCATTCCTCAGGCCACGGTTTTGAAATTAGGAGGAAGGTGGCAAGTGGCACCCCGCCTCTGGCTGATATTGGCTCCAGGACCCCATCCCCCAGGGCCTGGTGCAGTAAAAGGTGAGTGTCCTGGTGCCCACCAAAGGGCTATTGGCCTTCCCATACTTTAAGGTCTACTGATAAGGAGCCACTGATTGTCCGATGTATTTGTATTCATGGATATGGTGGCAGCGCCTTATCCTTCACTGCCCCACTGCTTCCTTTCCATCTTTGTTGCAGCACAGATTTCACTAAATTCAAGAAACTTTTGAAAACATGGCTGTTTTAGTCTCTGACATGGGTTAAGTGCTAGCTGAGTGCCGAGATATGCCTTTGGGTATGACTTGTTGTGCTTTAACAAGTTATATTATGATAACACCATACATAGTATAGCTGGAGGGCGGAGTGGAGCCCCGAGGCCCCAGCGGCCCCAGCTGGCTCCCCACATAAAGTGGGTGCTGGCATAAGCTCCAGCCCGCAGGGAGCAGCTTTTAATGCCTCTCCCTGGCAGCGGGAGCAATAGTTAGATATGTTTTTCTAGACACATCACTGCAGGCACGGAAAAAGATCTCAGGTCCACTTCCAGCGAGCAGGAGCATTTTTTGAAGCGCTGCCAGCTGGGAGTAGACTTAGTGTTTGCTCGTGCTTGGCTGCAAAGGTATAAATGCTCTCACCAAGCAACAATGCTGCTGCAGGCAGGGAAACCACTCTGTCCAGGGGGTGGCACCCCAGGACATAGCTGCTGAGCCGGTCCTAGTGATGGGGTCTCCAGCGACATTAACGGCTCAGGGAGGAGGGCAGAGCTCCTTTAAAAGTTTGAAAGAATTGACCCCAGGGGTGGGTCCCAGGGACTTTTCAAGCATGAAGAGGAGGGCAACTCAGCCCCCCTCCCCATAAAGAACTATGTTGGTACCAGAAGTGTACTCCCGGGGCCTCTCGAGAGTCGGGAAGGGTGCTGTGTGACTCCCTTCCCCATAAATCATACGGTCAGCTCTGGGGATGCGGTCCCTAGGGATTCCAATGGTTTGAGGAGGGTCCTTCTCAGCCCCACTCCCCTTTTTAAACACAGCCGTGGGATTTGGCTTCCACGGGCATAATATATTCAAATGTGTCTGCCATTTTTTCCCAGTCCCTCAGTAGTCTTCTCAGGATCACAGCCTTCTTTATCCTTTTTTGGCCCCAGGTGATGTTTCTCTCAGTCGTCCCCATGGGGCATAAAAGATCAGGGTATTCCTACCCTAACCCCATATATCTTTTTTTTACAAATTCAGGACAGGGGACTAAGTTAATGAGTTCTGTAATGGGGACGCGCTTCTGACAAACTTTTAAAATGAACTGGTTTGCACTTTACTCTTTTTCCCTTGCCCTGCCAACACCTTGCACATAGCACTTTAGAGTTGACCCATGGACCTGGCCTGCAAGGGAGGGGCTGATTGCACCAGCACCTGGGAGCAATCATTGGAGCGCTCCAAAAGATGCCAACGTCTGCTGCAGTGCGGGACTCGCTTCTGAATAACTTTTATAACAAACTGGTTTGCATTTTACTCTTTTTCCCTTGCCCTGCCATCACCTTGAACATAGCAATTTAGAGTTGACCCCTGGACCTGGCCTGCGAGGGAGGGGCTGATTGCACCAGCACCTGGGAGCAAGCTCCAGAGCGCTACAAAAGACGCCAACGCCTCCCGCAGCACGGGACACGCTTCTGTATAACTTTTAAAATGAACTGGTTTGCACTTTACTCTTTTTCCCTTGCCCTGCCAGCACCTTGCACATAACACTTTAGATTTGACCCGTGGACCTGGCCTGTGAGGAAGGGGCTGATTGCACCAGCACCAGAGAGCGAGCGGTGGAGCGCTACAAAACATGCCAATGCCTCCCGCAGAGCCGGACGCCCTTCTGAATACCTTTTCAAACAAACTGGTTCATACTTTACTCTTTTTCCCTTGCCCTACCAGCACCTTGCACATAGCACTTTAGAGATGACGCCTGGACCTGGCCTGAGAGGGAGGGGCTGATTGCACCAGCACCTGGGAGTGAGCGCTGGAGCGCTACAAAACAAGCTATCGCCTCCCGCAGAGCAGGACGCGCTTCTGACAAACTTTTAAAATGAACTGGTTTACACTTTACTCTTTTTCCCTTGCCCTGCCAGCACTTGCACATAGCACTTTAGAGTTGACCCATGGACCTGGCTGCGAGGTAGGGTCTGATTGCACCACCACCTGGGAGCAATCGTTGAAGCACTCCAAAAGATGCCAATGCCTGCTGCAGCGCGGGACTCGCTTCTGAAGAACTTTTAAAACAAACTGGTTTGCACTTTACTCTTTTTCCCTTGCCCTGCCATTACCTTGCACATAGCAATTTAGAGTTGACCCCTGGACCTGGCCTGCGAGGGAGGGGCTTATTGCACCAGCACATGGGAGCAAAGCGTCAGAGCGCTACAAAAGATGCCAACGCCTCCCGCAGCACGGGACGCGCTTCTGTATAACTTTTAAAACAAACTGGTTTGCACTTTACTCTTTTTCCCTTGCCCTGCCAGCATCTTGCACATAACACTTTAGAGTTGACCCGTGGACCTGGCCTGTGAGGAAGGGGCTGATTGCACCAGCACCAGAGAGCGAGCGGTGGAGCGCTACAAAACACGCCAATGCCTCCCGCAGAGCCGGACGCCCTTCTGAATACCTTTTAAAACAAACTGGTTCATATTTTACTCTTTTTCCCTTGCCCTACCAGCACCTTGCACATAGCACTTTAGAGATGACCCCTGGACCTGGCCTGAGAGGGAGAGGCTGATTGCACCAGCACCTGGGAGTGAGCGCTGGAGCGCTACAAAACAAGCTATCACCTCCCGCAGAGCAGGACGCGCTTCTGACAAACTTTTAAAATGAACTGGTTTGCACTTTACTCTTTTTCCCTTGCCCTGCCAGCACTTGCACATAGCACTTTAGAATTGACCCATGGACCTGGCCTGCGAGGTAGGGTCTGATTGCACCAGCACCTGGGAGCAATCGTTGAAGCACTCCAAAAGATGCCAATGCCTGCTGCAGCGCGGGACTCGCTTCTGAAGAACTTTTAAAACAAACTGGTTTGCACTTTACTCTTTTTCCCTTGCCCTGCCATTACCTTGCACATAGCAATTTAGAGTTGACCCCTGGACCTGGCCTGCGAGGGAGGGGCTTATTGCACCAGCACATGGGAGGAAAGCGTCAGAGCGCTACAAAAGATGCCAACGCCTCCCGCAGCACGGGACGCGCTTCTGTATAACTTTTAAAACAAACTGGTTTGCACTTTACTCTTTTTCCCTTGCCCTGCCAGCATCTTGCACATAACACTTTAGAGTTGACCCCTGGACCTGGCCTGCGAGGGAGGGGCTGATTGCACCAGCACCTGAGAGCTAGCGCTGGAACGCTACAGAACACGCCAACGCCTCCCGCAGAGCCGGAAGCCCTTCTGAATACCTTTTAAAATAAACTGATTTGTACTTTACTCTTTTTCCCTAGGCCTGCCAGCACCTTGCACATATCACTTTAGAGATGACCACTGGACCTGGCCTGCGAGGGAGGGGCTGATTGCACCAGCACCTGGGAGCGATCGCTGGAGCGCTACAAAACATGCCAACGCCTCCCGCAGAGCAGGACGTTCTTCTGAATAACTTTTAAAACAAACTGGTTTGCACTTTACTCTTTTTCCCTTGCCCTGCCAGCACCTGACACATAGCAATTTAGAGTTGACTCCTGGACCTGGCCTGCGAGGGAGGGGCTGATTGCACCAGCACTTAGGAGTGAGTGCCGGAGCATCACAAAAGACGCCAATGGCTCCCTCAGCACAAGACGTGCACGGGGTGTGCATGGGCTTGGCCCGGGCGAAGACCAGGCCAAGATGGGCCCGTCTTAGCGCGTCCTAGACCGGATTAGGCCGGGCTGGTCTACATCATTGATATATGCCCCAAGCAGTATATCAATTGATGGTGAGTTCTCGAAATCTACTGAAGTATTGTACGGGACACTATCCAGCCGGCAGTTTAAATTACACCCAACGGTATCTCATAGTGGATCACGTGCTAATCAAAATAAGAGCAGATACTAGCACGCATCAAAGGGTCCAGATACTACGTAAACTTTTTTCACTTGTGTGATCCAGAAACTATTATAATTAACATATTGTGCATTGTCACAGGCTGCTATTCATTTGTATGGTTGTTTCCGAGTTCGATAGCATTAGGTTGACAGCTCCTATAGTAGGGTTTTTACTTACATACCTTATTTTAAAGGAGCTTAAACTTAAATTGTTTGAGTGGGAATAGGAAGGAGTTATGGACAAAAGAAAAGCTGAAAGTTAAAGGCAGCAGGGGTGTCTCAGAATTCTTTAATGAAGTACTTATCGGGAGCTATGGGAGCCATAGAAAAACAAATCCACTCAGTAGAAGAAACGCTAAATCAAGACATTAAGGTGGGAGAGGGACCTACGGGACTTACATACTCGGAGCTTCTAGTTACATGCCCTTCACAACTTGATATTACAACTAATCAAAAAACCCCAACTAAAACGAACGGCTGTGGCCAGGACGTGTCTGAACACATTTATTTATCCGATCAGGAACGTGAAACTCAACCTCCATCAAAGCGTCCCAGAAACCCCAAGGCAACACTAGTGACACTAGACAAAGACACATCTATAATTAGGTCCAACGTATCTGGAAAAAGTTAAAGAAAATAACAACAAGTCCAAATTTGACAATGGGGGAAAAGGGCCATCAGCTCCTATTTCATGAAAACATAGCCATAATGAGGACTGTGATAAAATTTGTCTCAAAATAGACAGCCTGCTAAAAATATTTGCTGATACTTTAGAGAAGTTATTGACAAGGGTAACCGCTTTTGAAGATATTTTGAGGAGATGCAATGGTCAACTTCCCAATAAACCTATGATTAATATACCAAATTTGGCAGTAGGAGTAGATAAGGATGCACTGCCCTCCCAGGTTGACCTTTTGTCAAAGGGAACCCACTATACTGAGTCACATATAAAACAAGGTATACCGGAGTCTTATAATAACAATCAAATGATCACAGAGCAAAGCTTTTCGAAAAAGCCTGTAAGCAATAAGATCGGCCATAGATATAATTCTACAGGGGTAACTGCCCGTTTAAAACCAGGTTAACAGAGGCACTGTTTGGAGAATTTAAGATGGCCAGAAGAGTGGGTGGGTAGGGAGAAGGGATAAAACACTCCCAGATGATTGCATAATTCTGACTTTTAGGACGCACAACTGACACATAAGATCCTCTCTAGACTTGGTAATGACCGTGTTACGACCATCGACATTAATGTATTGCCCCTTGGTTATTTCTATCCCCCTTTGAGTCACATAGAGTCATACCCCCAACGGAGAGGTTCTTATGGTGTTCCACTACACCCATTTAGTATATCCTCGCAGAATAGATTTGATATACTCCCAACACTAGAGGACATAGACTGACTTACCATCTCCAGTACCCGTGCAGATTTAAACACGGCTGAGGCAAAGCATGTCTTTGCTTTGAAACGGATGCCCCACGATCTGGCGGAGTTTCCCATTTTTGAGATAAATGTAATAAACAACAAAAACACCCCCCTTTCTTGCAATGACTTTAGGCTACAAGTAGGTTGTCAGACTAGCACAAATACTGAAAGTTTTAGTACTGTGTCTAGCAATCAAGGGAAGGAATAAAAAACATAAACATATCTGTTCTTCCCCATAACCCCTTGACACTTGTAGATCATCACACTAGCACAGCTACTGATAAACTTAGTAATATGGCTAGCAATCGAGGAGAGAGTAGGACGTGTTCAAGTAAAATTTTATTCTGGAATGTGGCAGGCCTGCATGCAAAACTTTCCAACCCTCCTTGGATAGACTTTGTAGAAGCATGTGACCTATTATGCTTTCAGGGAACCTGGATGGCTAGTGCGCTGCACATTAATGGTTACAAAACATTTCACACTCCGGCGGTTCCATCAAGTCATGGGAGGGAGAAGGGGAGTTTATACATTTACATTTCTCACAGGGTGAATGTTAAAAAATTAGATTTTACAGTCTCAAATTCTTATTACCAGGTACTAAAATTGCATATTAACAACACACACTGCACCGTCCTTCTGAATTTTTATAATAACTTTCCAAAAGAACAGACAGAGGTGGTTTTGAGGCATTTACAGAAGGAAATGCATAATATGCAAAAAGAGAAAAGAGGTAACTGTGGTCTAATGCCTGATGATGGGACTGATCTCGCCCACTTCTCGCATTCTCTTTTTGGGGACCAACTAAATACTATTAAGTACTCCCGGATATGGGTTTTGGTAACAAACTATGTTCATCCCTAATACCATATACCTGTACTTTTAACGGATGGGGGATGTATTCCATTACTAATTTTGTTCTAGTATCTAACAGCTATTCAAGTAGAATACATAATTTCACAACCCATACTGTTGTCTATATTGATCATATCCTTATTAGTGTCATTATAGATTTACCATCTAATGTGCTAAATAGAAAAGCTCAGAAAAAGCTTTTAGTTCAGGACATCTCTGTTAGTAAACGCAATGGATACACAATTAAATGATCCGGAGTGGATCCATTAGTATTTACTACGACACTCTTAACTCACTGTGAATCTGAATTTGCAGTTTGTCTCGACGAGACCGCTGAAGACTCTGATATTTTTTTTAAGTATATTATCGGTGATAAAGAGGAACTTATTAGTAGAACACAAAAAAAACCTTACTATAAAGACGGGTTGGTTTGATACTAATTGTTCCAAAGCCCATGCAGCCTTGAAAAATGCCTTACATAAACCAGCCTGACACCAGTCAGAAATCTCGCTTAAAGACTTAAAGATTAGACGCATGGTTGGCCCTCCAATTAGCATCTGAACTAAAAGTTTTTTGGAAAGCTGTTAACGCCCCTTTTCTGGCTCCTAAAAATATACCCACTAATGAGTGTCCCACTTTTCCAAGTTATATAATGATAGAGATAACGATATTTCTCATCATGACTCAGGAACTCAGGTGGTGAATTTTCTCCCAATTGACATCGATTTTACTGTGGAGGAAGTTATACTTGCAATTAACGCAAGTGCAGGAGGCAAAGCACCTGGCCTTGCCAGTGTTCCTGTGGACTTATACAAATCCAATCCTCTCCTTTGGGGTCCGCTACTAACGTCTGTTTTAAAAGCCTGCTGTAAGCAGGACTTTATTTCCACATGGTCAGAGTCAATTCTTGTACCTATTTTTAAAAAAGGAGACCATAATGATCCGTTATGCTAGAGACCAATTTCACTCTTGGACTCATTTGTGAAAGTGGCCAGGCGAGTTAGTTTAAATAGACTGCAGACATGGGTGGAGGATATGGGTGTAATCACGGAACAAGGATTAGGCACTATTGAACAAGGCCTACATTTAATTTCATCTGGGGCAAATGTATACAAGCTAAATGCGCGAACCTCTTCCTGACATTTGTCGACCTGAGTTCGGCATTCCAAGGCATTAGCCACCATAAACTTTGGAATATCTTAGAGGCTTCTGGTGTGAAAACCCAACTTGTTAACGTTTTGAGGCAGCTTTATCAAGATGCACAGGCTAGTGTCCGATATAGAAGCGCAGGCGAGTGTAGTTATAAATTCCCTGTCAGAAAGGGGGTAAAGCAGTGGTGTGTGCTAGCCCCTTTCCTTTTTACACTGTACATAAATGGTTTAGACAGCGTTTTGTCGAGGGAATGTCAGGACTCAACTCGTATTGGCAATCGTCCAATTGCAGCGCTACTATATGCGGACGATGCTGTCCTATTATCCTGCACAAAAACAGGACTGCAAAGAGTTGTTTCTAGCTTTGTAACCTTCATGTTGAACTTAGACCTCCATGTAAACATCACCAAAATATATGTCATGAAATGTGGCAAGAATAGTGTAAAGTGGCGAGATATTTTTATCAACACAAAAAGCTTGGATTTGCCAGTTATTTTTCATATCTGGGAATTGTCTTTGAAAAAAGGGGCTCCTGGCAAATGCAATAACATCGAGAATACTGTTATTCGCAAAAGCTATGGCAACCATGGTAAATTTCTCTAGAAAACTGGGAAAACGACCCATTGTTAAACAGCCATGTACGAAGCCAGAATCTGGGGTTATGCAGATGAACAACCTCTACAGTCAGTTGAGAATGTTTTTTTAAGATACCTTTTAGCAGCCTCGAAAAGTACGGCTACACATATTTGCCACGCGAAACTTGGAATAGCGTATTTATCTGATTGAATTAAAATATAGCCGGCTTTATTGTGGAATAAGATATGGTCTAGTACTGCTACAGGTCCTAATCATGAAGTAATAAATGACTGCCTCAAACTGCAACGGGTGTCTTGCATCCCATGGCTAAACTAGATTAAAAAACTTGTGGCGGACTTGGGATGCCCAGAATATTTCTCCAATCCGGCCAGCATTACTATATTCCCAAGGAAAGCCTTAAAGGTTGCTTGTATGGATCTTCTGGAGACTACCAGATTCTCTCATGACATAATTAAACCAACTGTCAGAGAGACCAATTGTTACTAATACAACCAGGGATACAACCCTATCTAGCAAATGTGAAGGAGAGCTACGACAGGATGTTGTTGACCCGCTTACGTCTAGGCAATTTTTACAGAATGAGCACTTTCCCAAAAATGAATGATTGGTCCCGATCTTTACGTCCCTGCCCATATGACGACATATCTACCCATGCCACTATACATATCAAGTTATTTTGTAAATGTTATACCTTATTACGGAAAAGATGGATTTTACCTATCTTAAAGGAGTTAGATTTGAGACCATGTCGTCCCGCCTTTTTTAAACTGCAACTTTTAGATGAAGACATTTTTATCAATCACTTAATTAAATACATGAAGGGTGTGATCAGAAGCAGAAAAACAATGCAATTTTCCTAAGTTTATTTGTTACATGATCGTACTTTTACATTTAGTGCGTTAATGGACGTGTAAGTTATGATGTTGTAGTTTTATTCAACATGATTGCTTTTTACAGATTCAGTATGTTAATGGGCATGTAAGATATGATGTTTATTTTTATGCACTATGCTTTTATGATTTAATTGATCAAATTAAATAAAGCTTATTTTGAATTTTTGAATTTGAATTTGAGTCCTGTAATGGCTGTCATTAGCATTTTTCTCATGTTGCTGACAGCTATTTAGACCACTCATTGCAGTCTGACTCCCACGGTAGCAGGATGACCAAAGGGAAATAAAGCTCACAGGCCCAATCAGAATGCCCTATTTTTAAATTGGCGCTCTGAAAAGAGTCTCAAAAACTCTTGCGTGCCCAACTGGCAAAATACACAAATATTTTTGACCCTTAATATCTCAAAAACTACCAAACGGATGTATACTCCATCACAAAAAGCACAATTTATGGACCTGTCAAACTTTGGTGTAATTCCGTTATGCAGTTTTTGCAATAACCTGTCTTAAAGAAGTCCATGAAAAATGCATGCAAATTTTATGTTTTGGGACTCCATTGTTCTCATCCCCACTTGATGGAGCACCTCGAAACTGTCCAGGAAGAAGCTAAGGTGAATGATTTTTTTGGGGGAGAGTTTTGTGAAGATTCGGCAAATGGGGCCAAAGGTATTAGAAACCAAAAAACGCTTGGTCTATGGAAAAGCAGACCTAACAATATATGTATATATTATATTAAGTGTGTTTTTTCCGAAATCGACTTTGAAAACCAGTATGAATGTAAAGGGCAGTTATGGAGCACTTTGGGAATTGTAGTCCTGTATGATGTAATTAAAGGTTAACAAGATAGTACAACAAAGGAAAACCATGATCGCAATACCACTTGGGGGTTAAAAGGCAACCTAAAACAAAAACTTGTACTTACCTTTGTTGTACTACTGAAATACTGTGATAATTACGAATAAGAAACCATGAAGGAACTGTCCCTTTAAACTGGAAGAAATGGACGTTGGTCCCTTTTCAATGTCTTAAGAAGTTATGTTATTTAAATCTAATGAACCCACTGACAGTACAGCAAGTGGCATATGATGAAGAGTCGCTGGACTTGAAAAGCTTCATGCCTGTTGGTCTTTTAATAAAGAAACCTTTCAAGCACTGTTGGTGTGGCCCGCACAGCGTTGCAGAAAGAGCCCGTGTTTCTTTTTGGATTCTACAGAAGCATCTGACACACCTCATAACAGGCCCCGATCCGCGAGGAAGAGGCACCCCCATGTGTCAGGGTGATTGAATGAAGCTCGGAGCTTTCTTTGAAGGAGTGCCCTCCCGCTGCGAAAGTGAACAAGAACAGAGTTTGTGATGGAAGGGCCACCTTGTGAGGCCCACCTCAACTAGGGGAATGGACTTTTTCAGCAGCTAGGATTTGCAGAGGAATTTTTCCTTAGCGTTTCGTACTTGAGGCAATAACTTTGAAAGGCAAATAAAAAGCTGCACGGAAACTCAGTGGTAGTGAGACTTTACTTGTACACCGTGACCGAGGTATGGAACTGTCCATTTAAAAGCATGTGTTGCACTTGGTACACTGTGGATTAAGTGTGGTTTTACCGAAATCGACTTTGAAAACCAGTATGAATGTAAAGGGCAGTTATGGAGCACTTTGGGAATTGTAGTCCTGTATGATGTAATTAAAGGTTAACAAGATCGTACAACAAAGGAAAACCATGATGGCAATACCACTTGGGGGTTAAAAGGCAGCCTAAAACAAAAACTTGTACTTACCTTTGTTGTACTACTGAAATACTGTGATAATTACGAATAAGAAACCATGAAGGAACTGTCCCTTTAAACTGGAAGAAATGGACGTTGGTCCCTTTTCAATGTCTTAAGAAGTTATGGTATTTAAATCTAAAGAACCCACTGACATTGCAGCAAGTGGCATATGATGAAGAGTCGCTGGACTTGAAAAGCTTCATGCCTGTGGGTCTTTTAATAAAGAAACCTTTAAAGCACTGTTGGTGTGGCCCGTACAGCGTTGCAGAAGGAGCCCGTGTTTCTTTTTGGATTCTACAGAGGTGTCTGACACACCTCATAACGGGGCCCGATCCGCGAGGAGGAGGCACTCCCATGTGTCAGGGTGATTGAATAAAGCTCGAAGCTTTCTTTGAAGGAGTGTCCTCCCGCTGCGAAAGTGAACAGGAACAGAGTTTGTGATGGAAGGGCCACCTTGAGAGGCCCGCCTCAACTTGGGGAATGGACTTTTTCAGCAGCTAGGATTTGCAGAGGGTTTTTTCCTTAGCGTTTCGTACTTGAGGCAATAACTTTGAAAGGCAAACAAAAAGCTGCACGGAAACTCAGTGGTAGTGAGACTTTACTTGTACACCGTGACCGAGGTATGGAACTGTCCATTTAAAAGCATGTGTTGCACTCGGTACACTGTGGATTAAGTGTGGTTTTACCGAAATCGACTTTGAAAACCAGTATGAATGTAAAGGGCAGTTATGGAGCACTTTGGGAGTTGTAGTCCCATATGATTTAATTAAAGGTTAACAAGATCGTACAACAAAGGAAACCATGATGGCAATACCACTTGGGGGTTAAAAGGCAACCTAAAACAGAAACTTGTACTTACCTTTGTTGTACTACTGAAATACGGTGAAATATGGTTTGTTCCTTCCTTCCTTTGTTGTCTGTTGATATTTAACAAACAAAGATGTTTCTCCTCCCTCTCCTTCTTCCAGATGAACTCTTCTTCTTATATCTTTTTCACTGATGGCTGTTCTTTAGGGAGTTAGTGTGAACAGGGTAAACACGTGCCACATATATAGCTCCGGTACAGACACTGGACTTTTTATGATTGAGAGCATTACTATTTCTACATAGTTTAGCTAATGTGATGGTTGAAGCCTCTTCCAGTTCAAGATAATATGAGATAGACATGTATGTTTCAATTGCCACTATATGGCGAGGTACCATTTATATTATTGAGTGACTATATAACACTAAGCAGACGTCATACTCCCTTGGTCACTATCTGGCGAGAATTTTTTGATGGGGTAACTAAACGTCTGAACACTGTTATAAAATAATGAGCCCTTTTTTTGCTTATTAGAGCAATGTGTCATATTATTGGTAAAGAATAAGGAGACCACGTTAGAAAGACGACACTGATAATATCGTGGCGTAAGCAGATAGCATATACATTTCTCTTGCCACGTTCAGGCGTAGGTCACAAAACCAAAGGCACAACATTATAACTTACACGTTTACATAAAGGTGTATACAAAAGACGGTGGACCAACATGAGAAGGATTAGATGACTCTTGCCACGAATAGGCGCAGGTTACCTGATTGATGTTACAAATACATGTTTACATAAAGTTTCATTGAAAAGAACGTTGCCTAACGTGAGTAGAATTAATCTCCGAACTAGAGGTCTCTTACCACGAATGGCACTCTGCTTAAACCAATACTATACGAGGTTAAAATATGGTTTTATGCTCGTAAGCTAATATGTATTGATATTTGAAATGTATGCTACAATTCTGTTTTGATGTGAGTTTTCGCCATGCAATGGCATTTGAGTCCTATTATAACTGTGACATATTCAAGCACGGTGAAATGAATGCTAAACTACAAATTCTGCATTATGCTTTCCATGTAACATTAGTGAAAACACATTACAGTATGGCGCCTGATTTAGCGCAACTCGGTAGTTTGCATACATTTAACAAGTCCTCTGTTTTTGTTCTTGACTTTTTCAAACGGAACAGTATGTATTTATGCTCGTAAGCTAATATGTATTGATATTTGAAATGTATGCTACAATTCTGTTTTGATGTGAGTTTTCGCCATGCAATGGCATTTGAGTCCTATTATAACTGTGACATATTCAAGCACGGTGAAATGAATGCTAAACTACAAATTCTGCATTATGCTTTCCATGTAACATTAGTGAAAACACATTACAGTATGGCGCCTGATTTAGCGCAACTCGGTAGTTTGCATATATTTAACAAGTCCTCTGTTTTTGTTCTTGACTTTTTCAAACGGAACAGTATGTATTGTGGCAAGAGTGTGAAAAACGCTGTGTGAACAAGCCCGTCCGTGAGTGAAACGCGTTGCAGCAGGTTTATGATGTGAATAAACCTACCTGTGTCAAGGTGACCTTTCGTTTCCCTGGTAATATTTACTCCGAGAGCGCGTTTGGAACCCCGTCTGGATTTATATTATTGCCGGTTTTCTCCGCCGGACCGCACCACCAATCCTACGGGGGCTTGAACTTTGGAAGGAGTCTTTTCGTGAATAAAATATATATATATGTATATAAATATATATATATTTATATATATATATATTTATATACATATATATATATATTTATATATATATATATATTTATATATATATATATCAACAAGATGCGCTGTAGCATTCTGAGAGCACTCCACAACGTCCCGGCTCTCCGGCATACACTCGCAACCTGCCTTCGTGCTCCACATTTCATTTATCGTGCCGACGCATTTCAGGGCTGCCATGCCCCTTCATCTTGGGCTGCAAAATTTATGAATGGACAGTGGAATTTACTTAAAGTCAGCATTTTAAGGCACATTATGGACTTCAAGTCCCATGAAGCATCAGGAGAGCAGTGCACTTACCAGACGCCCACTGAGGGGCTTGTATTTAATTAAATGAACCGGAAATATAATCCTATGCGTACATCCTTTGTCGTTCTTGCAGCCCAAGATGGCTGCCATCTTGGTATGCACATCAATGGTTTTAATTCAATGGTGGACAATTCGTTTTTGCAGTTATTGACAATTCTTTAGTTCTCCAATGAACACATGCTGCATTGTTTCTCACATGGCAGAAAACGAAACTCCCACTTACATATTACGTGCTGGCTGAGTTTTTGCTGTCCTTTCTTAAATTGTCCACCATTGAATTAAAACCATTGATGTGCATACCAAGATGGCAGCCAGTAACTTTAGGAAAGGAATAACGACTGGCCATAGTCCTTTGTTGCTTCTGATGGCACCACTCTCCATTTAAAAATAACTTTATTGAAACACACGCAATTTTGTGGTGCACTGTTGCAGAGTACTGAAGAAGGCAGCACGCCGAAATGCATTTGCTCATTTATGCTATTAAAAACAACAGTGCCCCGTGAGTGCTCCGCGTCTGAGCCTCTATTTATCACCGTGATCCCACCCTTCACGTTCGCGGAAAAGAGGCACCCGTCCAGAGTTCGGCAGAACAGGCTAACATTGGAGCTTTGATATATATATATATATATATATATATATATATATATATATATATATATATATATATATATATATATATATATATATATATATATATATATATATATATATATATATATTCACTTAAAAAACCATAGGTTTCACACATGTTATAGTTAGGTGGATATTTCACTCGTAAAAAACCAATGAAATTCCCCCGTTGTAGTTAGTTCAGATAACTATAACTCGCGCGCCCGCAATCCTGCTCATGACGTCACATATTACATCACTCATGACATGGTCAGTGGCATCACTCATGACATCACAGATGACATCATCCTTGTGATAGAGTGGCGGTCGCGCGAGTTATAGTTATCTGAACTAACTATAACGGGGGAATTTCATTGTTTTTTTACGAGTGAAATATCCACCTAACAATAACATGTGTGAAACCTATGGTTTTTTAAGTGAATTTGCAAGGTTTTTTAAATGCTAATTCCTAACTATAACGTGTGTGAAACCTATGGTTTTTTCAGTGAATTTGTACGGTTTTTTAAATGCTAAGTTATGTATGTATTATTATTTTTTTTATATATTTATTTTACAATAAACAACGTATTAAAATATATATATTTTTTTGGTTTTTCACCGTGCGTGGAACCCCGCGATTTAAAAAAAAAATTTACATTTTTTTTTCTACCTTCGGGGTCCTTCAGGGACCCCCTGACAAAGGCTAGGGGGTCAGGAACTCTCTACCCTGCCCCCTTTTCACGTTCGCCACCCTCCTTTTTCACTCTCGCACTGAAAACAAACAAAATGGCGGCCGACACTTCCTGATTTCGACCGATTCGAACGTTGACTAACATGTATCCACCAATCAGAATTACGCTTGTGCATGTTAGGGTGCTCGCACGGTGCGCGCACGGTGCACGCACGGTGCGCGGCTATAGATATTTATATGCTTTTCAATGCTATTTTCTCAGGAACTACTAAACAGATTGACACCAGACCTGCAAAAGGCACTTCCCTGACCTGAGGACTACCTCTCTGCCAAATTTCAAGTAATTCTGTTCAGCCGTTCGGGCTGTACCTTCGACTAAAGGTCCTATGGAAAAATGCATGGGGAAAACGCGTTCTGGGACCCCCCTTTTTTCTCGGCCCCCGCTTGACGAATCACCCCGAGACTTTCAGGGTAGGAGCTGAGCGAAGCGCCCCATTAGTTTTGAAAATTTCGAGAGGATTCGTCAACCGGCGCCAAATTTATTCAAAATAGAATTTTCAGATTTCCTATGGAAACACGATCCTAACTATAACTATCTACTGGCGACCGCCAGTAGATAATATATATAAAAAGGGCAGGCCCCGGGGGTGGGTCCCCTGGGCCCAAAATGGCCCAGGAGGGGCACTTGGCCCTCTTCCTTAAAAATACAAAATAGAAAGAAAGAAATGGCTGGGCCCCAGGGGATGGGGTCCCCAGCGGAAATTTCGGCTCAGGATGTGGGCCACATCATTAATTTAAAAAATATATATAAATATATATATAAATATATATATAAAATGTGTTTTTTTCAAAAGAAGTTGCCCTCGATGAAAATGCACTCCCAACACATGTTTATTTGCTCCTTTTCCCACAGCAAAGTCAGCAAAGAATACCAGATTCAAAAGGTCAGGCCTTACGCGTTTCAAGCTTACATAGCTCTTGCTCACAGGCCAATGAAGAGTGAGGCAATGGAAAACAGAACTGACACCTGTTTGCAATTAAATACATTCCGCCCCCAGTGGGCCTCAAGGTGAGTGTATCAGATGCATTATGGTGCTGGTAGTTCTGCTGCACATATTTCGTTTCCCAAATAGGTTTGCGCCAAGTTCCACATTAAATTAAACAGAAAGTGTAAAACCCCAGTGGGTGAATCAGGATTACATTACTGGTTTTGCTGAGTGTTCATCAGAGCCTGTCATCCCAAAAGTAGCTGTACATCAAAGCGACCCAAAGCCTGCTGATCTGCGCATTGGTGCACTGTCATGGCTATACAGGCAGTATTAATTATTCAAAAGAAGTTGCCCTCAACTAAAATGTACTCCAAAAACAGGTTTATTTCCTCCCTTTTCCACTGCAAAGTCAGCAAAGAACACCAGATTAAAAAGGACAGGCCTTACGCGTTTCAAGCTTACACAGCTCTTGTTGACAGGCCAATGTAAAGTGAGGCAAAGAAAAACAGAACTGACACTAGTTTGTAATTAAATACATTCGGCCCCCAGTGGGCCTCACGGTGAGTTTATCAGATGCATTATAGTGCCGGTACTCACACACCCATTCAGCCACTTAGACACCAACTGACAGACTCGTATAGACATTTACACAACCAGTCACTCACCCATACATTTACAGAGACACCTAATCACTCACTTATACATTCAGTCATGCACTAATTGAATCATCCATACAGGCACTCATACACTCGCTGATTCACCAATACACCTTGGATATACCTAACACTCATACATTTTTTAGGAACACACACAGTGAATGGATTATGTCATCAGTGATGTCATTTGAGATGTCATCAGTGATGTCATTGACCATGTCATGAGTAATGTAATACGTGAGGTCATAATCAATGCATTGCAAGGGGTGTTTGTTATAGTTACCTCAGCAAACTATAACTGCTGAATTCCCTGTACCACCCAGAGCACCTACTTGTCACTGATGGGGAATCTTGGGAGAAGCCTCAAGGCCCCTTGGTCCCTGCTGGCTCCCCACGCCCTGCAGAAGCTGGCATTGCTTTTGGACAGAGAGAGCTGCTGAACATGTAACTCCCTCTTCCCAAAAGCAAATCTGCTCCGTTTTCAGCAAACAAGACCATTTTCTATGCTCTCGCTTGCTGAAAGCAGAGCACATTCACTATGCTTTGGCTGGAGTGGTAATGCTCCCACCACGCATTAGCAAATTGCAGTGTCCTGGGGGTTAGCTCCCCAGGCCACTGCAGGAGTCAACCATGGGGGGTGGTGGTTCCCAGGGCCATTTATGGTTGCAGGAGTGGTTCCGTGTGAACCCTCTCCTTTTTTCTAATTTGCCCTGGGAGGTGGTGGTCCCTGGAGCTGCAGGGGGCTGTGCGGCATGCCAAAATATAATTTAGGAATGCCCCGGGGATGTGGTGGTCCCTAGGGCTGCGGGAGGGTTTGCTTGGTCCCACACATTCTAGTTAACAAAAACCCAGGGGTGGCGGTCCCCGGACCAGTGGGAAGTACATGTGAACCCCACATAAATTACAATTAAAGCCCAAGGAGGTGGCGGCCACTGGGGCTGTGGGGGGTCCATGCAGTCTCTCACATTTTGTAAACATTAAGACGTGGTGAAGTGGCGGTCTCAGGGGCTGGGGAGTCCTAGATGCCCAGCATTGACAAAATAGAGAATCCCCGGTGAGGTGGTGAACCCCGGGGCAACGAGAAGACCATACGGGCCTCCCTCGCATTTTTCGCAAAGCAACCCTGGGGAGGTGGTGGTCTCTAAGGCATATTAAACCCCAGGAGGAAGGGCCCATGTGCCCACCTCTGCCATCTGCAGAATGCCCCCGGTACCTGGCGCACCCAGAAGCCAATAATTAACTAGGCACATAAGCCAGTGCTTTTTTATTGTTAAATTTTCAGCCAGATCACGACAATATATATATTTTTTATTGTTTTTCTGGCCCTATGTGGTCCCAGTGGACCCCCCTTCAGACAGGCGAGGTGGTCAGGGTGTTTCTGAACATTCTGTGAATAGATGAATTGTATATATACAGTTTAGACACTTTTCTCAATATTAGTCTTCTACACGTATTATGTATTCGCCAAAATTATAGTACCTAAGATTATTCCGCAATCAATTTGGAATTGAAGTCAATAAAAAGGAATAAAGAAAACAAATACAAAAGAAAGACTGCTAGAAATAATGCTCAATACAAAATATCAATGACAGTTTTCGACTGGAATGCAAAATAGACATATCCTTTGTGAAAACACCGGAATGTCTGTAATCTGCTTGTTTTATCGTTAAATACGCCTGAATCCAGCACATCGCACTGTGAGGGGAACGATTACCATCCTCGCTTCCTGTCTGCCATGAGGGAAACGGCCACCAGCTCTTGCTCTTTGTTTGCCGCACCGTGCCGTGAGGGGAACGGCCACAATCCGCAGCATTTCTGTGACGGGAACGGCCATCAGGAGACTACATCTCCCAGCAGCCCGGTTGCGGCGCCTGCCGTGATGCCATCTTCTGTGCCTGGAGGCACGATAAGGGCTCGGCTGGCCTCCCGCAGCGCGGGACACCTGAATCCAGCTCATCACACTGTGAGGGGATGGTTACCAGCCGTGCTTCCTGTCTGCCTTGAGGGGAACGGCCACCAGCTCTTGCTCTTGCTATTGCTCTTTGTTTGCCGCACTGCGGTGTGAGGGGAAGGGCCACAAACCGCAGCAAGGGCAGGCCCATCCTTGCCCGTCAGTGACCGGAGGAGGCCAGGCTGGGCTAGGACCCTTTCATTTGAAGATTAGCAGTGAGTATAAACTTCCACCAAAGAGGCACAGCTACATATAGTTATACTCGGAGGCACACTAAGCTTATTGAGTGTATTCGGACATCGCCTAATAAGAGTAAACATAAAGCTGTAGGAACATTATCCGGAGGGGGAGTTGTGGGGACTCTGGATGCGTTCCTGACCCGGGCCGAGTCACTTTTGACCCACCAAATTCAGCTAACGGAGAAAAGACTCTCCTTGGATTCTCTCGCAGCCCAAAAAAGATCCTCGCTAGGTGGTATTAACATGGCTAAATCACCACTGGGGTCGCATCATAACGCTGACTATCCACCCCCCGAAACCGCAGGCCTAAATATAGCTGGGGCCCCTGCTGCTTTACCATCATTAGGCACAGTAGAGGCTATCAATGTAGATATAGGTGAGTCTAACAGCACCAATTCCACCCAGATCAAAGAGGCGGGTTTCGATTTCCCTGCTCCTTTAACGACTGTGCATGGGGTGCCTCCAGTAATCTCCACCCCTACCCCCACGGCAACCGTGTTAGGCATGGCTACCAGTGAGGTGGTGACCAGATCTAAAGGCGCTGTGAGGGGCAGGAAGGATAGCCCGGCAAGATCACTGGTAGCAGGCAGTTGCGAGCCACCTGCTAAACGCACGAGGGGAAGTGCTTTGCAAAGACAGAAGCAAAAACAAAAGCCTAAAATGAAACAGTCAATTGTACGGCGCCCGATAAAGGACCGGCCTTGAGTCTTATGACTGGAAACCGTAATTTTTTCACGGCGGATGTGGAAGATAATCCAGACGAGTGGAAAAGATTGGAGACACTGGTGACTGTCCTCCTAAACCCTCTCCTAAATAAGTTGATGTTAATCGGGGCAAATTGCTGGAACTAGAGAAATCAAGTATGGTACCATCTACTCATGCGGTTTGTCATTGTAATTGTGTAAATCAAGTCACAGCTGGGGCTCTCCTGGCGCCTGAAGTACCAGTGCTGAGCGGCTTGGTGGAGATGGAATCCGTGGGAGGGCCTTGTAACTCACAAGCTGGGAATCGGGGTTCTGGCACAGCTCATTAACCCCCACCAAATCGCGAGACACCTCAATCTGAGGGGCGCAATAGGAACCTTGGCTAAGGAAGGCTGAAAAAGTGACCAAGGGTAACCGCATGTAACAGCATAGAGGACAGGAAAGGACATTTAGGGAGAACATTGGGCAACAGCAAATGAAGGAAAGATCCCTGTTAGCTGTCAGGAGTACCCAAGATTTAACTGTTATAGATATCCCGCCAGCATGTCGTCATTATACAGTGGTCCTGACTGGCGTTCCAATGCATACTTCCTTATGTGAGGAATCTCAGGCACAGCTGATTAATAAGGTGGCACACTGGATGTGTAGGCACATAGGGTTTAATATTAAAGATCATCGGCATATTTTGATGGCAAGGAGGGTGTCTTGGATCGGTAGAAGCATGAAAGTTTTTTCAGGCGACTGTGTGATTGTCAGGCTCAGACACCCTGAAGTTGCATGTAAGATTCATTTTGACAGCAAGAACTTATTTTTAGTAGAGTCAGGGATCAAATTGTTGCCTTTGTGTTTCTTTTACAGACCCTCTGTTGGTTCTAATCAACAACACTTCGAGGTATTTCAGCAGGAGGAATCAGCTGGATGGGCTAATCCAATGATCACAAACAATACATTTGCCTCATTAAGGGATTTAAATGACATTGACTGACTACGCCCTGGGGAAGGTGTGGGCAGAAACCGTGTCATTCCCATGGCCGAAAGAGACAGCATGGTGAGGGAAGAGGAGCACAATTTGGGTTGCCCTATACAAACCTCCATGGAGATTAGGGGCTCAAGTATTGTAAGGGAGGAAAGTCCAGATGAGGCAGTCACCATGGTTAGTAGCCCCCACCTAGCTGATCTTATTGAAAGACACAGGAGGGCAGAAATCAAGATAATTTCATGGAATATAGCAGGCCTATCAAGCAAATTCAAAAATGAGCAATGGTTACTCTATATGAAGAAATTTCATATAATATGTTTACAAGAAACCTGAGAAGTAGCAAATGATAATTTCTTCATAGAGGGATACGTTTTGTCCAGCAACAAGAGTAGGCCCAGGGAGAGCGAGGAGAGGTCTGGTAATATTTGTAGATCTCACATTACAGGGCAGATGGATAGATTTGGTTTGGGACTCAAAGGTTGCTCGAGGGTTAAAATTTAATAAAAACTATAAGCTAGTCTTTATAGATTTTTATAACGCATCATTGCACCCCCAGCGCTCCTCTAGTTTACAAGAATTGAACACCAGACTAAATCAGATATATGAGCAAGGGCAGGTAGTGTCACATCTGATTTAAGCTGGTGCTTTAATTGCCATTTGTGCCCAAATGTGAGGGTGTCCCAGGGGGACTGGTCGTCTTGCACACGTAGGGATGGACCACATTTGGAGCACACGCAGGAAGGAAAGGAACTGAGTGGCCTGTTAAGTATGTATGGACCAACTCATACGTTGGATCTAATTAAAACTAAGTCAGGATCAACTGTCCACCCAACCTTTAAGGGGAGAGGATATTTTTCAATTAATGATTTTATCTTTGTATCTTCCACTCTAAAATGTTGTGTATCTTATTTGAACATCCAGTACAGTGTGTTTAGTGACCATAATTCTGTGCTCTTATCCCTTGTTGATGTATGTCATCCTCCAGTACCGCTCAGTCTGGTGGGAGGAGTAATTGTGGCAACAGATCAAGGTAGGAGGTTGCGCTGGACACAGATTAATAGTAAGGTTTTTAATGGTTCTCTCTATAGTAAAGGCAAGAAGGACATTATGAACTGCCTAGACCTGGAAGTGCAAGGGGTGGAACTAGTGGAGGCCTTTGGTATTGTTGCGCAGCTAGTCGATAGCTTGCTGAAAGCACCTGCTTTCACAGCCAGATCGGACACCCCAAGGTGGTTCGATGAACATTCCTCACAAGCCCTAAGAGAGCTGAAAGCAGCCCTTAAGCAATCTCCGAGGGATAGAGAATTGGTGTCGGCTTGCCGGAAAAAATACAAGATATCTGTCAAGGGGCGTAAGGGACAATTGCAGCAGGAAACCTGGGAAGAACTCAAAGAGGCAGTGGGGATGAAGGATTCTACTAGCTTTTGGAGAGTTATAAATAACCCCTGCTTTAAAGACGTGAAAAGGCCCGGGCCAAGTAACAACATTCTCCCGGCGCAATGGCAGCAACATTTCGCGGGCTGTACAATCATCATCCTAGCTCCGATCAGTTACAGGAGCTATATCCGGAGCAGTCTCTGTCCCTGATTCCTTTCTCCACGGATGAGGTTAGAGTGGGAATTGAGGGTCTCACTAGGAACAAAGCGCCGGGCCCAGATGGGATCCCACAGATCTCTTCCTCAGTAATACAGAGATCTGGGCACCGCTTTTAACAAGGGTCCTAAACGCAGCAGTGGACACAGTAATGCTGGCATCCTGGTCCATCGCCATCATTGTCCCCATTTTCAAAAAAGGTAATAGGGATAGCCCAGAATGCTACCGCCCGACATCTCTTATTGATGTGCCAGCAAAGGTTTTAGGGCGGGTGGTTTTAAATCAGTTGATGGAATGGGTGGAGGAAAAACAAGTTATTACGGATGTGCAATATAGATTCCGACTTGGGAAATCCATCACAGACCAATGTCTCAACCTTTACCTTATTACTGCTAAATACACGGTAGCAAAATCAGGGACGATGTATTTAGCATTTATGGACCTTACTGCGGCCTTTGACCGAGTGAACCGTGGGAAATTGTGGATGAAGATGAGTGAGTTTGGGGGGGACCCGGCCTTAATTAATATCCTAAAGGTCTTACATTTTAATACCTCGGCGGTGGTTCGGTATACCCAGGAGGGGAAGGTAACGGATCCTTTCAAGTTCTCCAGTGGGGTGAGACAGGGCTGTATACTAGCACCTTTCCTTTTTACTTTATATATTAATGCTCTTGACTCCGCACTGAGCTTGATTCATGCAGATAGCCCCAGGATAGCTAATCGGGTGGTTTCGATTCTGCTGTATGCAGATGATGCGGTGCTGCTTGCCCGCACTCCCAGAGGTTTGCAGCTCCTAATAGATGGCTTTGTGACCTTTATGGAGAAACTGGATATGGCTCCAAATCTCACAAAATCATACATTATGGAAATTGAAAAAAAACACGTAAATCCTATAATTACACAATAGGTTCCTATACCTTAGACAAAGTACAGTCTTTTTCTTGCCTGGGCATTTTATTTGATGAACACCTAAACTTTAGCACCTGCTAGAGAAAAAGGGCCTAGCTTTGGTAATGTCAACGGGGTCAATTTCGAATTTTCCACATAGACTAGGATGATGGACCTCAGAAGTGGTTTTAAAATTATATAGCTCAATGTGTTGGTCCAAAGTGTTATACGGAAGTGAGGTCTGGGGATATGTGGAAGACAACAAATTGCAAATTGAGGAAAATAGGTATTTGAGACGACTACTAAAAGTCCCCCAGAGCATTCCTGCATATATTATTCACGAAGAGTTGGGAACCAGCTATATATCGGATCTGATGGCCGTTAGACCATTACTATGTTGGGTAAAGATCTGGTCAAATGAGGAGGCGGCCTTTAGCAGGCTGGTGATTCAAGACTGTCTTTCTCTCGAACACGGGCTTAAAATTCCCTGGCTAGGGTATATGAATAAGTCCTTTGATAAAATGGGGAGTGCAGACTTATTCACTAATCCAGCTAATATGAGCACTCGGGAAAAGGTACTTGTCAAGGAAGGGTTCATTAAGCACTCTATAAGGGAGAGGGAGGACAGAGTGTTCATTAAGTCTTCGGTGAGAGAATATTTAGTAATTAAGTCTACCGAGGGTATTGAACCTTACTTGTCTCTCATATGCAGGGCTCACAATAGATTTTTAATCACACGTGTTAGGCTAAAACTTTTTCAGCGCCTACTGGCGGTACAGGCACGCTTCACAGCGACCATAGAACAGAAAGGATCTTGCGTCTGCGACAATAGGTCTCCGCAGGATACCCTACATTTTGTCCTGCTTTGCCCGTATTATGCACTCCCTAGAAAATATTTCCTGAAGGGCCTTTTAAAGAAAGCCAGATTTAGGCAGGCATGTGTTGCTCTGGCATTTTTAAAATGGGCACCAGATCCATTCACTCTTTTTAGTATTACACATTTTTTTAAGATCTGCTCTTAGACTAAGGGTCTCAAGGGACGGTTGATCTTAATAAATTACTATCTTGCCTCTCACACCTTGCCGTTTTGCGATAAGTATTTTATTGCAACATTTATGAATTATTTAATTGCTCCTAAACCTGAATTTACTGGGTGATACATGTTTATTGGTTTTAAAATTTAGGTAGGGCACCTGTTTTCTGAAATTTTTTAAAGTAACAAGATATGATGGCTATGATGAAGTGGTACCTTGTAACAATTTTCCCAAAAACTGTATACTGTAAATGTGATGTTTTTTTAATTATTATATATGAATTGTATCTTTTATGGTATTTTCGGTATATGCCGAATAAAGATTTTCAACTATTGTTAAATATAATCAGTTCAAATTTCTTTGCGCGCATAGAAAGGTAAAGTTAAGCTCACTAGCGTATTGTAGTTTGCTTCGTTTTTACATTTGTGAACGCTGTCATGCCTTTGTAACGTTGTTTCCCTTGTGCTTCTTTCTCAGGTTTTATAGTAGAAACCACCGGCCCGCATGAGGGAAGGACGGGTCCAGAGGCTGCCGGAAGACATCTGATCATTGAGAAGGAACACCCGAGGATGCCGCAGAGGAACTGGAGTCAGGTAAGTGCTGCAACCATACAAGGCTAAGCAATGAGTCCATATTGGAGCGGTTTAAATACCCTCACTGCTCTGCTGCTAATTTTGTTACACGTGTTGCACGTTTGTCAGTTTACACAACTAGCTAGAGCTGCGGGTGAATATCTAATCAACATACTAGTGCAGAGGCAATACAACGTGTGGTTAGTCATCGAATGTTCATACTATTGCTAAGAGCAGTTTGGCAGTTTACACGTGTTGGTAGAGCTGCCGATAAGCATCAAATTAACATGCTGAGGCAATGCAATGTGTGGAAAGCATCTAATGTTTATGCTAGTGCTGAGATCAAAATACAACATGTGGTAAGCATCTAATGTTCATGCTCCTGCTGAGATTAAAATGCAACATATGCTGAGGCATACAATAGGAAATAAGAACATAGAATGAAATAATGAGTGATTACACTTATCATGCTCTGCTTCGGGGTGGGGTATGTGGAAATGTGGTCATGCCCATAACAGTGTGCAACATAGGACATTGCTGGAGCCAGCCTGCGGGTGGTGGTCCTCAGGGCCATCTAGGGTTTGTGGAGGGAGCCGTGCAAACCCCTCCGGAGCCGTGCAAACCCCTCCTTTGTTCACTTTGAACCCAGGGAGGTGGTAGTCCCAGAGGCCAAGGGTCCGCCACAGACCCCCTTCAATTATGCATTTGTGCCCTGGGGAGGTGTCAGTCCCCGGGGCAGCAGGGAAGTTCCTATGGCCTCCCCCTCATTACTTTAAAACAAAACCATGTGCTCTGGGTAGGTGGCGGTCCCTGGGGCAAGGGGGTCTGTGCGTCCCCACACATAAATTCAATTAGCCCCAGGGAGGTGATGGTCTCTGGGGTAGGGAGGGTCCACGAGGCCCCCTCACATAATTGCAATTAACCCCGGGGAGGCGGCAGTACCCGGGGCTGTGGGCAGGCCCAGTGAGCCCACCCACATTCATTATTTAAAAGTGCCCCACAAGGTGGCGGCTCCCTGGAAGTGGGGTCACAAGTCCCCACATATTGTTTTAATTAGCCGAGGGGAGGTGGTGGTCCCTGGGACAGGGCGGGTCTGCGAGGTCACCCCACATAATTGCAAATCGCCCCAGGGAGGTGGAGGTCCCTGGGGCTGTGGGCAGATCCAATGGGTCTGCCCATATCCATATAATGAAAAGTGCCCCGGGGAGGTGGCGGTCCCCGGGGCTTTGATAGGCCCTAGGAGGGGGGCCCACCCATCCTAAATTGACCTTATGCCCCCAGGACTTTGCCCACATGGGTGTTATTTGAAAGCATGCGTGGAAGCCCACACTTTTTTTTTAATTTTGCCATGAAATCGGGGAAACGCGGCTTTTCTGCTGGGTCTGGGTATTCCTACATGCCCCGTTTTCTCTTTTTTAAAGTTTTTTCTGGGACTCGCCTTCAAGCTGAGTCCCAAGATGGCTGCCAACATTTCCTGGTTGCAGTGTTGGCAGCACATCAAATTTTAGAATGATTCACAAGTCCACAGCAAGAACTCACATCCCCAGATATCTATATTTCTCAAAAACTACTGAACGGATTTACACCAAGCCACAAAAAGCACACTTTCTGGGCCAACATCTAGCTTTCTGCCAAATATTGTGTAATTCCGTTCACCAGTTCGGGCTGCAGTCTTTTTCAAAAAATGAATAATCCCCATTAATTTAACATGGGAAAATGCATTTTTGGACTCCCCCCCCTTTTTTTTCGTGGCCACCGCTTGACGGATCACGCCAAGTTTTGTGAAAATTTTGTGGAGATTAGTCAAGCGGCGCCAAAGTTATTGGCAAAAAAAATTATTTTCCTATGGAAACTTAAGTCCTAAGTATAGTTACCTACTGGTGAGTGCCAGTAGGTATATATATATATATATATATATATATATATATATATATATATATATATATATATATATATATATATATTATCTACTGGCGGTCGCCAGTAGATAGTTATAGTTACAACCTAGTTTCCATAGGAAATCTCAAAATTCTATTTTGAATAACTTTGGCGCCGCTTGACTAATCTCCGCAAAATTTTCAAAACTAATGGGGCGCTCCGTTCAGCTCCTACCCTGAAAGTCTCGGGGTGATTCGTCAAGTGGGGGCCGAGAAAAAGGGGGGTCCCAAAACGCGTTTTCCCCATGCATTTTTCCATAGGACCTTTAGTCGCAGCTACAGCCCGAACGGCTGAACAGAATTACTTGAAATTTGGCAGAGAGGTAGCCATAAGGTCAAGGAAGTGCTTTTTGCAGGTCTGGTGGAAATCTGTTCAGTATTTCCTGAGAAAATAGCATTTAAAAGCATATCAATATCTATACGCGCGCACCGTGCGCGCACTGTGCGCGCACTGTGCGCGCACCCTGCCATGCGTGAGCGCAATTCTGATTGGTTGTTAGATGTCGGTAAACATTCGAATCGGTCGAAACCAGGAAGTGTCGGCCGCCATTTTGTCTCTCGCAGTCTGAGGGGGTGAAAAAAAAAGGTGGAGAACGTGAAAAGGGGGCAGAGTGGACAGTTCCTGACCCCCTAGCCTTGGTCAGGGGGTCACAGAAGGACCCCCAAGGGCAAAAACAATTATTATTATTTTTTTTAAATTGCGAGGTGCGCACACGGAGCGTGCACGGCGAAGTGTGGGTGCTCGGTGCGCAAAGCGCACCGAGCGCACACAGCACACGCACGGTGCGCGCATGGTTAAAAACCTGAAAAATAAAATAAATAAATAAATACATAACTTAGCATTTAAAAAAACGTACAAATTCACTGAAAAAACCATAGGTTTCACACACGTTATAGTTATGAATTAGCATTTAAAAAACCTTGCAAATTCACTTAAAAAACCATAGGTTTCACACATGTTATAGTTAGCTGGACATTTCACTCGTAAAAAAACAATGAAATTCCCCCGTTATAGTTAGTGCAGGCAACTATAACTCACGCGACCGCAATCCTCTGCTGATGACGTCAGATATTACATCACTGATGACATATGTATCTTTATGAAAAATAAATATTTGTAATATATGTATAGCTAAAGATTAATGGAAGAAGACATGGGTACATAAGTGTCTAAATACAGTGATGTAATATCTGACGTCATCAGCAGAGGATTGCGGTCGCGTGAGTTATAGTTGCCTGCACTAACTATAACGGGGGAATTTCATTGGTTTTTTACGAGTGAAATGTCCAGCTAACTATAACATGTGTGAAACCTATGGTTTTTTAAGTGAATATATATATGTATATATATATATAAAAAAACACAAAGGTTGCCCCATTGAAGCCATCTCTCACGAGGGGGTAAGCACACTGATGCCCAAGGTGGCTGCAGTCACAGCATGTCACTCGCGCTTCTCCATTTCAGCCCATTAACCATACGCATTTCAAGCGTCTCTGCGCTCTTGTTCACTGGCAGGCTAACATCTCATTAATGCAGAGGAGCAGCACACGTGTAGTAGGACTCATTATGGGACTACAGGCATGGCTACAACTAATGGACTACAATATCCAGAAAGCCATGAGTACGCCCACTGGGGCGGTGTTTGTTTAATTGGATAAATGATGTCCTACTACACATTTGCTGCTCCTCTGCATTAATGAGATGTTAGCCTGCCAGTGAACAAGAGCGCAGAGATGCTTGAAACGCTTGAAACGTGTATGGCTAATGGGCTGAAACGGAGAAGCGCGAGTGACATGCTGTGACTGCAGCCACCTTGGGCATCAGTGTGCTTACCCCCTCGTGAGAGATGGCTTCAATGGCGCAACCTTCGTGTTTTTTATATATATATATATATATAAATGTATATATATATATATATATATATATATTCACTGAAAAAACCATAGGTTTCACACACGTTATAGTTAGGAATTAGCATTTAAAAAACCTTGCAAATTCACTGAAAAAACCATAGGTTTCACACATGTCATAGTTAGCTGGACATTTCACTCGTAAAAAACCATTGAAATTCCCCCGTTATAGTTAGTTCAGCTAACTATAACTTGCGCGACCGCATTCCACTGCTGATGACGTCACATATTACATCACTCATGACATGGTCAGTGACATCACTCATGACATCACTGATGACATCTCCAACAACTATAACTATAACGGGGGAATTTCAATGGTTTTGTACGAGTGAAAAGTCCAGCTAACTAGAACGCCCCTGAAACCTATGGTTTTTTCAGTGAATTTCTAAGGTTTTTTAAATGCTAATTGCTAACAATACACTGCCTGAAACCTATGTTTTTTTCTGTGAATTTCAAAGGTTTTTTAAATGCTAATTTCTAACTATGTGACGTCATCAGCAGTGGATTGCGGTCGCGCGAGTTATAGTTAGCTGAACTAACTATAACGGGGGAATTTCGATGGTTTTTTACGAGTGAAATGTCCAGCTAACTATAACATGTGTGAAACCTATGGTTTTTTCAGTGAATTTGCAAGGTTTTTCAAATGCTAATTCCTAAGTGTGAAACCTATATCTTCCATAAACATATAAACATTTTTTTTTTTTCTAAGTTTTTCACGGTGCGCGCACCGTCTCCGTGTGAGCATGCGTGCGTGCTCCGTGTGCGCATGCGTACGTGCTCCGTGTGCGCATGCGTGCGTGCTCCGTGCATGCTCTATGCGCACGTGCTCCGTATGCGCATTCGCGCGTGCTCCATGCGCGCATTCGCGCGTGCTCCGTGCGCGCACCGTGCGCACACGGCAAGTCATGTGATTACGAAACAACACTTTTCATTGGTTCAAAGTAGTTTCAGTTCCAGAATCTTCCAACACCACACCCACTCCCCTCATTAATACTTCTTATTTCCTGGGAGAAGGAGCTGAACAGCTTTTCCTGCACCTGAAAATGGCAGAACAGGAGACTTCTTCAGGGAGTGAGGAGGAGACCTTTGTGCCCCCTAGGCAGAGGAAACAAAAGGACTCATTTATTTGGCAATTTTTTACTTTTCCAAAGGGTCAGAAGAAGGTGAATGCTCCTAAAGTCACCTGCACTGTTTGTGGAGTGGTCTTATCTAGAGGAGACCCTAAAAAGAAATACTCCTTTAGTATTTACTCCAAGATAAGGCACTTTAAAGCAGTGCATCCTGTGGCTTATGCTCGGGCTGCAAGAGACAACCCTCCAGCAGCTCAGCCGAGCACATCATCTGCAGCCGCAGCTCAGCCGAGCACATCATCTGCAGCTGCAGCTTCACCTGCTTCTAGACCTCTGGATATGCACCCTCTGTTCAACAAGGTGCATATACAGTGCAATGTGTGCAATGCTGTTCTCTGCTATGGTGAGAGCAGCATTAACCTAAGATACAGCAGCACACATGCTCCACCCCCTAATTTTGTTCCTTTTTTTTTTTTGTTCCTGTTGAACAGTTTTTCATTAGTTTTTTTTGTGCTGCATTTTTTTTTTTTTTGCTGCTCGACAAAAAACAACAGTTCTTTTCAGAACTCACTTCACTTCTCCAAGAAGAGCTATATTCCTAATATACTGTGTTGTAATTTTTTTTTTTTTTTTGTTTTTGAAACCGTTTATTACAAAATTCAAAAAATATACAAAGATGGGCCTACAACCTTCAGGCCGGCCGCTAGCAAGCAAGAGGAGCATGTGATACAAACAATAGCGCGCATGCCGCGGCAAAGGGAAATGCACAGGAGTTAGAAGCGGTGGTAGCCACACCATCCGGGCCCACATAACGGTTTCATTTTAATATAAATAACAACAAAAGAACAAATCCACAAGGCAACCCACAATCGGAAACAGCAGCATGTGCTCCCCTAGCGGGGGGGACCCTACCAATCCATAGGAGTAGCAAGGGGGGGAAAAAGGTCAAGACTGGGATTAGGTGGACTCAGTGCCCGGGACCGGGGAGATAAACTGGCTAAGGGGATGGAGCCGGTGACGGATCGGGCAATAACGGCGGGGTACAGATTCCCCTGCGGTAGGCGTTCCAGGGGCCCCATACGTTCACCCATGTCCCAGGCTTACCTCTCGCAACATACACCACCTTTTCCCGAAACATGCACCAATCCATGTTATCCTTCCATGCCGAGACAGTCGGCGACCTCTGGGAACCCCACAGTTGAGCAATGTCGCGTTTGGCCACCATATATCCCAGAGTCACCCACCGCGTCTGTGGCACCGAGTAGTCGGTTGGCTCCCACACATTCAACAGACATCTCCTCGCTTCGGGCAGGAGCGACACACGCGTAACCACCCGCAAAACCTCATGCACACCACGCCAGAATTGCTCCACCTCCGGGCATTCCCATAAAATATGGAGAAAGGTCCCCAAAGAACCACACCCACGCTTACACAACCCGTCCACAGCATATCCCATACGCAGTAGCCTTGGCCCCATAACATAGACCCTATGGAGTATCTTGAGCTGGACGAAGCGAAGGCGGGCCGGTATGGCCACCTCTTTCGGGGAGGCCACCGCCGATACCCAGTCCTCGTCATCCAGCTCCAATCCATCGGCCACCCATGCCTCACGAAGGTTAGTCAGCAGTCCCGAGCGTTCATTGATAAGTTTTTTATAGATTAATGTAATCGTGCTGTCCTGTACATGTCCATCTAGCACTCTATCCTCCAGAGGGGAATACTCCGGGATGGAGGCAACGTCCGGGAATACGGAGCATAGCGCATGACGGATCTGCATATACCGAAAGTACTCCCTGTCCTGCAACTGGAATTCTGTCCGTAGCATCTCAAACGTTTTAAATCCCCCCCTCGTCCAGAGATCACCCACCCTGCTGATGCCTATCATGTCCCACTTTTCAAAGCCCTTCGAGGTCCACAGGGAGCCCAACTGCTCAGATGCGTATAGTGGCGACGCCCGGGTCAAACGACCTTTCCACCCCATCGCCACATTAGCCGCGTGCCACACTCGTACCATGACACGCGTGGGGCCCGTCAGACGTGCGTCAAGCGAGCTGGAGTAAAGCGCTCGGTTATAATCACCACCCGGCAGTAACATCTTATCCATTTCAAAGGCCGGGTTTAGAGCGGGCCCGTACAGGCCGTGATTAATCGCAGCCAGCTGGGAGGCCCAATAATACCGTTTGATATCCGGGAGGGCGATCCCCCCGTCATACCACGGGAGCGTCAGCTTCGCCAGGGCGATACGCGGTCTACCTTCCCAGAACAGTCGGCGCTGCGGAAGGATAGGGTCCTCCCCAGAGAGAACATAGACGCACGATTTAGCCCAGTTGATGACAAGGCCGGAGTTAAGACCAAATGAATGCAATACATCAACCAGCACTATCAGTGATTTACGTGGGGAAGCCAGGTACAGGAGAATATCGTCAGCGTATAGAGATACGCGGTCCTCATACTCGGGGGTCCAGCGGAGACCACCAATAGAAGGTTCCCACCGCAGCCACTCCGCCAGGGGCTCCAAGGCAGGCGTGAAAAGGAGCGGCGATAACGGGCAGCCCTGCCGCGTGCCCCTGCCCAGCTCGAACGAAGCCGACACTCTACCGTTCACCACGACCTGCGCCAGCGGGCCAGAGTACAACAATTTTACCCAACTGATGAATCCTGGGCCAAACCCAAACTTCGCGAGCGTCGCCCAAATATAAGGCCATTCAAGCGTGTCAAACGCCATAGTGGCGTCCAAGGACGTCAAAATGGCCGGCTCTCGTATGAACGGGACACGTGCGAGCACCCCATGCAAACGCCGCAGGTTAAGCGCTGTATTGCGATGAGGGATGAAGCCGGACTGATCCTGGTGAATCAAGTCACACACTACGCCGACCAGCCGATTGGCCAACACCTTGGCGAGGATTTTGGGCTCTGCATTCAATAACGAAATAGGCCGATAGGATGTGACCCGGTCCCGTGGCCTCCCCTCCTTATGGATAACCACGATAGTAGCTAGACGCTTGTCTAGCGGGAGGGAACCCGCCGAGTGGGCCGCGAGGAACATAGCACGGAGATGCGGTGCCAGCGTATCCGGTCGCAGTTTATACAACTCGATGGGAAGACCATTAGGGCCCATGGCCTTGCCGGAAGCGACCGAACGTATGGCGAGGGCAATTTCTTCGGAAGTTGGAGCAGCGTCCAACGACACTCTGTCCTCCTCCGAAAGGGAAGGCAGCGCGATATCCCTGAGCAGGGCGTGGGAATCCTCTTCAGAGCGGGAGGACACCGGGGAATACACCCCACGGAAATAGTCTGCAAAGCAGGAGGCAATTTCTTCTGGTTCAGTGACACACACACCATTCTGTTTCTCAATCAACGGGACAACTCGACTCGCTCTCTCCTTTTTGTCCAGCCATGCAATCAATTTACCAGCCTTATCACCCACATCATACAGTCTCCCCTGTTGCTCTCTACTGAGGCCCCTGGCCGCCTCCGTGACGAGGGCCTTATAAGCCGCTTGCTTGAGTCGGAGAACATGTAATTTGTCATCCGTCACCCCACATTCTAGATCACCCTCCAACTCGGTTATCTCAGCTTCAACACGAATCACCTCCTCCCGCTCGCGCCTCCGGGAATGGGAAATAAGGGACAAGGCCTCTCCCCTGAGTACCGTCTTGAACGCCTCCCACAATGAGATCGCCGATGACACAGACCCCACATTCTCGTCAAAGTAGCGCTTAAGGGATTTAACCAGTTCTGCGCGAATGGTGGGGTCACGCAGGTACCAGGGATTAATCGGGACCACCCTACCCTCTCCCCTCGGAAGAATATCAAAGTGCAACAAGAGTGGGGAGTGGTCCGAAATACCCCGTGCCAAATGGCGCACCTCCCCTATCCTCCCAACGTGCGCCGCCGGAACCAGGACATAATCTAGCCGTGAGAGACTACCATGAGCCCCTGAATGGAAGGTGTACTGCAGCTGCGTGGGATGTTTCAAACGCCAACAATCCACCGCCCCAAGGTATCCAAGAGGCCAGACAACCATGCCTGGGCACGGGGGAGATCCCTAGGGGGGTGACGATCCACAGTTCCGGAAACCACAGCATTAAAATCCCCCCCCACCACTAGAATCCCCTCCGGAAGGCCAAGGAGGAGGCGCCCCAGATCCGCAAAGGTGGTCGTCTGCAGCCCCGGCGGGACATAAACAGACACGAAAACGACCACTCTGCCCTCCATTCTACCCACCAAAACCGTGTAACGTCCCCTGTCGTCATGGTGTACCTCATCAATCTCCAACGGGAGCGAGTTCTTAACCATAATGCCCACACCCCTTGAACCAGACGTGAAGCCCGAATGGGCCTCAAGGCGGTAGCCCCGTCGATTCATGGCACAAAAGGAGTTGCCAATGAGGTGTGTCTCCTGCAGAAAAACTATATCGGGCGAAATTCGCTTCAAGAACTGCAGGACCACACCTCGTTTTATCCTGTCCCCCAATCCATAAACATTCCAGGACAACAGACTCAGTCCCCTACCCCCCATCATAAACAGAAGCCATCACTCGTCCCCCAGAGAGCACTTTAGAAATGATACAACGATGCTTTTGCCTTGTGGTAGAAACGAACAACACCCCACCCCAACCCACCCACCCCAACAAAACTCCCCCCTCCCTGCACCCCTGCATGAGCCCAGACAGCCCCCCCAACTTGCAGTGTGCCTGTCGCCCCTATATAGTGAAACTAGCTAGACCCCCTAGAGGAGGAAAGAGTACCCCTTCTAGACCCCACACAACCTCCAAGGGAGGGGAAAGAACAAAGACAGAAGCTTGGTCGAAAGTGGCATCATAGTCGTCCAGAGTGAGGCCCAATATCAACCCCTCAGTCCCGATCCAGTGGGCCGTCTCCTCCCGCCGCCCCCCCCCCCACCATCTCGAGCACCACCCCCAGACAGAGTGTCCAGCCAGTCCCCGGCCGCTTCGGGACGATCAATAAAGTGCGTGCGACCATCCACCTCTACCCGCAGCTTGGCCGGGAAGAGCATGGCGTATTTTAAGTTCATGTCCCGGAGCCGGCGCTTAACACCCAGGAAACTCAGTCTCTGTTTCTGGACCGCTTGAGTGAAATCGGGATAAAAGTTCACCTCCATATTTTCCAGCTTAATCGGCCCTTGCAGTCTGGAGGCTTGCAAGATCGCGTCCCTGACCCGAAAGTTAAAAATCCGGGCAATGAGAGGCCGTGGAGGGGCTCCGACCTTCGGCCTTCCCCCGGGAACTCTGTGGGCCCTCTCCACGGCAAAGAATTTACTCAGTCCCCGAGGCTGGAGATGGGTAGCGATCAGGTCCTCTACAAAAAGATCCGCCGCCGCTTCCTCCCGTCCCTCGGGTACTCCGATGATGCGGATGATATTCCTCCGGGCCCGACTCTCGGAATCTTCCAGGCGCTGATCCATAAGCGCACTCGCCTGACGAAGTCGGTGCACCTCCGTTTGGAGGGCCGCCACCTCAGTCGTGAGGCCCGACGCGGTGTGGGCCAAAGAATCGACCCGGTCGTTGGTCTTGGAGAGATCAGCCCTCACCAGGTTGACATCAACTAGGACCGCGTCGATTTTATGGGCTAAGGTGTCAAACCGCTGGCCCACCGAGGCCTTCATCTCAGCAATGGCGCCCATGACGTCTTGCAGAGTCAACTCTGTGGGAAAATCCGGGGCATCCGGGGGGCACTCAGAGGACTTGTGCGGTCCACCGGGAGATCCTTTCGGGAGGGTGTAGCGGTCCATGATGTTGGCCTGATGTGCGGCGCCACGCCGGGTCGACTTGGCCTTCAACCGATCGCCATCTTGTTTCGTGGCCATCGTCGCGGGTCTCACACCCTCACCAGCCACGCAGTAAAAGGCAAGCAATCAAGGCCACGGGCTCCGGGGGGGTCACCCCAGGACGGCGGAGCGGGCCACAGCAGGCAGGCAGGCTGGGTCACCCAGCGAGGCCACCCCAACACAAAGAGTGCCGCGATCCCACTTGCAAAGACGGCAAGGGGGCGCGAAAGTGAAAGTGAAAGTGCGGGGTACGCGACTCGCCAGGCCCAGCCCGCCGTTGTTGTTCACTTTGCCACCGGGTCGCCCCCAAACGCGAGTCCGGGGTCAGGAGCGAAGGAGGCCGCAAACTTCAATCGGTGCTCACTCCGGCACCCGAGGTCCGATTCGAAAACGGGAAATGGGTACCACCTCGGCTCAGGCTCACCGACACAGTCCCCTCAACCGATGCAAGATGAAGACAGGATAAACGTAGGAGGTCGCGGAGGTCCTCGGGAGCCTCGCACCTACGCGGCCATCTTGGTTGCGTGCTAGGCTCCTCCCTGTTGTAATTTTTTTAATGAATTTTTAGCCACCGTGCGCGCATGCTGCGATTTTTTGAAAAAAAATAAAATGTTTTTTTCACCCTTCGGGGTCCTTCAGGGACCCCCTGACAAAGGCTAGGGGGTCAGGAACTCTCTACCCTGCCCCCTTTTCACGTTCTCCACCTTTCTTTTTCACTGCGACACAGAAAATGGCGTCCGACACTTCCTGATTTCGACCGATTCGAATGTTGACTGACATCTAACCACCAATCAGAATTATGCTCGTGCACAGCACGGTGCGTGCACGGTGCGCGCACGGTGCGCACATATAGATATTTATGTACTTTTAACTGCAATTTTCTCAGGAACTACTGAACAGATAGACACCATATATATAAAAGGCACATGCCTGACCTGAGGACTACCTCTTTGCCAAATTTCAATTAATTCTGTTCAGCCGTTCGGGCTGTACCTTCGACTAAATGTCCTATGGGAAAATGCATGGGGAAAACGCGTTTTGGGACCCCCCTTTTTTCTCGGCCCCCGCTTGACGAATCACCCCGAGACTTTCAGGGTAGGAGCTGAGCGGAGCGCCCCATTAGTTTTGAAAATTTTGCAAGGATTCGTCAACCGGCGCCAAAGTTATTCAAAATAGAATTTTCAGATTTCCTATGGAAACTCGGTCCTAACTATAACTATCTACTGGCGACCGCCAGTAGATTATATATATATATATATATATATATATATATATATATATATATATATATATATATATATATATATATATATATATATATATATATATATATATATATATATATATACACATATATATCAAAGCTCAAATCCCCTCCAGTCGCAAAGGAAATAGGCACTCACGGGAGACGTTTAGAAGATAGTTTATTCCGATAAACCAAACAGACGCGTTTCGGCGGATTGCCTTCCTCGGTGTTTGATCGCACACCGGGAGGACGCCATTTTAAGTGCACGCGAAAGCTGTCATCATGAAAATAACAATCATAGAAAGCGGACTTGCACATCAACTAAATAAGTGTCCGCCATTGCTAAATTTGCAATAATAACATTTTCAAATAGTAAATACATACCAATATACAACATTTGATTGTTGAATACGTTTTGAAAACAAATTATATACATGCTCGCACGTACTTGGCCATTTAACAAAATTACGCCATAGATTGGCTACGGCTCCTATGCAACGTTGCTATACACAGATTCTACAATTGATTTAAAGAATCCGTCATCAATGCACGAACAAGGCTGTAAAGAGTTGTTACTCAGGTGATATTCAAACTGCGAGATGGTGCATTGTAACGTGAGTATCACGGGTCCCAGTATGAATAGGAAAATGGACATTAAAACCTTATCCTATGCGTGGTAGGTATTTCACCATATTCAGCCATGTATTGGCTGTCATTGCCACCTCATCACAAATAATTATTAGGGTACCCAGTAAAGGTCACATTATCTAACTGCTCATAACGCCGTGTATCGGCTTTAGTGCAACATGCTAAATGCAATTTCTAAAACCTTGTCGTCATGTAATATCTATATATTACATTTATCAGGTTAGTTGGTTGGAGATAACTCAACTATCAATATGGCAAAAAGTACCAATCCTACAGTTAAAACACTACATTATTCCCTCTAATGATGTTCTCATGTACATAGGTGTGATGCCAGTTCCTCACCACTGTTTAAACCCTTCGGAAATTTGGTTTGGCAGTCTACTATGTACCGAGATTCTAGTCTTCGTAGTTTTCTCAATCTGTCACCTCCTCTCACATTGTCTGGTACAAAATCCAAACCAAATCTAAGTAGATTTCGATTACTAGAGTGTTTCTCGGCATAGTGTCTTGCTACAGGGTATGCTGTATCTTTATTGGCAATTGCCCTTTGATGTTCCAATACCCTGATTTTTAGTGGGTGCAATGTGCTGCCTATGTACCATAAATTACAGGGACATACAAGGCAGTATACTACATAGGGGGTACTGCAAGTGATGAATTTGTTGATGACTCTAGTTGTCTGTGTACCTGGTAGATTAAACGAGAGGACTCGTCTACTATTGGAGCATGCTTTGCACTTCCCGCAGGGAAAGAAACCTTTCATTTCCTTAAGGGTTCTAACCCCCGATGATGCTCCCTCAAGATGACTGCGTACTAGATGATCCCTTAAGGATCTAGCCTTTCTGAATGTTACTTGTGGATAGCATGGAATATCATCATTTAATACAGGATCAGTTTTCAAAATATGCCAGTTTTTCCTCAGTATGCGTTTTAATTGATTAGCTTCTGCTGAGTAGGTAGTGATCATCCTAAATTTCCCTTGATCGCTATCCCCTGGTTCATTAGCTGGCTTCTTTTTACTAGCAAGCAGATTCTTTCTAGGAATGCTTTTTACCTTATTTAGTGTGTTATGCAGTAGATCGGGATTGTAGCCCCTTAAGATAAACCTCTGTAAGCATTCACTTGCTGACACTTTGAAGTCACAGGGACGTGTGCTATTACGTTTGAGACGCAATAATTCCCCATATGGGATGCTTTGGATCAGTTGTGGCGGATGATTGCTAGTGGCAAACAGGGTGGAATTGCCTGCAGTATCTTTACGGTGCAGTGTTGTGTGTAGCTGGTCTTCCATTACAAAAACCTTCAGGTCCAGATAGTCCACTGCCACTGAACTAACTACCCCTGAAAATTGCAAATTAAGGTGGTTGTCATTCAAGTTACTGATGAAGCCGTAAGCAGATTCGATACTGCCTTGCCACACTATGAATAGATCGTCTATGTAACGATACCATTCAACTACCCTTCCTGTTAGGTTTCCACACTTATATGTTTTTGGCACCTGCTCCTCCCACCAGCCTACGAAAAGATTCGCATAGCTGGGGGCGAAGCAGGTGCCCATCGCTGTCCCTGATACTTGTTTGTAGTAGTTGTCCTCAAACAAAAATATATTGTTCATCAGACAAAATTCTGTGAATTGTATGATCATTTCATTGTGTACAGCAAGTCTCAACTGTCTTCTATTAAGAAAGTACTGCAATGCTTTTAAACCATCATGATGATTAATGCAAGTGTATAGGCTAGTAATATCTAGCACCATCATTAGATACGTTGAATTCCAATTAATTGAGGAAATTTTGCTCAAAAAGTCTTTGGTGTCTCTTATATACGATTTCAATTCAATCACAAACGGGAAGAGAAAATGATCAATGAACATTGACATATGTTCCGTCAGACAACCCTGTGACGAGACTATAGGTCTTCCAGGGGGGCGGGCTGCATCCTTGTGTATCTTCGGGATGTGATAAAATGTTGCTGTCACCGGATTAGGACACCTTAAAAATAAATGTTCATCTTTGCCCAACATACCTTTAGAGTTCCACGTTTTGATCATGGTATTATACTTTTCCACGCTTTCCAAATATGTTTCTCGTGTTGTCGGTATGTAGTATTTTGTATCCGTGAGTTGTCTTAATGCTTCTTCACGGTATTGTGATCTTGTTTGCAACACTACATTGCCACCTTTGTCTGAAGGTTTTATGATGATCAATTTATCTTCCATCAAATTGGTTAGTGCCAACTTCTCTTCTTTGGTTAGGTTGTCTCTACCAGTAGTACGGTACTTTTTGCCTCTAAAGTCCAGTAAGTCTTTGACCATAGCCTCAGAGAATACATCGATGGAGTCATAAGGCATTTGCGGAACAAACAACGATTTGGGTTTAAATGGACTTTCTTGCATCCCTTGTTCAATACCAGCTTTCGTTGCCCTTTCTGCCATGGACAAGCTTGTATTTGCCAATTCTGAGGTGCTTAAATTTTGCAAAAGTTCCACTGCATTGATATCATTGCAGGTCAATGCATCAGTTGCCGTTATTCTTGACGGAATGCCTTTGACATCTTTCATGGTGGGTCGCAATTTAAAATATTTATGCAATTTGAGTTTTCGCACAAAGCAAAACAAGTCAATTCTTGTTTGTGTGAATTCCAAGTGGTTTGTGGGACAGAATGTAAGTCCCAATGATAGGACTTTTATTTCATTTTCAGACCAATCAGAATTATGCTCGTGCACAGCACGGTGCGCGCACGGTGCGCGCACGGTGCGCGCATATAGATATTTATGTACTTTTAACTGCAATTTTCTCAGGAACTACTGAACAGATAGACACCATATATATAAAAGGCACATGCCTGACCTGAGGACTACCTCTTTGCCAAATTTCAATTAATTCTGTTCAGCCGTTCGGGCTGTACCTTCGACTAAAGGTCCTATGGGAAAATGCATGGGGAAAACGCGTTTTGGGACCCCCCTTTTTTCTCGGCCCCCGCTTGACGAATCACCCCGAGACTTTCAGGGTAGGAGCTGAGCGGAGCGCCCCATTAGTTTTGAAAATTTTGCAAGGATTCGTCAACCGGCGCCAAAGTTATTCAAAATAGAATTTTCAGATTTCCTATGGAAACTCGGTCCTAACTATAACTATCTACTGGCGACCGCCAGTAGATTATATATATATAGTGACAATAGGGGCTTAAGCTATTATGTTATTGATTGTATTGAACCCAGCAGAAGGGGTGGGGATCGAGAGTCTAACCTCCGCAAATTGGAAACACGATATATTCTACAACTGAACACCAAGGTCCCCACAGGTCTAAACATGACGGAGGACATGCACACATGCACACATGCTTGGGTTGATTTTACACCTTTTTTACTGTTTTTAATGGGAAACCTTTTTTATCTGATGTGTTCTTAGCCATTTTTTACGGATTTTTAGTCATTTGTCATAATCCTATTTAATATGTATTTTAGGTTATTTATTTAGTATTTTACTATTTATTGTTGACATTATGCACTTTATCCTATGTAAAATTTATGAGATTTACACATCCGGTTGCCATTATAGAATGTAATGTTCCCCAGCCTGAGATCCAAATCTGCACCTACTGTTGCCCATATGCTGTCCATTTGACCATGTTAGTTCAATCACACTGGTACATTATTAAAACCCTCTCCGGTCCCATCGAGCTGTATGAACTCTATATGAATTAGTTTGGCTCTCTCAACTGTGAGTCCACGGTATCTATGAATTTACCTTCTATGCCACCGATTCCACCTAAGTGGTATTTACCCTTTTATTACCCCAATCCCTGTGTAACATCTGGATGAGAGCTGCATATATAATTTTTCCAATTACCGTGGTTATGCAGTTTCCCTTAACATAAGAAATCAGGCACTACAGATAACATGCTTATTCGCTTGTTTATATATTTATTTCATTAGTTTATCCATTTACATATATTTCTTTTTCTACACTATTCACTTTTTTATTAAGAGGGGTTCATGGGACAACTTGAATTAACCACATTCAGTAATGTTTTTATGCCAAAAATGTTTTTAATATATATTTATATATTTATTTATATGTATTATACAGTTTTATGGCATTATGGTCTGACTAGTAATTTTTTGATTCATCTGATTGGTATTTTGGTAATCATGAGCAACTGGTTATTCTTATTTCCAGGTCTTACAATTGACAATTGCTCCTATCCTTTCCGAATTTCAAAGCATTCAAGCCGATATTTTAAAGCATTACTTGCTTGTATAGCTATTTATTATTTTACTTGTTGAGATATAATCACTTGTAAATTAGCGATTGGATACTTCTTCTCTTTTTTACCAACGGTGTTTTATTCTTGTCTATGTCTATGACTGCAAATGTTAAGTGATTCCCCCCATGTGACCTACCTTTTTACTTTAAATTTGTTACCTCACGAACTATTTGCTGTCATGTGATCAAGGCTCCACGGAGCCGAAACGTTATGGCCGTCGCTCTGGGCAAATAAAGAAACCAGCACCAAATCAGGCTCGTGTACTCTTTCCTTTGGCAGTTGAAGGATCCTCAAGGCTGTTGGAAGTAGTCTTTCTGATATATTAGATCGCTAATCAGTTTCACGCGATCTTGACACGGAGCCCTCGCCATTCAAAGGTTGGCGCCAAGCAGTGAAACTGTTATCTGGTTCACACCGGATGTACTTGCCCCTGGAAGGAGGAGTTGGCGCCTGACCCCCCTTGGATACCTCGACTAACGTATCTGTGGACACAGATAGCGTCGAACTGCGAACAAGGTGACTCTACCGAGGCCGTGATCGGACGACACGGCAGGAGAAGAACCAGTGATTCCATCGTGAGATTCATTGAGGTATCGGGGGTTGGCGAGTTCAGTGTGCAGCAGTGGGTGGTTGTTGATGAAAGTCTGACCCATCTATACAGCCCCTACGAGCTAACTAATTGAGCCCTGATTTGAGCATGACGGCAGACAGCGTTCGTGAACGGGAGGCTGCGGCACTATCGATGTTTTCGGACAGCCTACCCGTGCCTGCTGCTATTGGTAACAATCCCATCACGGATGGCTCTACACAGGGAAATGTTTTAAAGGACAAATTCAAAATATTGGAGAAAAAACTCAAAAACGAACAGAGCAAGTGGTGGGAGTCGAAATCGCTACAAAGTTACATTGATGTTAATCGCATCCCCCGAGGGTTGCGCATCCTCACGGCACCCAGCTACGAAAGCCCAAATCCCGAGCTTATGCGTGAATGGGCGGAGGCGAACTTGGAATCCTCCCGTAGGATGGTCCTAATATTGATAAAGTATGCTGATATCGACAGAGCTGCACTACTCAAGGAAATTGATGCTCTCAATGAGGAATTGGATAAATTTGAGGACTCAGAAGAGAAAGCTAAACTAAGGAAAGAGATGACAGAGAGGCTCAAGAAAGAAGAGAAAATAATCATGGACAGAAAAGCATTCAAGTTCCAACGCGACCGCAATGACTACCAATTGGGCCAAATTTTTACCTTTTCAAAAAGATACGATGCTTTGCGAGTCTCTAAGTTCAAAGCGGCCCCCATCAGTCGGGGCCCCAACAAAGGAACTGCCTCCAAGGACACAACACAATCGGATCTCAGCTCAATGGGTGGTAGCGACTCCGAATCGGAGTTACGTGATAACCTGGCAGCGGGAACAATACCGAGACCATCTCCAGCGCAAGAAATGAATTTTTTATGCGAGGAGAGGAGGCAAACCCTACGACCAAGACCGGCATTGACAAACCCAGCCGGAAGCATGCAAATTTCAAATCCCGGCAGAGGCAGAGGGCAAGGAAGAAACGCTGCAAATCCGAACAGGAGAAGAGGAAGGGGGTATTGGACAAAGAACCAATAACGAGTGAGAATGCCAACACCATTATTAATCTGACATCCCTGGAACTCACAGATGAAGACAAGAGAATTCTTGCACTTGGCTTATCCTTCGCTCCTCAAAACAACTTCGATTATGCCTCTGTGCGGTGCGATGTGTACAAAGCTGTTCGGAAGCTCAAGCTCAAGAAATCATTTGCGATGTGCAGCAACAAGCGCAATCCTCCCGACCATGACAACGACAATGCCCTGCAGGAGGCAATCCAGGATCTTTGGGACACGGAAGGAACAGGAGTCAGTGCAGACTGCCCGGATGGCTCAAGCTCCAGGGGGCCCACTACGCCCTTTAGACCCAAGTCTACGTACACCCCTATCATGCCCCATGATGCCATCGATATTTTCTATGAAAATGTGACAACAGAGATAAAAGCCTTGCATACTAAAATTCAATCTAGGAAGCCACGCTACAACCGACAATCTTGGCTATATAGTCAACTTATCAGCAAACTCAAAAACAACAAAAAGATTATTATTCGCCAGAGCGATAAAGGTGGCAATATCGTCCTATTAACCAAGGAACTCTACGACCATGAAGCTTCTATCCAACTCAATGACAGGAACTGTTACACTCGTACCACGGCGGTGGCCATCCAAATTGCCAACAAAGAATTTCGGGACAAATTGGCCAACTGGAGGGGACGCAAGCTCATTACGGAAGCGGAATTTAACTTCCTGAAAAAAGACAACCCTGTAATTCCCACTCTGTACTTTATCCCCAAGATTCATAAGGACCCTGTCAAACCACCAGGCAGACCTATAATCTCAGCACGTGAGGGTATGTATGAGAAAACGTCGCAATACATTGATTATTTTTTACAAGACTTTGTTAGATCATTGGATTCATACATACAGGACACTGGGGATTTTTTGCAGAAGATCAATGGAGTCCAATGGAGGGATGGCTATTGGATGTTGGCTTTAGACGTAACATCTCTTTATACCAGCATTAGCCATGATGATGGCATACAGGCCACTAAGTATTTTCTCTCACGCAAACCCACTCAATTTGAGAGCCACAATGCTATGTTAACTGAGATGCTTGAACTCTGCCTCCTTAACAACAATTTTATGTTTAACGGCTTGCTGTATCGACAATTGAGGGGCGTAGCAATGGGGGCTAGTTTTTCCCCTAGCTACGCCTGCCTCCACATGGGGTACTGGGAGGAAACTACCCTTCGCCATGACTATGCACAGTGCCTCGCAGAAAATGTTGTCTTATGGCTAAGATTTATTGATGACCTTTTTGTTATTTGGAAAGGGACACTGGAGGAGGCACTTGGGTTTGTTGAGAGTATAAATGTGAACAACCTCAACCTTCATTTCACTGCCACATGTAGCCAAACACAAGTCACCTTCCTAGACACCGAGGTATACACCCATGCGGGCAAACTAGAAACCAGGCTACACCGTAAACCCACAGCAGGCAATACAACCCTTCATGCCACAAGCGCACATCCACCCCACCTCATTAATAGTATACCTTATGGGGAGATGGTACGACTGAGGAGAATCTGTAGCAATGAAAAGGATCTCCAGATAGCTCAAGAGCTCAGTAAACTCAGGTTTAGGGCGAGGGGTTACTCGGCGAGTACCATTGAAAGTGCCATAGTCCGATCCAATGCTCTGAATCGTGAAGACCTGCTAAGACCCATCAGCGGAGTATCTAGCAACACATTGGTGCCCTCCAATCCTGAGGAGGTCAATAAGAATTCATGTCACAATTTTAGGATCATCATGGGCTACAGCAAACAACAGACTGATCTGCGTAAAATCATTAACAAAAACTGGCCCATAGTACGTAGTGACCCTGTATTAGGCTCCTTACTACCGCGTCAGGCTTCTATTACACACAGCCGAGCCCCCACCATGAGACAAGCATTGGTCAACACTAATCCTGAAACAGTTGACAAAACGTCCTGGCTACAGCTCAGCAGTGGTTTTTACAAATGCAAAACCTGCAAAGCCTGTTCGCATGGAGTCAATACCAAAACCTACATTGATCCTTTTAGCATGAGACAGCTCAGGATCAATAAATTGATGACCTGCAAGACTGAATTCGCTGTATATGTCCTCACTTGTCCATGCGACCTGAAATACATAGGCAGCACGAAGCTAGCGGTACACAAACGCATTTTACAACACTTGCGTGCAATTACCAATCAAGACAATACCTACCCCGTGGCACGCCATTTCAGGGAAACACATAATAGTGACAATAGGGGCTTAAGCTATTATGTTATTGATTGTATTGAACCCAGCAGAAGGGGTGGGGATCGAGAGTCTAACCTCCGCAAATTGGAAACACGATATATTCTACAACTGAACACCAAGGTCCCCACAGGTCTAAACATGACGGAGGACATGCACACATGCTTGGGTTGATTTTACACCTTTTTTACTGTTTTTAATGGGAAACCTTTTTTATCTGATGTGTTCTTAGCCATTTTTTACGGATTTTTAGTCATTTGTCATAATCCTATTTAATATGTATTTTAGGTTATTTATTTAGTATTTTACTATTTATTGTTGACATTATGCACTTTATCCTATGTAAAATTTATGAGATTTACACATCCGGTTGCCATTATAGAATGTAATGTTCCCCAGCCTGAGATCCAAATCTGCACCTACTGTTGCCCATATGCTGTCCATTTGACCATGTTAGTTCAATCACACTGGTACATTATTAAAACCCTCTCCGGTCCCATCGAGCTGTATGAACTCTATATGAATTAGTTTGGCTCTCTCAACTGTGAGTCCACGGTATCTATGAATTTACCTTCTATGCCACCGATTCCACCTAAGTGGTATTTACCCTTTTATTACCCCAATCCCTGTGTAACATCTGGATGAGAGCTGCATATATAATTTTTCCAATTACCGTGGTTATGCAGTTTCCCTTAACATAAGAAATCAGGCACTACAGATAACATGCTTATTCGCTTGTTTATATATTTATTTCATTAGTTTATCCATTTACATATATTTCTTTTTCTACACTATTCACTTTTTTATTAAGAGGGGTTCATGGGACAACTTGAATTAACCACATTCAGTAATGTTTTTATGCCAAAAATGTTTTTAATATATATTTATATATTTATTTATATGTATTATACAGTTTTATGGCATTATGGTCTGACTAGTAATTTTTTGATTCATCTGATTGGTATTTTGGTAATCATGAGCAACTGGTTATTCTTATTTCCAGGTCTTACAATTGACAATTGCTCCTATCCTTTCCGAATTTTAAAGCATTCAAGCCGATATTTTAAAGCATTACTTGCTTGTATAGCTATTTATTATTTTACTTGTTGAGATATAATCACTTGTAAATTAGCGATTGGATACTTCTTCTCTTTTTTACCAACGGTGTTTTATTCTTGTCTATGTCTATGACTGCAAATGTTAAGTGATTCCCCCCATGTGACCTACCTTTTTACTTTAAATTTGTTACCTCACGAACTATTTGCTGTCATGTGATCAAGGCTCCACGGAGCCGAAACGTTATGGCCGTCGCTCTGGGCAAATAAAGAAACCAGCACCAAATCAGGCTCGTGTACTCTTTCCTTTGGCAGTTGAAGGATCCTCAAGGCTGTTGGAAGTAGTCTTTCTGATATATATATATATATATATATATATATATATATATATATACACATATATATATATATATATATATATATATATATATATATATATATTACCTACTGCTGGTTGCCAGTAGGTGGTTATAGTTAGAACCTAGTTTGCATTGGAAAAGCGTTTTTTGATTTGCTAATAACTTTGGCGTAGTTTGACAAATCTTCGTGAAATTCTCAAAAAGAAAGTCTATCAAAGTCAGCTCCTATCCTGAAAGTGTGGGGGTGAATCGTCAAGCAGGGGCTGAGAAAAAAGGGGGGTCCAAAAACACGTCTTTCGTGTGTTCATTTCTATAGGATATTTTGAGACAGGCTACAGCCCGAACTGCAGTAATGAATTACCCCAAATTCGGCAAAAAGGTAGTGCTTGGTTCGGAAAGTGACCTTTTTTTTAAATAGTGTAAATCGGTTCAGCAGTCGCTGAGAAATTGAATAAATAAGAGTAAAAAAATCAATTTCCCATAGGAAACTTTAGGCAAGGCTACAACCCGAACTGATGAACGGAATTACCCTAAATTTGGCAAAAAGGTAGTGAATGGTTCAGAAATTGACCTTTTTTTAAATTGTGGAAACCCGTTCAGTAGGTGCTGAGAAATTAAAAAAATAAAAGTTTCCATATCTATGGGCGCGGTGGATTCGCGAACCCTCCCGACCACAAGCTTTATTCTAATTGGCTGTCAACACTCCAAACAGGAAGTGTTGGCAGCCATCTACTGAGTCACAAGAAAACAGTGAAATAAATGTTTAAAAACAAGAAAAGGGAGCAGGGTAGAAACACCCTGACTCTCTAGGCTTGCTCAAGGGGTCCGGAAGGACCCCCAGGGCCAAAAAAATCGGCCAAAATCACGCTGGGGTCGCGACTCCAGCCGAGAAAATAAAAAAAAAATGAAGCGCGAGCTCCCACGCTTCGTTGTATTTAAGCCCCTGTGTGGACCAGGTCCAGGGGACACTGAAAAAATTGTGTGGGGGGGCCTAACCCCCCCATGCTGCCCCGGGGACCACCACCTCCCCGGGGAAAGATTTATGATTTGCGGGGGGCACGCAGCCCCCCCGTAGCCCCGGGGACCGCCACCTCCCTGGGACTCATTTTAATAATTTAAAATAAAAAAAAGCGTGGAGGGGCTCCAATCCTCCCCATGCTGCCCCTAAGACCACCCCCTCCCTGGGGCAAGATTTATGAGTTGCAGGTGGGCACACAGCCCCCCTGCAGCCCTGGGGACTGCCACCTCCCCGGGGCTCAGTTTAATAATAAAAAAATTAGTGGGGAGGGCACAAGCCCCACACGCCCGGCAACCACCACCTCCCGGGGCACTGTATATTTAAATTTCGGGGTCTGTTATGGACCTTCAAGCCACGGGGACCACCAACTCCCCGGGACATTCTAAATAAAGGGAGGGGGGCCGTGTGGCCCCCTCCTGGAGCCCCTGATGGCCCTTGATTGCCCTGCAGACCGCCACTCCCAGGGCCAGCTCCTGCAGTGTCCTGGGGTGCCCACCCCTGGGACACTGCTGTTTGCTATGACAGGGCGGGAGCTGTGTGGCACCCACTGGTTTGGATTTTGGATTTTGTAAGCAAGAGTCAGCAACTCTCCGTGTGGAAAAGCAATGCCGGCTCCCGCAGGAGGTGGGGATTCGGCGGGACCGTGGGGGAATTGGGGTCCCCGACGGAAAGGCCATGCCCCAGGGATGGGGTCCCCGTGGTCATGAGTGGCCTGGGAGGGGGGCCACGCAGCCCCCTCCCTCAATTAGAAAAAAATAAATAAATAAAAAAAGAGGCAGAGCCCCGGGGGTGGGTTCCCCGGGGCTAACAGAGGCCTGAGGAGGGGGGCCACGCAGCCCCCTCCTAATTTATTTTTAAACAAAATAAATACATTTATGGATCATGACCGGGGGATGGGGTCCCCGGGGATGAAATTGGGCTCGGGAGGGGGCTCACGCGACCCCCTTGTTGTTTATTATAAAAAAATAATAGGGGTCAGGCCCTGGGGGATGGGGTCCCCATGACCTCAAAAATGGGAAAAGAATGGGGGCCACACAGCCCCCTTCTGAAAAAAAATAAAAACAGCATCGCACTGGAGGCCCGCCCCTTCCTGCATCATTCTGCAAATGTGCCCTGTGGCGCTTTGTAAGTTGTGAAATTAATTCCCCTTAAATACTGGAGGTCCCTGGGGGCCAACTGGCCCCCCACATACTTCCAGTATGCCCCACAGAGCTGCATTGCAGAGAGGTGGTCTGAGGCCCGGCCCCTTTTTACACCTCTCTGCAATGCAGCTCTGTGGCGCCTACTGGAGGTACCTGGTGGGCAAGTTGGACCCCAGGGACCCCCAGGAACCAAGGGGACTTAATCCCCACTTAAAACACGCCACGGGCGCGTTTGCACAGTGGTGAAGGGAGGGGGCAGGGCCTGATGTGACGTGTGCAAACACAACCCTTGGCACATTTTAAATAGGGGGATTAAGTCCCCTTGAATCCTGAGGGTCCCTGGGGGCCAACTAGCCCACCAGGTACCTCCAGTAAGCGCCAGGGAGCTGCCTTGCAAAAAGTTGGTCCAAGGCCACACCCCTTTTTTACACCACTCTGCAACACAGCTCTGTGGCACATACTGGAGGTAGCTGGTGGGCTGGGTGACCCCCAGGGACCCTCAGGATTCAAGGGGACTTAATCCTCCAACTTAAAACGTGCCACAGGGTGTGTTTGCCCAGTTGTGCAGGGAGGGAGCGTGGCCTGATGTGACAATGTGCAATCACCCACCCAGCACTATGTACTTATCCAATCACATTTCGCCAAAAACCCAAGCAGTTATAAAATCACCATGCCCTGTCCTTGCAGCACTCTAATCATCCAGTCACTACCCATGTACTCATGCAGTGACCCAGTCATAACATATGCACTGCTGCAATCCATGAAGGACTACCTACGCAGTCCAGTAATCTCCCTGATACTACCTATGCAGTCCTCCAATCACCCAGCCAGTCCTATGTCCTTATCCAATCACTTCGCCAAAACCCAAGCACTTATTAATTCACCATGCATTCTCCTTGCAGTACTCTAATCATCCAGTCACTACCCATGTAGTGATGCAATGATCCAGGTACTAACACGTGCACTGCTACAATCCCTGTGTACTACCCATGCAGTCCTCAAACCACCTACACACTTCTCATTCGCTCCTTCAATTCCCCTGGTAGTACCTATGCAGTCCAGCAATCACCCTGTCACTCCCCGTGCAGTCCTCCAGTCACCAAGCCACTACCATGTACTAATCCAAACACTCTGCCAATACCCAAGCACTTATAAATTCACTCAGGCACTCTCCTTGCAGTATTCTAATCTTTCAGTCAGTAGCTATGTACTCATGCAATGATCCAGGCACTAACTGATCACTGTTAGAATCCCATATGCCCGGCCCATACAGTCCTGTACCCACTTACACACTTCTCATTTGCTCCTTCAATTCCCCAGGTAGTACCCATGCAGTCCCGCAATCACACTGTCACTCCCTGTGCACTCTTCAAGTCACCCAGCCACTACCCTGTACTAATCCAAACACTCCTCCAATACCCAAGCACTTATAAATTCACCACGCACTCTCCTTGCAGTACTCTAATTATCCACTCAGCACCCATGTGCTCATGCAATGACCCAGTCACTAACACATTCACTGCTGCAATACCTTGAAGACTACCTATGCAGTCCAGTAATCTCCCTGGTACTATCTATGCAGTCCTCCAATCACCCAGCCAATCCTATGTGCTTATCCAATCACTGCGCCAAAACCCAAGCACTTATAAAATCACCATGCACTCTCCTTGTAGTACTCTAATCATGCAGTCACTACTCATGTACTCATGCAATGACCCCAGCATTAACTCATGGCAAATACAGCGGAGGGGTACCCCAACGCATAGTGTTCCCTAGTGTATGTAGGTGTTTTCACTGTATTCTAAGTGTCTTTTAGGATAGCACTGGCTCTAGGCCTGGTTAGTCAGAGTCAGTTACTACCAGTACCCATCAGCAAAAAGCTGGGGGCACAGGAGGACTTTCGGCTGCTCTGTTGGTTATTTCTGCACATATCTTCTTCTTCCTGCACTTTTCTTCATCTTTCTGGACTTCTGTTGCCTCTTTCTGCATTTGTCTTGCGTCTTTCTGTGCTTTTCTTCCTCTTTCTTCACATGTCCTTTGTAGGCATAGTTAGAAATTAGCATTTAAAAAACCTTTGAAATTCACTGAAAAAACCATAGGTTTCAGAGATGTTATAGTTAGAAATTAGCATTTAAAACATCTTTAAAATTCACTGAAAAAACCATAGGTTTCAGGGACGTTATAGTTAGTTGGAGATTTCACTCGTACAAAACCATAGAAATTCGGCCATAATAGTTAGTAGACCTAACTATAACTCGCGCCCCCGCAATGCACTGCTGATGACATCACATATTACATCACTCATGACATGCTCAGTGACATCACTGATGACATCACTGATGACATCTCAAATGACATCACTGATGACATCACTGATGACATCATCCATGTGATCATCTTATGCACCTCCTCATACCCTTAGAAAACCTTACAGACACCCACTCTAAAATACAGACCACCAATATCGAAACCATAGACAGACCAATAGCAGTTAGTACATACCTGCCCAGTGATTCATACGTCTATACACACATCCACCCACTAACCCATACAGTCACTCATACACACAGTCATTCATCTATACAGCCACTGATATATCCACTCTTAAACCCATATAGACACTCACACACTGCTACTCACCCAACGAGTTACTCATACACCTGGTCAGTCATGCAAAGAAACTATCACACACCCATTTCCTTGCCTATACAGTCATACACACACCACCACACTTGTTTATACAGATACTAACACATACTTACTCTCTTAAACAATCACTCATATAAACACACACTCATCCATACAGATATTTTTGCAATCACTCATTCTCACATCTAGTCATTTATATACTCCAACACTCAAATATACTGCTTTAAAACATATGTAGTTACTCACACATGCACCACTGAGACATCCATTCACTCACCAACACACCCATACACACACTCACCCACCCATACACCTGTTTCTATATGCACTCTTGAACCCATACACCCAGTGAAGCACCCACTCACATATCTATGCACAGAGTCACACACCCCCCACCCACCCTCAAAGACACTCAGGTACCCATACAGATACTCAGACAACCAATAAATAACCCATATAGACACTCATGTAGCTAGTCACCAAGCCATGCAGCCACTTACATACCAACTAACAGACTAATAAAGACATTCACACAGTTTAGTCACAAACCAATGCATTCAGTAAGACACATTTAATCACTCACTTATACAGTCAGTCACACACCTACTAAATCATCCATTCAGACACTCATACACCCACTCATACTTCAATATACCTTGGCATATATAGATATATATTCACTGAAAAAACCACAGGTTTCAGGGGCGTTATAGTTACCTGGAATCTTCACTTGTACAAAACCATTGAAATTCCCCCGTTATAGTTAGTTCAGCTAACTATAACTCGCGCGCCCGCAATGCACTGCTGATGACGTCACATATTACATCACTCATGACATGGTCAGTGACATCACTCATGACATCACTCATGACATCTCAAATTACATCACTGATGACATCACTGATTACATCATCCAGTGAATGTGTGTTTTTCTGAAAATTACATATGTTTTATATATGTATATCTCAAGGTCGATGGAAGAATAAATGGGTATATAAGTGTCTAAATGGATGATTTGTTTTTGAAAAATTGATTGTATAACTGACTGATTAAGTGTATCTTAGTGAATACATGGCTTAGTGAGTAATGTTTAAATATGTAAATAGCTGTATCAGTCTCTCACTTTGTGTATAAGTGGCTGCATGGGTTGGTGAGTAGCTACATGAGTGTCTATATAGGTTATTAGTTGGTTTTTTGAGTATCAGTATGAGTGTCTGAGTGTCTGTATGGTTTGGTGGGGGTATTAGGTAGTGCATAGGTCCATGAATGAGTGACTTACTGTTTGTATGTGTTGAAGACAGCATATGTGCAGGACTGTATGGGTGGATGAGTGTGTGCATGGGTGTGTTAGTGAGTGAATGACTGTCTCAATAGTGTCTTTATGAGTAACTACATATGTTTTAAACTGGTATATGTGACTATTGGTGTGTATAAGTGAGTATATGTGAGAGATTGAAAGAGTTCCTGTATGAATAAGTATGTGTTTCTATAAATGATTGTTTAAAAGACTAAGTATGTGTAACTTTCTGTAGAAGTAAGTGTAGTGGTGTGTGTATAACTGTATATACAAGTAAATGGATGTTTGATTCTTTATTAGCATAAGTGACTATGTGTGTGAGTAACTCTATGGATGAGTGGCGTTGTGTAACAGGATGTATAGGTGTATGAGTACATATGATGAGTGAGTACATGTATGAGTGACTGTATAGGACTGTTGGTGAATGAGTGTATGTGTATGTGGATCTTAGAATTACTGAATAGATTGTTGTAACTGATATTGGTATGTCCATTGTTTTGAATATTTTAGTTTCTATTTTTGAATGTGTGTATCAAAGGTTATATTAGGGGGAGAGGAGGTCTGCCACTCTATCACAAGGATGATGTCATCTGTGATGACATTTGAGATGTCATCAGTGATGTCATGAGTGATGTCACTGACCATGTCATGAGTGATGTAATATGTGACGTCATCAACAGTGCATTGCGGACGCGCGAGTTATAGTTAGCTGAACTAACTATAACGGGGGAATTTCAATGGTTTTGTACGAGTGAAAAGTCCAGGTAACGATAAGGCCCCTGAAACCTATGGTTTTTTTAGTTAATTTCTAAGGTTTTTTAAATGCTAATTCCTAACTAGAACATGCCTGAAACCTATAATTTTTTCAGTGAATTTCAAAGGTTTTTTAAATGCTAATTTCTAACTATGCCTGCAGAGATAGGACATGTGAAGAAAGAAGAAAAAACGCACAGAAAGAAAAAAAAAGAAATGCAGAAAGAAGCAACAGAAGTCCTCAAAGACGAAGAAAAGTGCAGGAAGAAGGATAACGTGCAGAAAGAACAAACAGAAGAGCAGAAAGAAGCCTTGTTCCAAAATCATCCTGTACCCTCAACTTTTTCAGACCGATACTGGTGGTAACTGAGTCTGACTAATCAGTCCTAGTGCCAGTGCTATGTTAAAAGACACTCAGAATACAGTGAAAACACCTACATACACTAGGGAACACTATGCGTTGGGGTCCCCCTGTGATCAGCATGACCTCCTCTGTAAGCCCCTAGTATATAATAGGGCAGGGGATTAAAACTATGTCTTAAAATGTGCCACAGGGCGTGTTTGCACACGTCACCTCAGGCCCCGTCCCTCACTTCACTGTGTAAACACGCCCTGTGGCCGTTTTAAGTTGGGAGATTAAGTCCCCTTGAATCCAGAGCAGTGGCACTTACTGGAAGCACCTGGTGGGCTAGTTGGCCCCCAGGTTCCCTCAGGATTGAAGGGGAATTATTTCCCCAACTTAAAATGCGCCACAGGGCTTGTTTGCACACGTTAACTCAGGCCTCGTCCCCTCCCTTCACCACTGTGTAAACACGCCCTGTGGCCGTTTTTAGTTGGGAGATTAAGTTCATTTGAATCCTGAGGGTCCCTAGGGTTCAACTAGCCCACTAGGTACCTCCAGTAAGTGCCACAGAGCTGCGTTGCAGAGAGGTGCAAAAAGTGGCACGGCCTGGACCACCTCTCTGCAACGCAGCTCAGTGGCGCTTACTGGAAGCACCTGGTGGGCTAGTTAGCCCCCAGGGGCCCTCAGGATTGAAGGGGAATTATTTCTCCAACGTAAAACGCGCCATAGGGCGTGTTTGCACACGTCACCTCAGGCCCCGTCCCCTCCCTTCCTCACTGTGTAAACACGCCCTGTGGCCATTTTTTAAGTTGGGAGATTAAGTCCCCTTGAATCCTGAGGGTCCTTAGGGTCCAACTAGACCACTATGTACCTCCAGTAAGCGCCACAGAGCTGCGCTGCAGAGAGATGTAAAAAGGGGCACGGCCTAGACCACCTCTCTGCAACGCAGAGCAGTGGCGCTTACTGGAAGCACCTGATGGGCTAGTTGGCCCCCAGGTTCCCTCAGGATTGAAGGGGAACTATTTCCCCAACGTAAAACGCGCCATAGGGCGTGTTTGTACATGTCACCTCAGACCCCGTCCCCTCCCTTCCCCACTGTGTAAACACGCCCTGTGGCCATTTTTTAAGTTGGGAGATTAAGTCCCCTTGAATCCTGAGGATCCCTAGGAGCAAAATAGCCCACTAGGTACGTCCAGTAAGTGCCATTGCAGAGAGGTGTAAAAAGGGCCACGGCCTGCACCACCTCTCTGCAACGTAAGCAGTGGCGCTTACTGGAAGCACCTGGTGTGCTAGTTGGCCCCCAGGGTCCCTCAGGATTGAAAGGGAATTATTTCCCCAACTTAAAACGCACCACATGGCGTGTTTGCACACGTCACCTCAGGCCCCGTCCCCTCCCTTCACCACTGTGTAAACGCGCCCTGTGGCCGTTCTGAGTTGAGAGATTAAGTCCCCTTGATATTTAAGGGTCCCTAGGGTCAAACTAGCCCATTAGGTACCTCCAGTAAGCGCCACAGAGCTGCGTTGCATAGAGGTGTAAAAAGGGGCATGGCCTCAGAACACCTGTCTGCAACGCAGCTCCCTGGCACATACTGGAGATACCTGTTGGGCTAGTTGGCCCTCAGGGACCCTCAGTATTGAAGGGGAATTAATTCCCCAACTTACAACTGGCCAGGGGGCGCGTTTGCAGAGTGCTGCAAGGAGGGGGCGTGGCCTCCGGCGCGATGCCGGTCTTTTATTTATTTTATTTTATTAGGAAGGAGTGCTGTGTGGTCCCCCTTCTTTTTCTAATTTACTGGCCCTGGGGACCCCATCCCCCAGGGCCTGCACCCTAATTTTTTTTGTTGAAAAAAAAATGTGGCCCTCCCAAGGCCTTAATCGGCCCCGGGGAACCCAACACCTGGGTCATGTCCTTTTTTTTTTTGTTTTAATTCTTTAGGAGGGGGCTGCGTTGCCCCCTCCTCAGGCCACTTATGGCCCCGGGGACTCCATCCCCCGGGGCCGGCCTTTGTATTTTATTATTTTAAAAAAAAAATAGATTTATAGAAACACCTAGGACATGCTGGACAAACCGTAGGTACCTATCACCATGACGATTTGCGTGATATTCATTGAAAGGCGACTATGCATAGAATGAATCTACATGGAATGTATTTACACCGCTAGTGAAGCTCTGACGTGTCTGACGCCCTACCGTGCCTAATCCCGGCGCCCCCGCCGGTGGGTACTCTCCAAGTAGACACCCTTGTCGTTTATTTATACAAACATGGGTAGCTATTGACGGGCACATTTAATATACACGCACACCAAGCCATTCAGAGGGGATTCGACAAAAATGCGACCAAATTATGCAAGAACCCCCCCTAACGGTTAATAAAACACACATTCACCGCCGGATGTGTAATACTTTTAATTTTACTCTCTGGAAAGAAGACGAACCTCACTTGAGAGTCACAGCGTGCTCCTGGCTGAGCCCAATGCTGTGTTATACCCACCAGTGCCTGCCAAGTGCCTCACACCTCTGTGTTGTATTCCACCAGCTAGTGCGTATGCTATGACACTCTCTAGCCCATGTGCACTGTAACACCACCCCGTGAATATGTCATGCCACACTTGCCTTCGCATGGGTTATATTGCCCATCTAACGTGCCTTCCTCGATGCCTATGTTATAATGCACAAATAACGATTGATGGACAGAATGCAGAACAATGTCATACATTCACCCCAGTACAGAGATCTGGGCCTAAATCCATCGCTTTTTTGCTCACCATGCCATTCCAGTTTGAACCCAGCCATATGCAAATCAGTCTTGACCCTGTGCCTCATGGGAACAGTCCAGCCCGAACTGCCAAGCCAGGTCCTCCCTGGACTGGAAACAAGCATCCTAGGACCGGTTTCGGGGTTTCACCCCTCTTCAGCCAGGATAGCTTGATTCCAGTGGCATGGAGAGCACGGGACTCACGTCTGAGCATACCCGTCCCACTCGGGGTGACAAATGCAAAAACAACAATTGATGGACAGAATGCAGAACAATGTCATACATTCACCCCAGTACAGAGATCTGGGCCTAAATCCATCTTTTTTTTGCTCACCATGCCATTCCAGTTTGAACCCAGTCATATGCAAATCAGGCTTGACCCTGTGCCTCATGGGAACAGTCCAGCCCGAACTGCCAAGCCAGGTCCTCACTGGACTGGAAACAAGCATCCTAGGACCGGTTTCGGGGTTTCACCCCTCTTCAGCCAGGATAGCTTGATTCCAGTGGCATGGAGAGCACGGGACTCACGTCTGAGCATACCCGTCCCACTCGGGGTGACAAATGCAAAAACAACAATTGATGGACAGAATGCATAACAATGTCATACATTCACCCCAGTACAGAGATCTGGGCCTAAATCCATCGTTTTTTTGCTCACCATGCCATTCCAGTTTGAAATGCCGGAAACCGGTCCTAGGAAGCTTGTTTCCGGTCCAGGGAAGACATGGCTTGGCAGTTCGGGCTGGACTGTTCCCATGAGGCACAGGGTCAGACTGATTTGCATATGGCCATGTCTGAACTGGGGTGGCAGAGTGGGCTAAAGAACGGTGGTGGATTAAACCCAGATCAGTTGACTAGGGGTGAGTGCTTGCATTGTTCAACACTCCGTCCATCATTTCCTTTGGTTTTGCTTTGTTCGCCATAAGTTGGCAGGGTATGCTCAGACGTGAGTCCCTTGCTCACTTTGCCACTGGATTCAAGCAAGCCTGGCTGAAGACGGCTGAAATGCCAGAAACCGGTCCTAGGAAGCTTGTTTCCGGTCCAGGGAAGACATGGCTTGGCAGTTCGGGCTGGACTGTTCCCATGAGGCACAGGTTCAGACTGATTTGCATATGGCCATGTCTGAACTGGCAGAGTGGGCTAAATAACGGTGGTGGATTAAACTAGGGGTGGGCGGAATTTGCGTAATCGCGTTACGCAAATCTCCGCGAAACAGTAAAAAATCTCCGCGAACACGCAGAAATTAAGCGAACACGCGGAATTGCTTGTTCGCGATCCTTTTTTCCTGTTCGCGATCGCTGTTTGCGTGCTCGGGGTAAAATATCTCGCGAACACGCATATTGAGAACGCGAACAAGCAAAAAATTTCGCGACTTCGCGGAACGCAGATTTTTGGGCAATTTCGCGTTCTCCACGGAACGCGAAATTACCCAAATTCCGCAAATTCCGCGAGCGGAACGGAATTTACCGCCCAGGCCTAGATTAAACCCAGATCAGTTGACTGGTGGTGAGTGCTTGCATTGTTCAACACTCCGTCCATCATTTCCTTTGGTTTTGCTTTGTTCGCCATAAGTTGGCAGGGTATGCTCAGACATGAGTCCCTTGCTCACTTTGCCACTGGATTCAAGCAAGCCTGGCTGAAGATGGCTGAAATGCCAGAAACCGGTCCTAGGAAGCTTGTTTCCTGTCCAGGGAAGACATGGCTTGGCAGTTCGGGCTGGACTGTTCCCATGAGGCACAGGGTCAGACTGATTTGCATATGGCCATGTCTGAACTGGGGTGGCAGAGTGGGCTAAAGAACGGTGGTGGATTAAACCCAGATCAGTTGACTGTGGGTGAGTGCTTGCATTGTTCAACACTCCGTCCATCATTTCCTTTGGTTTTGCTTTGTTCGCCATAAGTTGGCAGGGTATGCTCAGACGTGAGTCCCTTGCTCACTTTGCCACTGGATTCAAGCAAACCTGGCTGAAGACGGCTGAAATGCCAGAAACCGGTCCTAGGAAGCTTGTTTCCGGTCCAGGGAAGACATGGCTTGGCAGTTCGGGCTGGACTGTTCCCATGAGGCACAGGGTCAGACTGATTTGCATATGGCCATGTCTGAACTGGGGTGGCAGAGTGGGCTAAAGAACGGTGGTGGATTGAACCCAGATCAGTTGACTGGGGGTGAGTGCTTGCATTGTTCAACACTCCGCCCATCATTTCCTTTGGTTTTGCTTTGTTCGCCATAAGTTGGCAGGGTATGCTCAGACGTGAGTCCCTTGCTCACTTTGCCACTGGATTGAAGCAAGCCTGGCTGAAGACGGCTGAAATGCCAGAAACCGGTCCTAGGAAGCTTGTTTCCTGTCCAGGGAAGACATGGCTTGGCAGTTCGGGCTGGACTGTTCCCATGAGGCACAGGGTCAGACTGATTTGCATATGGCCATGTCTGAACTGGGGTGGCAGAGTGGGCTAAAGAACGGTGGTGGATTAAACCCAGATCAGTTGACTGGGGGTGAGTGCTTGCATTGTTCAACACTCCGTCCATCATTTCCTTTGGTTTTGCTTTGTTCGCCATAAGTTGGCACGGTATGCTCAGACGTGAGTCCCTTGCTCACTTTGCCACTGGATTCAAGCAAGCCTGGCTGAAGACGGCTGAAATGCCAGAAACCGGTCCTAGGAAGCTTGTTTCCGGTCCAGGGAAGACATGGCTTGGCAGTTCGGGCTGGACTGTTCCCATGAGGCACAGGGTCAGACTGATTTGCATATGGCGATGTCTGAACTGGGGTGGCAGAGTGGGCTAAAGAACGGTGGTGGATTAAACCCAGATCAGTTGACTGGGGGTGAGTGCTTGCATTGTTCAACACTCCGTCCATCATTTCCTTTGGTTTTGCTTTGTTCGCCATAAGTTGGCACGGTATGCTCAGACGTGAGTCCCTTGCTCACTTTGCCACTGGATTCAAGCAAGCCTGGCTGAAGACGGCTGAAATGCCAGAAACCGGTCCTAGGAAGCTTGTTTCCGGTCCAGGGAAGACATGGCTTGGCAGTTCGGGCTGGACTGTTCCCATGAGGCACAGGGTCAGACTGATTTGCATATGGCGATGTCTGAAGTGGGGTGGCAGAGTGGGCTAAAGAACGGTGGTGGATTAAACCCAGATCAGTTGACTGGGGGTGAGTGCTTGCATTGTTCAACACTCCGTCCATCATTTCCTTTGGTTTTGCTTTGTTCGCCAGAAGTTGGCAGGGTATGCTCAGACGTGAGTCCCTTGCTCACTTTGCCACTGGATTCAAGCAAGCCTGGCTGAAGACGGCTGAAATGCCAGAAACCGGTCCTAGGAAGCTTGTTTCCGGTCCAGGGAAGACATGGCTTGGCAGTTCGGGCTGGACTGTTCCCATGAGGCACAGGGTCAGACTGATTTGCATATGGCCATGTCTGAACTGGGGTGGCAGAGTGGGCTAAAGAACGGTGGTGGATTAAACCCAGATCAGTTGACTAGGGGTGAGTGCTTGCATTGTTCAACACTCCATCCATCATTTCCTTTGGTTTTGCTTTGTTCACCATAAGTTAGCAGGGTATGCTCAGACGTGAGTCCCTTGCTCACTTTGCCACTGGATTCAAGCAAGCCTGGCTGAAGACGGCTGAAATGCCAGAAACCGGTCCTAGGAAGCTTGTTTCCGGTCCAGGGAAGACATGGCTTGGCAGTTCGGGCTGGACTGTTCCCATGAGGCACAGGGTCAGACTGATTTGCATATGGCCATGTCTGAACTGGGGTGGCAGAGTGGGCTAAAGAACGGTGGTGGATTAAACCCAGATCAGTTGACTGGGGGTGAGTGCTTGCATTGTTCAACACTCCGTCCATCATTTCCTTTGGTTTTGCTTTGTTCGCCATAAGTTGGCAGGGTATGCTCAGACGTGAGTCCCTTCCTCACTTTGCCACTGGATTCAAGCAAGCCTGGCTGAAGACGGCTGAAATGCCAGAAACCGGTCCTAGGAAGCTTGTTTCCGGTCCAGGGAAGACATGGCTTGGCAGTTCGGGCTGGACTGTTCCCATGAGGCACAGGGTCAGACTGATTTGCATATGGCCATGTCTGAACTGGGGTGGCAGAGTGGGCTAAAGAACGGTGGTGGATTAAACCCAGATCAGTTGACTGGGGGTGAGTGCTTGCATTGTTCAACACTCCGTCCATCATTTCCTTTGGTTTTGCTATGTTATAATGCACAGCGCTATGCCATACATATTACAATCTGGGATCCATATCTTTGTCACAGTGCATATGCAACGTTACACTCCCCAGCACATATTTTATATTACAACTTTAGAGACTAGTTAGGTTACACAACACTACCCTGTGCATATTACACTCCAAGGCGCATATCGCATAGCACGTGCTAGTGCCTGTGCTATCTCGCGCTCTCCAATGAATCTGTCATTGCGCACAATGTATTGCATATTATATTTCAAGCTTCGGTTCATCTTATATCACACTTTTTGGTGCATAGTTTATACCATATACTATATCTAGTTTTCATTTTCAATCTTGCTCTCAGGACTATGTTCTATATAACACTGCGTCCACCTACCCTTTTCACGGGCATTACATTTTGCGATGGGGGTGGAGGGTTAGGGGTCTTTCTGCCAAGTGAGCCCAGAGTCACAGTCACAAACGTCCTCTTCTTCCTGAATAAAAGTGAGATTATGCTGCATACTTGTTCATATTTTAAGTAGTTCGCACAAACACACATTTTAAAGACAATAAAGTTCCTAATACCCACCTTCTCTGAACAGTTAGCTTGCTGCCCCATCCACCTCCTCCCTATCCTCCATTGTCTGAATCCATGGACTAGCCTCCTCCCTGCTGCCATGCATGGTCTGATGCGCTGCCACTGCCCTCCATCTAGCATGATGTACCAGTCCACTCCTCCTGCCCTCCATTGCCCAATTCTATGGCCCATCATTGACCTCCTGCTTAGCCTCTGTGCTTAGCTTGCTGCCCCTATTCTCCTTCCCTCTGCCCTCCGATGTCTTTGTGCATGCCCCTGCTCCATCCTTTTTGCCCACCATGTTCCATGGACCTGCCACTCCTATCTACTCTGAGTGTTATGTTTAGCTGCCACTCCCCTCCCACCTGCCTAGCATTGTCAGATGACAGAAACCTGTCCCTGTCACCTCCACCCTGCCTGTCCACATGCCATGCCCCTATCCCCTTCCTCCTGTCCTCCATGGTCCATTTTACTGCCACACCCTTCTGCCCTCCCTGGTCTGTTGTGCTGCAACTGCTCCTCCTGCCTGCCCTGTGCAGTCTGTTGTGAGGCCCCTTCCCCTGAACTCTCTTGTCTGTGCCAAGGTCCTGACCCTCCCTTCTATCCTCCATGGTCCTTTGTGCATGCCCCTGCACCCTCCTTCTTGCCCATCATAGCCATTGTGCTGCCACTAACCCTCCCGCTTGCCATGCATGGTCTTCTGTGCTGCCGTGGGCCCTCCCACCTTCCCTGTGTGGTCAGCTAGCTGCCCCTGACCCCCTCCCACCTTCCCTCCATGGTCTGTGTGTATGCCACCATAGTCTCATTGTTGCTCTCCATGGTGTGTCTTGTTTCTAGTGCCCATCCTGCCTGACCTCCATGGTCATCTTGCTGCTCCTACCCTGCCACCTTGCCCCCAGCCCTCTGTTTACATGGGCAGACCCCCTATTCACCCCCTCCTGGCTTGTCTGTTCCATTGTAATGCCCCTGATCCGTCCCTCCTGCCCTTTATGGTCTGTTATGCTGCAGCTTTCTCTCCTGTCTGCCCATTATGGTCAGTTAGCTACCATTGCCTCTTTCCCATCTGTTCTCTGTTGTCCATGTGCATGGTCCTGTCCCCTCCCTATTGCTTTCTATGGATTGTTGTGCTGCACTCCCGTCCAGCATGTGCTGTGTGGTGTATTGTGCTGCTGCAAACCCTGATGCCTGCCCTGTAGGGTCAGTTTGGTGCACCTCTCCATGTCCCTCCTGTCCTCTGTTATCCGAGTCCATGTCCCTACCCCAATTCCTCCTGCCTACCATCATTCAATGTACCATACTTGCAAACTTTTTGAACTTGGTAAGAGGGCGATTTTGAAAAAAAACTGGGGTATTGATTTTCCCCTTTGAGTTACATTGAAAAAGAGGAGATTGTAGACAGGAGACAGATCAAATAAAGCCCATTTGAGCTTAAAAACATTGGACGTTTCCTGGCTGAAACGGGTCTGTTGGCATGTATGGTTGTACTACCACTGCCTCTTCCTTCTGCCCACAATGGTCTATTATATTGCCACAGCCTCTCTTGCCAGTCCTGTATTGTCGGTTTGTTGCCCCTGCCCCCCTTTCCACTGCCCTCCATAGTCTGTTGTGCTGCCACTGCCCTGCCTGCCTGCCCAGTGTGGTCAAATTGTTGCCTCTGCACTCTCCTACCTGCCTTCAATTTTCAGAGTCCGTGCCCCTGGCCTCTGCCTCTCAACAGTATCCCAATGAACAACTAGATTGCTAACATTCTATATTTATTACAAAAGTGTGGAACGCCTGATGTCATCTTGATGTAATCAAAACTGTAATACCTAGAGTATTTCCTTTAGAAATTACATACATGAGAGGGTCTTATTTGCATCAAAATTATGGTTAGTGCTCTAAAAAACTAAAATGAGGACATATTTTCTGAGTTTTCAAATAGCGACAAAGAAATTTTAAATTATTTGTAATCTTTATGTTTTTTTATCCAGTTGACCACTTGATTAAATGTTGCACCTTGGCGAGAGGATGTGGTGTTACTTCCAGCGCTGCAGACTTTGCAACTGGGGAACCAGGTTGGAGTTTCTGCTTCAGCTCAACATTTTGTGATTGTGGTCCAATCACTTAATCTCCCCATGTCTACAACCAAAATGAATTTGATCTTGTGTGATTTAACCAATGCTCATGTAAAGCATTCCAATACCTGACAAAAAATAAGTGTGTTGCACACTTCTGTCATTGGGCTACATGTGGGATACATCTGGGTGATATTTGTGCTGCATTTAGGCTCTTTTGTGTCTGGTGGCCATCTTGGGAAATTTATTTGTTATGAAGTTTCCTAATTTCCTCATTTACTGCATTCTCCTCAGTAGGAAATGCTTTCAGTTTTTTACTTTGATTCCATAAAGAAGGTATTCAGATATGTCACACATTTGAAATAAATTCTGAATGTTAGCACTCTAGTTGCTCATTAGATCACTGTAGTAAAGCTACTGCTCACCACGGAAGTCTGCTGCTGGTATTAAAAGTGCATGTTTCAGTCCGCATATCAGAATTTTTTAATGAAATAGAAGAGGATTTGAGAAGTTACTCAAAATGTGCCCTAATTTTTCTTTCTTCAGCACTAATCATAATTTCTATGGCAAAATGAACCCCCTCATTGTGTTCCTTTTTAAATTAAATGTTTTAAGTGTTACCAGTTTATTCCAATCAAGATGGCTTCAGATGTGCCACACTTTTGTCGTAAGTAAGACAGTAAGCGCTCTAGTTGTTCTTAAGAACACTCTGGGACATTCTGTCATTAGGCTGTACTTGGGCTACATCTGGGTGATATTTGGGCTACATTTGGGCTCTTTTGTCTCTGGTGGCCATCTTGGGAGACTTATTTGTTATGATGTTTCCTAATTTCCTCATTTACTACAGTCTCCTCAGTAGGAAATACTTTCAGTTTTTTACTTTGATTCCATCAAGAAGGCATTCAGATGTGTCACAAATTTGCCATAAATTCAGAATGTTAGCACTCTAGTTGCTTATTAGATCACTGTAGTAAAGCTACTGCTCACCAGGGAAGTCTGCTGCTGGTTTTGAAAGTGCATGTTTCAGTCTGCATGTCAGAATTTTTTTTATGAAATCGAAGAGGTTTTGAGAAGTCACTCAAAATGTGCCCTAATTTTTCTTTCTGCAGCACTAAACATACTTTCTATGGCAAAATGAGCCCCCTGATTTTGTTCCTTTTTAAATTAAATGTTTTAAGAATTACAACTTCATATGTGACGTCATCAGCAGTGGATTGCGGTCGCACGAGTTATAGTTACCTGAACTAACTATAACGGGGGAATTTCAATGGTTTTTTACGAGTGAAATGTCCAGCTAACTATAACATGTGTGAAAAGTATGGTTTTTTCAGTGAATATATATATACATATATATATATACATATAGATATATATTCACTGAAAAAACCATAGGTGATGTCATGATGACATGAGCGATGTAATATGTGACGTCGTCACCAGTGCATGCGGGCGCACGAGTTATAGTTAGCGCAAATAAATATAACAGGCGAATTTCTCTGGTTTTAAATGTCCAACTAACTATAACGTCCCTGAAACCTATGATTTTTTCAGTGAATATATATATATATATATATATATATATATATATATATATATATATATATATATATATATATATAGAGAGAGATGTATATATTCACTGAAAAAAACCATAGGTTTCGGGACTGATATAGTTAGGAATTAGCATTTAAAAAACCTTGGGTCACTGATGTCATTTGAGATGTAATCAGTGATGTCACTGACCATGTCATGAATAATGTAATATGTGACATCATCAGCAGTGGATTGCGGGCGTGCGAGATGTAGTTAGTACAACTAACTATATCGGAAGGAATTTTAATGGGTTTTTTCGAGTGAAATGTCCAGCTAACTATAACACCCTTAAACCTATTGATTTTTCAGTGAATTTCTAAGGTTTTTTAAATGCTAATTCCTAACTATATCAGTCCTGAAACCTATGTTTTTTTCAGTGAATTTCAAAGGTTTTTTAAATGCTAATACCTAACTATATCAGGCCTGAAACCAATGGTTTTTTCAGTGAATTTCAAAGGTTTTTAAAATGCTAATTCCTAACTATATCCGCCCTGAATCCTATGGTTTTTTCAGTGAATTTCAAAGGTTTTGTAAATGAAAATTTCTAATGTATTAATTGTTATACTGATTTTTTTTATACTGATTTACTACATTGTTTAAACTGTTTATTTTTAGATATTTTATTTTTTAAATTACATTATACGTTACAATACAAAATATACTTTCTCAGAATGAAATACTTTAGTTTAAATACTTTGCAAATAGGCAATAGACTTTTAAGTACAGTAGTTACAGTTGTTGCAATGGGCAACACAATTTCAAACACAAAGCAACATTGAGCTCAAAGTGAATTTCTAGTCAAATACAATTAGTTACTTTATGGATAACTTTTCTAACCGCAGGACTGGATCCTAGAATCAGTCCTTGGACATCTCCTGTAAACAGTTGAGTAAAAGCGTTTTGGTTACAGTAGTGATTTTTAAGGATTATTATTGTATTTTAAAAGTTGACACTTCGAATCATTTTCACATAGAATCACCAATGTTATCCTAAGGCAGAAAATTCACTTAGCAGGTAAGTAGTGTTATCGTTACTTTTTCTTACTCAGTGGTGGATCCTGGATCCAGCACTGGCCAATCTCCTGTAAACAGTTGAAAGTATGTGTTTAAGTCATACAGACGATTTTTTAGGAATATTTTTAGTTTGTGAAAATAGACAGAAACTTTTCTGGTGAAAACCACACAATGGATTCCTATGGAAGTAAATACAAGTTACTGGTAAGTATGCTTAGAATTACTTTTCAGGGTCAGTGCTGGGATAAAACATGCAGCACTGGGTTCTCTCCTGATAACAGGTGAGTAAATCGGAATTCGTAGTTCGGCTGATTTTAGAGGAATATTTGTACGTTTCAAAATTGGACACAGAAACTTTTCTGGTGAAAACCACACAATGGATTCCTATGGAAGGAAATACAAGTTACTGGTAAGTACGCTTAGAATTACTTTTCAGGGTCAGTGCTGGTCTAAAAATGCAGCACTGGGTTCTCTCCTGATAACAGGTGAGTAAATTGGAATTCGTAGTTCGGCTGATTTTAGAGGAATATTTGTACTTTTCAAAATTGGACACTTAGAAACTTTTCTGGTGAAAACCACACAATGGATTCCTATGGAAGGAAATACAAGTTACTGGTAAGTATGCTTAGAATTACTTTTCAGGATCAGTGCTGGGATAAAAGATGCAGCACTGGGTTCTCTCCTGATAAGAGGTGAGTAAATTGGAATTCGTAGTTCGGCTGATTTTAGAGGAATATTTGTACGTTTCAAAATTGGACACAGAAACTTTTCTGGTCAAAACCACACAATGTATTCCTATGGAAGGAAATACAAGTTACTGGTAAGTATGCTTAGAATTACTTTTCAGGCTCAGTGCTGGTCTAAAAGATGCAGCACTGGGTTCTCTCCTGATAACAGGTGAGTAAATCGGAATTCGTAGTTCGGCTGATTTTAGAGGAATATTTGTACTTTTCAAAATTGGACACTTAGAAACTTTTCTGGTGAAAACCACATAATGGATTCCTATGGAAGGAAATACAAGTTACTGGTAACTATGCTTAGAATTACTTTTCAGGGTCAGTGCTGGGATAAAAGATGCAGCACTGGGTTCTCTCCTGATAACAGGTGAGTAAATTGGAATTCGTAGTTCGGCTGATTTTAGAGGAATATTTGTACGTTTCAAAATTGGACACAGAAACTTTTCTGGTGAAAACCACACAATGGATTCCTATGGAAGGAAATACAAGTTACTGGTAAGTACGCTTAGAATTACTTTTCAGGGTCAGTGCTGGTCTAAAAGATGCAGCACTGGGTTCTCTCCTGATAACAGGTGAGTAAATCGGAATTCGTAGTTCGGCTGATTTTAGAGGAATATTTGTACTTTTCAAAATTGGACACTTAGAAACTTTTCTGGTTAGAATTACTTTTCAGGGTCAGTGCTGGTCTAAAAGATGCAGCACTGGGTTCTCTCCTGATAACAGGTGAGTAAATCGGAATTCGTAGTTCGGCTGATTTTAGAGGAATATTTGTACTTTTCAAAATTGGACACTTAGAAACTTTTCTGGTGAAAACCACACAATGGATTCCTATGGAAGTAAATACAAGTTACTGGTAAGTATGCTTAGAATTACTTTTCAGGGTCAGTGCTGGGATAAAAGATGCAGCACTGGGTTCTCTCCTGATAACAGGTGAGTAAATCGGAATTCGTAGTTCGGCTGATTTTAGAGGAATATTTGTACATTTCAAAATTGGACACAGAAACTTTTCTGGTGAAAACCACACAATGGATTCCTATGGAAGGAAATACAAGTTACTGGTAAGTACGCTTAGAATTACAATTGGTGCCACTTCAATCTTCTCTGTCCAAACCATTTAATGTCCACATTTTGTAAACCTAAGTCTAAGTCAATACGTCTCTGTTCTGCATACCTCTTGCACCAGAAAACATAGCTATGCCCTACGATCCACACTAGCATTTTGAAGGTATGGCTGGAAGGTATGGAAAGATGTCTGTAGCTCATGCAGTTCCTTCATAGAATAAGAGATATGTTTAAAGATGGGGAACTAGTTTCTTTTCGCATACAAAATGGTACCTGATTGGGAGATGAAAAGCATTGTTTTTTTAAAAGTAGGGTGCACATTTGTTTTGTGGAAAAGTATGTTTGTGATTGGTTAAGAAAAAGCAGTTTGCACGTACATATTATAGTACATATAATAGGATAAAATTTGCTCAACTCAACCACACCTGCTACCTGCATTTGGAAGGCACTGTTTAAACTGTTTATTTTTAGATATTTTATTTTTTAAATTACATTATACGTTACAATACAAAATATACTTTCTCAGAATGAATTACTTTAGTTTAAATACTTTGCAAATAGGCAATAGACTTTTAAGTACAGTAGTTACAGTTGTTGCAATGGGCAACACAATTTCAAACACAAAGCAACATTGAGCTCAAAGTGAATTTCTAGTCAAATACAATTAGTTACTTTATGGATAACTTTTCTAACCGCAGGACTGGATCCTAGAATTAGTCCTTGGACATCTCCTGTAAACAGTTGAGTAAAAGCGTTTTGGTTACAGTAGTGATTTTTAAGGATTATTATTGTATTTTAAAAGTTGACACTTCGAATCATTTTCACATAGAATCACCAATGTTATCCTAAGGCAGAAAATTCACTTAGCAGGTAAGTAGTGTTATCGTTACTTTTTCTTACTCAGTGGTGGATCCTGGATCCAGCACTGGCCAATCTCCTGTAAACAGTTGAAAGTATGTGTTTAAGTCATACAGACGATTTTTTAGGAATATTTTTAGTTTGTGAAAATAGACAGAAACTTTTCTGGTGAAAACCACACAATGGATTCCTATGGAAGTAAATACAAGTTACTGGTAAGTATGCTTAGAATTACTTTTCAGGGTCAGTGCTGGGATAAAACATGCAGCACTGGGTTCTCTCCTGATAAGAGGTGAGTAAATTGGAATTCGTAGTTCGGCTGATTTTAGAGGAATATTTGTACGTTTCAAAATTGGACACAGAAACTTTTCTGGTCAAAACCACACAATGTATTCCTATGGAAGGAAATACAAGTTACTGGTAAGTATGCTTAGAATTACTTTTCAGGCTCAGTGCTGGTCTAAAAGATGCAGCACTGGGTTCTCTCCTGATAACAGGTGAGTAAATCGGAATTCGTAGTTCGGCTGATTTTAGAGGAATATTTGTACTTTTCAAAATTGGACACTTAGAAACTTTTCTGGTGAAAACCACATAATGGATTCCTATGGAAGGAAATACAAGTTACTGGTAACTATGCTTAGAATTACTTTTCAGGGTCAGTGCTGGGATAAAAGATGCAGCACTGGGTTCTCTCCTGATAACAGGTGAGTAAATTGGAATTCGTAGTTCGGCTGATTTTAGAGGAATATTTGTACGTTTCAAAATTGGACACAGAAACTTTTCTGGTGAAAACCACACAATGGATTCCTATGGAAGGAAATACAAGTTACTGGTAAGTACGCTTAGAATTACTTTTCAGGGTCAGTGCTGGTCTAAAAGATGCAGCACTGGGTTCTCTCCTGATAACAGGTGAGTAAATCGGAATTCGTAGTTCGGCTGATTTTAGAGGAATATTTGTACTTTTCAAAATTGGACACTTAGAAACTTTTCTGGTTAGAATTACTTTTCAGGGTCAGTGCTGGTCTAAAAGATGCAGCACTGGGTTCTCTCCTGATAACAGGTGAGTAAATCGGAATTCGTAGTTCGGCTGATTTTAGAGGAATATTTGTACTTTTCAAAATTGGACACTTAGAAACTTTTCTGGTGAAAACCACACAATGGATTCCTATGGAAGTAAATACAAGTTACTGGTAAGTATGCTTAGAATTACTTTTCAGGGTCAGTGCTGGGATAAAAGATGCAGCACTGGGTTCTCTCCTGATAACAGGTGAGTAAATCGGAATTCGTAGTTCGGCTGATTTTAGAGGAATATTTGTACATTTCAAAATTGGACACAGAAACTTTTCTGGTGAAAACCACACAATGGATTCCTATGGAAGGAAATACAAGTTACTGGTAAGTACGCTTAGAATTACAATTGGTGCCACTTCAATCTTCTCTGTCCAAACCATTTAATGTCCACATTTTGTAAACCTAAGTCTAAGTCAATACGTCTCTGTTCTGCATACCTCTTGCACCAGAAAACATAGCTATGCCCTACGATCCACACTAGCATTTTGAAGGTATGGCTGGAAGGTATGGAAAGATGTCTGTAGCTCATGCAGTTCCTTCATAGAATAAGAGATATGTTTAAAGATGGGGAACTAGTTTCTTTTCGCATACAAAATGGTACCTGATTGGGAGATGAAAAGCATTGTTTTTTTAAAAGTAGGGTGCACATTTGTTTTGTGGAAAAGTATGTTTGTGATTGGTTAAGAAAAAGCAGTTTGCACGTACATATTATAGTACATATAATAGGATAAAATTTGCTCAACTCAACCACACCTGCTACCTGCATTTGGAAGGCACTGTTTAAACTGTTTATTTTTAGATATTTTATTTTTTAAATTACATTATACGTTACAATACAAAATATACTTTCTCAGAATGAATTACTTTAGTTTAAATACTTTGCAAATAGGCAATAGACTTTTAAGTACAGTAGTTACAGTTGTTGCAATGGGCAACACAATTTCAAACACAAAGCAACATTGAGCTCAAAGTGAATTTCTAGTCAAATACAATTAGTTACTTTATGGATAACTTTTCTAACCGCAGGACTGGATCCTAGAATTAGTCCTTGGACATCTCCTGTAAACAGTTGAGTAAAAGCGTTTTGGTTACAGTAGTGATTTTTAAGGATTATTATTGTATTTTAAAAGTTGACACTTCGAATCATTTTCACATAGAATCACCAATGTTATCCTAAGGCAGAAAATTCACTTAGCAGGTAAGTAGTGTTATCGTTACTTTTTCTTACTCAGTGGTGGATCCTGGATCCAGCACTGGCCAATCTCCTGTAAACAGTTGAAAGTATGTGTTTAAGTCATACAGACGATTTTTTAGGAATATTTTTAGTTTGTGAAAATAGACAGAAACTTTTCTGGTGAAAACCACACAATGGATTCCTATGGAAGTAAATACAAGTTACTGGTAAGTATGCTTAGAATTACTTTTCAGGGTCAGTGCTGGGATAAAACATGCAGCACTGGGTTCTCTCCTGATAACAGGTGAGTAAATCGGAATTCGTAGTTCGGCTGATTTTAGAGGAATATTTGTACGTTTCAAAATTGGACACAGAAACTTTTCTGGTGAAAACCACACAATGGATTCCTATGGAAGGAAATACAAGTTACTGGTAAGTACGCTTAGAATTACTTTTCAGGGTCAGTGCTGGTCTAAAAATGCAGCACTGGGTTCTCTCCTGATAACAGGTGAGTAAATCGGAATTCGTAGTTCGGCTGATTTTAGAGGAATATTTGTACATTTCAAAATTGGACACAGAAACTTTTCTGGTGAAAACCACACAATGGATTCCTATGGAAGGAAATACAAGTTACTGGTAAGTACGCTTAGAATTACAATTGGTGCCACTTCAATCTTCTCTGTCCAAACCATTTAATGTCCACATTTTGTAAACCTAAGTCTAAGTCAATACGTCTCTGTTCTGCATACCTCTTGCACCAGAAAACATAGCTATGCCCTACGATCCACACTAGCATTTTGAAGGTATGGCTGGAAGGTATGGAAAGATGTCTGTAGCTCATGCAGTTCCTTCATAGAATAAGAGATATGTTTAAAGATTGGGAACTAGTTTCTTTTCGCATACAAAATGGTACCTGATTGGGAGATGAAAAGCATTGTTTTTTTAATAGTAGGGTGCACATTTGTTTTGTAGAAAAGTATGTTTGTGATTGGTTAAGAAAAAGCAGTTTGCACGTACATATTATAGTACATATAATAGGATAAAATTTGCTCAACTCAACCACACCTGCTACCTGCATTTGGAAGGCACTGTTTAAACTGTTTATTTTTAGAAATTTTATTTTTTAAATTACATTATACGTTACAATACAAAATATACTTTCTCAGAATGAATTACTTTAGTTTAAATACTTTGCAAATAGGCAATAGACTTTTAAGTACAGTAGTTACAGTTGTTGCAATGGGCAACACAATTTCAAACACAAAGCAACATTGAGCTCAAAGTGAATTTCTAGTCAAATACAATTAGTTACTTTATGGATAACTTTTCTAACCGCAGGACTGGATCCTAGAATCAGTCCTTGGACATCTCCTGTAAACAGTTGAGTAAAAGCGTTTTGGTTACAGTAGTGATTTTTAAGGATTATTATTGTATTTTAAAAGTTGACACTTCGAATCATTTTCACATAGAATCACCAATGTTATCCTAAGGCAGAAAATTCACTTAGCAGGTAAGTAGTGTTATCGTTACTTTTTCTTACTCAGTGGTGGATCCTGGATCCAGCACTGGCCAATCTCCTGTAAACAGTTGAAAGTATGTGTTTAAGTCATACAGACGATTTTTTAGGAATATTTTTAGTTTGTGAAAATAGACAGAAACTTTTCTGGTGAAAACCACACAATGGATTCCTATGGAAGTAAATACAAGTTACTGGTAAGTATGCTTAGAATTACTTTTCAGGGTCAGTGCTGGGATAAAACATGCAGCACTGGGTTCTCTCCTGATAACAGGTGAGTAAATCGGAATTCGTAGTTCGGCTGATTTTAGAGGAATATTTGTACGTTTCAAAATTGGACACAGAAACTTTTCTGGTGAAAACCACACAATGGATTCCTATGGAAGGAAATACAAGTTACTGGTAAGTACGCTTAGAATTACTTTTCAGGGTCAGTGCTGGTCTAAAAATGCAGCACTGGGTTCTCTCCTGATAACAGGTGAGTAAATCGGAATTCGTAGTTCGGCTGATTTTAGAGGAATATTTGTACTTTTCAAAATTGGACACTTAGAAACTTTTCTGGTGAAAACCACACAATGGATTCCTATGGAAGGAAATACAAGTTACTGGTAAGTATGCTTAGAATTACTTTTCAGGATCAGTGCTGGGATAAAAGATGCAGCACTGGGTTCTCTCCTGATAACAGGTGAGTAAATCGGAATACGTAGTTCGGCTGATTTTAGAGGAATATTTGTACTTTTCAAAATTGGACACAGAAACTTTTCTGGTGAAAACCACACAATGGATTCCTATGGAAGGAAATACAAGTTACTGGTAAGTACGCTTAGAATTACTTTTCAGGGTCAGTGCTGGTCTAAAAGATGCAGCACTGGGTTCTCTCCTGATAACAGGTGAGTAAATTGGAATTCGTAGTTCGGCTGATTTTAGAGGAATATTTGTACGTTTCAAAATTGGACACAGAAACTTTTCTGGTCAAAACCACACAATGTATTCCTATGGAAGGAAATACAAGTTACTGGTAAGTACGCTTAGAATTACTTTTCAGGCTCAGTGCTGGTCTAAAAGATGCAGCACTGGGTTCTCTCCTGATAACAGGTGAGTAAATCGGAATTCGTAGTTCGGCTGATTTTAGAGGAATATTTGTACTTTTCAAAATTGGACACTTAGAAACTTTTCTGGTGAAAACCACATAATGGATTCCTATGGAAGGAAATACAAGTTACTGGTAACTATGCTTAGAATTACTTTTCAGGGTCAGTGCTGGGATAAAAGATGCAGCACTGGGTTCTCTCCTGATAACAGGTGAGTAAATTGGAATTCGTAGTTCGGCTGATTTTAGAGGAATATTTGTACGTTTCAAAATTGGACACAGAAACTTTTCTGGTGAAAACCACACAATGGATTCCTATGGAAGGAAATACAAGTTACTGGTAAGTACGCTTAGAATTACTTTTCAGGGTCAGTGCTGGTCTAAAAGATGCAGCACTGGGTTCTCTCCTGATAACAGGTGAGTAAATCGGAATTCGTAGTTCGGCTGATTTTAGAGGAATATTTGTACTTTTCAAAATTGGACACTTAGAAACTTTTCTGGTTAGAATTACTTTTCAGGGTCAGTGCTGGTCTAAAAGATGCAGCACTGGGTTCTCTCCTGATAACAGGTGAGTAAATCGGAATTCGTAGTTCGGCTGATTTTAGAGGAATATTTGTACTTTTCAAAATTTGACACTTAGAAACTTTTCTGGTGAAAACCACACAATGGATTCCTATGGAAGTAAATACAAGTTACTGGTAAGTATGCTTAGAATTACTTTTCAGGGTCAGTGCTGGGATAAAAGATGCAGCACTGGGTTCTCTCCTGATAACAGGTGAGTAAATCGGAATTCGTAGTTCGGCTGATTTTAGAGGAATATTTGTACATTTCAAAATTGGACACAGAAACTTTTCTGGTGAAAACCACACAATGGATTCCTATGGAAGGAAATACAAGTTACTGGTAAGTACGCTTAGAATTACAATTGGTGCCACTTCAATCTTCTCTGTCCAAACCATTTAATGTCCACATTTTGTAAACCTAAGTCTAAGTCAATACGTCTCTGTTCTGCATACCTCTTGCACCAGAAAACATAGCTATGCCCTACGATCCACACTAGCATTTTGAAGGTATGGCTGGAAGGTATGGAAAGATGTCTGTAGCTCATGCAGTTCCTTCATAGAATAAGAGATATGTTTAAAGATGGGGAACTAGTTTCTTTTCGCATACAAAATGGTACCTGATTGGGAGATGAAAAGCATTGTTTTTTTAAAAGTAGGGTGCACATTTGTTTTGTGGAAAAGTATGTTTGTGATTGGTTAAGAAAAAGCAGTTTGCACGTACATATTATAGTACATATAATAGGATAAAATTTGCTCAACTCAACCACACCTGCTACCTGCATTTGGAAGGCACTGTTTAAACTGTTTATTTTTAGATATTTTATTTTTTAAATTACATTATAAGTTACAATACAAAATATACTTTCTCAGAATGAATTACTTTAGTTTAAATACTTTGCAAATAGGCAATAGACTTTTAAGTACAGTAGTTACAGTTGTTGCAATGGGCAACACAATTTCAAACACAAAGCAACATTGAGCTCAAAGTGAATTTCTAGTCAAATACAATTAGTTACTTTATGGATAACTTTTCTAACGGCAGGACTGGATCCTAGAATCAGTCCTTGGACATCTCCTGTAAACAGTTGAGTAAAAGCGTTTTGGTTACAGTAGTGATGTTTAAGGATTATTATTGTATTTTAAAAGTTGACACTTCGAATCATTTTCACATAGAATCACCAATGTTATCCTAAGGCAGAAAATTCACTTAGCAGGTAAGTAGTGTTATCGTTACTTTTTCTTACTCAGTGGTGGATCCTGGATCCAGCACTGGCCAATCTCCTGTAAACAGTTGAAAGTATGTGTTTAAGTCATACAGACGATTTTTAGGAATATTTTTAGTTTGTGAAAATAGACAGAAACTTTTCTGGTGAAAACCACACAATGGATTCCTATGGAAGTAAATACAAGTTACTGGTAAGTATGCTTAGAATTACTTTTCAGGGTCAGTGCTGGGATAAAACATGCAGCACTGGGTTCTCTCCTGATAACAGGTGAGTAAATCGGAATTCGTAGTTCGGCTGATTTTAGAGGAATATTTGTACGTTTCAAAATTGGACACAGAAACTTTTCTGGTGAAAACCACACAATGGATTCCTATGGAAGGAAATACAAGTTACTGGTAAGTACGCTTAGAATTACTTTTCAGGGTCAGTGCTGGTCTAAAAATGCAGCACTGGGTTCTCTCCTGATAACAGGTGAGTAAATCGGAATACGTAGTTCGGCTGATTTTAGAGGAATATTTGTACTTTTCAAAATTGGACACTTAGAAACTTTTCTGGTGAAAACCACACAATGGATTCCTATGGAAGGAAATACAAGTTACTGGTAAGTATGCTTAGAATTACTTTTCAGGATCAGTGCTGGGATAAAAGATGCAGCACTGGGTTCTCTCCTGATAAGAGGTGAGTAAATTGGAATTCGTAGTTCGGCTGATTTTAGAGGACTATTTGTACGTTTCAAAATTGGACACAGAAACTTTTCTGGTCAAAACCAGACAATGTATTCCTATGGAAGGAAATACAAGTTACTGGTAAGTACGCTTAGAATTACTTTTCAGGCTCAGTGCTGGTCTAAAAGATGCAGCACTGGGTTCTCTCCTGATAACAGGTGAGTAAATCGGAATTCGTAGTTCGGCTGATTTTAGAGGAATATTTGTACGTTTCAAAATTGGACACAGAAACTTTTCTGGTGAAAACCACACAATGGATTCCTATGGAAGGAAATACAAGTTACTGGTAAGTACGCTTAGAATTACAATTGGTGCCACTTCAATCTTCTCTGTCCAAACCATTTAATGTCCACATTTTGTAAACCTAAGTCTAAGTCAATACGTCTCTGTTCTGCATACCTCTTGCACCAGAAAACATAGCTATGCCCTACGATCCACACTAGCATTTTGAAGGTATGGCTGGAAGGTATGGAAAGATGTCTGTAGCTCATGCAGTTCCTTCATAGAATAAGAGATATGTTTAAAGATGGGGAACTAGTTTCTTTTCGCATACAAAATGGTACCTGATTAGGAGATGAAAAGCATTGTTTTTTTAATAGTAGGGTGCACATTTGTTTTGTGGAAAAGTATGTTTGTGATTGGTTAAGAAAAAGCAGTTTGCACATACATATTATAGTACATATAATAGGATAAAATTTGCTCAACTCAACCACACCTGCTACCTGCATTTGGAAGGCACTGTTTAAACTGTTTATTTTTAGATATTTTATTTTTTAAATTACATTATACGTTACAATACAAAATATACTTTCTCAGAATGAATTACTTTAGTTTAAATACTTTGCAAATAGGCAATAGACTTTTAAGTACAGTAGTTACAGTTGTTGCAATGGGCAACACAATTTCAAACACAAAGCAACATTGAGCTCAAAGTGAATTTCTAGTCAAATACAATTAGTTACTTTATGGATAACTTTTCTAACCGCAGGACTGGATCCTAGAATCAGTCCTTGGACATCTCCTGTACACAGTTGAGTAAAAGCGTTTTGGTTACAGTAGTGATTTTTAAGGATTATTATTGTATTTTAAAAGTTGACACTTCGAATCATTTTCACATAGAATCACCAATGTTATTCTAAGGCAGAAAATTCACTTAGCAGGTAAGTAGTGTTATCGTTACTTTTTCTTACTCAGTGGTGGATCCTGGATCCAGCACTGGCCAATCTCCTGTAAACAGTTGAAAGTATGTGTTTAAGTCATACAGACGATTTTTTAGGAATATTTTTAGTTTGTGAAAATAGACAGAAACTTTTCTGGTGAAAACCACACAATGGATTCCTATGGAAGTAAATACAAGTTACTGGTAAGTATGCTTAGAATTACTTTTCAGGGTCAGTGCTGGGATAAAACATGCAGCACTGGGTTCTCTCCTGATAACAGGTGAGTAAATCGGAATTCGTAGTTCGGCTGATTTTAGAGGAATATTTGTACGTTTCAAAATTGGACATAGAAACTTTTCTGGTGAAAACCACACAATGGATTCCTATGGAAGGAAATACAAGTTACTGGTAAGTACGCTTAGAATTACTTTTCAGGGTCAGTGCTGGTCTAAAAATGCAGCACTGGGTTCTCTCCTGATAACAGGTGAGTAAATCGGAATTCGCAGTTCGGCTGATTTTAGAGGAATATTTGAACGTTTCAAAATTGGACACAGAAACTTTTCTGGTCAAAACCAGACAATGTATTCCTATGGAAGGAAATACAAGTTACTGGTAAGTACGCTTAGAATTACTTTTCAGGCTCAGTGCTGGTCTAAAAGATGCAGCACTAGGTTCTCTCCTGATAACAGGTGAGTAAATCGGAATTCGTAGTTCGGCTGATTTTAGAGGAATATTTGTACTTTTCAAAATTGGACACTTAGAAACTTTTCTGGTGAAAACCACATAATGGATTCCTATGGAAGGAAATACAAGTTACTGGTAAGTATGCTTAGAATTACTTTTCAGGGTCAGTGCTGGGATAAAAGATGCAGCACTGGGTTCTCTCCTGATAACAGGTGAGTAAATTGGAATTCGTAGTTCGGCTGATTTTAGAGGAATATTTGTACGTTTCAAAATTGGACACAGAAACTTTTCTGGTGAAAACCACACAATGGATTCCTATGGAAGGAAATACAAGTTACTGGTAAGTACGCTTAGAATTACTTTTCAGGGTCAGTGCTGGTCTAAAAGATGCAGCACTGGGTTCTCTCCTGATAACAGGTGAGTAAATCGGAATTCGTAGTTCGGCTGATTTTAGAGGAATATTTGTACTTTTCAAAATTGGACACTTAGAAACTTTTCTGGTTAGAATTACTTTTCAGGGTCAGTGCTGGTCTAAAAGATGCAGCACTGGGTTCTCTCCTGATAACAGGTGAGTAAATCGGAATTCGTAGTTCGGCTGATTTTAGAGGAATATTTGTACTTTTCAAAATTGGACACTTAGAAACTTTTCTGGTTAGAATTACTTTTCAGGGTCAGTGCTGGTCTAAAAGATGCAGCACTGGGTTCTCTCCTGATAACAGGTGAGTAAATCGGAATTCGTAGTTCGGCTGATTTTAGAGGAATATTTGTACTTTTCAAAATTGGACACTTAGAAACTTTTCTGGTGAAAACCACACAATGGATTCCTATGGAAGTAAATACAAGTTACTGGTAAGTATGCTTAGAATTACTTTTCAGGGTCAGTGCTGGGATAAAAGATGCAGCACTGGGTTCTCTCCTGATAACAGGTGAGTAAATCGAAATTCGTAGTTCGGCTGATTTTAGAGGAATATTTGTACATTTCAAAATTGGACACAGAAACTTTTCTGGTGAAAACCACACAATGGATTCCTATGGAAGGAAATACAAGTTACTGGTAAGTACGCTTAGAATTACTTTTCAGGGTCAGTGCTGGGATAAAAGATGCAGCACTGGGTTCTCTCCTGATAACAGGTGAGTAAATCGGAATTCGTAGTTCGGCTGATTTTAGAGGAATATTTGTACTTTTCAAAATTGGACACTTAGAAACTTTTCTGGTGAAAACCACACAATGGATTCCTATGGAAGGAAATACAAGTTATTGGTAGGTATGCTTAGAATTACTTTTCAGGATCAGTGCTGGGTTAAAAGATGCAGCACTGGGTTCTCTCCTGATAAGAGGTGAGTAAATTGGAATTCGTAGTTCGGCTGATTTTAGAGGAATATTTGTACGTTTCAAAATTGGACACAGAAACTTTTCTGGTGAAAACCACACAATGGATTCCTATGGAAGGAAATACAAGTTACTGGTAAGTACGCTTAGAATTACTTTTCAGGGTCAGTGCTGGTCTAAAAGATGCAGCACTGGGGCCTCTCCTGATAACAGGTGAGTAAATCGGAATTCGTAGTTCGGCTGATTTTAGAGGAATATTTGTACGTTTCAAAATTGGACACAGAAACTTTTCTGGTGAAAACCACACAATGGATTCCTATGGAAGGAAATACAAGTTACTGGTAAGTACGCTTAGAATTACTTTTCAGGGTCAGTGCTGGTCTAAAAGATGCAGCACTGGGTTCTCTCCTGATAACAGGTGAGTAAATCGGAATTCGTAGTTCGGCTGATTTTAGAGGAATATTTGTACGTTTCAAAATTGGACACTTAGAAACTTTTCTGGTGAAAACCACACAATGGATGCCTATGGAAGGAAGTACAAGTTACTGGTAAGTATGCTTTGAATTACTTTTCAGGGTCAGTGCTGGGCTAAAAGATGCAGCACTGGGTTATCTCCTGATAACAGGTGAGTTAATCGGAATTCGTAGTTTGGCTGATGTTAGAGGAATATTTGTACAATGGTGAAGGAAGGGGGCTGGGCCTGAGGTGCCGTGTGCAAACACGCCCTGTGGTGCGTTTTAAGTTGGGGAATTAATTCCTCTTCAATCCTGCGGTCCCCTGGGGTCCAACTAGCCCACCAGGTACCGCCACTATGCGCCAGGGAGCTGCGTTGCAGAGAGGTGTTCAGAGGCCACGCCCCTTTTAACAACACTCTGCAACAGATCTGCTCCTATGTTGAAAGTTTGCGGGTGATTCGTCAAGGGGGGCAGAGAAAAAAGGGGGGTCCCAAAACGTGTTTTCTCCATGTTAATTTCCATAGGAAATTTTAGACAATGCTACAGGTCGAACAGGTGAACGGAATTGCCCCAAATTTGGCTGGGAGAAGGGTCTTGGTCTAGAAAGCATGCTTTTCTATATTTGGTGTAAATTCGTTCAGTAGTTTTTGAGAAGTATCGAAATTTACAGATATCGATATTTAGGAATTCTGCTATCTGATTGGCTAGGGCGTTAAGAGCTTGTTACTGATTGGCTGTGAGCGGTGCGAGCGGTTGCAACTAGGAAGTGTTGGCCGCCATTTTGTGATTCCGTTGAAGCGAGTACGGTGAAAAAATGGGGGGAAAAGTGGGAAATAGGAGGGTAGGAGCACTGTAACCTCTGTGGGGTGTTTAGGGTGTGCAATAGAGGGGGTGCGAAGTGAAGTATTTACCCCTACCGGTGTGTAGGTGGTGGGCTACGAAAATTAAGTCAGGTATTGGGTAGAGTGTGATGTGGGTAAGGTGAGCTGGTGCGGGACTCAGGGATTAAAGCGTGAGCCCAAATTGTGTGTCTTATGCTGTGAAGACATGTGCTGTGGCCGCTGCACTACAGTTGTGGAAGTAGTGTCCGGATGTGTTTATAACTACTAGGAGAACTCCTGACCCGTACTGGTATGAAAGTCCTGGGGTACGGAATATATGTGAGGCATTGTCTAGAGTCTCATGTTGCTAAGCTGAGCTGCTGCCGGAGTCGGGGATTAAAGCGTGAGTTCAAACTGTGTGTCATATGCTGTGAAGTCATGTGCTCTGGCTGCTATGCCACATCTTTGAAAGTAGTGTCAGCATGTAGTTATAGGTACTTGGATGCACTTTTGTTTAGAACATTGTAGCTTGTGTATGGTGCTTAGGTGGTGTTGTATAGGGAGTGCGAAGGTAAATCAATATGGTATTTGTAGAGCGCAAACTACTCACCCCTATGGGTAAGTAGAGCTGGGGATCAAAGCGAGAGGTCTGTGCTGCAAAGTGAGATGGTCTGGCCGCTGCGCCACAGCTGTGTGGAGAATACATTTTGGCGAGGGTGTGGGAGTTGGCATTATATGGCCCTAAAATGGGAGGCCTAAGTTGTAAGTTATAGGGTGGCTCTAAAAAGAGCCCTTGTGTTCATTAGTTGGAGCTACATATAAGTGCGGATGCACAGCTTCAAGTTATTCAGGAAAATTCAGTTTCCCTGATCTGTGAAGTGTACTCCATCACTTCTGTATATATCCGCCATATCAAAACGTATGTTGTTGTTGTATATGGACCCCATTTTGTGGTCTCTGAGGTATGCAGAGACAGCTTTGTTGACTTTTTTCCGAGATTTTTCAATCTGAGGACAAAATTGTTTGGACCATTTCCACTTCTGTCTTTGGCATATATTGGAATATACAAAGACAGTTTGAGGCAAAAGTAACATCAATTGTCCAAAGGTGTCCTTCATAAGCATTTCCAAATCTACCCCAGTCAATGTGCCTAGGTCGTTTCCACCACAGTGCAAAATCATGAGGTCAGGGTGTTGGAGATGCAAACAGGTTTTAACCAAAGGCAACAATTGGTGCCACTTCAATCTTCTCTGTCCAAACCATTTAATGTCCACATTTTGTAAACCTAAGTCTAAGTCAATACGTCTCTGTTCTGCATACCTCTTGCACCAGAAAACATAGCTATGCCCTACGATCCACACTAGCATTTTGAAGGTATGGCTGGAAGGTATGGAAAGATGTCTGTAGCTCATGCAGTTCCTTCATAGAATAAGAGATATGTTTAAAGATGGGGAACTAGTTTCTTTTCGCATACAAAATGGTACCTGATTGGGAGATGAAAAGCATTGTTTTTTTAAAAGTAGGGTGCACATTTGTTTTGTGGAAAAGTATGTTTGTGATTGGTTAAGAAAAAGCAGTGTGCACGTACATATTATAGTACATATAATAGGATAAAATTTGCTCAACTCAACCACACCTGCTACCTGCATTTGGAAGGCACTGTTTAAACTGTTTATTTTTAGATATTTTATTTTTTAAATTACATTATACGTTACAATACAAAATATACTTTCTCAGAATGAAATACTTTAGTTTAAATACTTTGCAAATAGGCAATAGACTTTTAAGTACAGTAGTTACAGTTGTTGCAATGGGCAACACAATTTCAAACACAAAGCAACATTGAGCTCAAAGTGAATTTCTAGTCAAATACAATTAGTTACTTTATGGATAACTTTTCTAACCGCAGGACTGGATCCTAGAATCAGTCCTTGGACATCTCCTGTAAACAGTTGAGTAAAAGCGTTTTGGTTACAGTAGTGATTTTTAAGGATTATTATTGTATTTTAAAAGTTGACACTTCGAATCATTTTCACATAGAATCACCAATGTTATCCTAAGGCAGAAAATTCACTTAGCAGGTAAGTAGTGTTATCGTTACTTTTTCTTACTCAGTGGTGGATCCTGGATCCAGCACTGGCCAATCTCCTGTAAACAGTTGAAAGTATGTGTTTAAGTCATACAGACGATTTTTTAGGAATATTTTTAGTTTGTGAAAATAGACAGAAACTTTTCTGGTGAAAACCACACAATGGATTCCTATGGAAGTAAATACAAGTTACTGGTAAGTATGCTTAGAATTACTTTTCAGGGTCAGTGCTGGGATAAAACATGCAGCACTGGGTTCTCTCCTGATAACAGGTGAGTAAATCGAAATTCGTAGTTCGGCTGATTTTAGAGGAATATTTGTACTTTTCAAAATTGGACACTTAGAAACTTTTCTGGTGAAAACCACACAATGGATTCCTATGGAAGGAAATACAAGTTACTGGTAAGTATGCTTAGAATTACTTTTCAGGGTCAGTGCTGGGATAAAAGATGCAGCACTGGGTTCTCTCCTGATAAGAGGTGAGTAAATTGGAATTCGTAGTTCAGCTGATTTTAGAGGAATATTTGTACGTTTCAAAATTGGACACAGAAACTTTTCTGGTGAAAACCACACAATGGATTCCTATGGAAGGAAATACAAGTTACTGGTAAGTACGCTTAGAATTACTTTTCAGGGTCAGTGCTGGTCTAAAAGATGCAGCACTGGGTTCTCTCCTGATAACAGGGGAGTAAATCGGAATTCGTAGTTCGGCTGATTTTAGAGGAATATTTGTACTTTTCAAAATTGGACACTTAGAAACTTTTCTGGTGAAAACCACACAATGGATTCCTATGGAAGTAAATACAAGTTACTGGTAAGTATGCTTAGAATTACTTTTCAGGGTCAGTGCTGGGATAAAAGATGCAGCACTGGGTTCTCTCCTGATAACAGGTGAGTAAATCGGAATTAGTAGTTCGGCTGATATTAGAGGAATATTTGTACATTTCAAAATTGGACACAGAAACTTTTCTGGTGAAAACCACACAATGGATTCCTATGGAAGGAAATACAAGTTACTGGTAAGTACGCTTAGAATTACTTTTCAGGGTCAGTGCTGGGATAAAAGATGCAGCACTGGGTTCTCTCCTGATAACAGGTGAGTAAATCGGAATTCGTAGTTCGGCTGATTTTAGAGGAATATTTGTACGTTTCAAAATTGGACACAGAAACTTTTCTGGTGAAAACCACACAATGGATTCCTATTGAAGGAAATACAAGTTACTGGTAAGTACGCTTAGAATTACTTTTCAGGGTCAGTGTTGGTCTAAAAGATGCAGCACTGCGTTCTCTCCTGATAACAGGTGAGTAAATCGGAATTCGTAGTTCGGCTGATTTTAGAGGAATATTTGTACGTTTCAAAATTGGACACTTAGAAACTTTTCTGGTGAAAACCACACAATGGATTCCTATGGAAGGAAATACAAGTTACTGGTAAGTATGCTTTGAATTACTTTTCAGGGTCAGTGCTGGGCTAAAAGATGCAGCACTGGGTTATCTCCTGATAACAGGTGAGTTAATCGGAATTCGCAGTTCGGCTGATGTTAGAGGAATATTTGTACAATGGTGAAGGAAGGGGGCTGGGCCTGAGGTGACGTGTGCAAACACGCCCTGTGGTGCGTTTTAAGTTGGGGAATTAATTCCTCTTCAATCCTGCGGTCCCCTGGGGTCCAACTAGCCCACCAGGTACCTCCACTATGCGCCAGGGAGCTGCGTTGCAGAGAGGTGTTCAGAGGCCACGCCCCTTTTAACAACACTCTGCAACAGATCTGCTCCTATGTTGAAAGTTTGGGGGTGATTCGTCAAGGGGGGCCGAGAAAAAAGGGGGGTCCCAAAACGTGTTTTCTCCATGTTAATTTCCATAGGAAATTTTAGACAATGCTACAGGTCGAACGGGTGAACGGAATTGCCCCAAATTTTGCTGGGAGAAGGGTCTTGGTCTAGAAAGCATGCTTTTCTATATTTGGTGTAAATTCGTTCAGTAGTTTTTGAGAAGTATCGAAATTTACAGATATCGATATTTGGGAATTCTGCTATCTGATTGGCTGGGGCGTTAAGAGCTTGTTACTGATTGGCTGTGAGCGGTGCGAGCGGTTGCAACTAGGAAGTGTTGGCCGCCATTTTGTGATTCCGTTGAAGCGAGTACGGTGAAAAAATGGGGGGAAAAGTGGGAAATAGGAGGGTAGGAGCACTGTAACCTCTGTGGGGTGTTTAGGGTGTGCAATAGAGGGGGTGCGAAGTGAAGTATTATCCCTACCGGTGTGTAGGTGGTGGGCTACGAAAATTAAGTCAGGTATTGGGTAGAGTGTGATGTGGGTAAGGTGAGCTGGTGCGGGACTCAGGGATTAAAGCGTGAGCCCAAATTGTGTGTCTTATGCTGTGAAGACATGTGCTGTGGCCGCTGCACTACAGTTGTGGAAGTAGTGTCCGGATGTGTTTATAACTACTAGGAGAACTCCTGACCCGTACTGGTATGAAAGTCCTGGGGTACGGAATATATGTGAGGCATTGTCTAGAGTCTCATGTTGCTAAGCTGAGCTGCTGCCGGAGTCGGGGATTAAAGCGTGAGTTCAAACTGTGTGTCATATGCTGTGAAGTCATGTGCTCTGGCTGCTATGCCACATCTTTGAAAGTAGTGTCAGCATGTAGTTATAGGTACTTGGATGCACTTTTGTTTAGAACATTGTAGCTTGTGTATGGTGCTTAGGTGGTGTTGTATAGGGAGTGCGAAGGTAAATCAATATGGTATTTGTAGAGCGCAAACTACTCACCCCTATGGGTAAGTAGAGCTGGGGATCAAAGCGAGAGGTCTGTGCTGCAAAGTGAGATGGTCTGGCCGCTGCGCCACAGCTGTGTGGAGAATACATTTTGGCGAGGGTGTGGGAGTTGGCATTATATGGCCCTAAAATAGGAGGCCTAAGTTGTAAGTTATAGGGTGGCTCTAAAAAGAGCCCTTGTGTTCATTAGTTGGAGCTACATATAAGTGCGGATGCACAGCTTCAAGTTATTCAGGAAAATTCAGTTTCCCTGATCTGTGAAGTGTACTCCATCACTTCTGTATATATCCGCCATATCAAAACGTATGTTGTTGTTGTATATGGACCCCATTTTGTGGTCTCTGAGGTATGCAGAGACAGCTTTGTTGACTTTTTTCCGAGATTTTTCAATCTGAGGACAAAATTGTTGGGACCATTTCCACTTCTGTCTTTGGCATATATTGGAATATACAAAGACAGTTTGAGGCAAAAGTAACATCAATTGTCCAAAGGTGTCCTTCATAAGCATTTCCAAATCTACCCCAGTCAATGTGCCTAGGTCGTTTCCACCACAGTGCACAATCATGAGGTCAGGGTGTTGGAGATGCAAACAGGTTTTAACCAAAGGCAACAATTGGTGCCACTTCAATCTTCTCTGTCCAAACCATTTAATGTCCACATTTTGTAAACCTAAGTCTAAGTCAATACGTCTCTGTTCTGCATACCTCTTGCACCAGAAAACATAGCTATGCCCTACGATCCACACTAGCATTTTGAAGGTATGGCTGGAAGGTATGGAAAGATGTCTGTAGCTCATGCAGTTCCTTCATAGAATAAGAGATATGTTTAAAGATGGGGAACTAGTTTCTTTTTGCATACAAAATGGTACCTGATTGGGAGATGAAAAGCATTGTTTTTTTAAAAGTAGGGTGCACATTTGTTTTGTGGAAAAGTATGTTTGTGATTGGTTAAGAAAAAGCAGTTTGCACGTACATATTATAGTACATATAATAGGATAAAATTTGCTCAACTCAACCACACCTGCTACCTGCATTTGGAAGGCACTGTTCGAACTTAAAACAATCGTGAACTTTTAACCTGCACGTGCCGTTAAATGTTCGAGAAAATCTTGCAAAAAAATATCGTTAGGTTTAAAAAAAATTATGAACTTTTAACCTCCACGTGTTGTAGAATGTTCTAGAAAGTGTGTTGATAGAATACGTTGCATTTCTGACTTCGATGTGTACTTGAATATTTAAAAAACTATTTATATTGAATAGTAGAAATACAGTAATAGAGTGAATTTTTGAAAGCTAAAAGAATCAGGGAACTAATGTAATTTGTTCTTGAGTACCTACTGGTGGTCGCCAGTAGGTAGTTATCACTGTTAATGGTCTGAAAGTGCGGTGTTGCTCGGAGTGGCATGGTGGTGATATGATATGGTGCTACACCCGGGTATGAAACTGAGAGTCTAAACCGTGAGGTCATTGCTGTAAAGTGATGTGGTCTGGTGGTTGTAGCATATGTGTGCAAGTAGTGTTAGTAGACGTTTATACCATACAGGGAGTGGGAAGTGAACTACTGACCGCTACTGTGTGTTGATAGTATACCGGAAGCGGGAACCAAAGTAGTTATGCCTACCGGTGTGAAGACTTGGGGATGAAACCGAGCTGATTGCTGTAAAGTGATGGGCTCTGGGTGGTGTAGGATACTAGCTGCTGTAGTATAAGTGTGTAAGTAGTGTTAGTAAGCGTTTATAGTATATAGGGAGTGGGAAGCAAACTACTCATCCCTACTGGTGTGAAGACTCGGGGATTAAACCGTGAGCCTAAATTGTGAGCTCATTGCTATAAACTGATGTGCTCTGGGCTCTGTAGCATACTTGTGGAAGAAGTGTTAGTTTACGTTTATACAATAGAAATATATAAATATATAAATGTTTAAAATTATTTAGATTTTTGCATGCTCTCATATACTATTTAAAGTTATTTAGATATACTTTTGAGACAAAAAAAAAGGGAATAGCATACCCGGCGCGATACTATACATCTGTGACGTAACACAGGGCCTGGCAGCGTGTACTCATTGAATACGCAACGTGCAGCAGGCGCGACCACATACGTACATGACATAATGCGTGGCTTGGTACTGTGTACCTGTCGGATACCAAAGTAGTACCTGGGGTGACTTCATGCGTATATGATGTTTCGCGGGATGCAGTGCCACAAACTCGTCGGATACAAAATGCACCTCATTTATGAGTTTAGCAATATGGCGCATAGGATTTGTGTGGTGATAGAGCTTGGTACGCTACCGGTATGGGAGTGCAGTTTTCTCCCAAAAATACGTATTTTTTGGGAAGATATAAAACATTACATGATTTTTAAAGTTAAAAAAAAGGTATAATAGAGTTCTAAAGTATTTTTAAAAAGAATAGAAAAAATATAGGTTTTATAAACATTAAAATATGAAATTAACGTTTAAAAAACCTTCGAAATTCACGGAAAAAACCATAGGTTTTACAGACATTATATTTAGGAATTAGCATTTAAAAAACCTTAGAAATTCACAAAAAACCCCATAGGTTTCAGGGACGTTATAGTTAGTTGGAGATTTCACTTGTACCAAACCATAGAAATTCCCCCGTTATAGTAAGTTCAGCTAACTATAACTCACACCCCCGCAATGCACTGCTGATGACGTCACATATTACATCATTCATGACATGGTCAGTGACATCACTGATGACATTACTGATGACATCTCAAATGACATCACTCATGACAACACTCATGACATCATCCAGTGAATGTGTATTTCTATAAAATATAAATATGTTATATATATATATATGCCATGGTGTATTGAAGAATGAATTTATTTACAAGTGCCTAAAGGAATTATTTTGTATCTGTGTGACTGACTGTATAAGGCCAAGGCCCCCCCAAGCCCCGGGGACCACCACCCCTCTGGGCTTTGAAACGATGGGAGGGGGGCCACGCGGCCCCCCTCCTGGAGCCCTTGATGGCCCTGGGGACCGCCAACCCCCAGGGCTGTCTCCTGCTGTTTGCAATGACAGGGCGGGAGCCGCGCGGCTCCGCCCTGTCATTGCAAACGCTGCTTTGCTTCATTGAAGCGAGAGCAGGGAAACCTCCTCTCGCTTCAATGAAGCAAAGCAGAATTGCTTTTCCATAAGGGGAGCTGCAGGTCAGCAGCTCACCATATGGAAAAGCAATGCTGGCTCCCGCAGGAGGCGGGGAGTTGGCGGGACCGTGGGGGAATTGTGGTACCCCCACGGTCCTCAACGGATAGGGCCGGTCCCGGGGGATGGGGTCCCTGGGGCCATAAATGGCATAAGGAGGGTGGCCCCCCTCCAAATAAATGAAAAAATTAATAAATACTGACCATGCCCCAGGGTTTGGGGTCCCCGGGGCTGAAAATGGCCTTGGAAGGGGGGCCACGCGGCCCTCCTCCCAAAAATAATTTAAAACAAAGGATGGCCATGCTCTGGGGGATGGGGTCCCCAGGGCGGAAATTGGCCTCTGGAAGGGGGCCGTGTGGTCCCCTTCCCGTTTTTGTTTTATAAGGAAAAAAAAGAGCAGACCCTGGGGGATGGAGTCCCCAGGACCACAATTATTGTAAAAGAAGGGGGGCCATACAGCCCCCCTTGTAAAATAAAAAAAATAAAAAAGCCGCCATTGCAGTTAGACCCCGTCCCCTCCCTGCAGCATTCCGCAAACGAGTCCCCTGGCGCATTATAAGTTGGGGAATTAATTCCCCTTGAATACTGAGGGTCCCTGGGGGCTAACTAGTCCACCAGGTACCTCCAGTATGCACCAGAGAGCTGCGTTGCAGAGAGGTGTTCAGAGGCCACGCCCCTTTTTACACCTCTCTGTAACGTAGCTCTGTGGCGCTTACTGAAGGTACCTGGTGGGCTAGTTGGCCCTCAGGGACCCTTAGGACTCAAGGGGAATTAATCCCCCAATTTACAACGCACCAGGGGGCGCATTTGTACAGTGGTGCAGGGAGGGGGCGGGGCCTGACATAGCAAGTGTGCAAACGCACCCCCTGGCACATTGTAAATTGGGGTATTATGTCCCCTTCAATCCTGAGGGTCCCTGGGGGCGAACTAGCCCAGCAGGTACCTCCAGTATGCGCAAGGGAGCTGCGTTGCAGAGAGGTGTTCAGAGGCCACGCCCCTTTTGCACCTCTCTGCAATGCAGCTCTGTGGCGCTTATTGGAGGTAGCTGGTGGGCTAGTTGGCCCCCAGGGACCCTCAGGACTCAAGGGAATTTTATCCCCCAATTTACAATGTGCCAGGGGGCGTGTTTTCACAGTGGTGCAGGGAGGGGGCGGGGCCTGACATAGCAAGTGTGCAAACACTCCCCATGGCACATTGTAAATTGGGGGATTAAGTCCCCTCCAGTCCTGAGAGTACCTGGAGGTGAACTAGCCCACCAGGTACCTCCAGCATGCACCAGGGAGCTACGTTGCAGAGGCCACGTCACTTTTATACCTTTCTGCAACGCTCATTACATGGTCAGTGACATCACTGATGACATCACTGATGACATCTCAAATGACATCACTGATGACATCACTGATGACGTCATCCAGTGAGTCTGTGTTTCTGTAAAGTTTTAATATGTTTAACATATATAGGGAAAGGCCTGTTGAAGAATGAGTGGGTGTACAAGTGTGTGAATGGAGGATTTTCTAGGTGCGTAACTGACTCTATAAGTGAGTCATTAAATGTATCTTACTGCAGACTAGTGACTAAACTGTGTGAATGTCTGTATGTGTCTGTGTGTTGGTGTATAAGTGGCTGCATGGTTTTGTGAATAGCTATATGAGTATCTATATGGGTTATTGATTTGTTGTCTGAGTATCTGTATGGGTGCCTGAGTGTTTGTGTGGGTAGGGTGTGTGCGACTCTATGCATAGGTGTGTGAGTGGGTGTTTCTATGGGTGCATGGTTTTAAGAGTGCAACTGTGATGGATTGTATGGTTGGGTGAGTGTATGTATGGGTGTGTTAGTGATTGAATGTATATCTCAGTTGTACATGTGTCAGTAACTACATATGTGAAACACAGTGTATATGTGTGTAAAAGTATATAACTATCTATATGTGAGAGTGTGTGATTGCGGGAGTGGCTGTATGGATGAGTGTGTGCTTGTATCAGTAATTGTATAAGAGCGTCAGGATTTGTTAGTATTTTTATGAGTAAGTGAACTTGAGTGTGTTTAACTGTATAGGTGAGTAAATTGGACTGTGATTAATTATTTGCATGACTGACTAGGTGTGTCAGTACCTCAATGGATGATTGGCGGTGTGTGAGTGTCTATATAGGTGTATAAATGCATATGATAGTCCTGTACAGAGTGACTGTAAGTATGAGTGACTGTACAGGTGAGTGAGTGGAGATGTATGTAGACCTAAGAGTAAATGAGTGGGTATGTAGTTATTGGTATTGGAGTATCTATGGTTTTCAAAATGGCCGTCTGAAATTTTGAGTCGGTGTATCAAAGGTTATATTAGGGTGTGAGAAGATGCACTAATTTATCACATGGATGACGTCATCAGTGATGTCATCAGTGATGTCACTGACCATGTCATGAGTGATGTAATATATGACGTCATCAGCAGTGCATTGCGTGGGCGCGAGTTATAGTTAGCTGAACTAACTATAACGGGGGAATTTCTAGGGTTTTGTACAAGGGAAATGTCCAGCTAACTATAACGCCCCTGAAACCTATGTTTTTGTCAGTGAATATATATATATATATCTTCGAAAGAAACTCCTCGCAGCTCCCACCATTGAACCAGAGTCTCCACAGCACAGAGAACGTCCACAGGTATTTTTTCTTTTTAAAGGTGCTTTATTTTCTTATACACCATGAGTGCGAGCGTGTATGGATGGTCAACGTGTTTTGGTGAATGCCTTCAACTGGACGATAGAGCCCGGCCGTCTAAATCATCTATTTAAAGTAACATTGTGCATTAATCCCTTGTTTGTTTCAATTAAAAATAGACTAGACTGTTAACCCCATTATAGACATTGGCTATTAGCGGTTGCCATTTTCTCTTTCAGTTGCAACGCTAATCGTGAAGTACCCTGGCCACTAAAAAGGCTGTGACAATCTGTTCTTAAAATCATGATAAAAAATAAGGACTACAATAATTTACATATCTCTTTTTTTGGGGGGTGATAGCGGAAGGAGGAATGATTCTGTTTCTAGATTGAAAAGGAGGAGAGTAAAGAAAAGGGAAGGGGGGTGAAAGTGAGGGAAGAGAAGAAGAGGGTCAAAGGAAGTTTTTTGTTTTGTTTTAGGGGGAGTGGGGGGGTGGAGGAAGGAGAAGAGAAGAGAACAAGGTGCAAAGGAACAATTTATATAACTGGAAATTAATTATCATTCTATATCTGTAAAGTACTCAGTGCATATGATCTTTAAAATCTAGATTAACTTCAGTTCTGGGGAGGAGGCTGAATAGGTCAATATAAAATTGTTGAAGACTTTCTAAACATTTTATAAGTATGTACCACCAAGATATTTTAAAATAATTAACAAATAAATTATGGAGAGAAGCTGCAATATATATATATACATATGTTTCATGTATATTTATGGCCATATATATGTATACTTTTTTTGCATATTTCAATTTATAGGTACATATGCATCTATTAATATTGACTGAAAAGAAGGTTAGAGGGATGTATATGTATATATTCACTGAAAGAAACAAAGGTTACAGTTCTGTTGTAGTTAGGCTCAGATTTCACAAAATCATAAACAATCAGCAGTTATAGTTACCACAACTTCACTTCCAGCAAACAGGAAGCATTAACACATTTAAGGTCAAAGAAAGACATAGGGCATAATTAGTGGCGTGATATTACAAGTTGAGAGGTTGTGCTTCCATCAAACTGGCATAACCGCCAGGGATCAGAGATCCCGGGAGGTGTTGTGGCAGTCTTGAGGCAGCAATATGCTTGGCGGTGCCGCTGGGCACCACCAAGCATATTAAGAGTTTCCTCTCTGCCGTGGTGAGCCTCCCCATTAAAACTGTGGCAGAAAGGAAATAAAAGGCCCCTGTTGCCTCAGGGCCATGGTGTGTATGTGGGGGGCATATGTTGTGCCCCGCTGTATACAGTCACCCTCTTTCTGGCACGGCATGGCTAGCACCACCATGGGACCACCAAAAGACCACCCACCAGACCATGAGATTACTCGTAATCTGTTGGGTGGCTGTTGGTCAAGTTTGGTCATCCTGGAGCAGGGTGCTGGTGTTGCGGCCCACTTCATGACCCCAAAACTCAAAATCAGGCCCATAGTCAGCAAGCCCGCTGACAGCGGGGTAGCGATAGTGATCCAGATAGCTGAAAATTCAAGAACAGTGTATATTGGACCTCTTAATTACAGAGGAAATTACAAAAATCCTTGTGAAACCCTTTTTGAAGGTTTTGGAAACTTCAGAAATAAATAAGAACCATTGTTAAGAAGGGAAAAGAACAACAATGGATAAATAAAAAAGAGGCTGAGTTTTTGATTAATGAAGAACCCAGAACCTCTCACTTTTACGCCATTCCTAAATTCCATAATAATAGGACCCCACCCCCGGGATGTCCTATAGTTCCGGGAAAAAGGGCAGCATTGGAAACTTTGTCAATATTTGTGGACTGGTTCTTAAGACGACTAGTGTCCAAAATTCCTTCATACATTGAGTATACAAGACACCTTCTGAACATCCTTAAGGATATACAATTTGATCCACCTGAAGAGTTGATGATGGGGCTTGATGGAGAGGCCCATAGAGGACTTGTTGAAACTCAGAAGATGGAAGTGGGCAGCACCAATTGAGTTTATCATGGCATTTACTCAGATGGCACTAAAGAACAACTAATTTGAATTGGAAGGAGCCATATATGAACAAAAGCATGGAACATTAATGAGAAGCACCTTCGTCTATAGTATAGCATACCTGTATGTTCACATTTTTGAACAAGAGAATATCAGGAAAAACAATCCTTCCCTTAGTGAAATAAATCTTTGGTGATGGTACATAGACAATATCTTTGTAATTTGGCACTGCACAAGAGCAAAAGCAGCCAACTTTTCGACTTGGCTTAATGCACGGAACCAGTTTTGAAACTTTACTATTACAATAAATAACCATGAACTTCTGTTCCTAGACTTACTAATGAGGCCATCGGACAGGGTTATGACCACAAAAGTGTTTCTCAACCAACAGATAGAGATAAACCGCCTCCAATTTGACAGTGCACATCCAAACACAATAAGGGAAAGGTTACCAATAGGCCAGTTCTTATGTTTAAGACAGAATTGTTCCTATTTGGATGGGTATATAATTGAGGGTAAACTACTAACTGACAAATTGAAAAATAGGAACTACCCAAAACACCTGGTAAAAAAAGCAGTGAAACTGCCTAGTTATAGCAATAGGAAACACTACATAATGGATGAAGAAAAACAGGCCTACCAACAGCTCATTTGTGTTAGTTCATATAGTAACAACTCACACCTAGTGAAAAAAAATATCCATCAAACATTAGAGGATACTTAGCAAGAATATACTGAAACTTGGACAACCCCACATTCTCTTTCAAAAGAAATACTAGCTTGAGGGACATGTTAGTTCACACATGCCCAAGGAAAGTGGAAAGAAAAGAGGAGAATACACTTTGAGGTCTTCCTTCAGTCAAGGGCCACTTCCCGTGTGGCCACTGTTCAGTGTGCGCAGATATGACCCTTACTAACACCATAGATCTAGGTCTTCAATACCCTTGGTAACATAAAATCCACACTATTTGCAACTCAAGCAATGTACTTTACCTAATCAAATGTCCCAGTAACCTAATGTACTTAGACATGATGAGCAGAAACATAAGATTACACGCTATTGAACACCGCAGCACTATCAGAAGCCATTACAGCACAATGAAAATGGCATATCATTTTTACTCCAGTGGTCATAGCGAAAATGACATATCATGAATAACAATTGAGAAAAGTGACAACGAATGTAACCAAGATCTTGACTGAGCGGGAAAAGAGATGGGTGTATAGACTTAGTACACATATGAATGGGTTAAGAATAAAATTCCATGGAATCTGATTAGTTCCCTACAAAAGTAATATGACCATTCCCTTCTATCACTGAGCTAGGTCAGGGCCATACTGTGAATAGACTATCACTCAGGTAGGGCACCTTAGATTCCACCCTCCCTCTTTTAAAGAAGGCATGGGGAACATAATAGTATGTACAATGATATACCGTCACATGAAATTAAGTTTAATTGCTATGCTATAAGCAAGAGAAATGGACGGGTTACCATTATGACTGTGAGGGTGCTACATTTCCTATGATTCCATTAAGTCACATGGCATGCCCGTGTCACGCCAGGACATAGGCGTGACTACGTAACCACACCCCCGGCCCAGAACACTCAGCACTGGGGAAACAACACTAATAAAACCAACATGTGCTTGTCTTCTCCCTATCAGCACAGGTGATTTGGTGACTCAACAGCTAACATGGTGGAGTAGTACCCTTGACATGGTAAGTAACTGATTTACTTAACATTGCATAAACATGACAGCATTGATACAGAGGAAGCTTGTCTCCTTGCATTATACAGCATACAATAGTGTGATGTACATACTGATGTATATGTCTTTTCTCTGTTACAGGGCTGAAACATGCCAATAAGAAGCTAGGGTAGAAGAGTAGTGAACCCCACCTCAAGAACATCCATATGTATAAATAATGTTAACTATACCAAAGGCACTCAAAAATAATGGTAAACCGGGGTGTGCTTTAGGTATTTTTAATCTTTTAGACACCGCTAGGAATAATATTCAAAGAGCTCCCTGGAAAATGGATGAGCTCACTTTGGTTAATAGGGACCAGGATGACACCCAATGATGAAGTATGACAACAATAGGATATGTGAGGTCCATAAATAACCCTTTTTGGTGTTTCTGTGATCTGGAGAAACAGGCCTTAACGGAGTCTTAAAGGAGCTATGCAACACTCAAACAGTAACAACATAAAACACAACATAAGAATAATCCTAGTCCTATTTCAAAAAAAACATGCAGTAAATTTCCATAAACACAATTACACCCAAATACCAAAAATCCAATCAGTAGAACCAAAGTTATGAGTTTTCAAAGTTTCAGGTAAAATAGCACCAAAAGGTGTAAGGCGTCAACTGCGGGTATTTGGTTGCATAAGACCGGGACAAAATCCCAAATTCAGGCCGACCATGATGGAGCGCGAGCCGAATATAGAATGAAGTAAATCAAAAATTCAAGTCCACCATGAGGGAGCGCTGGCTGGATATAGAACGAGGTTTAGCCTGATAGACGTTTTACCTTTTGACTTTGAAGCCAGGACTGTACAGTGTGACTATGCGGGGTTCTGTGTTGCTCTGAGTCAATGCACATCGCTGCACGTTGGATCCGGGGAGGCATATAGTCAGGAACTATGGGGGTCTGCATCTCTCGGGCAAAATCCAGGAAAGACATTGGAGAGAAGTCACAGAGTGAGTCTCTGAGTCACTCAGAATTAATCCTTCATTAGATCTCTGAAGGCTTCCAGCTGAGAAGTGAGCAGTGTGTCACTTGGTGTTGGTTCCAGTGAAGCCTTTGGTTCAGAGTTGTGCTGCTCTGCAGGGCTCAGCATTGGATCAGTTTAAGCCTTCACTTAGGCAAGGAGAAGAACACTCTGACTCCAGCCAAGGGTTCAGGACCTTGAGGACAGCACTTAGGGGTCAGGATTCATTCCCACTGAGGCCAGTAAAGGGGACCCAGTCAGGTCCAGTTGGTCCTGGTCAGCCATGAGTTCTTGAATCATTTTTCTTGCTGGTCCCAAACTGACGTAATGCATTCTAAGGAGTTATAATGTAACCCAATGCTTTTCTAAAGGAGTTCTTGCCTTGCCGCTGTGAAAAACAACTTTGGAGGTTTTTCATAGCCAGGACTTGTAAAACTTAAGCACATATGTCCTACTATTTAAATATTGTGCGCCCTGCCTTATGGGCCTTTAGGGCCCACCATTGGAATGACATATAAATATAAAAAAATTAAGGTTTTGTATTGACAAAAAGTTTGATTTGCTAGATCGAACTGGCAGTTTAAAACTGCACTACAGGCTGCAATGGCAAGCATGAGAAATGTTTTAGTACTACATTGCTGGGTGGCACAAAGAGTGCTGAAGCTCACTTGTAGCATTTCATTTATAGGCCCTAAGTGCATATAGTGCCACATACTAGCTCATAATAAGTACATTAAATGTGGCAATTAAGTGGATGCCAATTTTTTCATGTTTGGAAGAGAGAGCACAAGCCCTTTGCCTCTGGTTAGCAGGGCCAAAGTGCACAGAGTTTTAATGCCAACACAAACGAGATTAACTACAAAAGACAGAAATCTGGAGGAAATACTGTGCAAAAGATGGTAATTTCCATCATACGCATATGTGGGACACCTCCATAAGGCCAAATTGGAAAAATGTTTTCATGCCATGTGCGATAAGTGTGCTGGACCCCAAGCGGCCCTCTGTAAGGTACTAAAGTACCCCTGCGGAAGCTGCCACTCCAGCTTCACCCTCATGGGGCAGCAGTACAATGCAAGCATCACTGGGACAGCTTGCATGCAACAATGGTACCATGGGGGTGAAGCTTGTGCGGCGGATAATGATGGAGTACTGCAGTACCTAATTTAATATATATTTATCATAGTTTCATATTGGGTTGGGTGTCTGTGGGTCGTTTTGTCACATGTCAAGGGTTGGGCACAGGGTGAAGCTTTGAGTGCAGGACAGGCTTTGTGGTGGTCAGCGGGGCATTGCAGAGGCCGAGCCCAGAAACCAACTGAGTCTGCACACAGCCTTAATACATGACCAACCTGACAAGGCCCTGCAGCCAACCCCTGCTCCTCACTGCCAACGATTTCTTCAGTGAATAGGCATACATTTAAAAGTAATTTGAGACAATTACTAAATCTGGCAGGAAGTTGGCCAGAGCAAACCATTTGGTAAGGAGAGGCATCATTTTGGGTTCAGTAATTCTTCTTTGGTTCACATAGTTTTATACACAAACTCTTTATAAACCCATTTATGGCTATATATCTTCATTAATGCTGAAATTCTAATATGCAACTCTGTGCCCTTGCTGCTTAACTTGTAAAAAAAAGTGCAGGAGCAAGTGTTTGCTGAATTTTAAGATTGACTAATATCGATTCCGTTTCATGCCTCTACCACAATTCTTCACCTCCTTATTCTTCAGCTCACTCAAGCAAGTAATTTTTAACACTGCCTTCTCTCTTTGTAATTCTTATCTGAGATCTCTCTTTATGTCTCCCTTTTCTGTTTTCCTTTCTCTTGATCTGTGTCAACAACATCTGATGAAAAATAAATCTAGTCAGTGAAATTGAGTGCTGCTGCACAGCACTTACAATCACAGAACACACCTTTGTTGTTTCCTAAAATAGTAAACCCTGAGTATTTTGTTCCTTGTCTGTCATCAAGAGTATTTCAACAGTTGTGGGCAGTGATACTAGATTTCAGAACATGTTTGACTAGTCACCACAGCAGCTAAACTTGCATACTTCGTACTAGCAGCAGTATCTATTGGAGTCTTAAGTCCAGATTGACCTTTTTGAATTGAGTTGCATTGTCCTGAAAGGCAGACATTCTGTGTCATGAGATCAGTGGACCAACCTGAGACATTGGTCAATGGTAGTTGCCTGCCTAGAGCTCTTTTATGGGGTGAAATCATATCTCAAAGCATTGGAACATAACTGAAGAGGTGAGCCCTTCAAGTCAATGATTGTTATCAGGTCGGCCATCTCTAATTTTAGACTTTTGTAATCAGTAGCAGGGTGGATGTCTATTATCAGTTGGAAGCCATTTCATTCCTGTAGCATTAAAAATCCTATAGTTTGAACTAGTGTTCTTCTGCATTAGACTTCAGAGAAAGACAAATCCAACACAAGTCTAAATCCAAAGGTAGAAGTTCACCAACAGCCAATGTGAAGACAAGACAAGGCTGTTGCATCTTATGTGGACACATCTCTTCGCATTCTAAGGGGAAAACTGGGAGGAACAACAAAGTGGAATCAATTCCCCCTCACCAGAATCTTCTCTAGAAGAACTTCTTGTTTTTCCACAAGGACCATTTTCTGCTGCCAGCAATTTACGTTCTCTTAAAAAACAGACTGCTAATTTGCCGGACATTTTCGTGCTCATTAGCTTTGACGGACATCTGAAATAATCTTTCCACATATTTAACTGCAATAAATATTATTGATTTATTTTGTCAACAGTAGTATTTTTTAGAATGTTTTTGCCCAGGACTACTATTACCATAATTTGGATTGCACCATGTTGTTCTAATTTACTATTACCTTGCAAAGGGATTATGGTTGTAAGGTGTGCATATTTTATTTCATTATTTGAAATGCCTCTCATTTCTATTGTTAGGTACATTTCAGCACCGTGTGACATGGTGAGAATTATATATGTGATCACTCCACAAAGTGCCCCAGGGGAGCCACTAGTATTTGTACTAGCCCGTTTGTAATATGGATCAGGACGGAACATATTTTGCACTAGTGCGATTGCAAGTGAGTATCACTGATGTGCACGGTTACATAGCTCCTTGTGAGTAAGGCATTGCTTTTGTGACCATGCCTTTTATGGGCCTGGGTGCGCGGACCCCCTCGGACATACACTAGAAAGAATGTGTACTCACATACTGTGCCTGCCTGCGAGGGGGACTGCTGCTTTCTCTGCAAAGCAGACCAGCCCCACCTTGCATTAAAAAGCAGACCAGTTGTTTCAAATCTCGACCCCACCTTTTTAATGGTTTCAGACCCAGTGGATATGCTAGTTTGTTCCTAGACAGGGGAGAGCACATTTTCTTTCTGTAATATAGCACACTGTACCTTTGCACCAGACTCGCACCTGGCACAAACCAGTAGCATGCTCCATCTTAATGTAATGTGGCCATAGGTTATTGCAGGTGTTCAAAGTAAGTGTATGGAAATTGACAATCAGTTACAAAATCAATAATTCTGTAATATTTCAATTAATGGCTATGGTATTGTATGGTGTTTAACAGATATATTATGTACATGTATATGTAACCACCTGAAAGAAATTCTTCAAAGTCTTGTTAAGTCCTTAACTGCTTTGCCTTTCTCCACCCAGTGTTTAGCCCTTTTTTGGCTACTTGGGGTAGTTCACGCTTACAGTGCCATGATTTTTTTTTTCCTTTGAGGTATCCATGCCAAATGTATGCCCTTATTTGCCAACATCCTGGGGATTCTAAGGGTTCCCAGAGTTTGTTAATTACTCTGTAAGGTACCGAGAAAATAGGCAAATTATAGCTAAATGTTGATCTTTTTGAGAAAAATAGGAAAAAACGCTCTGAATAAAAGTGTCTGTTTTTTTACCCTAAAAATGGCCTCATCTTCCCAGCTTTCAAGAACATGCAGAACTGAATTTAAAAAAAAAACTTTTTAACCACAGTTTTGGCATTTTTCATAGAGGTAGCCCATTTTCCCTATTTTATGTTCTCTCATCTCAACCTACTTCAAGTTTGTAGTGAAAACCAGTAAGAAACCCATGGGTTATTAAAAAAACGCTCTATATTTCTGAAAAGTAGACAGCATTCCAAATTCAGCAAGGGTTCATATGTGTAGCTCCCTCAATGTTTTCCAAAGAAACTAACTGTTGAAATAAAGAAATATTGAACATGAGAAGGAAAAAACGGCCATTTGTGACAACATTTTCATCTGTAAATTTTTGTCAAGTTGGGCAATTCACAAAAGCAATACACCATTATGTCGGGTAGACCCTTCTGGTTGCAGCTATATGTATTGTTTGTAGGTTGTCCAAGAACCCATGGTACCCAGAGAGAGCGACTGAGCAGCACTGTACAATGGTTTTGCATTGTGAACTGAATATAGACCAATTCATATGGTAAAATATGTAAAATTAAAGAAGGGTATCAAGTAAACCTATGTATTTCTGAAATGAGCACAAGATATGGAGTTTAGGAGCAGTGGGTATTTGTAGATCTTTGAATTTGTGTCTCCATACTCGCATAAAATTCAGAGGGTATTTTTCAAAATATCTCCTTTATTATACACTTACATTTGGAAGGCATAAATGCAGTGAAAACCAATTGGTAATAACAAATGTTCTACTAGATAAAAAAGGTACCATACTTGTGTGGTTAGGCCTAGTGCTCGGGACAGGAAAGGGCCCAAACATAACATGGATGCATTGCATTTTTTTTTTTTTGAAAACTGATCCTTTTTTTCAATGTCAGTAGCTATGGATTTTGGACCCCAGCTCAGCCTGCACCTGGGAAACCTAGCAAACCTGCACATTTCTTAAACCAAGACACCTAGTGGAATCGAGTGTGGGGTTACTTTCATGGCTCTCACGAGGTTTTGTTACCCATAATCCCTTCCAAACTTCGAACTTAGACCTAAAGAACACATTTTCCTCACATTTCAGTGATGAAAAGTTCTGGAAACCGTGGGGAGCCACTAACTTCTATCTACCCATCATTTACCCAAGTTTCCAGATACAAATGAAATCTCACTTGTGTGGTTAGGCCTGGTGCCCACCACAGGAAACAGCCCAAAATGCAAAATGGATACATCACATTTTCCACATCAAAACTGGCCCTTTTCTTGCAAAGTGGGTAGCTGTGGATTTTGGGCCCTAGCTCAGCCTGCACCTAGGGAAATTTAGCAAACCTGTATATATTTAGAAGTTAGACACCTGGGAAAATCCAGGATAGGGTAAATTGAGGCGTCTCACCAGGTTTATTTTACCCAGATTCCCTTGCACACCTAAAAATGTGACTAAAAAACAAATTTTCCTCACATTTCTGTTATGGAAAGTTCTGAAATCTGTGGGTAACCAATTCTACCCAGCAGTTCCTCATATCCCCTGATACAAATGGCACCTCACTTGTGTGGCTAGGCCTAGTGCCCACAACAAGAAATGACCCAAAACGCAACATGGATATATCACATTTTCCACATCAAAATGGACTCTTTTTTTGCAAAGTGGGTAGCTGTGGATTTTGGGCCCTAGCCCAACCAGCACCTAGGGAAACCTAGCAAACCTGCGCATTACTTAAAAGTAGACACCTGGGGTAATTCAGAGTGGGGTGACATATGCGGCTCCAGCTAGGTTTTTGTACCCATAATCCCTTGCTAACCTCAAACCTTGACTAAACCCATTGTTCACACATTTCTGTTATAGAAAGTACAGGAATCTATGGGGCACCACACACTTCATTCTTCCCAGCATTCTCCAAAGACTCCCGATACAAATTACACTTCACTTGTGAGAATAGGCCTTGTGCCCACAACAGGAAACAGCCCAAAATGCAACATGGATACATCATATTTTCCCATTAAAATTCAGATTGAAAGTAAGCTTTATTCAGTTATATATATATATATATATTTCCAATAGTCCTGTGCCGATTTTCACAACACCATCAGGTACAGACCACAAGATGTGCAGTTACATTTCTTCGTGCTTTATTTCTCCAAAGTCAGCATGACGCGTTTTGGCTGTACACACACAGCCTTGATCATATGATATATATATATATATATATATATATATTCACTGAAAAAAACATAGGTTTCAGACATGTTATAGTTAGGAATTAGCATTTAAAAAACCTTTGAAATTCACTGAAAACCATAGGTTTCAGGGGTGTTATAGTTAGGAATTAGCATTTAAAAACCGTTGAAAATTCACTGAAAAAAACATAGGTTTCAGGGGTGTTATAGTTAACTGGACATTTCACTCGTACAAAACCATTGAAATTCCTCCATTATAGTTAGTTCTACTAACTATAACCCACGCGCCCGCAATCCACTGGTGATGATGTCACATAATACATCACTCATGACATGGTCAATGACATCACTCATGACATCTCAAATGACATCACTGATGACATCATCCACATGATAGTCTGACACACCTACTCACACTCTAATATAACCTTTGATACACATACTCTAAAATACAGACTACCATTTTCGAAACCATAGACACACCAATACCAGATACTAGATACCCATACACTGATTACTATCTATATATTGTAAGCTAGACATACACTCATAGAGTCACTCATTTATGCTGTCAGTCATCATTACATCAGTATAGTATCCACTCATACACCTATACATACATTAACACAGTGCTACTGATCCATACAGTTACTCACACATCTACTCAGACAAGCTAAAAATCAATCGCACCCATATACTCACCTATGCAGATATACACCCACCACCTGATTTATTTATACACACACCACCTTCCTTATTTTTATAGATACTAACACATACTTACTCTCTTATACAATCACTAATACAAGTACACATTGATGTATGTAGACACTCTTGCAATCACTCTCTCTCACGTATAGTCAATTATACACCCCAACACTCACATATACTGTCTAAAAACATATATAGTTAGTCACATATTTCCAACTGAGATATCAATTCACTAGTCAACACACCTGTATACACAGTCAGCTACCAATACAGCCCTTCCGAGATGCACTTTTGAATGTATACAACCAGTGAATCAACTATTCACACATGTATGCACAGATTCAGACACCCCCCACCCACCCACAAAGACACTCAGAAACCCATACAGATACTCATACAATCAACCAATAACCAATATAGACATTGATGTAGCTACTCATCAACCAATGCACCTGCTTACACACCAACTGAGAGACTAATATAGACATTCACACAGTTTAATTACTAACCCATGCATTCAGTAACATATGATCAATTAGTGACTTATACAGTCAGTCAATCATCTACTAATAATCCATTCAGGCACTTCTACAAGAACTCATTCTTCAATAGACCTTGGCATAGATATATATGAACATTATTGAAACTTTACAGAAAGACACATTCACTGGATGATGTCATCAGTGATGTCATCAGTGATGTCATTTGAGATGTCATCAGTGATGTCATGAGTGATGTAATATGTGACGTCATCACCAGTGGATTGCGGGTGCGCAAGTTATAGTTAGTAGAACAAACTATAATGGAGGAAATTCAATGGATTTGTACGAGTGAAATGTCCAGCTAACTATAACACCCCTGAAACCAATGGTTTTTTCAGTGAATATATATATATTCACTGAAAAAAACATAGGTTTCAGGGGCGTTATAGTTAGCTGGACTTTTCACTCGTACAAAACCATTGAAATTCCCCCCGTTATAGTTAGTTCAGCTAACTATAACTCGCGCGCCCGCAATGCACTGCTGATGACGTCACATATTACATCACTCATGACATGGTCAGTGACATCACTGATGACATCACTGATGACATCTCAAATGACATCACTGATGACATCATCCAGTGAATGTGTTTTTCTGAAAATTAAATATGTTTTATATATGAATATCTCAAGGTCGATGGAAGAATAAATGGGTATATAAGTGTCTAAATGGATGATTTTTTTTTTCAATTTATTGCATAACTGACTGATTAAGTGTGTCGTAGTGAATACATGGCTTAGTGAGTAATGCTTAAATATGTGAATATCTGTATCGGTCTCTCACTTTGTGTATAAGTGGCTGCATGGGTTGGTGAGTAGCTACATGAGTGTCTATATAGGTTATTAGTTGGTTTTTTGATTATCAGTATGAGTGTCAGACTGTCTGCATGGTTCGGTGGGGGTATTACGTAGTGCATAGGTGCATGAATGAGTGACTCACTGGTTGTATGTGTTGAAGACAGCATGTATGCAGGACTGTATGGGTGGATGAGTGTGTGCATGGGTGTGTTAGTCAGTGAATGACTGTCTCAATAGTGTCTTTATTAGTAAATACATATGTTTTAAACTGGTATATGTGACTATTGGTGGATATATGTGAGTATATGTGAGAGTGAGAGATTGGAAGTGTTCCTTTATGAATAAGTATGTGTTTCTATAAGTGATTGTTTAAAACACTAAGTATGTGTAAGTTTCTGTTGAAGTAAGTGCTGCGGTATGTATATAACTGTATATGCAAGTAAATGGATGTTTGATTCTTTATTAGCATGAGTGACTATGTGTGTGAGTAACTCTATGGATGAGTGGCGTTGTGTAACAGGATGTATAGGTGTATTAGTACATATGATGAGTGTGTACATGTATGAGTGACTGTATAGGACTGTTGGTGAATGAGTGTATGTGGATCTTAGAATGACTGAATAGGTTGTTGTAACTGGTATTAGTATGTTCATTGTTTTGAAAATGTTAGTTTCTATTTTTGAATGTGTGTATCAAAGGTTATATTAGGGTGAGAGGAGGTCTGCCACTCTATCACAAGGATGATGTCATCAGTGATGTCATCAGTGATGTCATTTGAGATGTCATCAGTGATATCATGAGTGATGTCGCTGCCATGATTAAATGGGTATGTGATTCATTCTTTGCAATACTGACTAGGCGTGTGAGTAACTCTATGAATAAGTGGCAGTGTGTGACTGCATGTATAGATGTATGAGTGCATATTATAGTCCTCTATTGATGAGTAACTACATGTATGAGTGACTGGATGTGTGTGTAGACCTAGGAAATAGTGAGTGTTATGTAGTATATGGCATTCTTCTGTGTATGGTTTCAAAAATAGTAGTCAGCATTTTACAATGGGTTTATCAAAGTTTATATTAGAGCATCAGTATGTGCATCAGATTGTCAGGTGGATGATGTCATGAGTGATGTCATGAATGATGTCATTTGAGATGTCATCAGTGATGTCACTGACAATGTCATGAGTGATGTAATATGTGACGTCATCAGCAGTGCATTACGCGCGCAAATTATAGTTAGCTGAACTAACTATAACGGGGGAATTTCAATGGTTTTGTACGAGTGAAAAGTCCAGCTAACTATAACGCCCCTGAAACCTATGGTTTTTTCAGTGAATTTCTAAGGTTTTTTAAATGCTAATTCCTAACTATAACGTGCCTGAAACCTATGGTTTTTTCAGTGAATTTCAAAGGTTTTTTAAATGCCAATTTCTAACTATGCCTATAGAGATAGGACATGTGAATAAAGAAGAAAAAACGCACAGAAAGGAAAAAAAGAAATGCAGAAAGAAGCAACAAAAGTCCTCAAAGACAAAGAAAAGTGCAGGAAGAAGGATAACGTGCAGAAAGAACAAACAGAAGAGCAGAAAGCAGCCTTGTTGCAAAATCATCCTGTACCCTCAACTTTTTCAGACGGATACTGGTGGTAACTGAGTCTGACTAATCAGTCCTAGAGCCAGTGCTATGTTAAAAGACACTTAGAATACAGTGAAAACACCTACATACACTAGGGAACACTATGCGTTGGGGTCCCCCTGTGATTAGCATGACCTCCTCTGTAAGCCCCTAGTATATAATAGGGCATGGGGATTAAAACTACCTCTTAAAACGCGCCACAGGGTGTGTTTGCACACATCACCTCAGGCCCCATCCCCTCCCTTCCCCACAGTGTAAACACGCCCTGTGGCTGTTTTAAGTTGGGAGATTAAGTCCCCTTAAATCCTGAGGGTCCCTAGGGTACAACTAGACCACTAGGTACCTCCAGAAAGCGCCACAGAGCTGCGTTGCAGAGAGATGTAAAAAGGGGCATGGCCTAGACCACCTCTCTGCAACGCAGCGCAGTGGCGCTTACTGGAAGCACCTGGTGGGCTAGTTGGCCCCCAAGGTCCCTCAGGATTGAAGGTGAATTATTTCCCCAATTTAAAACGCATCACAGGGTGTGCTTGCACACGTTAACTCAGGCCCCGTCCCCTCCCTTCACCAATGTGTAAACACGCCCTGTGGCCGTTTTTAGTTGGGAGATTAGGTTCATTTGAATCCTGAGGGTCCCTAGGGTCCAACTAGCCCACTAGGTACCTCCAGTAAGTGCCACAGAGCTGCGTTGCAGAGAGGTGTAAAAAGTGGCCCGGCCTGGACCACCTCTCTGCAACGCAGCACAGTGGGACTTACTGGAAGAACCTGGTGGGTTAGTTAGCCCCCATGGGCCCTCAGGATTGAAGGGGATTTATTTCCCCAACTTAAAACACGCCATAGGGTGTGTTTGCAAACATCACCTCAGGCCCCGTCCCCTACCTTCCCCACTGTGTAAACACGCCCTGTGGCCGTTTTAAGTTGGGAGATTAAGTCCCCTTGAATCCTGAGGGTCCCTAGGGTCCAACTAGACCACTAGGTACCTCCAGGAAGCGCCACAGAGCTGCGTTGCAGAGAGGTGTAAAAAGGGGCGTGGCCTCAGAACACCTGTCTGCAACGCAGCTCCCTGGCGCATACTGGAGATACCTGTTGGGCTAGTTCGCCCTAGGGGACCCTCAGTATTGAAGGGGAATTAATTCCCCAACTTACAACTGGCCAGGGGGGTGCGTTTGCAGAGTGCTGCAAGGAGGGGGCGTAGCCTCCAGCGCGGTGCCGGTCTTTTATTTATTTTATTTTTTTAAGAAGGAGGGTTGTGTGGCCCCCGTTCTTTTTCTAATTTATTGGCCCTGGGGACCACATCACCCAGGGCCTGCCCCCTAATTTATTTATTTATTTATTTTAAAATTGGAAGGGGGCTGCGTGGCCTCCCTCCCAAGTCCTTAATCGGCCCCGGGGACCCCAACCCACAGGGCATGGCTTTTTTTTTAAAATTCTTTAGGAGGGGGGCTGAGTTGCCCCCCTCCTCAGGCCACTTATGGTCCCGGGGACCCCATCCCCCGGGGCCGGCCTTTGTTTTTTGTTATTTTTAAAAAATATATATTTATAGAAACAGCTAGGACATGCTGGACAAACCGTATGTACCTATCACCATGACGATTTGCGTGATATTCATTAAAAGACGACTATGCATAAAATGAATCAATGTGGAATGCATTTACACCGCTAGTGAAGCTCTGACGTGTCTGACGCCCTACCGTGCCTAATCCCGGCACCCCCACCGGTGGGTACTCTCCAAGTAGACACCCTTGTTGTTTATTTATACAAACATGAGTAGGTATTGACAGGCACATTTAATGCACACGCACACCAAGCCATTCAAAGGGGATTCGACAAAAATTCAACCAAAACTATGCAAGAAAACCCCCTCACGGTTAATAAAACACACATCCACCGCCGGATGTATAATACTTTTTAATTTACTCTCTGGAAAGGAGACAAACCTCACTTGAGAGTCACAGCGCGCTCCTGGCTGAGCCCAATGCTGTGTTACACCCACCAGTGCCCGTGAGTGCCACACACCTCTGTGTTGTATTCCACCAGCTAGTGCGTATGCTATGACACTCTCTAGCCCATGTGCACTGTAACACCACCCCGTGAATATGTCATGCCACACTTGCCTTTGCACGGGTTATATTGCCCCATCTAACGTGCCTTCCTCGATGCCTATGTTATAACTCACAGCGCTATGCCATACATATTACAATCTGGGATCCATATCTTTGTCACAGTGCATATGGAACGTTATACTCCCCAGCACATATTTTATATTACAACTTTCGAGACTAGTTAGGTTACACAACACTGCCCTGTGCATAATACACTCCAAGGCGCATATCGCATAGCAAGCGCTAGTGCCTGTGCTATCTCGCACTCTCCAATGAATCTGTCATTGCGCACAATGTATTGCACATTATATTTCACGCCCGGTTCATCTTATATCACACTTTTTGGTGCATACTTTATACCATACACTATATCTAGTTTTCATTTTCAATTGTACTCTCAGGACTATGTTCTATATAACACTACGTTCACCTACCCTTTTCACAGGCATTACATTTTGCGATGGGGGTGGAGGGTCAGGGGGTGTTTCTGCCAAGTCACAGTCACAAGCGTCGTCTTCTTCCTGAATAAAAGTGATATTATGCTGCATACTTGTTCATGTTTAAGTAGTTCGCACAGACACACATTTTAAAAACAATAAAGTTCCTAATACCCACCCTCTCTGAACAGTTAGCTTGCTACCCCATCCACCCCCTCCCTATCCTCTGCTGTCTGAATCCATGGACTAGCCTCCTCCCTCCTGCCATGCATGGTCTGATGTACTGCCACTGCCCTCCATTTAGCATGATGTACCAGTCCACTCCTCCTGCCCTCCATTGCCCAATTCTATGCCCCATCATTGACCTCCTGCTTAGCTTCTGTGCTTAGCTTGCTGCCCCTATTCTCCTTCCCCCTGCCCTCCGATGTCTTTGTGCATGCCCCTGCTCCATCCTTTTTGCCCACCATGTTCCATGGACCTGCCACTCCTATCTACTCTGAGTGTTCTGTTGAGCTGCCACTCTCCTCCCACCTGCCTAGCATTGACAGATTACTGTGACCTGTCCCTGTCACCTCCACCGTGCCTGTCCACATGCCATGCCCCTATCCCCTTCCTCCTGTCCTCCATGGTCCATTTTACTGCCACACCCTTCTGCCCTCCCTGGTCTGTTGTGCTGCAACTGCCCCCCCTGCCTGCCCCGCGCGGTCTGTTGTGAGGCCCCTTCCCTTGAACTCTCTTGTCTGTGGCCAGGTCCTGACACTCCCTTCTATCCTCCATGGGCCTTTGTGCATGCCCCTGCACCCTCCTTCTTGCCCATCATAGCCATTGACACTCCTGAGGCGGAAGCCGGGAGAGGGACATTTGATTTTAAAAAAACTTTGTAAATTGTATACTTTGTTTTACCTGTATAACTGCAGCTTCTGGGCACTCAAATCCCACTGGGCTTATCCCGCACAGCGGATGCTAGCGCTGCCGCGGCCTGGGATCTTACTTCTGCCGACATTCCTCGCCATACTTCCAACAGCCCACAGACCACGCCCCCTGACACGAGGCCACGCCCCCTTTTCCTTTTAAACCCGCGCTGAGCACTAGCTCGGGCAGAGACCACTGACACTCCTGAGGCGGAAGCCGGGAGAGGGACATTTGATTTGATTTTAAAAAAACTTTGTAAATTGTATACTTTGTTTTACCTGTATAACTGCAGCTTCTGGGCACTCAAATCCCACTGGGCTTATTCCGCACAGCGGATGCTAGCGCTGCCGCGGCCTGGGATCTTACTTCTGGCGCCATTCCTCGCCATTCTTCCAACAGCCCACAGGCCACGCCCCCTGACACATGGCCACGCCCCCTTTTCCTTTTAAACCCGCGCTGAGCACTAGCTCGGACAGAGACCACTGACACTCCTGAGGCGGAAGCCGGGAGAGAGACATTTGATTTTAAAAAAACTTTGTAAATTGTATACTTTGTTTTACCTGTATAACTGCAGCTTCTGGGCACTCAAATCCCACTGGGCTTATCCCGCACAGCGGTTGCTAGCGCTGCCGCGGCCTGGGATCTTACTTCTGCCGCCATTCCTCGCCATTCTTCCAACAGCCCACAGGCCACGCCCCCTGACACGAGGCCACGCCCCCTTTGTTCCGCATCCTATAACTATGTGCCTATCTCAGACGCGCAGCAGACGAGCGCAGCGGGCGCGCCGGAGGCGCGCCGGAGGCGCGCCTAAGGCAAGCCCGTCTGTGCCCGTCCATGCCCTGACGGGCCCTGGGGCACGCCATGCTACAGGACGGATCATCTACTCCCGTGAAGAGCTGCTGGCCACTAACAACGGCCAGGGCCACTTGGGTGAGTCATCATGTCATCGAGCCCAGAGTCTGGGGCTTCTAGTCAACCGCCCTACCATTCTTGAGAATGCCACTTCGCCTCCTGTTACTAATACAACGCCCGCTTCATGTCTTCATTCTATGTCCATAGCTGATCTAAACACCCGCTCCATGGTGAAACACAACCTGGACCTTTTTCTTCTATTAGGCGAGGATAACCTCGACATTCTCTTACTTACTGAGACTTGGCTCACCCAAGACTCTGCTCCAGACATCATAGCAGCATTGCCGCCTAACTACCGCATCATTCACGCTGATCGTGGATCCGGCAAACCTGGCGGGGGAGTAGCAGCAATCTTCCGCCACGACCTGAGCATCACCGCCTTGACCTGCCTGAATCTCTCAGACACTGAAAACTTGGTCCTAAAAATTGACACTTCCTATACTACTATGGCATGCGTCCTTCTCTACAGACCCCCTAACAACATGCCGTCCTTCCCTCTAGCGCTCAGCGAACAAATTGCCAACCTAGCCATTGACCATGCCAGGATTCTATTGGTGGGGGACCTTAATAATTGGTTCAACGATCCTCTGGAAGGTCCTCAGTCGCGTGAACTCACTGAGCTCCTCACTAATCTAAACTTCGAACAAAATGTACAATCTCCAACACACTGTAAAGGCCACATTCTGGACCAGATCTGGACCAACTCTCTTTTAGTTACGACCCCGGCCACCTTTCCATGCCTATGGTCGGATCATTTTCTTATCAAATTTAACCTTATCCATCCTCCTAGAAAGCCCACTGCTACAGCTATGGGCGGAAGAGCTAGGAACTGGAATTCCCTAGACAGGTCGGAATTCCTACAAACTCTTGCTACTTCTATTCCCTCCTACAACTCTGATATCAATATAGCAGAAAACAATCTTTCTCTCTGGCTGCAATCAGCCAGCGACGCTCATGCGCCATACAAGACGATCAAACTAGCCCGACGCACCGATGCCCAAAAATGGTTCTCTCCTGAACTAAAAGCAAAAAAACTGTCCCTTCGACAACTTGAGCGACGTTGGCGTCGCAACTATGCCCCTGACGCTAAAACTCGATATATCTCTGCCAGAAAGGACTACATGAAATCTATTTTAGTAACCAAAACCGCTTATTTTTCCTCCCGTATAACCAACTCCAATAATAAGTCCAAGGACATCTTTTCTATTCTTAATGAACTAACCAACCTTGACAACGTCCGGCCTAGTTTGCCCCCGACCCAGGTTCTCTGTATTTTACTGAACGTTTTTTTTACAGAGAAAATTATGGCCATCAAAGCCAGTATTCCTCAAACCTCAAGTCCTCTCCTTTTTGTTTCAAGCTCTAACACTACCGACTCACTTAGCAGTTTCCCCCCCATCACCCCAGAACTATTTCAGGAATTACTGGTAAGAGTAAAATCTGGTGCTCCATCTGACAGATGCCCTCCTTATATCCTGAAAGACTGCTTATCAGCTATTCCGGCCCCCGCCTGTACCCTTTTAAACAACTCTTGGACCACTGGATTAGTCCCCCTCGCATTCAAAGAAGCGATTGTAATACCTCTTCTAAAGAAACCAGGTGCAGATCCAACCTGCAATGCAAATCATCGTCCAATTTCCCTTCTTCCCTTTCTTGCCAAGGTGTTGGAGGCTCATGTCGCCAATTGTTTGTCCAACTTCATAGAGACTTCTAACTGCCTTGATCCACATCAGGCGGGCTTCCGCCCAGCCCATTCAACTGAGGCGGTGGTAGTGGCAGTAATGGACATCCTTAGGGACTGCGCCGACAATCACATTCCACAGGCTCTAGTGCTCCTGGATTTGTCAGCCACATTCGACACGGTCGATCATGCCATCTTGATCGACCGTGTCTCTCAAGCTGGCATCCGGGGCACGGCAGCCGGTTGGCTGAGGTCCGTTTTAGTAAATCGTTCCCAGGCAGTTCACCTGGGTGATTTAGCGGGCACTAAGCAAGCCATCACATGTGGTGTACCCCAGGTTTCGTCCCTGTCACCCCACCTGTTTAATCTCTATATCTCCCCTTTAATCCAAGCCCTTAGAGATAAACAGGTAATGGTGCTGAACTACGCGGACGACCTACAGCTCCTATTCACAATTGACAACTCAGACTCGTCCATCTCTTTCTTTCAATCAACTATGAGGTTCATCCAAGCTTGGATGAACCAAAATCATCTGAAATTGAACCCAGGAAAAACCGAGCTGGTCCTGACTGGGGACAGCGTTAAATACTGGGGCCCACAGTATTGGCCACTAGAAATGGGTCAAGCTCCCATCCCTTCGTCTTCAGCAAAGACACTTGGTATCACCCTAAACTCCGACCTCTCTTTAAAAACGCAAGTAGGCCAGGTGATATCCAAGTGTCTCTTTCAAATGAGAAAAATCCGGAAGGTTCGTCGCCTCCTGACCCACGAAGCCCTGATACAGGTGGTGATTGCAACCGTGATTTCTCACCTAGACTATGCTAATTCGATATATCTGGGCCTTCCCCAGTTCCTTCTGAAACGACTTCAGATGGTGCAGAATCAGGCAGCAAGACTGATTCTAAACCAGCCTAGATGGCACTCTGCCACCCCTCTTCTGAAAAATCTTCACTGGCTCCCGATCGCCCAAAGCTGTACCTTCAAAGTCAGTTGTCTGATCTTTAAAGCACTCCACTGTAAAAGCCCTACCTTCATCACAAAACTCATTATAAAGTATGCCCCGTCCCGTAGCCTTCGCCCAGCCCAACAATGCCTTCTACAAACTCCATCTTTTAAACGTAAACGTTCGGGTGGCTGCAGATTTGGTGCTTTGGCACCTCGTCTGTGGAATGCCCTCCCCCTCGAGATCCGGCTATGCCCCAACCTCATATCATTCAGGAAATCCCTAAAGACCTGGCTTTATCAACAAGTCTACTACTAATCTCACTGGCTCCTACTCTGTCTGTTCTCTGTCTTTACAGAGCCAGGAAACCAATCGGTGTCAGTGCGCTATACAAATCATTGTTAGCATAACATAACATAACATTGTGCTGCCACTAACCCTCCTGCTTGCCATGCATGGTCTTCTGTGCTGCCACAGCCCCTCCCACCTTCCCTGTGTGGTCAGCTAGCTGCCCCTGACCCCCTCCCACCTTCCCTCCATGGTCTGCCATCATAGTCTCACTGTTGCTCTCCATGGTGTGTCTTGTTTCTAGTGCCCATCCTGCCTGACCTCCATGGTCATCTTGCTGCTCCTGCTCTGCCCCCTTGCCCCCAGCCCTCTGTTTCCATGTGCAGACCCCTATTCCCTCCCTCCTGGCTTGTCTGTTCCATTGTAATGCCCCTGATCTATCCCTCCTGCCCTTTATGGTCTGTTATGCTGCAGCTTTCTCTCCTGGCTGTCCATTATGGTCAGCTAGCTACCATTGCCTCTTTCCCCTGTGTTCTCTATTGTCCATGTGCATGGTTCTGTCCCCTCCTTATTGCTTTCAATAGATTGTTGTGCTGCACTCCACTCCCGCATGCCCTGTGTGGTGTATTGTGCTGCTGCAAACCCTAATGCCTTCCCTGTAGGGTCAGTTTGGTGCACCTCTCCATGTCCCTCCTGTCCTCTGTTATCCGAGTCCATGTCCCTACTCCAATTCCTTCTGCCTTCCATGATCCAATGTTCCATACTTGCGAACATTTTGAACTTGGTAAGAGGGAGATTTTGAAAAAAAAAACTGGGGTATTGATTTTCCCCTTTGAGTTACATTGAAAAAGAGGAGATTGTAGACAGGAGACATATCAAATAAGGCCCTTTTTAGCTTAAAAACATTGGATGTTTCCTGGCTGAATCGGGTCTGTTGGCATGTATGGTTATACTACCACTGCCTTTTCCTTCTGCCCACAATGGTCTATTATATTGCCACAGCCTCTCTTGCCAGTCCTGTATTGTTGGTTTGTTGCCCCTGCCCCCTTTCCACTGCCCTCCATAGTCTGTTGTGCTGCCACTGCCCTTCCTGCCTGCTCAGTGTGGTCAAATTTTTGCCTCTGCACCCTCCTACCTGCCTTCAATTTTCAGAGTCCGTGCCCCTGGCCTCTGCCTCTCAACAGTATCCTAATGATCAACTAGATTGCTAACATTCTATATGTATTACAAAAGTGTGGAACGCCTGACATCATCTTGATGTAATCAAAACTGTAATACCTAGAGCATTTCCTTTAGAAATTACATATATGAGAGATTCTTATTTGCATCAAAATTATGGTTAGTGCTCTAAAAAACTAAAATGAGGACATATTTTCTGAGTATTAAAATAGCGACAAAGCACTTTTAAATTATTTGTTATCTTTATGTTTTAATATCCAGTTGACCACTTGATTAAATGTTGCACTTAGGGGAGAGGATGTAGTGTTACTTCCAGAGCTGCAGACTTTGCAACTGGGGAACCAGGTTGGAGTTTCTGCTTCAGCTCGACATTCTGTGATTCTGGTCAAATCACTTAATCTCCATATGTCTACAACCAAAATGAATTTGTTCTTGTGTGATGTAACCAATGCTCATGTAAAGCACTCCAATACCTGACAAGTCTGCACTATATAAAACTGCAAAAACACAAAAAATAAGTGTTTTGCACACTTATGTCATTGGGCTATACTTGGGCTACATCTGGGTGATATTTGGGCTACATTTGGGCTCTTTTGTCGCTGGTGGCCATCTTGGGAGATTTATTTGTTATGAAGTTTCCTAATTTCCTCATTTACTGCAGTCTCCTCATTGTGTTCCTTTTTTTAATTAAATGTTTTAAGTGTTACCAGTTTATTCCAATCAAGATGGCTTCAGGTGTGCCATACTTTTGTCATAAGTAAGACAGTAAGCACTCTAGTTGTTCTTAAGAACACTCTGGGACATTCTGTCATTGGACTACATCTGGGTGAAATTTGGGCTACATTTGGGCTCTTTTGTCTCTGGTAGCCATCTTGGGAGACTTATTAGTTATGAAGTTTCCTAATTTCCTCATTTACTGCAGTCTCCTCAGTATGAAATACTTTCAGTTTTTTACTTTGGTTCCATCAAGAAGGCATTCAGATGTGTCACACATTTGCCATAAATTCTGAATGGTAGTACTCTTGTTCCTCATTAGATCACTGCAGTAAAGCTACTGCTCACCGGGGAAGTCTGCTGCTGGTATTCGAAGTGCATGTTGCAGTCTGCATGTCAGATTTTTTTAATGAAATAGAACAGGATTCGAGAAGTCAAAATGTGCCCTAATTTTTCTTTCTGCAGCACTAATCATAATTTCTATGCCAAAATGAACCCCCTCATTTTTTTCCTTTTTAAATTAAATGTTTTAAGTGTTACCACTTTATTCAAATCAAGATGGCTTCATGTGTGCCATACTTTTGTCATAAGTAAGGCTGTTTGCGCTCTAGTTGTTCTTTAAAACATTCTGGGACATTCTGTCATTGGGTTATACTTGAGCTACATCTGGGTGATATTGGTGCTACATTTGGGCTCTTTTGTCTCTGGTGGCCATCTTGGGAGACTTATTTGTTATGACGTTTCCTAATTTCCTCATTTACTACAGTCTCCTCAGTAGGAATACTTTCAGTTTTTTACTTTGAACCCATCAAGAAGGCATTCAGATGTGTCACACATTTGCCATAAATTCAGAATGTTAGCAATCTAGTTGCTCATTATATCACTGTAGTAAAGTTTCTGCTCACAAGGGAAGCCTGCTGCTGGTATTGAAAGTGCATGTTTCAGTCTGCATGTCAGGATAGGAGCGGACCGGAGCTGGCCAAAAGTTTCGAAAATTTCGCGAAGATTCGTCAACAGGCGCCAAAGTTATTCCAAATAGAATGTTGCAGATTTCCTATAGAAAATAGGTCCTAACTATAACTACCTACTGGCGACTGCCAGTAGGTAATATATACATATTTATATTCACTGAAAAAACCATAGGTTTCATACACGTTATAGTTAGGAATTAGCATTTAAAAAACCTTGCAAATTCACTTAAAAAAACCAAAGGTTTCACACATGTTATAGTTAGCTGGACATTTCACTTGTGAAAAACCATTGAAATTCCCCCGTTATAGTTAGTGCAGGCAACTATAACTCACGCGACCGCAATCCTCTGCTGATGACGTCAGATATTACATCACTGTATTTAGACACTTATTTACCCATGTCTTCTTCCATTAATTTTTAGCTATACATATATTACAAATATTTTTTTTTCAGAAAGACACATATGTCATCAGTGATGTAATATCTGACGTCATCAGCAGAGGATTGCGGTCGCGTGAGTTATAGTTGCCTGCACTAACTATAATGGTTTTTTAAGTGAATTTGCAAGGTTTTTTAAATGCTAATTCCTAACTATAACGTGCGTGAAACCTATGGTTTTTTCAGTGAATTTGTACGGTTTTTTAAATGCTAAGTTATGTAGTTTTTTTTTTTTTTTAAGGTTTTTCACCGTGCGCGCACGGTGCGCGCACCGTGGGCGCACCGTGGGCGCACGGCGCGCTTCGCGCACCGCGCGCCCGCGTTACGCAGTTCGCGGAATTTTTCCGTTTCTACCGTACGCGCACGCTACGCGTACTCCGTGATTTTTCACAAAAAAATTAAAGGAAATCTTGGCCCTTGGGGGTCCTTCTGGGACCCCCTGACAAAGGCTAGGGGGTCAGGAACTGTCCACCCTGCCCCCTTTTCACGTTCTCCACCTTTGTTTTTCACCCCCTCAGACTGCGAGAGACAAAATGGCAGCCGACACTTCCTGGTTTCGACCGATTCGAATGTTTACTAAAATCTAACAACCAATCAGAATCGCGCTCGCGCACGGCAGCGTGCGCGTACGGTAAGTTTTACCGTACGCGCACGGTGCGCGCTTATAGATATATATATGCTTTTAAATGCTATTTTCTCAGGAAATACTGAACAGATTTACACCAGACCTGCGAAAGGCACATCCCTGACCTGAGGACTACCTCTCTGCCAAATTTCAAGTAATTCTGTTCAGCCGTTCGGGCTGTAGCTTGGACTAAAGGTCCTATGGAAAAATGCATGGGGAAAACGTGTTTTGGGACCCCCCCTTTTTCTCAGCCCCCGCTTGACGAATCCCCCCGAGACTTTCAGGGAAGGAGCGGAGCGGAGCGCCCCATTAGTTTTGAAAATTTCGCAAGGATTCGTCAACCGGCGCCAAAGTTATTCAAAATAGAATTTTGAGATTTCCTATGGAAACTAGGTTGTAACTATAACTATCTACTGGCGACCGCCAGTAGGTAATACATATATATATATATATATATATATATATATATATATATATATATATATATATATATATATATATATATCACAGATAAAAGCTACAGACACTTTAATAGCACCAATGAGTTTTAATGTTAAAAAGTCTTTCTACATCTACTCACACTCTTTAAAAACCTTGTCATAGAGAAGCTCTTATATTTGTTAGATAGATACTGTAAAAATAGGAAAACAGGTCAACATCGTCTAAACCCATAAAGTCTTAGTATCAGCAGGATCCAAATCTTTCTCTGTTTACTATAGAACTTACAAAATAAAACAGTGTGTATTGTTGACTGTAGTGACATATCATCATAGGGACATTTACAGAGACATGGCAACCAATTGATCATCTCTGGAAAACTGATCAAATGAAGGAATATGCCCAATCTAAAATGTGTTAAAACAAATCTGTTTTAAGTCTTCTCAATGTTTTTTTAATATGGTTGCATATGATAAGTGACCTGTATCATTTGATTGTTACAGACACTAGGCTTTGTTAGTTCTGTAGACAATCTTAATTCCTCCCTTAACGATAAACAATCAAGTTAAAAATTCTTTCCACCAATGTGCTCTAGGGAATTCTGGCTGGCCCACGTCACTCATAAACTTTTTAATATAATTCAGCTATGGTATTTGAAGAGCAAAGTGAGTTTTAAGACAGTCCCTACTAATCTCACTATTGAGGGTAGTTTTGCCAGTGGATCAGATCTTGTGCCACAAACGATCCGTTAAAAAGGATAGTCCCAGCTCAGCTGGGCATATGTAGGAGGAACAGCTAATTGGTATTGCTCGAAGATGTCTCAAAAAGGCATTCTCCACCAATTGCTGATGTTGGGAATCAGTATGCCCCCATACTCCTGCCCCGTATACAGCTGTTAATAGACATTTTGGTTTATAAATGGTTAGTAGTTCTTTGGGTGGTTTTCTGCCTAGTTTCCTCGAAGAATTGCACAGTGATGTCAGTTTGGTGCACCTCTCCATGTCCCTCCTGTCCTCTGTTATCCGAGTCCATGTCCCTACTCCAATTCCTTCTGCCTTCCATGATCCAATGTTCCATACTTGCGAACATTTTGAACTTGGTAAGAGGGAGATTTTGAAAAAAAAAACTGGGGTATTGATTTTCCCCTTTGAGTTACATTGAAAAAGAGGAGATTGTAGACAGGAGACATATCAAATAAGGCCCATTTTAGCTTAAAAACATTGGATGTTTCCTGGCTGAATCGGGTCTGTTGGCATGTATGGTTATACTACCACTGCCTTTTCCTTCTGCCCACAATGGTCTATTATATTGCCACAGCCTCTCTTGCCAGTCCTGTATTGTTGGTTTGTTGCCCCTGCCCCCTTTCCACTGCCCTCCATAGTCTGTTGTGCTGCCACTGCCCTTCCTGCCTGCTCAGTGTGGTCAAATTTTTGCCTCTGCACCCTCCTACCTGCCTTCAATTTTCAGAGTCCGTGCCCCTGGCCTCTGCCTCTCAACAGTATCCTAATGATCAACTAGATTGCTAACATTCTATATGTATTACAAAAGTGTGGAACGCCTGACATCATCTTGATGTAATCAAAACTGTAATACCTAGAGCATTTCCTTTAGAAATTACATATATGAGAGATTCTTATTTGCATCAAAATTATGGTTAGTGCTCTAAAAAACTAAAATGAGGACATATTTTCTGAGTATTAAAATAGCGACAAAGCACTTTTAAATTATTTATTATCTTTATGTTTTAATATCCAGTTGACCACTTGATTAAATGTTGCACTTAGGGGAGAGGATGTAGTGTTACTTCCAGAGCTGCAGACTTTGCAACTGGGGAACCAGGTTGGAGTTTCTGCTTCAGCTCGACATTCTGTGATTCTGGTCAAATCACTTAATCTCCATATGACTACAACCAAAATGAATTTGTTCTTGTGTGATGTAACCAATGCTCATGTAAAGCACTCCAATACCTGACAAGTCTGCACTATATAAAACTGCAAAAACACAAAAAATAAGTGTTTTGCACACTTATGTCATTGGGCTATACTTGGGCTACATCTGGGTGATATTTGGGCTACATTTGGGCTCTTTTGTCGCTGGTGGCCATCTTGGGAGATTTATTTGTTATGAAGTTTCCTAATTTCCTCATTTACTGCAGTCTCCTCATTGTGTTCCTTTTTTTAATTAAATGTTTTAAGTGTTACCAGTTTATTCCAATCAAGATGGCTTCAGGTGTGCCATACTTTTGTCATAAGTAAGACAGTAAGCACTCTAGTTGTTCTTAAGAACACTCTGGGACATTCTGTCATTGGACTACATCTGGGTGAAATTTGGGCTACATTTGGGCTCTTTTGTCTCTGGTAGCCATCTTGGGAGACTTATTAGTTATGAAGTTTCCTAATTTCCTCATTTACTGCAGTCTCCTCAGTATGAAATACTTTCAGTTTTTTACTTTGGTTCCATCAAGAAGGCATTCAGATGTGTCACACATTTGCCATAAATTCTGAATGGTAGTACTCTTGTTCCTCATTAGATCACTGCAGTAAAGCTACTGCTCACCGGGGAAGTCTGCTGCTGGTATTCGAAGTGCATGTTTCAGTCTGCATGTCAGATTTTTTTAATGAAATAGAACAGGATTCGAGAAGTCAAAATGTGCCCTAATTTTTCTTTCTGCAGCACTAATCATAATTTCTATGCCAAAATGAACCCCCTCATTTTTTTCCTTTTTAAATTAAATGTTTTAAGTGTTACCACTTTATTCAAATCAAGATGGCTTCATGTGTGCCATACTTTTGTCATAAGTAAGGCTGTTAGTGCTCTAGTTGTTCTTTAAAACATTCTGGGACATTCTGTCATTGGGTTATACTTGAGCTACATCTGGGTGATATTGGTGCTACATTTGGGATCTTTTGTCTCTGGTGGTCATCTTGGGAGACTTATTTGTTATGACGTTTCCTAATTTCCTCATTTACTACAGTCTCCTCAGTAGGAATACTTTCAGTTTTTTACTTTGAACCCATCAAGAAGGCATTCAGATGTGTCAAACATTTGCCATAAATTCAGAATGTTAGCAATCTAGTTGCTCATTATATCACTGTAGTAAAGTTACTGCTCACAAGGGAAGCCTGCTGCTGGTATTGAAAGTGCATGTTTCAGTCTGCATGTCAGAATTTTTTAATGAAATAGAAGAGGATTTGAGAAGTCACTCAAAATGTGCCCTAAGTTTTCTTTCTGCAGCACTAATCATACTTTCTATGGCAAAATGAACCCCCTCATTTTGTTCCTTTTTAAATTAAATGTTTTAAGAGTTACCACTTTATTCCAATCAAGGTGGCTTCAGGTGTGCCATACGTTTATCAAAAGTAGAACTGTTAGCGCTCTATTTGTTCGTTGGAACACTCTGGGAAGCTGCAGTAGAACACAAAGAAATCAACTGACAGTCTCTGCCCTTGTTGGATGTACATGTTTTACTGAGAATGTCAGACCTCACATGACTGAGAAAAATAATGTGAATTTACAGAAAAGTTGCTCTCAGTTTAGCTTATAGATCACCTTCCATACCTCTGTGGGAAAAGCATGAGAAAATATTTTTCTCTCAATCATGATTTATGATATCCCAGCAGAAGGCTTTTTCACATGGTTAAATCACCTTAGAACATACCACAATTCCTAAAATGAGTATGGTACCATCAACAAATGATTTATAATGTAACTAAAGTCTTAAAATCTTCTATTAAATGCAATGCTTTTTAATGAGGTGCTATCATGTATATTGGTCCCAAGATGGCTGCCAACACTTCTTGGATGAAGTGCTGACAGCCAATCAGATCTCACGATGAGATGTGTGGTTAGTCTCTGCCCAGATATATATGTGATTTTACTTTTGATGTTCTCAGGAATTACTGAATGAATTAACACCATTTAAGCATAAGGCACGACTCTGAACCAAGGTCTACATTTCTGCCAAATTTGGTGTAATTCCGTTCAGCAGTTCAGGCTGTAGCTGTGTCTAAAGGTCCTATGGGAAATTGCATAGGGAAAACACGTTTTGGGACCCCCCTTTTTTCTCAGCCCCCGCTACACGAATCATCCCAAGACTTTCAGGATAGGAGCGGACCGGAGCTGGCCAAAAGTTTCGAAAATTTCGCGAAGATTCGTCAACAGGCGCCAAAGTTATTCCAAATAGAATGTTGCAGATTTCCTATAGAAAATAGGTCCTAACTATAACTACCTACTGGCGACTGCCAGTAGGTAATATATACATATTTATATTCACTGAAAAAACCATAGGTTTCATACACGTTATAGTTAGGAATTAGCATTTAAAAAACCTTGCAAATTCACTTAAAAAAACCATAGGTTTCACACATGTTATAGTTAGCTGGACATTTCACTTGTGAAAAACCATTGAAATTCCCCCGTTATAGTTAGTGCAGGCAACTATAACTCACGCGACCGCAATCCTCTGCTGATGACGTCAGATATTACATCACTGTATTTAGACACTTATTTACCCATGTCTTCTTCCATTAATTTTTAGCTATACATATATTACAAATATTTTTTTTTCAGAAAGACACATATGTCATCAGTGATGTAATATCTGACGTCATCAGCAGAGGATTGCGGTCGCGTGAGTTATAGTTGCCTGCACTAACTATAATGGTTTTTTAAGTGAATTTGCAAGGTTTTTTAAATGCTAATTCCTAACTATAACGTGCGTGAAACCTATGGTTTTTTCAGTGAATTTGTACGGTTTTTTAAATGCTAAGTTATGTAGTTTTTGTTTTTTTTTAAGGTTTTTCACCGTGCGCGCACCGTGCGCGCACGGTGCGCGCACCGCGCGCCCGCGTTACGCAGTTCGCGGAATTTTTCCGTTTCTACCGTACGCGCACGCTACGCGTACTCCGTGATTTTTCACAAAAAAATTAAAGGAAATCTTGGCCCTTGGGGGTCCTTCTGGGACCCCCTGACAAAGGCTAGGGGGTCAGGAACTGTCCACCCTGCCCCCTTTTCACGTTCTCCACCTTTGTTTTTCACCCCCTCAGACTGCGAGAGACAAAATGGCAGCCGACACTTCCTGGTTTCGACCGATTCGAATGTTTACTAAGATCTAACAACCAATCAGAATCGCGCTCGCGCACTGCAGCGTGCGCGTACGGTAAGTTTTACCGTACGCGCACGGTGCGCGCTTATAGATATATATATGCTTTTAAAAGCTATTTTCTCAGGAAATACCGAACAGATTTACACCAGACCTGCGAAAGGCACATCCCTGACCTGAGGACTACCTCTCTGCCAAATTTCAAGTAATTCTGTTCAGCCGTTCGGGCTGTAGCTTGGACTAAAGGTCCTATGGAAAAATGCATGGGGAAAACGTGTTTTGGGACCCCCCTTTTTCTCAGCCCCCGCTTGACGAATCCCCCCGAGACTTTCAGGGAAGGAGCGGAGCGGAGCGCCCCATTAGTTTTGAAAATTTCGCAAGGATTCGTCAACCGGCGCCAAAGTTATTCAAAATAGAATTTTGAGATTTCCTATGGAAACTAGGTTGTAACTATAACTATCTACTGGCGACCGCCAGTAGATAATATATATATATATATATATATATATATATATATATATATATATATATATATACACAGATAAAAGCTACAGACACTTTAATAGCACCAATGAGTTTTAATGTTAAAAAGTCTTTCTACATCTACTCACACTCTTTAAAAACCTTGTCATAGAGAAGCTCTTATATTTGTTAGATAGATACTGTAAAAATAGGAAAACAGGTCAACATCGTCTAAACCCATAAAGTCTTAGTATCAGCAGGATCCAAATCTTTCTCTGTTTACTATAGAACTTACAAAATAAAACAGTGTGTATTGTTGACTGTAGTGACATATCATCATAGGGACATTTACAGAGACATGGCAACCAATTGATCATCTCTGGAAAACTGATCAAATGAAGGAATATGCCCAATCTAAAATGTGTTAAAACAAATCTGTTTTAAGTCTTCTCAATGTTTTTTTAATATGGTTGCATATGATAAGTGACCTGTATCATTTGATTGTTACAGACACTAGGCTTTGTTAGTTCTGTAGACAATCTTAATTCCTCCCTTAACGATAAACAATCAAGTTAAAAATTCTTTCCACCAATGTGCTCTAGGGAATTCTGGCTGGCCCACGTCACTCATAAACTTTTTAATATAATTCAGCTATGGTATTTGAAGAGCGAAGTGAGTTTTAAGACAGTCCCTACTAATCTCACTATTGAGGGTAGTTTTCCCAGTGGATCAGATCTTGTGCCACAAACGATCAGTTAAAAAGGATAGTCCCAGCTCAGCTGGGCATATGTAGGAGGAACAGCTAATTGGTATTGCTCGAAGATGTCTCAAAAAGGCATTCTCCACCAATTGCTGATGTTGGGAATCAGTATGCCCCCATACTCCTGCCCCGTATACAGCTGTTAATAGACATTTTGGTTTATAAATGGTTAGTAGTTCTTTGGGTGGTTTTCTGCCTAGTTTCCTCGAAGAATTGCACAGTGATGTAGTACTTTTCATAAACAGGAGCTTCCTAGCACTGACAGCATGTCTCAATGAACCATCCTGATCAAACAAAAGGCCTAGGTAGAAGAATGTCTTTGAGAAACTGATCTTCACGTCTTCAATCAATGCATCCCGACATTTAAAATTCCTTTTCCCACATTTCATTATAAAGGACTTATCTTTGTTGGCTAACAGGACTACGTTTTGCATATAGTTAGTAAAGCTTGTTAGTAAGCGTTGGAGCCACACAGGAGTACCGGCCAAGAGCACAGCATCATCAGCATAGAGGAGGACGGGAATTGATCTACGTCTGATTTGTGAGAGATCACAACACTCCTCGACCAAAATACTTCCCAAGCGAATAATGTACAATGTGAATAGGAAGGGTACCAGTACACAGCCTTGCCTTACCCCTCTCTCTACGCTAAATGATGTAGTACACTTTCCCTTACCACCTTACCGCACCTCGCTCTGGTTTCAGAATATAATTGCCTTAGGAAGTGTAATAGGGATGGGTCAACCCCTAGATCAGCCATTATATCCCTTAGTTTATCATGTTTCACACAAAGTCCATTGTTAAATCGCCAAATGGCAGAAACAAACTACTCCGCTTGGCCAGAGTATATTTCTGAATACAAAGCTTCAAATTAAGTTCCTGCTCAACTGTCCATAATTCTGTACGAAAAATACTGAAAACTGACCTATTTTTGCACACTGGGTTGCTATGGATTTTGGGCCCTAGCTCAGCCGGCACCTTGGGAAACCCAGAAAACCTACACATTTTTAAAAACTAGACACCTGGGTCAATCCAGGGTAGGGTAACTTGCATGGCTCTCATCAGGTTCTTTTTACCCAGAATCCCTTGCAAACCTCAACCTTTGATTAAAAAACATTTTTCTCACATTTCTGTGATGGAAAGTTCTGGAATCTGTGGGGAGCCATAAACCTCCTTCTACCCAGCATTCTTCCAAGCCTCACCATTAAAATAGTACCTCGCTTGCATGGGTAAGCCTAGTGCCCGTGACAGGAAATGGCCCAAAAATTCAAAATGGATAAATCACATTTTTCCTCTCAAAACTGAACCTTTTTTTGCTAAATGGGTATCTGTGGATTCTGGGCCCTAGCTCAGCCAGCACCTAGGGAAACCTGGAAATTCTGCACATTTTTTAGAACTAGACACCTGGGGAAATCCAGGATGGGGTAACTTGCATGGCTCTCACCAGGTTCTTTTTACCTGGAACTCTTCGCAATCCTCAAACACTAACTGAAAAAACACATTTCCCTCACATTTCTATGATGGAAAGTTCTGGAATCTGTGGGGAACCACAAACTTCATTCCACCGAGCATTTTCCATAGTCACCCGATAAAATGGTATTTCACATGTGTGGGTAGGCCCACTGCCCACAACTGGAAACTGCCAAACAAACATGGATACATCACAATTTTCCAATCAAAACTAACGTTTTTTGGCAATGTGGGTAGTAGTGGATTTTGGGCCCTACCTCAGCTGGCATCTAAGGAAACCTAGCAAACTTTCACATTTTTGAAAACTAGACAACAAGGGAGTCCAAGGGTGCATGACTTGGGTGGCTCTCACTAGGTAATTTTGCTCAGAAGCCTTGGCAATCATCAAACTTTGGTAAGAGAAACACATTTTCCTGGACAATTCCGGAATCCGACAGAAACTGATCAAATTAAGGTCACTGGAAGTTCCTTAGTAATGGCTCCCATGACCTTAGTTTGATTTGTTTTTGTAGTGGGGTAGTGTTTTTATTGACAAAAAAGATACTGCACGGTGGTAGGAATGTTGTGGATTCCTGCAGATTCCAGAAGTTTCCATTACAGAAATGGACGGAAAATGTGTGATTTCAGGCAGAGTTTGAGGTTTGCAAAGCCTTGTGGTTAAGAAATCCTTGCTGGATCCACATAAGGCCTATCACTTTGCACTCTCCTGGTTGTCTAGTTTTAAGAAATGTTTCTGGGTCATAGGTTTGTATGGGTGGTTCCACAGCATAGCCCCAAATACATAAGCTACCCCTCTTGCCTCTCTCTCAATGTAGCATTTTGGGTTGTTGTTGTTTCTTGGCCCACCCACATAAGTATGGTACCGCTCTTATTGGGAGACATGTGGGAACTCAGGTAGTAGGAAACATGTGGTTTCTTACTAAAGTTTGACATTTGAAAGGGCTTTTGGGTAAAATTACCTGGTGAGATCCATGCAATTCATGTATTCCTGGAAACAAATGGTTATCTACATTTCAAAATGGTTCAGGTTTGCCTAGGTGCCAGCTGAGCTAGGGCCAAAAAGTCACAGCTACTCACACTTAAACAAAAGGTGCATTTTCACTACATAAATGTGATGTGTCTATGATGCATTTTTAGAATTTTCCAATCATGGATGCTAGGGCCACCCACAAAAATTGGGTTTAGTTTTATGTGGAGACACATTGGGACTGCTGGTTGGCTGGACATCAACAAATTACAGAAATTTCCAAGACATAATGTAAAACAATTAGCAATGTTAGCCATGTACACACGCTCAAATTTTGTATGCCATTATTTTATATCAAGCAAACATAAGCGAAGATCCTGTCTGTTAATATATGGTATTTCCTAGTGAATCATAAAGTTTTGAAAGAAACTTAGGGAGGGGTGTTAATGTTTCAACCTTTAGTTACTTTTCGTATTTTAACAGGACAAATGTCGCCTGACTAAAGTTCCTAGAAACCGTGGAATACTGGGCTCTTCAATAACGCATTCTCTGAGCAAAACGTGCAATAATAATCCAAAACAGAGGCTAAAATTCATACTAAACTGCTGGGTTAGTCAGACAGTCTCTGTGGGGTAAACAAATCATTTGAGCGAAGTACACGTTTGTATTGTGTGGAAAAAGGGGTCAAACATACACATAGAGTATTCCTAGACAAAACCAACAATGCAAAATAAGCCACTCGATTCCTTTGACGGTCCAGAAAGGTAAGTGGCTTTCTCAGGGAAACCATACCTTTTTTTTTTTTGCAGAGTTTTAAATAGCGTGAACTTGACCTGAAATGGGTATCAGAGCGCTTTACATAGTACCAGTTACGTTACATCAGGACACACATTCATATTTGTTAGGCACGGGGGGATTAGGTGATATGCCCAGAATCACAGGATGTTCAGCGTAATTGCCGAGACTCAAACCCAGCTCCCCAGATTCGAGGTCGACCGCCCTAGCTGTTAGGCAAACTCCTTTGCATTATTTCATGCCACCACCATGATCTGCAATAATTGTATGCTTTGTCTATGAAAACTCTTGTATGTTTTTGCCTGACCACATTTTCCAAAAAATAGAAAGATGTATGTTTCCTGAATATTTTTTTTATCCCACCAGAACTATCTGACTAACCGAGTGGTCCAATGTACACTGTTATGTTATGTTATGTTAGATGACTTTTATTTAGCGCAAATCACCTACAGGTCTCTAAGTGCTTCTAGAGAAGAGTGAGCGAGTCACTGGGGTAGAAATAAGATAGCAGCGGTATCCGGCAGATCATTTCAGATCTGCGGGAGAAGAACAGAGAACGCTCTACCCCCTTTGGATTTAGAGATGTACCTGGGGGGAGCTAACCTGCAAGCCTCAGAATATCGCAAAGTCCGGCCAGGAACATATTTCTCCAAGCGATCTTTTATATACTTGGGTGCCTGACCATAGATTGCCTTGTGGGCAATACATAGACCCTTGAACTGCGCTCTCTGTTTGATAGGGAGCTAATGTAGTTTATGTAACAGAGGGGTAGCGTATGTCTTTCTAGGAAGTCTAAAAATAAGCCTGGCCGCATCGTTCTGCTCCACCTGCAATCTCCCAAAAAGCTTCTGGGGGAGGCCAATGTAAAGGGCATTCCCGTATTCCAGCCTGGAGATGACAGTGGCGGAGACAATTGACTGTAGTGAAGATGTTGACAAGAGAGGGGCAAGTTTCCGTAGCTGCCTGAGTAAGCCAGTACAGGTTCCCACTACCGTGGTAACCTGGGAAGACATAGATAGTTCAGAGTCAATTTTCAGCCCCAGGCTTTTTACAACCGGGACTGGTACCGGGGCCACACCTGGTTCCAGAGGCCAGAAGAGATCACACCAGGGGCTATTCCTTGTTGGAATCATGAGCAGTTCGGTCTTATTCGGATTTATTTTCAATGAATTGGCCGTCATCCAGTTCACAGTGAACCTGAGCAACTTTTTAGCCGACTCCTGGGCCTGGCGGGAGTTGTTAAGCCGGATGAGAAGTTGAGTATCATCGGCGTAAATAAAAACCTGTCAGTCCATGTAAGTCAGAGTCTCCACAAGGGGTTGCAGATAGATATTAAAAAGAAGTGGAGATAATGCAGAGCCCTGGGGTACCCCACAGGCCAGGGAGTCCAGATCCGATATCTACTCACCCAGCTGGAATCTCTGAGTACGGTCAGACAGAAATTACTTTAGCCAATTGATATGCTTGCCCGCTAATACCCAGATTGGTGAGACAGTTCAGCAGTATGTTATGGCTGACCGTATCGAATGCCGCTGAAAGATCTAATAAAATCAGGGCACTCTGCTGTTTGTCATCGGTCATAACTCTGAGCTCGTCCAGAACAGCCAACATCACTAGCTCTGTGCTATGATGAGCTCTGAAGCCCGCCTGTCTTGCTTGGAGGAGCTGGTGGTCCTCCAAATACTTCGAAAGTATAATTAATAAATGCCATTCCAACATCTTGGCTAGAAAGGGGAGCTGAGAGATGGGTCTATAGTTCTTTAGAGTCAGGGTATCTGCACCAGGTTTTTTCAACAGGGGGGTGACCCTGGCTTCTTTAAAATTTGTCGGTAGATGGCCCATACCTAAAGAATTGTTAAGTTATTCCAGGATCTGCTTCTCTAGTCCTGTCAGGGCCATTTGAAAGATCCTTGGAGGTCAAGGATCTACCCGGGAGCCTGATGTGGTGTGATTTGCTAATGATGCTAAGGTAACTGAGTCAATCTTAGGGAAATTGGAAAGCTGACTGCTGAGGCATGGAGAGGGGATGGTCTGATGGAGGGAACTGTGATCAGTGGGTGTTCTAGCAATTTCCGAGATGATGTCCTTAACTTTCTGAAGGAAGAAATCCTGAAAGGCATCGCAGTCCAAAGATGCGATTGTGGATTTCTTCTCTGTTTTTTGACTCAATTCTTTAAGAATAGCGAAAGTCTCTTTCTGTTTGTTCTCTGCCAGAACAATCCTTCCCTCATAGTACGCCGCTTTCCTTGCTAAGATGGCTGATTTATAGACGGAAAGAAGGGCTTTATAGGCATTTAGCTCTGCTGGCTCATAGCTTTTTTGCCACCGCCTTTCAGCTTGGCGGAGAAGTAGTTTTTTCTCCCTCAGTGGTTCATTGAACCATGGGGCCCCTTTCCTTTATCTCTGACTTTTTCTTTTTGTTCTGGTGCCAGTATATCTATAGCTTGCTGTAGATGGGTCGGTAAGGCTTCACTTTCCTGGTCCAAGTTGATTTTTTTTGTCCTAGTGGGCGGGATGGAGTGTAGGGTAGCTGTTAAATGATCTACCTCAATATTTTTCCAAATTCTTACCTTTCTCCATAGGGGTGGGGGCTGTGATAATTGACAAACGCTCGGGACCCAGCATCTAAGCAGCGAGTGATCGGACCAGGCACAGGGGCTAATATCTGTTATCTCTGCCCAAGGCTGTGAGGTCCAGATAAGATCAAGAGTGTGGCCCTTTACATGGGTAGAACTGTTGACCAATTGATGAAGGTCCATTGAGAGCATGGCAGGCTCAAATAGACCCGCTGCTGACTCTCTCTGTGTCTTATCCCAATGGTATTTAAAATCCCCCACTACTAGAAGACGTTTATATCTGGAACATAAATCAGTAATAAGTTCCAAGAAAAGCTCGTTAAAGCTAGGGGTAGTCCCTGGAGGCCGATAAACTACCATAAGTACAATGCAGGATGATTTAAAGGAGATTTTTACCCCCAAGATATCTACATTATCACAATTTTCTGCTGGTATTTTAGTGACCATTAAGCTCTTTTTAAAAAGGAACGCCACCCTCCCCCTCTAGTGTCCCCTGGCCTGTTTTGCCAGAAGGCATCAAAATCTGTTAGGAGTGCTGCAATGATGTCTGGGGCTAACCTGTCCCCTAACCACGTTTCCGTAAGTGCTGGAATGTCTATGTCACCATCTTGTAACAAAGAGAAAACCTCAAGATGGTGCTTTTGTAAAGAGCGTGTATTTAAAACAGCTACCTTTAAACCCCATGCTGTAGGGGCATTGACATTTTCCTAAAACATCGAGCGTCTTTAAGTATTTTTGCACATATTGCTTACAGGATGCCTTCAGGAAGGTCTTAAGATTTCACAGTTTCTAGGGAACTTTAGTCAGACGACTTTTGTTCCTGATGAGACATAAAGACTTACTACAAGTCGAAAATTTGACATCATCTCCCTAAGTTGCTTTCAAAACATGTTAAAGTTTGCCAGGAGATACCATATATGAACAGACATGATCTCCGCTTAAATTTATTTGATATCAAAATCTTGCACAATCTTGGACTCATTTCAGTGCCTTGTTCTATGCCTTTTTATACATTATAGTTCACTCTCTGAGGACTGCATAGTCAGCGCTAATTTTGATACATACTGAAATGTATATTGTCCTTATAATAAAAACACGAAAATCATCATCATGCAAAATATTGTGTCCTGTATCGTTTTCAATATCATTTACTATAGCGCAAGTTACTAATTGAGTTTAAATGTGATGGTGTGAGTGAATGAGTCCCATTTGTGTGACTTTTTACACTTTGGTTTTCTTGGTAAACAGGGTGATCCTTACATCATATGCTTATGTTTCCCAAAAAGCACTTCAAAACCCAGTCAAGACTTTACATTTTTGCCACACAGGGTACTACGTGATAATGTGTCTTATGTTCCATCCACTATTATGTGCAGGGTGGGGACTATAATGCACAGGTCAATCAGCAAATAAAACACCTACCATATTCTGATGGGGGATATACGTGTTACGCAGACCATAAGCAAGTCCATGATTTCCTCAAGTAGAGGAACACAAATTCTATGAATGCTTGCCTAGTGAATTAGAGGCCACTGTAGATAGGTTTCCTGCACAGTCATTGACAGGTTTACCTTACAGCAGCTCCACCTCAGTCAATTTTCCAATACTTCATTTTTGTATAGTACAACATAAAGCAAGTAGGAGAATACAGGCTTGGCTGAGTAAACTTAGTTCTCGTGGGCAATCAGGGTGGTCCTTGCGCTGTATAAAATAAGTTCCCTAAAAAGCACTTCAAAAGATAGTCAAGACTTCGCATTTTTGCGACACAGGGTACTCTGTGACAATGTAGTTTATGTTCCGTCAACCATTATGTGCAGTTTGGGGACAATAATGCTCGTGTTTATTGACCAACAGGACACCTACCACTTTCTGATGGGGGATCTTTCCAATCCAACACAGTCTCTGTTTCTGAGCATTTCATCCTATATCAAAAAGCAAGTAATTAATAACAATATTTTTTATTAGTAGTATTATTCTTGGTGTTGGTGTTGTTGTTGTTTTGCTGTTGTCATTGTTATTAGAAGTACTAGTAGTAGTAGTAGTAGTAATAGTAGAAGTAGTACAGTAGTAGTAGTAGTAGCATTTTTGGTTTCAGGGTTCAAATGTAACATCATGGTAGATCAATTAACTGAAAGAAGACAAACATAGCAGATGGGCAGAGAGGTATATTAGCAGAAGAGAGATATATTAAGGACAGTTCTAAGTACCTAAGGATTGCCAATATTTGTGAGTTCCAATCGCAAGTTGTTTGAATGCCTCTGCACTATTGAAAGATTGCTTGAACATTGATGGCTTGAACATTGTATCCTGTTCCGGGAACTAAACATCACAAACAGATATTGAGATCGGAAAGAGCAAACTGGGATAATACTGCAGAGGAGGTCATTCAATTCAGAATGTCCCAGACTGTAAAATGACCAATGGGTTAGACATTGGTTATAACAGTTCACCTTGACCTCTATTGCTTTCCAATGCAATTCTTTCACAGCCCCAGAAATATGATATGATCTACAGAGACCATAGATTGTCCAGACTGAAAAGTTCTTGACTGGCTACTGAATGGCCATTGGAGAGACAAACAGACGCAGACACGTTGCTGAAGTAATCAATGCTTGGGAGAATTTAAATGCAACCACAAAAGATGAATGCTTCTTTCAGAGCATGGGAACAATCTTTCTGAAGAGCAATTGCAAGGAAAACTAGGGTTTGGTCATTGCATTTACCTTAGAGGCTTACTTATTCAGCCAAACCCCACGGACTTATTTTCTTGTTCTTGGGTTTGGAGCTGTCTCCATGGACTAATTGTATTCAAATTGCAATACTAATACTACAAGTGACATAATGAAGCAGACATGCCTTCTCACTAACCATTTCATTGTTGAATGGGGTAGAAGATACCCTGATCCTCCTCCTTAGCCTGCTGATTCGGTTTGCCATTCTGCTGCACTCTTCTCTTTTACTTTCAAGAAAATCTGAAGTGATGTCGAATTGTGTAATCCCTGGAAGAATATCCTTGCAGGTAGAAGGAAACAGCGGGGAGCATTCGATGTCTCACTTCCCATGGGTTTCATAACAGATCTGTAGAATGTCCTGTTTTTTTTAAGTTGATTAACTACATCCAGGAAAGAGGATCAACCTGGCATACTAATAATGTGAATCTCAGTTTTCCATGAAGACTACTAATGAAATATTCCAGTCTCAGCATCTTAGATCTCTGATCACAACAAACTTGGAAGCACCTCCAGGTACAAGGAATGAGCATCATGATACATGAGTCCTTGAAATATCATGTTTTTGTAACAGTATAGGAGCATTATCAATCAATCAATCAATCAATCAATCAATCAATCAATCTATCAATCTATCAATCAATCAATCAAGGTTTGTTAAGCGCAACTACTCACCTGAAAGGGTCTCAAGGAGCTGACGGGTGGGGGGGCACGCAGCTCCTGGACATTCACTGTGATTTTTTTATGAGCCAGGTATTGAGGTCCTTCAAGACCCACCAGAGTCCGCGCAGCTCCTGGATGTTGATGGCGATTCGTCGAAGAGCCAGGTCTTGAGGTCCTTCAAGAACTTGGAGAGTGTTGGTGTCTGGTGGAGGTGGAGAGGGAGGGTGTTACATGCCATGGCCACAGGGAAGGAGAAAAAGTAGCCTCCTGTTCTTGTAGGTGAGACCAGTGTTGTGAAGGGCTTTGTGGGAATGAGAGAGAAGCTTGAAGGGAATTTTAATCTCAACGGGCAGCAAGTGTAGTGACTGCAGGTGTTGGGTGATGTGACAGTGGCACGGTAGGTTGAGGACTAGTCTAGTGGAGGCATTCTGGACGTTCTGGAGTTTGTGGGTGAGGTTCTTGTTGATCCTGGCATAGAGTGCATTGCCATAGTCCAGTCAACTGATCCTGAGGGCGTGGATTACATTTTTCCTGTGTTTGAGGGGAATCCAGTTTAAGGTCTTTTAAAGGAGATGGAGGGTGTGCAAATAGGATGAGGTGACAGCGTTGATTTGGTGGTCCATTTTGAGTTCGGAGTCCAGGATGATTCCAAGGTTATGTGCATGGTCCGTGGGTGGGAGTGGGTCCCCGAGGGTGGGTGCTACCAGGTGTCGTTCCATGCATCGGAGTGTGGGCCTATGATAAGTACTTCAATTTTGTCCATGTTAAGTTGTAGGTAGCTGTTCTGCATGCATCTGGTGACTGCTTCCATTCCTTGTTGAAATTGTGTTTGGGTATGTTGGGTTCGTTGGATAGGGAGAGGATGAGTTGAGTATCATCTGCGTTTGATATGATGTTGAGTCCGTGTGATCTGACAATGGACGTGGGCAAGGCCATGCAGATTTTAAACAGGGTGTGGCAATGGAGGATCATTGGGGTACTCCGCAGGTGGTTGGTGTGGGATCTGAGAGCAAGGGACGGAGTCTGACTTGCTGTGTTCTGTTAGAGAGGAATGAGCAGATTCAGTCAAGGGCTTTGTTCCAGATTCCTGCATGGTAAAGTCTGTGGGCTAGGGTGTGGTGTGAGACTGTGTCAAAGGCTGTGGAGAGGTCCAGGAGGATGAGGGACACAGTCTCTCTTCTGTCAAGGAGAGAGGGGATGTCGTCTGTCGCGGTGATAAGGGTGGTTTTGGCACTGTGGTTCTTCCTGAAGCTTGATTGGGAGGAGTTGAGGATGTTGTTTTTGTCAATGAAGGAGGCGAGTTTGCTGTTGACAGCGTTTTCAATGATTTTAGCCGGGTACGGAAGTAAGGAGATAGGTCTGAAGTTCTTGAGGTCGGTCAGGTCCGCTGAGTGTTTTTTCAGGAGAGGGTTGATCTCAGCGTGTTTCCAGTCGTCGGTGAAGGAGGTGGTCTTGAAGGAGCAGTTGATGATTCTTTGCAGCTCAGGGGCAATGATGATTTCTGCGGCTCTGTGATAGATGTGGTGAGGGTAGGGGTCTGTGGGGCCCTGGATTGGGTGGTCTTCATAGTCTTTAGGGTGACTTTGATGCTGAGGGCGGTCCATCTGTCCACTGTCAGCTGAATGGTGCAGGGAGCGGTGGGTGTGGGTTCCTCGTGGAGGTTGTTGTCATCAAAGCTGTCATAGATGGTCTTGATTTTGTGATGGAAGAAGGTGCGGAGTCTGGCGCAGAGGTCCTGGGAGGGTGGGATGTCGGTAGTCTCACTGTTGGGTTGGGCGAAAACTTTGATGATGCCGAAGAGTTCTTTGCTGTGTGTGCATGGGGAGAGATTCTGTCCTGGAGAGCTTTCTTCCTTGAGTGTCTGATGAGTTTGTGGTGGGCGGTGGGAGATGCTTTGTAGTTGTCGAGGACCACTAGGGTTTTGGAGTTCCTCCATAGCTTTTTGAAGCGTTTGCAGGTTCGTCTAGCCTGCCGGAGTTCGGTGGAGAACCAGCTGGCTTTCTTGCCGTGAGATTTGGAGGATTTCTTGAAGGGGGCGATGGTGTCGGTGCAGTCAGTGATCCAACTGTGTAGGATACGGGCGGCAGTGGTAGGGTCGTTGTCTGTGATGGTGGGAGAAAAGCCGCTGAGAGAGGCGGTGAGCTGGTCATCGGAGATCTTGTTCCAATTCCTGCAATGGAGCTGTAGTGGGGGTCTGTGGGAGATATTTGCTTTGAAGGTGAAGTGCACGCAGCTTTAGTCCATCCATGGGAGTTCGGAGGTGTGGCTGAAGGGGGTGGAGTTTCCTGCTGTGAGTATGGTGTCCAGGGTGTGTCCTGCTGATTGTGTTAGTTCTGGTATGATCTGTTTGTGTCCAATGATGTGGAGGTTGTCCAGGAGGGATGTGGAGTTGGGGTCTTGGCGGTTGTTGATGTGGAAGGTGAGGTCTCCCAACAAGGTGTAGTCGGTGGAAGTGATGAGGATTATTGATCTGTAACCACGAGCTCTTGATGCGCAGTTAACAAATGGGTCTGGATAGAGTGGTTTCCCTCTAAAATGATCAACCAGATGTCGTCAAAGCCGACACTTTCTTCCAAATCTACATTGTGGGAAGAAACTTAATAATGCACCACAAACTGCATGTGAATGGTTGTGACACAGTCGATCTGGAATCCGCCATTTAGACACAGACCATTGCTGCCCTCTACAATCTTGCTTATTTGTACTCAGACCTTAGTGGCTACAACTGCTTTTTAAAAATATATATTTTTCTTAACTTGAGAAACATTGGAGACCCCTGTGACTACCCACCATTTAGCTATGATTTCACTCGCTCCTATTATTGTCTACAACTGTCTTTTTTTTTTACTCTTTCACTCCATTTTTTTTATTCGGCATCAACTCCTCCTCCACCTCCCCTTCTTAATCCTTATTCTTTTTTTTCTATTTCTTCTTCACTTCCTATTTGTTTTTCTTCTATTCATTTCTCTTTCTCTTTTTCTCTGCAGTTTCATTTACTTTCACTTTTCACAACTTCCATGCTGTGCTGCTGTGTCTCTGTCTTTGTCTTGAATCTGGTTTGACTGCTGAAAGCAGCTGTTCTGATGTGGTGCAGCACTATCATGCTTAGTTTCTTCCTTTAGTAGGCAAAAACTGCAATGGGTATCTCCATTGCTAATGATTGATATGATCTTCCTTTCAATATATTGCTCCCCCTTCTCGTGTATGCATCAGCATTTAGTGGTGTGACCAATATTTAAGGGTAGTCATAGATGAGCTCAGTGGAAGCAAGGGTCCACTACTCAGCAAACTAATCAGGGAAGTCATCAAGTTGTAACAAGTTGGTTTACAGGTTGCATTTATGCTGAACATTTACAATCTGAAGTGAATAGTAATGCCAATCTGTACAATATGATCTGCTGATATAATTTCACTATCAATACCATACACACTCTGACCACACATCGCAGGCATGATAGCCTATTCGGTTATGTCAATGAGATGTGCTCTCATAAGTGAGTTTTCATAAGGATAGATTTATTGCATTTCTCATTTTGAGGACGGGTCCTACCTCCTTCAGGCCCTCAAAGATTATGTTGAGTTAATGAAAAGAATAGCAGCCGGATGGGTCAGCATTGCTGCAATTTGGTCCCAGAAGGTATGTACTCAATTTCTGTCTCATGGATCACCACCATCTATCAGGCCACAATGGCAGAATTATGCAGGGCCAGCACTCACCTCAACCACAGTCCAAATACGCATTGGCAATGTCAATAGCTTTGGCTTATAAATGATAGTGCCTCTTTAGTAACTGGTTCTTTTAGACACTCAGTAAACCATTTTACATGCACAATGTCACCCTTCCCAGCATTCATTTATCCATTTTTCCCCTCATTGGCCGGTCTGAAATTCATCTCTTCACCCATCCTCAATAAAAAATGCACACAAAAAACTCAACAACCATATGCAAGCTAAATTAAAACAAAAAAGAAACCATGGTGGCACCCTAATTTGGTTGGCATATGCTTGCAATCAGAATAAAATTGAACAAAGCAGTGTCTGGCTATTTTTGCAAGAGTACTGAACATATTGTATCATTATTTTAAAGTTCATCCACGGCCACCATGTTTAAAAGCAGTATGTTAGCCATCATGGGATGGTAAAACAAGGCATCACCATGGACAACACAGTTCCAAGATGGCCATCTGGTTGACAAAGAGTGCTGCAAGGGATGGTCTACACTACAGATTACATGAGTAGCTAGTGAGGGAACCAATAGCAATGTCTGAGGAGCTGCAATATGTTTTCTAAAAAAGTAACATAAAAAGCGAAGGCAAGAAGTGAGAGGACCTCAGGATTGGCCCACCAGCTCTGGTGCTGAACCACACTTGTTTTCAGGCAGATGTCAACATGTGATCAGTCGAAATGCTGACACTTACTGAACAGAAGAGCCAATGACTACAATGGACTAATCCATTTTCCCCTTGCTGTATGGTGTCAAGGATAGACACAGAGTATGAATTACACTTGAACAGAGCAATGTCAGAAGATAGCAGCAGACACAAAGCACTGCCATGTATGTTTATGTATGCATGCAAGTATACATTTGTATTCATTAGTTTAATTTCCAGAGCCTGGAACAACTACATTTGCCAGGCACTTCTAAAAGAGCATGCCAAGAATTATTACCGTGCAAATATTCACTCCTCAGAGTTTGTCAATGTGGATGATCAGCACCAACCCGTTGAGCACTAACATAATCTGTGAGATTGATTCCTTGTAAGGAAACACCTGTCACTAGTTTTTAAAATAGTGAAATAACAATTCATTATTAAATGCCTATTGGCCTTAGCATATGCAATTTCTCAATAAAAAGTCAAGCCTGATTTTGTTGTACATTTTCATAATACACTGATCAGCAGAGGGGCATCTGACATAACTTTTCCCAATGCACCAATCAGTCTTACAGCTTTTATCACTGGCTTCTCAGCTTCACCAATCCAAGCCTAGTGTATTACACATAAGATTCTCCACAAGATAACTGCCAGGCATATAGTCATAGACTCCCAAAGAAGGTAACCAGATGGTCTATCGACTGAACTATCAAAAATGTGTTATATATGTGAGGGAACAGACAGCTGCATTTGTTAAGACGAGAAACCTCACTCACCCTAAGGTGACATTCTTCATCGTTGGGTTCCCTCTTACATACTGCCAACACAAGGTACAGTGTGTGGGCTACAACTCTCCCTCAGGAGAGGAGTGCTAGGTGTTTTATGTCATCCAATGTAGGTAAGAGTGAGGGGCAGAGTGCAAAAATAAATTCAAAAAGTGACCTAAAACTAACTCTTGGATAGACACAGATAGCTTTTAATAGTGTCCCAAGTGGATAGCTCTAAAATCAGCGAAGTGAAAATAGGGTATGGATGTTCCCTATTGAACTGAGGTCAACATGTTTCTGCCTGTTAGAACATCTGGTTCTTGGCATTCTTCAGGACCAAATTCCTAGTCACTCTGCTACTATCGTGAAAAAACATAAAGAATACCATTCTCTAATTATATAGCAATGACCCGTGGTACCAGCAGCAGTGCGGTCCACGTCAATATAGGACTACTTGTCTACCTCCTCCTTCATGGGAATCCTTTAATAGGAGGTCTCAGCAATCTAGAAACCGGTGATAATTCCAATCCGGCCGGCCATGAGGGGATCCAAGATGTCAACTCAAAATAAAATGTGACGTAATTCTTCCAGTAAAGAGCCTCAACTTATCTAATGCGCGCCAAAGTGTGGGCCAAGCTCTGATGTGATGAAACGAAGTTCAAAAGTGGCCAACGTATGCCATCAAATAATTTTTTAGCAAGTACGCTGGGGAATAATTAAAACGATCTCCCGGGAACGCGTCCTGAGTAGGTACACAATCCTAATTGGCAAAGCAGTTCTCTTTAGAAGGCCTAAGAACATTTCTCAAAGTGTAAATGTGCTACCCCATTGGTTGGTAGAGTGATAACCAACTCCAATAAGGTATGGCCTCTGACACCTTTTCCCATTGAAACCCTCAGGCATATAGCGTTTACCATTGGTTGCCCCCATAATGAACTTAGGCCTTCTGTATTGAACACATGCGTTTCCACAAGGTAGTCATCAGACATACAATCAAAAAATAAAAAGAATATAAGAAACTTAGAGGCATTAGTTCGGGGAAGTGGCAGTGAGTGAGGCGTTAGCCGTCATGGCTTAACGCCTCACTCCGCCACTTCAGAAACACAAGACTGCACCATATTTACCACAATATGGTGCAGCCTTGCGTTTCCCCCTGCGATGGCGTTACACTTAGCAGTTGCAACATAGTGCAAGGGTGTCTGCATGCAGGGGAGGATTGTTTATGTGTAGGAAGGCACAAGGCAGCACACATGGAAAAAGCAAAAATGAGGATAAATAATTCAGGTCTTTCCTGGTCTTACCCTTTCGGTGCTTATGACGGAAAAGTGCTCCTGTGCTCATGACGTAACCATTCCGTCATGTGCACAGGTGCACTAAATCCCTCTTCTGCAAACAGCAGAGGGATTTCCTTTTTGGGGGGGGGGCTCGGGAGGTGGGGAAGAGCTTCCCGAAACTCCAGAGGCCTGTTTCCTATTTTCAATGTAATGACGATTGCGCTCATGGCGCGCTTTCGTCATTACATTGAAAACAAAACTGAAACTTAGTTTCAGTTTCAATGTTTCAGTGCACATGGGGCTATCCCAGCCCCTGAGCACCAACGCACTTATGAGAGGCATCGTTGGAAAGGGGATAATCTCCCCTTTCCAACAGTACCCTTCCCTAGTGGATCCCTGCTTGGGGATCGCCCCAGGAGGGCGATCCCCAAGCAGGGATCCACCCACTAGCCACCAGGGGGGGGAGCAGCCCCTTGGGCAAGGGCCTTTGCTCCCCCATTAGAATTTGAAACAGACAGTCATTCTGCTCCTGGGGTGGGGGCAGAAAGCACCCTAGACACCAGGAATTACTTTTTTTTATAGGCCAGTAGTGGGGGCTTCCCAGAATGGGCATGCCAATGCCCCCACCCTCCCCCTAAAGAAGGCAAAATACTTTCTGTCCCCCCAGAAGGAAGATGGGGAAAATAGCCTCAGATCTGCCCGGGGGGGGGGGGGGCAGAAAGCCCACTAGGCACCAGAGATTTTTTTTATCTATATGTAGGGGTGGGAGCTGCCAAGAATGGGCATGCCAATGTTCCCATCCCAAAAAAGCTAGTGTTTTTGCTACTCTGGGAGGCAGATGGGGCAATAGCCCCTTGTCTTCCCCCTGGGGGGCAGAAAGTCCACTAGGCACCAGGGTTTTTTTTTCCAAAGTTCAGAGTGTGGCTGCCCAGAATGGGCATGCCAATGCCCCCACCCCCCAAATCAATACCACAGTCTTTCTGCCCCCCCAGGAGGCAGATGGGGCAGTAGCCCCTGATCTGCCCCCAGGGGGCAGAAAGCCCACTAGGCACCAGGGAATTTTTTTCCAAAGTTCAGGATGGGGGCCGCCCAGAATGGGCATGCCAATGCCCCCACCCCCCTAAAAATGTCAGAGTCTTTCTGCCCCCCAAGAGGCAGATGGGTGCAGTAGCCCCTGATCTGCCCCCAGGGGTGCTGAAAACCCACTAGGCACCAGGGTTTTTTTTCCAAAGTTCAGAGAGTGGCTGCCCAGAATGGGCATGCCAATGCCCCCACCCCCCAAAACAGTACCACAGTCTTTCTGCCCCCCCAGTAGGCAGATGGGGCAGTAGCACCTGATCTGCCCCCCAGGGGGCAGAAAGCCCACTAGGCACCAGGGATTTTTTTCCACAGTTCAGGATGGGGGCCGCCCAGAATGGGCATGCCAATGCCCCCACCCCCCTAAAAATGTCAGAGTCTTTCTGCCCCCCAAGAGGCAGATGGGTGTAGTAGCCCCTGATCTGCCCCCCCAGGGGGCAGAAAGCCCACTAGGCACCAGGGATTTTTTTCCACAGTTCAGGATGGGGGCCGCCCAGAATGGGAATGCCAATGCACCCACCCCAAAAAATTGCCACATTCTTTCTGCCCCCCCCCGAAGGCAGATGGGGCAATAGCCCAGGGTGTCTAGTTTGCAAAAATGTTAGGTTTGCTAGGTTTCCCTAGGTGCCGGCAAAGCTAGGGTTTCAAATCTACAGCTAGGCACTTTGCAAAAAAGTGGTCAGTTTTCACTGTAAAAATGGGGTGTGGCCACGTTGTGCTTTGGGCCGTTTACTGTCACGGATACTAGGCCTACCCCATTTTCAGAAGACTTTTGGGAATGTTGGGTGGGTGAAATTTTGTGGGTCCACGCAGATTCCATAACTTTCCATTACAGAAATGTGAGGAAAATTTGGGTTTTTTTTTACAAAGTTTCTGGTTTGCTAGGAATTCTGGGTAATAGAACGTGGTGAGAGCCACACAAGCCAGTCTATCCTGGATTCCCCTGGGTGTCTAGTTTTAAAAAATGTATAGGTTTGCTACGTTTCCTTAGGTGCCGGCAGAGCTAGGGTTCAAAATCTGCAGCTAGGCACTTTGCAATAAGGGGTCACTTTTCACTGTAAACATGTGGTGTGTCGATGTTGTGTTTTGGGCCGTTTTCTGTCGGGGCACTAGGCCTACCTACACAAGTATGGTACCATTTTTATTGGAGGACTATAGGAAATGCGGGTTGTGTGGAATTTTATGGATCTACTGAGATTCCAGAACTTTCAATCACAGAAATGTGAGGAAAATGTTGTTTTTTTGACAAAGTTTGAGGTTTGCAAGAGATTCTACATAACAGAACCTGTTGAGAGCCACTCAATTCAGCCCATCCTAGATACCTCTGAGTGTCTAGTTTTCAAAAATGTATAGGTTTGCTAGGTTTCCCTAGGTGCCGGCTGAGCTAGGGAGTGCAAAATCCACAGCTAGACACTTTTGCAAAAAAAGGGTCTGTTTTCACTGTAAAAAATGTGGAGTGTCCATGTTGCGTTTTGGGCCATTTCCTGTCGCGGCCACTGGGCCTACGCACACAAGTGGGGTACTATTTTTATCAGGATACTTAGGGGAACACAGAATAGTAGAGCAACTGTTATTACCTATTGATTTTTGATGCATTTCTGCCTTCCAAATGTGATACAATGTGTTATATAGAAGTCACTTTGAAAAATATCCTATAATTCACATGCTAGTATGGGTACCCACAATTTCAGAGATGTGCAAATAGCTACTGTTTCTAAAATCTATGGGGGATATTCTCAAGGACTTATCGCCGAGTTAGCGGCACTTTATCGCTGCCAAAGTGGCGATAAATATATGGCCCTATTCACAAGCTGGTGCTAACAGCCGATATCACCAGTTTTCCTGCAATAGCAGCTGTAAAAAACATCGCCACAGATGACACCGGCAACTAACGCTAATGATATGCAGAGTAGGCATTCCCGTGCAAAAAGCCGTGACAACACCACTTCGCAACATTCTCAATGACCAGCCAGACCGGCGATAAGATCACAAAACATGTGATAAGGCGCATTAGCAGCAGAGATTTAACACCTGCTCTTACCTGGTGTTAAGTAGGACGACAACCTGCACCATAAAAGGGAGTCCAGGCCAGAGCCACACCTGAAGAACAACAGATGCCATGGAGCTACTGATTATGCAGTTCAGGCCGAAAGAGGGCCACAACACCCACCACCCCCAGGCCGCCACCAGCCCTGGCTCCCCCGCCTACCCTCCCCGGACTACCACAGAGGCAGCGCAGACAAAGACAGCGAACCTTCCGAAAACGCACCAGCCTCACAGTCTTAACACCAGAGGATGTCATTTCCCACTACAGGCTCAAAAGGACAACCATCCTCCGCATCCTGACCATCATTGCCCACAGGCTGACAGTACCAACACAGAGGACAACCAACATCCCTCCGCAGACAAAGCTGGTGGCTGTGCTGCACCTCTTGACCTCTTCCATTGTCCCCCTCAACGCTGCAACTGCATTCACATGGTCCAAGATTGTCTGCCATATTTGTGTCTTTGTTGCCAATGACACATTGGAGGTGCCGAACAGTTGTTGGTAGTGTTCTATCACCTCCGTAACGATGATCCTGTTTTCCTGGAGACTGAACCGCGTCTTCCTCTTCTTCTTCTCCTTGGCCTTCCCCGACCCTGAGGTTCCTTGCTAGTCATCTGTTGGGCTTGTGGCGTTCACGTTGTCCTCTGCACTCGGTCCGGGTGCATCCATGGTGCTATGCAGTTAATTTATTTCTTAACTTCTAAGTCTCTTAATAGCATCACATGATGTTACACATACCATCTGCCGCTCCAGGCTCTGTCCATTCATGAGATGGTGCAGTCACCTCCTGGAACCCCTCTGATGCAGAAACAAACTAGAGTGAGGTCCCTTTCGCACAGAGGGCCAGTGGTATCCAATATACAACAGCATTCAGGCCTTTAGCGAGGGTGTCCAGCAGACTCGTCGCCAAAGTGAATGAAACATTACTCATCATTAACCTAAAGTCTGTAGTAAAGCAGCAACCAGGGACAGTGACACCAAAGGACGGCTAGAACTACTGACAATGGGAGGCACTAGTAAACCAACAGGCTCACCAAAGCAGGCCAGGGGACACTGAGCTGAGGTCACGACCTCTGACTTTCAGGTTTTTAGAATCCTATTATATTGGACCCACAATTGGACATGAATATCTGCGAGATCAGTTTCAGGAGAAAGAGAAATAGGTTATTTCTGCAGGATTGCAAAAAGTATCCAGTGGGAATTGATGGAACTATTTTAGCAAACAGCCATCTTGGATAAAGGCATCCGTGATCCCATGACTATAAGTTACAGCAAGTGAGTACAACTAAAGTCTGATGAAGCGATTTTTAATTGATATTGTCTAAAATACTATCTAATTCTCAATTGCGTTCCTGTTCTGGAAAACTCTTTAGACAACTATCAATCAAAGAAAGTGTTGCTGTAGCGCTAACTGTATCTTCTGACATTTTAGGAATGGTACGACTTCAAAAAGTACCAGCACAAACCACCAGCATGCATGAATTTACAATCTGCTAACCCATCAAAAATGGCCTCAATATTCCTGAAAACAGATTAATTGGCTTTCGTCTCAGTTCTCTACGGTGAATTCCACTTGAGGGACTGGATATTGCTGATGGAGTTGGTTTATTGTTCTCTGCAAACCAATAACGTATGTCCTGGGCACGCAGCAGCCATCTTGTGCGTGGGTTACAAGGCCGGCATAGCAGCGCTAACCCCAGAAGAAAAGAATCAATTACATTCTTACAAGAATAACACAATGTTATTCTTCAGCTGACACTATTTTGAGACCACGGTTGGCCTGCGGCTAGGTTTGATTCTGAGTTTTTATATAACCTGGGTTTCTGAAAATCAAAGGGGATATCAAAAGCTCTGAAGTTGCAATTCCTTCATGCAGCTAACGCTTTTTCAGGCCCGTAATATATGACTGGTGTTGTTACCGATCCAAGACTCGTATCTGTTTCCCAGAATGGGAGATTTGAGGACTTGGCGCAAGGTTGATGCTTTCAAAATTGGGTTAAAGGTTTGTACTTAACCTAGGCCAGAGCTGAGAGCAGGCCAGTTTCATATGTCACTTATCTGATGGGCAATGCCTGCTTTTTACTTTACGTGGTTTGGAATATGAATTTCTTAAAGAGGAACAACATTGAAGCAAGTAAATGCATCTAAATTAAGTGAAACAACAAATATCAAGAAATGTCAAATGTTATTAACATTTTCTCGTAAATGTTATACTCCCCTGTTCCTAGATTTGCTTGTGATGAGTCTCGGAGTCAAGATAAGTGCTCACTGTAAAGTGCTATTATTAGGGCTGGTCTTTTCCAGCCGCCAGATAGTAATATCAGATGTTCAAGATTTCCATAATGATTATCCATGGGGCAAATTAGTATGTCATGAAATTCAATGGAAAGTATTTTGTTTGCATGCCTTCTGGACATTATAATGTTTTTTTTAAAACACTGATATTTACCGATCAGTGACTGGAGGGGAACACCCTATTTAATATTAGAAGTAATACTATTATTAATATTATGACTAGTATGTAAGGTAGTAATATTAACTAGTAGCAGTATTAATAGTAGTAGCTTCTGTGATATTATCGTCATTGGTATAATTGTTATTGAATATTAATGTTATAGGGATCATTATCTGATTATTATCACAGCTGCTATCACCATGCATTGACTTCCTCACAAATCCGAAGAATGTTACAGAAACCTAACACTGGGAACATATTGCTTCCTTGAAGTGTAATTAAAAAATAAATACCAGAGGAAAAAAAATATCTTGCTTTCTATCAGTCAATACAATGCTGCCTCCGTCTGAAAGCAAATTCAGTGATATTGAAAAGCAAATGAATAAGTAATTAGGGGGCATATGTATGAAGCTCCCGTTTTGCGAATCCCAATTTGCAATATTTAGCGATTAGCAAATTGAGATTCGCAAAGTGGGATGTAAAAAAAAAATCGCGAAAGTTTAGCGATTTCTTAAAAATCGCAAACTATTCTCAGAAACCTCATTTAGGATTTCTTAATTGCGAAATTCGCAAATTAGGATATCGCAAAAACGGGAATCTGCAATCCAGGTGCAGCCTGATGACATCACAAACAGGAAACTGGTGTGATTTCCTGCACCTGCTCACCTGAGCCACACCCAGAGGCTGCTTGGAGAGTGTGAGGAGGCATCCCAGGAGAGAGCAACCAGCAATGGAGTCCAACAAACAACAGGAGGGCAAGGATGCAGAGAAGAGGAAGAGGAAACACAAGTTTTCAGAAAAGGAGCAGGAGGTCCTCATTGAGGAGATGGTGTGCAGCCATGAGCTCCTTTTTGGCAAGAAGGCACTGCGTGTCCCAGAGGCAAGGAAGCGCAAAATTTGGCTGGATATCCAAAATAAGGTCAATGCAGTGGGAGTCACCAATCGCATCATCGAAGAATTGCACAAGCGATCGTATGACATGCGCCAGAGGTCGAAGGAGAGGGTGGCAGCCAGACTGAAGGACGCAAACCAGACTGGGGGAGGACCATCCACAGCACCACAGCCAACACCCCACGAGGAGCTTGTGGAGTCCACTCTCCTGCCTGAGAGCGTCAGTGGTGTGGCTGACATAGACAGCTCCGACCCTGCATCCAGCAGCCAAGGTAAGATGCATGCAAAATCAATCTGCACTGATCCCCATCCCATGGACACTTCCCCAAATGCGCTTAATAACCTCACAAAATGTAATTCCAGTCCAAGTCTTACAGCACACCCAGCAATGTATCATGGGACTTGTAGTACTATGTCTGACAGTGTGTCCATGAGACAAAGGAAATCTAATGCAACATGTGGGTTGGGGATAAGTGAATGATACAGTGTCAGAGGTTAGTCGATACAAACTGTATGAACTTTATTGATTGCTAATTGCAGACAAAGACACAAACTCATGTAGTCCCCTTTACATCCACAGCACAATCCAGGGCATGTGAGGACAGCGCAGAGGGAGAGGAGCCTGCACATCCTGGGGACTCCAGTGACGAGACAATACCAATCCAGCGCAGGAAGCGCACACATGTGCCCCCACTGCCTCCATTTGAGGATGAAATACCAGCCAAGGGGAGGACAGTGACAGGAGAGAGGGGAGTCAGGGTGTGTCACACATGCCCATTCAGGACACACCAAGACCAAGGATTCGACCACAGGACACACGCAGGTCAAGGCCCAGGAGCAGCACTGCCACTGAGGGAGAAGAAACTGTTTTTTCTGGCCTGGAACACAGCATGCTGCAGGAACAGCGCCTGCAAAGTTAAGCACTCAGGTCAATCAATAGGCAGCTATGCCGTATCCACCATGATCAAACCAACATGGGGGAGGGCATCATGGCCATGGCAGGTGCCATCCGTTACCTATGCGACACTTTGAGGCACAACCAAGCAGGGCTGGCCGACGTGCCAATGCACGCCTTCACAACTACACCAAGGCCGTGAACCGCCTCTGCACCACCACCAGCACTCTCACACGCAGAAGCGTCACCATGCAGGTTGAAATGGCACACTGCTGCCAGGACATAGCCAGAGGACTTGCACAGGTCACCAGTGCTGTGGAGCAGCTGCAGATGGCCAACGCAGGTGGCAGCGCTCTCATGGCCTCTGGCGAGAGTGAAGACACCTCCAGAAGGAGCAGCATCACTCCTACATTGCCAGGAGAAAGACGGTGCAGTGCCAGACAGGGTGCAGGACAAGGGAACACCATGGGGGGCACTCAGCCTGGATGCCAAACACCACCAATGCGTCAACGAAGGAGGTGAACTGTGCGGTGACACTTAATGCTAAAAGGGTGAAGTAACCCTACTATGCTATGTGCACAGTTACTTGTGCCTTACCTGCACTGTGTGCATAACATGTGCTGGGGACAGCTACAATTTTCATAATTGTGAAGTGTGAATAAACACTGCACACATTATCAAGCTTTTTTGTCTCATGTCATCATTGCTCACCTAGAAGTAGTTTTGTGTGATCTCAGTCCGTCTCTGGCGTCCAGCAGCTGCCCCGACTCCTGATGCAGGTCTGGCAGGGGGAGCAGGGCGCTCGTCATCCGATGTGTCTGTATCGGTCACATCAATTGTGGTGCCTTTCCTCATTGCCATGTTATGTAGCATTGCACAGCTTGCCACGATTTTACAGCAGGTCTCAGGGCTGTATTGCAGTGCGCCTCCACTTTTATGCAGGCACCGGAAGCGGCTCTTCAGGATTCCAAAGTTACGCTCAATGACGCTGCGTGTAGATCTGTGTGCCCTGTTGTAGCTCCTCTCACTTGCATTTGCAGGATCCAGATATGGGGTCAGGATGAAGTCCCGCACTGCATAGGCACTGTCACCTGCAGGGATAGACACAATAGGTAAGTCAATGTCCCCCCCCTCAAGTGATGTAGTGGATGTATTGATGTGTGCCACGTATTTACCTAGCAGGTATCCCTCCTCAAACTCTCCAGCACTCAGACGTCTGTGTATTCCACTGTGTCTAAAGATGAAGGAGTCATGTGTACTGCCGGGGTATTTGGGGACTATGTCAGTGATGATATACTTTGCGTTGCACACCATCTGTATATTGAGGGAATGGTAGCATTTCCGGTTTCTGTAGACATATTCAGTTGCTGATAGGGGTGTGATGGCCACATGGGTCCCATCGATGCAGCCAATGACGTGGGGGAATCTTGCAATCTGGTAGAAGTCCAGTTTTGTTTGCTTTAATGCCTGTTGGGTGGTGGGGAAGTATATGTGATGTGAGAGCCTCTGTAGCATTGCATCTAAAAAGGCATGTAAGAAGCACGACAGTGCACTCTGTGACACCCCACCAACCTCCGCTATTACCCGTTGAAAACTCCCTGAGGCCAGGAGGTGCAGGGAGCACAGGACCTGCACATGTGTGGGAATTGTTTGGGTCCTGCGTGTAGGGTGTTCAAAGTAGGGTTTCAGCTCCTCAATCAGGTCCATCATGGTCTGTGGGTGCAGGCTGTACTTGTCATACATGTCCTCTTCAGTGTGCTGGAACAGAGTGATGAGCAGCCTGAATATCCGTTCCTGTCTCAGTCTCCTCTGTGCATGAGCCCGAATACGCAGCCTCCTGGCTATCACAAACATTGCTGCCATTGTGGTTGGGTCTGTTGCATTGTGGGGTGGTTTAAGTACCTTGCACCAGTTTACCACCTGCATGCAATTGGTGGTAATAGCGATTTCTTAATTAGCGAATTTCGTGAAATCGCAATTTGCGACTTTTTCATACATTTGTCAGCGAATTCTTATATTGCGATATCCCTCTTGCGAATTTCGCAAATTTTAAATAATCGCAATCTAAGAAATCGCTAAAATATATGCAATTTTTCAGTTTCGCAGCCTAAGAAATCGCTAATTTAGCGATTTCTTATTTTTCTCTGGGAATGTGTGTCATACATATGAAATAGCGAAAATTTAGTCGCAAACGCTGTTTTTTGCGATTCGCAGCGTTTGCGACTAAATTTTGGTTTCATACATATGCCCCCAGAACCCCTAACCCCTCGTCATTAAGTAGCTTGGCTGATTGGGTGCTGTGTAGATTTTATTGCGGACTGACTATTATGCACTAAACCGTACCTCATCATTAAACACAATGTATTTATCAATGCAAACCTTTCCATAGAAGAACCGCATCTCAAGAAGTACTAGAGCAGCACAGCAGAGATAAACGGCCTGAAACCAATAGCATAATGTGAAATGTGCCCCGCCCCATCGCAGAATGTGACATAGGGACACAATACTTCGATATATCTCATTCAAAGGCTTTGGGCTGAATGTGGGCTCACTCAAGGATTTGGGGCCGCCTGAAGGACTAGCCCCCCTTCTGCCACAGGGGCTGCAGGGTCTGTGTTACTCCCATGCCTGAAACACCATAATATACTCAGTGCTGATGGGAAGCAGCGTTTACTATGCATGCTTACATTGCATGCCATTACAACGCGGTCCTTACAACGACCGCATTGTTACATCGCGAACCATTACATCGCAATGTTTCTCTCACTCTAAACAGATGGCCTTTGATGAATATTGTTGGCATATTTAAAAAAATATTTGCAAATGAATATAATTTCTGCTTTGCAGTGTAATCACTTCGCATTTAGTGCTAAATTTACCAGTTTCACCCAAACTGACTTAACGTTGAAGTATTCTGAACAAAAAAGGTATTGGTGGGAGAATTTTCCACCAGAATTGTTTTGCAAGGAAAATCTTCCAATAAAGCAAAGCTATAGAGGAGTTACAATCAAGCGAAGTACACTGTTATTTCCAAAGAACTAGAAAAAACATTGTATTTTGTAGCACATCCCTAAGCCCTTTGGGAATGACGCCAGTGAGAAGTAGAACCCATTTTCAAAGGGTCCAAAATACCAAAAATGAATCATTGGTGGGAAGAGTAGGAAAATGCTTTTTTACAGTGTTCCCCGTAAATACTGTGACCAGTGGTGTGCGATCAAGGAATGCCAGCACACTAGAGATGAGGATTATTCCTTAATTGCTGGAAATACGTGTTATTGATCAGTCACAAGTTATGGTTAGGGTTAACAACCAACTGTTCAATTTAAATTAAAAAAATAAAACATATATTTTAAAATAAGATTTCATGCCACACTTCTTGGATTTCTAAGTACTGTAACTAACCAGTTTTAGTTTTATTTAATTTAAAAGCTCAGAATTCTCTAACATGCTAGGAATGGATTGGCCTCTAGGATCCAAAAACATCACCTGAAAATTACCACATATGTTTACTTTGAGTGTTCTACTCACTGAGCCATCCTCACAGCTAGACCTACCCAGAAGATTTGTTTCAAGCAAACGAAGGGGTCGGAAGATTTTTTTTAATGTTATTCCATAAAGGACTGTGCACACTTTTTGTCAGGAAATCGCATGAAATTCCCTGAAAAGTACATCAAATTATGCATAATTTTTAAAAATGTCCTGGAATTCCTTCTTATTAAAAAATGAATATGAGTATCCACTTTGCGCACAAAAATGCGCTGTGCACAAACATTTTCTTAACAAAACCAGTATTGCTGTAAGTAAGCAATTTAAATAAATGTTGTGCAAAGATCCCCATGTGGTATTAATTGCCTTAACATTTGTTATGTGAGACGATGTGCCTGATTCACAAAGGTAACTTATACTTTTGAGTAAATTTACATTTTTGAGTAAGTTTGCTACTTTTCGGTATTCAAAAACTGCACTTTGGTAGGAACTTACCCTTTGTGGTGATTTATAATTAGTGTTGAGTTCAGCACCACCTATTGCTAGTCACTAGTACTGCAACACCGTCTCATACAAAATAATTGAGGTATGGATCTACTACAAAAGTGTAAGTACTACAAAGGTTCCAGTGTGTGAATAGCAATTTGTAGTACGTTATGTAGTAGTAGTACAAACCATACTAGAAAGTGAAGTTTGAAACTCATCTTTAATTTAATGTTATGCTATGTTGAAGAAACTTTTAAAGCATGTGATTACCCAGAGGAGTCTTTGCTTTATGTACCATAGATGTTCAAAACAATACTTTCATTTTATGGGGAAGTACACAAATGTAAACAATAATACACATGATAAAGTGTTATCTTGCCAATTCCAACTAAGGTACTAAAAAACGAAGCTTAACTGTGTTGTGCACACAGTTGATGAGCGGAAGAAAGCATTTTGCTTACCTTGAGCTATGGGGCTGCTTTTCAGGCTCCCATTTACAGGAGCACTGATCAGGGCCGTTAGAACGTTGAAAGCCTGACCTGCTCAGAGGAGGCCTAATGAAAACCTTAAAACCGAAGTCACAGCGCCAAGAAGTCCAGGGCCAGTGGATGCAAACTTTTGGGGTTAGTATGCCAGCAGAGCCCACTGACAAAAGCAGCCCAAGTATAAATACAGAAAAGGACCACTCTTTCACTGAGCTGAACCCGTTGACAGAAACCCAGATTAACTATGAACATAGAAAAGGGAAAACGTTCTGTCAGTCTGGGGGGTCATGCTCGAACGTCATCCCAAAAATCAATATTGAAAATGGACATCTTATTATTCTGGGACAGATTAACAATTCAACACTCCTTTTTAGATTGGATAGCTCTGGACATGTGTTAAAGTGCACGTTTTTGGTAAATATCCCTGTGGATACCTAAGTACTAACTGACCAAAAAACATATCTGAGAAACAAGATAAAAGGTCTGCTCTCCTATGGTTCCAAGTGTAATAATGTCCATGGCCCTTATCCAAAATGGCATATTAATAAAGGAACGTAACAGTTATTCACTTGTCTTCAGCAAGGTAGCTATGACAGGAGGAAAGTAGCACAGCATATGGAGCCATCAAAGATGCTGTTCTACTTCCAATGGACGTGAGGACCATAAACGGCTCTGAGCAGTTCTGTAGCTCCATAGAGGGCTGACGAGCGGAAGCTTTGATACTGCTGAGCTGTCGACAATAAGTGTATGCAGGAGGAGTGGCTCAGGGACCTAGAGGGCGTTGCAAAGGAGACTCCAGGATGTGCATTCTTATTGCAACTACGGTAACGCAAGGAAAGCAGGATTGCGTATGAGTGAGCAGCGTGACTGTTGCAGCACCAACAAGCATTGGCAAAGCCAATTGTTCTGGCTCTTCACATATCAACATATACCTAAAGCATTTACTAGCTGTACTTTCTGTGTCAGAAAAAACTATGTGAAGTCAGAACTTCCCTGGATGTACATCTCAAGTCAGAAACAACTGCTACAATAACTCACATTTTTACTAAGGGGCAGATTCACAAAGAAGTCATGCAACGCAGCAAGACAATTTGCTGCATTGCATGATAGGGAGAGGGCAGGAATGCACGATGTCTACTAAGATATGGTGTAGTCCAGGTCTCCCTCTGCTCTGGTGCACTGAGTGCAACCTAACGCCAACACAAGCACCCTTGCGCCATGGTGCAAGGGTGCTAGTGTTACAGCCATGGTGTTTTTGTTCAGGAAGATGTACCAGAGTCACATTCCTGCACAAAAACAATCCTCTGAGGCTTTTTTCTCTTACTATGTGTACTGCAGAATGCAGCACATGTAGAAAGAGGAGAAAATAAGGAGAAATAAACATATATCTCCTCATTACACCTCACCTGGGACGGCATAGCATTTGACCTATTCCCAGGTGTACAACTGTTTCTAAACCTGGGAATGGACTGAAATCCATGTGTAGATGCCTGGGAACACCTGATCTTCACCCATTAAACGTCAATCCATGGGCAGAGTAATATGAGGCAGCGACTTGAGCTACCTCGCGTTACTTCAGATTTACTAAGCCTCGCAGAGCCACGCAAGGTGGCTTAGTAAGTCTTACTGAAGCCCTTGTGTTGCGTAATGCAATGACATTGCAAGGGCTTCATAAATCTGGGCCTAACTGTTCCTCTTGAGTAATATGCAACTGCTAAAATGTCCTTCCCAAAGTTGAGGGGGTGACGATTCAACATAAAAACATATGTATCCACTTTTGCTGCTCTAATATAGTTATGGTATTCTTTCAGGAAGATGCAGTCCTGAAAGTCATTACTAGGTGTCCCTCACAAGTCAATGGAAAAGCGTTCATATTCTTTGGTGAAGGTGCAGTTTCACAAGTTGTTACTAGGTGTCCCTCATAAGTCAAATTCAAAAGTATTGAACTTCTTATGTGAAGCTGCAATTCCTCTAGTCATTACAGGATGTCCTTATCGAGTTAGATGCAAAAGCACTGACATTCCTAAATGAAGCTGTAGTTCCACTAGTAGTAACTAGGTGTCCCTCACAAGTCAAATGCAAACGCATAGGTAGTCTTTGCAAAAGTTCTTTTCCACAAGTCATGACTAAGTGTCCCTCTCAAGTCAAATGCAAAAGCTATGAAATTCTTACATCAACCCTGCAGTTCCATTAGTTATCACTAGGTGTCCCTCAAAAGCGCTGTGGGAATGCATTGAAATCCTTTCATGAGGCCGCAGTTCCACAAGTCGTTTGTAGGTGTCCCCTCTCAGTCAAATGCAATAGCATTGCTATATTTTCATGAAGCTGCAGTTCCACTTGTTGTTAATAGAGCTCCAGCTCAAGTCAGAAGCAACTACTTCAAATGACCGGCACCAAGCTGAGGGGCGTGGCTTTAGTATAAAAATTTGCATGCACACTTTTGCTATTTAACCAGCTGTGCTGTTTTTCATAGGATTAGATATTTGCCAAAGCTGGTTTATAATAATGAGTCTAAATTACAGATTTCAATACATTTCTTAATGTTCTTTAAGTTTGTAATTAAACCCACCTATTTATAGGAATGTTTATTCACTGGCAAAAATAACACATCTAAAAAGTTTATTTTGGTTGTTTATGTTCTGATGGCCAGAAAGTTTCATCTGGGAGTTTGCAGTTATATCTGTAATCTTTCTTTACGGGCACGTAGTGCCAGTTCAGTCTTACAAAGCTTTCTCTAGGGGTGAGTATTGTTAGTGCAGCCTTATTGATGCATATTCCAGTGGTGAGTGATATTGCTGCAGCCTTTTGAAGCTTTCTCTAGAGGAGAATGGTGTTACTGCAGTCTTGTGAAGAATAATCTGCACCCAGATGAGAGGGTGTGCTTTTAGTATATAAATTTGCACACACGTTTGCTATTTTAGCCAGTTTTTTTTGTTTTCCATTGGATTAAATAGTTGCCAAAGTAGATTCATAATGAGGGGTCCAAATCATAGATTTCAATACATTTTTTGATTTTTAAAAAAAGTTTATGATCACACACTACGAGTTATTAGGGAACATGTATTCACTAGTAAGTACAACACAATTAAATAGTTTAATTTGCTTGTAGACATTTTGGTGACAGTAAAGTGTCACATGCTCCATGTGGGAGTCTGTGATTATTTTTCTGTTTCTCTAGAGACAAGCGGTGTTAGTGAAACCTTGTGAATGTTCCACTAGGGGTGAGTATTAATAATGCACCCTTATTGACCTTATCTCTAGATGTGAGTGTTATTACTGCCACTAATTAAAGCTCTCATTAGGAAACAATGGCCTGCACCAAGTTGATGATGTGTGGCTTTAGTTGATAAATTAGCATACACACTTCTGTTTTAACAAGCTTTGATTGTTTTCCATGAGATTAATTATATATAGAAGCTGGTTCAGAATAATGAGTCCAAATTACAGATTATATTACATTTCTTGATTTTTTTGTTTGTTAAGTTATGATCACTCCCCACTATTTATAGGAACTTTTATTCACTTTTAAGTAAAACCTAATTAAATAGACTTTTTTTGTGGTTGTTTATGTTTTGGTGATAGCAAAGTCCCATGTGGAAGTTTGTGATTATTTGCGGCTTCTTCCTATTGCGGCAAGCGGTGTTAGTGCAGCGTTATGAAGGTTCCTTACTACAGCCTTTAGAAGCTCTCTCTAGGGTATAATGCTGTTATTGCAGGCTTGTGAAGCTTCCTGTAGGGGAGAGAAGGTGTGAATGTTCAGCTTTTTGTTTAAGGTGTATGAGTACATGGGCATTGGTAGAATGTACTCAACCAAAGTGAAAGCATACAATAGCTGGAGTGGGCAGGTCTATGGATCTATACATTTTACTGGGGGGGGGGGGGTAACATGTCAACAGACCGATGGTGAAAGAATGTTGATTGTGAGCACCAAAATATGTATGTATTTTCTATGAGATATTTTGGGGGAAAAACATGACGGTGGCAAGACAGCTAAAGTGGTCATTCGGCCATACCTAAAAAGAACAGCTAAAGATTGAAAAACTGATGTAAAAATATTTTCTTGTCTGTGTCAATTCTGGAAAACATAATTGAGAGAGTGGTCACCATTCATGGCCTTGAAGTGGCCTTTATTGTAGGCGTACATGAATATGAGAAAGTACGGAATGCCAAAAGTAACAATGAAGTAAGACAATGGCTGAAGTGGGACGATTCATTTCCCAATGCTGTATGCTTTAGTCGGCAGAAGAAAAATGTGATTGAAACAACAACAGCCCAATAGGTGAAGACATATGCTTCATCCAAAACTGTCAAACTAAGTATATTACATACATGATTGTACGAAAACAAAATGGCCTTGGCTTATGGCAGACCAATAAATACCCTAATTTCCACATACATTTAAAGTAATCCTCTAGATCCCAACCATCTCTATCACAGCAGCAAAGGCAATAAGAAAAAAACAATTAGTATTGCAAAACTCTTCTGCTGTCTACAACAGACTGGTACACCAGGTCCTAAAGAGTAAAACACCACAGGATAATAAAGATAGACCTGAACAAAACATAGGGAAAAGAAGCAATTGTATTCCCAAGATTCCAGCACCACAAAATGCCCATTGCCCTTACACTCTTTTGTCTGACTCCCTAAACGGACCCACCCTGCATCTCCATCAACAACCAAACAATAATTTAATAAATCAGTCAAATAATAACTATTTTCTGGTGCCTGGACAATATTAAACAACAGTTCATCAAAAAATATTATTTGCCAAACAAATAAACTGATCTTCCTAGATTTTTCCCAAAACCAAAGGGTGGACGATGAAGCAGATATTGCAGGTAAAAGGCTAGATTTAAAAGGTGAGGGCAGGAATGTGGCATAATTACCAATATATGTCACATTCCTGCTCTCTGCCTGCGCTGATGCACAATTTGCTGCCAAGCACCCAGTGGCCTAGCAAGGGGGAGCGTTCCAACCCGGGCAGCAAAGCTCTTACCTGCGGCCATCATGGGGTGCGCAGGATTAGCCAGCACCCCCCACACTGGTGGCCAGGCTGAAAAAGCAGTTACCCCCATGGCAAAAGGGCAAAAGGTCTAGGTACACCACTGTAAGTGCCAATGCAGGCAGCAGGATTTGTTTGGTGCAAGACACCTTCCTGCACAAAAACAATCCTCTGAGGCATGTTCCTCTTTCTAAGTGTGCTGCAGAATGCAGCACACTTAGATTAAGGATACAATGAGGAGACATAAAGATATTTCTTCTCATTGTGTCTCCTCTCGGGAGGCATGGCAAATTGATTCATTTCCAGGTTTACCAGTCTTGGTAAATCTAGGAATGCACCAAACTCCAGGGGGGAATATGTTGGAACACCCAAGCTCCACCTATGGAATGCCTTCCCAAGTTGTTGCTCCAGATTTACCAAGCAACGCAGCGCCATGCAAGGTGGCCTTGCATTGCTCGTTAAATCTGACTTAGGCATTGTGTTGCCCTTGCAACAACCTGCAAGAGAAACTCAATCCCTTGATAAATATGGCCCAAAGTATAAATAATGCCTTTTCTCCAGATTTTAGTCCAAAATGACCAATGAGTCAACAGAGAACACAGAGGAGTCTTGAACACAGGAAAAGGAAGTTGCTACAGTATGTGCATTAGCCTCACATCATGTACATTCATCCAATAAAGCTGCGCATACTGTAAACGTTGATAACTCAGTTACCATTCCTCACTACAAACTCCGAGGGGGAACATGGCAGCCTGCCAACGCGCCGGACATGAACTCCGTTACCTCCGTGCCGCACATCACTATACAGAACTTTATTATAAAGGAACAGTGGTCCCATTCAATTCGAGTAAATTAAAGTGCCACAATTAGTTCAATGAAAAATTGGGTTTTATGTTTAAAGACAATGCAAAAATAACTAAGAAATTACTGTAAATAGTGAGAAAAAGGTAAAACAGTGAGTGAGTTGGTGGCAGGGTAATAGGAAATCAGCCGATTTCCGGTACCCAGGCAAGTGATTTTAAAAGGTGACTTTTTGGTGCTCAAAGGTAATTGTTATCAAAAAGTCAGTAAAACATTTCATACTCCGACATTTCAATTTTGTAATACACTGGAGTTTAGAAATGATTGTCGACGACGTTTCGATCCCTTAACAAGTAGTGGGATCTCTTCAGGACAAGGAATTGATAAATAATTGCCTGGGAGAAAGCCTAGTGGGGAGGGGGAGAAAAAATAACAATATGCAAAGTTAGGAAGAGAGCATAGGAAGAGTAAAGGGAGGCGAGAATAGCTAGAGGGTAATATGCGAGAAAGGAGGGATGTTGAGGGGGTGGTACAAAAATTAATTAAGGGGGGTCGGAACTTACAGTGAGAGGATGACCCAATTAATTAGTAACTGTTGCGCAGCCGCGCCAGCCAATACTAGACGATCCTAGTGTTGTTGTCCGGAATGAGGTATAGGCGAGAATTAGAGCCTGTGGGGAAGAGGGAGAGTCAATGCGGGGGAGGAGTGCGGGAACGTGGGGTGCAAGTGGAGGAAGGTTGTGCAAGGGCTTACCAGAGATAATTAGCGGGAAACATATAGGATGAAGCGCCCCGTCAGAAACCGTCACAACCTGGGCTCGACGGATGTAACAATTCCGTGTGGGCTGATAGGTGAGCCTGGAGAAGAATAGGAGGGTTAGGAGGGGGTGAGGGAGTGACTGAATGTGTGAGTAAGGGGAGACAAGCGGGCTACGGCTTACCAGGGGAGCGGCGAAGAATAGGGAGGAAATTGGTCCAAAATTGGCGAATCAGGTCTGTGTTGTACAACCGATAGGAATTCCGAGGCAGCCCGGTCGGGCTTGTCGATGGGTTCGGAAAACTACATTCTGTGGGGAGAAGGAAGGAATAGTGAACACGGAGGGGGCGGGGGTTGGTGTGATAGTTACGGGACAAGAGGAATTAAACTCACCGTGGGGCGGTAGTCCGGGAATTATGCGTAGGAAATTGTTAGATAGTTACGATGCAAGCCGCATATACCACGAGGACCTGTGGAAGGGAGGGAGGGAATCGAGTGAGAAAGGGCGAGTAATGTGGGGGAAGGAGAAGTGAGCGAGCGAGTGTGTCTTACCTGGGGAGCTTGCGAGGATCCGGCTAAGCGTCAGGGTGCGGGCTGTGTGAATGGAGCCTCAATGGGACGGAAGTACCATGGGAATTGGCACCGCCCAGTAGCCGAAAGCGAAGAGGGCCAAGGTGGGGTGGAATAAGAGGGCGGCCATGATGGAATGGTCAAGGAAGCCAATAGAAACAAGAATTGCGAAGGTAACCTAGATAGGAAAATAGTAGTAAGGAAAGTAGCGCCTCAGGATGAGGGGCGAGGAGCAGTAGATAAAAGAAGAAAAGGGGGGATAAGTTAGTATAGTGTTAGAATACTTCAGTTATAATAAGGGAGTGGAAGGGAAGGGGTTAGAGGGCATGGAAGGGCCGGAGAACTGCTCGGTACTTGGTACATAGATTTAGAGAGAAACCACATTTCAGTAATTTTACGCATGGCTAAGTGTACACATAGAGATATTCATGGATTAGAGTAGATTAGACCAGTCCTCAAGTCGGTTCAGTCCAGAGTGATGGCTATCACAGCGAATTATCCATTTGAGTTCCTCTTTGTTGAGGACAGATGCAATGTTCATGTTCCTTGTGGACTGTGTGATAACGCTGATCACCTGCCATCTCAAGTCGTCCTCGGTATGATTAAGTTGTGTGAAATGTTCAACAAGAGGAGCGTTAGCCGTCTTGCAGCGGATTCTGCTTCTATGTTGGCAAATGCGAATCCTGATTTTCTGCGTCGTTTGTCCCACATAGATCAAATTACATGGGCATGTTATGGCATATATAACATTATTAGTGTTACAATTAGAAAAATTGTTCAAGGTGACGTTAATGTTAGCATGCACGAAGGTTTTAGTATCCAATGTGAGGCAGCAGACACTACAGTTAGTACATTTGAAGTGGCCCACTAGTCGTGGTAGATTGCAAAAGGTTCTCAGGGTAGAGTCCCTGTTTGGTTCTGGAATTGCGGCCCTGACTAGATGATCCTTAATACTTTTGTTCTTTTTAAATGCAAAAATTGGGCACTCTATACGGAGGTTTCCAGCATTCAGTGTAGGCCAATGTCTCTTGACACATTTTTTCACTATGTTAGAAATAGGTGTAAAGGTAGTGACACACACAAGTTTGTCGTTCTGTTTCTTATCCTTGGGAGTGAGTAGAGTTTCCCTCGGGCAGTACCAGGCTCTTTTTAGCGATCTCTTGACTAATTTACGTGGGTAACCTCTGTCAGTCAATTTTTTAAGTAGCAGGTTAGCTTCAGAGAAATAGTCTTGTTTGAAGAAGCAATTGCGCCGTATCCGCAAGAATTGTGAGTATGGAAGTGAGTCGCGAAGGGCTCTGGGGTGGTGACTGCTGTATGCCAAAAGAGTGTTTTTCTCAGTGGGTTTGCGGTAAAGGGTGGTGTAGAGACCCTCGTTTTGAGCAATGATAGTGAGATCCAGGAAGGCTATTTGTTCTTTACTGCTGTTAACAGTAAATTTTAAACCATTGCTGTGATGATTGAGCCAGTTATGGAATTGAGCTAGGTGGTCTGTGTTACTGTTCCATATAAGGAAAATATCATCGATGTAACGTTTCCATTCTTGTATGTAGGGCCTGAAGGGATTATGGGGGGATAGTATGGTATTGGTTTCTAGCCAATCCATGTACAGTATCGCGAAATTTGGAGCGAAAACTGCGCCCATACTGGTTCCTTTAACTTGTTGGTAAAATGTACCATCAAAAAGGAAGAAATTCTTTGTGAGGCAGATTTTGAGAAGGTGAATGATGAAGGAGGTAGGGACCGAATGAGGTTGTGGTCTAGTATTAAGAGTGGATCTTATTACGTCAATGCCTTCATCATGGGGAATGTTGGTGTAGAGTGACTCCACATCGAGGGTGCAAAGGAGATCGCTGAGGGGGTTAAAGGGAAGTCCCTCTATAAAATTTATCATGGCCATTGTATCTTTAATGTAGCATCGAGTGACAGGGACGAAGTCTCTGATAAAGAAATCGATGTAGCGACCCAATGGTTCCAAGATTGAGCCACAACCCGACACAATGGGGCGACCCAGGGGGGTGGTGGGGTTCTTATGTATCTTGGGTAGGGTGTAAATTACTGGTGTGCGGGGACTTTTGGTGTTGAGAAATTGAAATTCATTCTTGGTCAGAAAGCCTTGGGTTAGGCCTTCTTCAGTGATATCAAGAATGAGTTTTTGAATATCTTTGGTGGGATCAAAGGGCAATCTCAGATAGTGGTCTGTTCTAGAGAGTTGTGTCAGTATGCCCTGTTTGTAGGAGTCAGTGTTTTGGATGACAATCCCTCCTCCCTTGTCTGCTGGTTTGATGGTCAGGTCATTCATTCTCTTGAGATTCTTCATAGCTTCTTTCTCGGTCAATGAGAGGTTGTAAGGGATGTACCTACGTTGGTGTTCAAGTGTGGCGACTTCGTTTAGAACCAGCTTTTCAAAAGTTAGAACTTCAGGTGGGATACTGTACAGAGGCGGGGAAAAAGTGGAGGGAGGGCGAAATGTGGTAAATGCTGTTGAAGTGGTGAATGGTCTGTTTTCAAAGAAGGCCTGAAGGCGAATCTTCCTAAAGAACCGTAAAAGTTCAATTTGAAGTTGCAGATAATCAGGTCTAGTGGTCGGGACATATGAAAGTCCTTTGCTAAGTAATGTGATTTCTTGCTCAGAGAGAGAGTGAGTAGAAAGGTTAAAAATTGGAATAGTTTGATATTCACCCATAGTGACTGTGGTCGCTGAGTTAGAGGAGTAAATGGTGGGAATAGTGTTACTCACCATTGGTAATATCGCTGGCGTGTCTGTCTGTCCCCAGGGGTACTGTGCCAACGTGGGAGACGTGGTGTTCCGCGGCTGGGTTGGCGCCCCTGGTCTTGCCCTAAAAAATTATTAGGGTTGTTTGGTCTGGTTCTGGATGTGCTGGGGCCTTCAGTGGAGTCAGAATTATCTGAAGACTCAGCCGAAGTCTCAGAAAAACCAACTACGTGTTGCTGTTTGTTAAATCTACCCCAGGGTCGCTGTGTTCTAGGACCTAGGTATGCCCTATTGACGTAAAAATCCTCAAGTAGATATGGATATGTCCTTTCTACTTTGTAATTCTTGATGTCTCTCTTAACTTTCACAATTTTTTTGTTTTGTTCAATGCGATGAAATTCAGATAGAGTTTTCTCAACTTTGTCCATTAGGTTCTTAGCGTCAGTGAGGGTACTATTCTCTTTAATCTGTTTTTCTATATCCTTAATTTCTAACTCTAGTTTTTTTGCTTCTTCAGTGGCAATATCAATGCCCAAGACCATCCATATACAGAACAGCCAAATGGAACTACAAAGTGCCTCTCAACTACCCCACAAACGCCGCGCTGTTCCTCCTCATTGCGGGCACAGTTTTTCTCCTACCTGAGCCCCCACTCGCGGCAGCGCTGCGAGGGGGAAACGCCATCGATCACGGGCTCTCAGTGGCTCATTGCTGCTTCTGAGCTCCGACGTGATCGTCGCGCGGCAGCCCAGATTAACTTCCAGGGCATTGGGGGAAGTGCGAGCACCTGTCCCCAGGAGTGTATGCCCGGTTAGGAGCACAGAGGAAGAAAGAAGAGCCATGAGAGAAGCCATTGAGCTCATCTATGACCCCCTCAAAAAAAGGATAGAATCTGCACGCATCCAGGAAAGTGAAGTCATCGGCTTTCAAAAAAGGGACAGAGCAGGTATTTAAACTATCTAAAAAAATGGAGATGATAGCTGAGTCAAAGGGGCATTTTCCTGATTCCTCTGTGCCTGCTACTTCCAATGGTGTAGGGAAAAATACATATAGTCTCAGGAATGCAAAATTTGGGGTGGGGGAGCCACATGATATCAAAGTAACCCAAAATGAAACTAGTAAAAAATAGCACGGGGGTCAGTCAGGGAGGTGTACTAACCCAGATACCTTCACAAGTTGTTACACGCAAATCCACTAAAAAAAGTGTTAAATCTACAGTAACGGCTTCTAACAATTCTGGAGAGAGAGTGAAGATTACTCCCTCCCTAAGATCATACTTTAAGATTAGGAATACAGAAGAGCCTCAGATCAGCCAGTCTGAGACCAGCATGATGGAGTCTCCCAACCCCACCCTGGAAGTGGACCCGATTTTTCTCTCAGAGAACCACTTTTCTTCCCTACAGAGCAATGAGCCGCACGATAGTTCCACTCTGTCTACTCTTATGAATGTTGGAAACCTAGAGGGGAAAACAGGGGAAAGCCAGAACACAGAGGGTCCTAGCGCATCAGGAAAGGAACAAGTAATGCCTGGTATAGATGTTTCGCAGATCCTCCTTTCCCTCTCAACGTGATATAAGAGAAAAATGTGCGGTTTCAGAGCAAAATCAAGCAAAAATATAAGCAGCATGCAAGGGCTTGGAAGAAAAGCTAGTTGACATCACAGAAAAACTTCTCACTATGGAAACCTCACTTGGGTCGCTGCAAGAGGAGGTTAAATCTAATCAGAAGGAAATAACAGCATTAAAAGCAGGAGAGAAGGAGCTGAGAGGCAAACTTGAAGTGTTGAAAAATAATTCTAGAAGAAATAATCTAAGGGTCCTGGTTATTCCGGATGGCACTGAGGGAGGAAATTTAAAGAAATTTGTAGTCGATCTGTTGACAGAATTTCTCCCAGAAACGGCCAAATTAGATCTAGAGAACAACATTCAGAGGATAGATCGTAACCCTTTTAGAAAATCCCCGGAAAAGGGAAAGCCCAGGAAATCCTGATAAATTTCCTCACTTATACGATCAAAGAACTAATTCTTTCAGCCGCTCTCAGGGGCAAACAATTTAAAAAACAAGATTGGTCCTTCAGGATTAGATCAGACATCTCCAAGGCTACTCAAACCCGGCGATGGGAACTAGGAAAATACATTGAAGAGTTGAAGGTGGTAGGAGCAATGGCACAGTTGAAATTCCTGGCGACACTCAGAGTGATGTGGAACAATACAATGTATAACATGAGGGAGGTGGTCGAGGTAGAACATGTATAGGTTAAGATCAAGTCTCACAAAGATTCCTAATGGCTTTAAGTCACTTTTTTCTTTTCGACGGAGACACGGAGCTCTAAAAGGGTATGCTGGAATACCCAGATAGAAAGCAGGGAGGGTTCCCCAGGGTGGGAGGAGGGAGTGGGATTCAGACATTTTTGCATTTTTTAATTTACTTGAGCACAGGGTGGGGAGCAGAAAGGGAAAAAATAAAAAAAATATGGTCCTCATTAGCACAAAGGGATAGAATTCTTGTAACAAGAGGGAGGTCTGAAGGTTTCATTGTAAAGAAAAGAGATGGGGATGGCTAGCAGAATAGCTAATAGTCTAAAAATAACTTCTTGGAACATGACTGGCTTAAGGGTAAGCTTTAGGCGAAGGAGGATTTTGGAATTTCTGAGACTTACTAATAGTGACGTTATTCCATTGCAGGAGACGCATTTACGCCGTGAAGAATGGGTGGGAATCCTAGAAAGGAATAGATGGATTTCCCATCTGGTGTATACAAATCAGGCCTGTAACGTGGAAGGAGTGGCAGTTTAATAAAAAAAAATCGGATCAGGTTAGGTTGGAGGGTTCTAAGATGGATGCTAGGGGTAGATGGGCAATAAGCTATGTTAAAATCCATAATATGGGATATGCTTTTGTGGCCTATTATGGTCCAAACATTGAGGACTCCGCCCCCCTCAGATAATTATATCAACAATTGCTTGAAACAAAATACTATATCATTCAGGGAGGGGATTTTAATACGCTACTAGATCCAGTTTTAGATAAGTCTACCCCTAGACTAGCAGTAAACTCTCCTAAAATGAGTGATTTTGTTCACTATATGATCAAAAATGTAGTCTTGGTGGACATTTGGAGAGTTGAAGTGGGGCAGGAGAGAGGGTACACTTTTCAAAATAAAAAGTGGGCCCATGCGTCCAGAATGTTTTTTTTTTTCACGGATCGGAAATGTTATAATAACATTTGCAAGGTAACTCATCAGCCGTCACACTTATCTGAACACGTGGCGGTTAAGCTAGAGATTTTAATTAAGCCCCCGATAGTACAGCCAAGATGGACTTTACATAAAACCCTGTTAGAAGATGCAGAAGTAATAAGGTCCTTGAAAGAGGAAACTGTCTTTTTTTGTAAACAAAATGTACATTCGGCCCACCCTCACATTGTTTGGGATGCGTATAATGCATATCTCCGAGGGAAGATAATGAGCATAGCTGCTTATAAGAATAAAGTGAGGAAGAACAAAATTAGATTTTATGAACAGGATATTGAAGAGATTCAGAGAAAACTGGCAGAAAGTGAGCCTGCCCAAACCTCGATAAAAGGGGTCTTACAAGACAAATTGTCAGAGGCAAAGGGGCTTTTATCTGATTATCTATAGGGGCTGGTGAAACAGAGATGGGAAATTAGTAACTTGGCGAATCACGAATATGGGGAAGGATGTGGGAAGATGTTAGCATGGAAAGTGAGACAAGACCTGGCTAGAAATTAGATAAAGGAGGTAATAAATAAAAAAACAGGAATTAAGTGTACAGAAGAGTGTGCAATTGGTGAAGTTTTTGTAAGTTTTTTTCAGGAGTTATATACTGACGATGTGGAAGGGACATAATTAGAAATAGGAGATTGGTTAAGACAAGATAAACTCCCCTGCCTAGATATTATTCAGCACTCAGGCCTAAACCAAGAAATATTCATAACAGAAAAAGGCATTATTATAAAAAAATCTAAAAAATAGGAAAGCCGCATGACCTGATAGCCTACCCAATGAAATATATAAAATACTGGCAGAGAAAATCACCCCCTTCTTGACAGAGATGTTTAACAACATTTATACACAGCAAGCACCCCTTCCTGCCACAATGAATGAAGCAGTGATTACCTTAATACTCAGGCCAGACAAGGACCCCAAAAAATGTGAATCCTATAGGCCTATCTCTCTGCTAAACGCAGATTACAAAATCTACTTACAGGCTCTGGCTAGAATGTTAGACAAGCTTTTAGGAGACATAGTAGGCACAAATCAAAAGGGCTTTTTGAAGGGGAAGCAGCTCTCAGACCTTACTCATGACCTGGTGTGTGCGATAGATGTAGCCTCTGTTATGGGGACCCCTAAACTGTTATTATGGTTGATGCAGCTAAGGCATTCGACAGAGTGAGTTGGCCCTATCTGTATGAAGTGCTAGAATAAAATGGTCTTGGTGGTAACTTTTTGCAGGCTATTCAAGGTGTGTATGCAACTCCCACAGAGGATCTTAATTAACGGCTCTCTAACCACACCCCTCTGTATAAGCAGGGGAACTCGACAGGGCTGCCCACTTTCGCCTTTACTATTTAATTTGTATTTGGAACCTTTGGCAAGGAGGATAAGAGCAGAGCAAAGAATCCCCCCATTTCAATATGGGGAGTGGTATAGGAAAGAAGAAGTGCTTTACGCTGATGACCTGGTAATTTATACAACTAGTTTTGCAACATTTTTGCCAGTAGTCATGGAATTAGAGGGCAATTTTGGACGAATCTCGTGCTACCTAGTTAATGAAGATAAGACAGAGACTATGTCATGGAACAATCCCATTCCCATCCACCTTAAACATATGGATAAGACAGAGATCAGATACCTAGGAGTCCGAGTTACAAAAGATTTGGATAGGATGGCATTGGTCAACTATACTCGTCTTATGCAATAGATTAAAAAGCTCTTGTAAAACTGGGCCTCCCTGCCGCTTTCCATTCTAGGAAGGGCTAATTTAGTCAAGATGACTATTCTCCCGAAATGTACATTTATTTTTAATACACTCCCTTTGTTCCTTAAGCCAGCTTGGCTAAAATAACTTAATGGACAACTCAGCAGTTTTATATGGAGGAATAAGAGCGTAAGAATATCCTGGAAAAAACTTAGGAAGAAAAAGATGGAGGGGGGCATAGCTCTTCGAGATTTCCAATTGTATTATTGGGCTTTCGCCCTGAAGAACGCCAGGATTTTGTTGTTGACCCCCCAGGATATGCCAATGACATATCAGACTCTAATAAGTAACCTAGGAGAAGAAGGCAAAGGGTTCCTATATAAATTTGGCCATGCAAAATTCTTCAAAAGAATCAAATTTAAGACGCTTATAGCAGCATGCAGAATCTGGATCCAGGTTAAAAAAAAACCTCTAGGGATTCCATACTTTAGCAGCAGGGCGTCACTTTGGAACTCCCCAGGAACACCGCTATGTATGAAGGACAGCTTAGTTTCTCCACTGATAAAGGCGGGCTTACTAAGGGAGGGCCAACTGGCTGAGATTGGCACAATACGAACATGGGCGGACCTAAGCCAGAGCATGGATTTTAATCTATCCAGATTTAAATATTATCAGTTGGTCGCATTCCCAGTTAAATCTTGGGATGGAATCAGAGGTGGAGAAAGAGTTATTAAACACGCAAACCTTCAGGATGGAAGTTCCAAAGTGGTATTGGGCACTGGTACAAGGAGATGACGATGGTGGGCCTTTTCCTGAAGAAACCTGGAAGCTGGACATGCCAGGCTGCGATATCCACAACCTATGGCAAGCATCTGCTACTACATTATGGGCTGCAGTGATGTCCGCGCCACTTAGGAGAAATCATTTGTTCACCCTGTACAGGGCCTACTGGTCTCCCAAGAAACTCGCTAAGATGGGAGGGAACAAAAGAAGATGCTGCCCGAAATGTCAACTGGAAAATGCAGATGATATACACCTCTTTTGGCAATGTCCAGCTATCCAGCTCTTCTGGCGAGACGTGGGTAAAGTATTAAAGAAAATCATTGCCTGCGATTTTGAGGTAAGCCTGCCTTTGGTTATATTTGGGGTTCAGGAAGCGGATAAAACTGTCCTGGGGAAAAACATCATGTATTTTTTATTTAATTTAATGGCTATTGCAGGCAGGGAAATCTGTGTAAATTGGGTTTCTGAGCTCTCCCCAATTTGTGAAATTGCCAACTTTTTTCAAGGCATATAGCCAGGTTAGACTGTCAGACAGGCTCTTCCAAGAAAGAGAAAATGTGGGCCCCCTTTATCTCACTTCACTTGTAATAAATGTATTTACGGTATAAACGGTCCAGGTGGGAATCAGGATTTTTTTTGTTGTTGTTTTTTTTCTTTTTTTTCTCGGTCTAGTCCAAAGATTAAGACAAACTCTTGGAGTTGACGAGATTAGTGGTGGTCGCCACTAGACCTCTTATCAACTGCAAATCAGTTAAGGCCTCCTCCCCGGTGGAACAAACTTTAAAGGTGCATGGCGCCCAGAGCTTCCTTTCAAGACCTTTAGCTATATCTCACCCTTGGCCTTTGTCAAATATGAGGACAAAAAAAAAAAAAGACAAAAAAATAAGAAAAATTCTGTTACCATTCCTCACCTAACACCCACATATATCATGTTGTGTAATGCTGTCATGTTGCCATCTTTGCATCACAAGTCTAATGGGAAAACTGACAATTTTATTCCAGACTATTTCGGAATAATCAAAAATTATCAACACAAAAAACATACATGACATGGGAACACAATAAACAGACCTGTCAACTGGCTCTAGTCCATTTGTGACATTTAGCCAGTACTGACTTTTTAGCACACAGAACATTGCATTACAAGTTGTTGTGGGTTAAAACGACTGGACTGGATAATGGTGTAGGTGTCGTAGATAACAGATGAACACCAAAAGGTGAGGTGTGGAATTCTTGAATTAATTTATAATGGTACTTACTTGGGTGGAGGCCCAAAGAGACTAAAACCAGTTGATATCTAGAGGTTTTCTGAGCCTGGCATTTCAGGCCGAACTGTTCTTATAAGAGCAGGAGCGAGTCTATTTTGCATATAGCTGACATCTGCCTGGACTGGCAAAATAGCCAAAAGAACAATGGACTGGAACGTGGCCTGAGTAATTAAGAGCTGCAAATATGAAGTACAGCATTCCACCCACCACTTGTTTTATTTAAACACAAGCCCTAAGGGCACTTAGCAAGACTACTATAATAAATGCATTACTTATTCATTTCATGTGTGCTGCTCCCATTATGGGACAGTGACTGTGTTAACGTGGAGCAGCAGATCCTGCTCTGCGTTGATTTCCAGTGAAAAGTAGAAATATGACGCTTCATAAAGGATCCTGGAGAAGCTAATATCTATTCAATAATACCCTGACACAGTATCTGGACACTAGGCAGAATGTCCTCAGAGGCTGCAGCTGTCAACTGACACTCAATTCTCCACAGCCCCAAAGTTCTACTTTGGAACCTACTGACCTCACAGTGCTGTACGGTGCCTCGTAGGCTACCCACAGCAACAGGGCCGGCTTTAGGGCAGTTCTACTGATGCGGCCGCACTGGGCGCTGACCTGTGGAGGGGGCGCTAACCTCATGGGAGAGGGGCACTTGTTTAGAAATAACTTGATTGGAAAGATGAGGGGCACTTATGTCTGGTGGTACTGATAGAACCGAGGGGCGGTAATGAGGTGTGGGGGTGCAAAAAATGTATGTATTTAAGTTTGTATAGCGCACAGCTACCCCCAACAGGGGTGTCCCGGCGCTTGCAGATACAGTTAAGGTGAAGGCAGGTTAGAGTTGTCAATTCCTAGTTTGATAAGTGAGGCTGAAGAGCCAAGTCTTCAGAGCCTTCCAGAAGTTGAGTTCCGATTTGGGTTTTCTGATATGATCAGGCATGGAGTTCCATAGGGTTGCAGTTTTGACAGAAAAGGACCGTCCTCCAATTCTGGATTTAGAAAAATGGAGGATGACAAGGCATTCACGATGATTGGATCTTAGGGTCCTAGACTGATGGTATTTGCGAACTCTCTTCTTTAGGTATTGTGGGCCAGTGTTATTAAGTGCTCTGTATGCAAGAGTTAGTGCCTTAATTCAGATCTTCTCTTGACAGGCAGCCAGTGGAGACTACGCAAATGAGGAGATATGTGATGTCTTAGAGGGATGTTCCTTATGAGCCTTGTTGCCGTGTTCTGCACTGTTTGCAGTTTTCTAAGCAGGTATGCTGGCAGCCCCAAGTACAGACTGTTTGCATAATCAAGTTGTGATGTGATCACCGCATGGACTATTGTTTTCCTGCAATCCATTGGTCGAAAATAGAGGAATCTCCGGAGAGCCTTCATTTTCCAGAAGCAGGATGAGGAAACCTGGCCTATCTGGGTCTTACATGAGAAGGAGGTATCTAGTTTGAACCCTAGGTTCCTCGCAAACGAGACTGGGAGGGGAGGGCAGGTTGAAAAATAGCACCTCTGTTTTTTCTGTATTCGGTCTAAGGCAGTTGGCTGTCATCCATGCTGAGATGTCCATGAGACACTGCCTAAAGTTTGAAAATACGGCCTCAGAGCGATCTTGGAAGGAAAACGCGAGCTGCGTGTCATCAGCATATGAGATAACATCAACACCGCGTTGCTTTACCAGAGGGGCAAGGGGGCGAGGTAGACATTAAAGAGGGTTGGGCTGAGTGCCGAGCCCTGAGGCACTCCACAAATCAGGGGATGCGAGTTAGAGATGTGAGGATGCAGCCCGATTCTCAGGGAGCGGCCTTCCAAGAAGGAGCTGAACCAAGCTTAAGTGGTACCTGTTACTCCTAACTGTTGAAGCCTGTCTAAAAGGATCTTATGAGAGACTGTGTTGAATGCTGCCGAGAAATCCAATAATACCAGCATTGCACAGTTCCCTTTATCCATAGTCTCCCTGACAGTTTCTACTGCTTCAAGTATTGCTGTCTCCGTGCTGTATCCTGCTCTGAATTCCGACTGGGTGTCGTGGAGTAGTTCATTGGATTCGAGGAATGTGGATAATTGCTTTTGCACTTCCTTTTCAAGAATCTTAGCAGGTGCTGGTAGGAGGGAGATAGGTCTAAAATGTTTCCGAATAGTGGGGTCTGCGTTCTCCTTTTTGAGGATTGGTTGGACAGTAGCAATCTTCCAGCTAGATGGATATATGCCAGTTTCCAATGAGGTGTTCCAGAGCTGGTTTAAGGCAGGGTTAAGCAGTGGTGCTAATGTTTTAAAAAACCTGGGCGGGCAGGGGTCAAGTGGAGAACCGGATTTAGTTTTTTCCAACTGCTTGAGGGATGTGACCAAATCGAAGGAGCTAAATTCAGACCATGTTGTTGTTGGGAAGGGGCCAAGTAATGGCGTGATAGGTGGTTCCTTCACCGGAAAGGCTGCATAGATGTCTTGGATCTTCTCCTGGAAAAAAAACTAGAGATTCTCACATAGTGTGGCAGAAGAGACAACCTTACTTTTCATTGCCTCTGGTTTAAGGAAACCCTTGATTTCCGTAGTGGAATTGTCAGCAGCTTTTATTTGATTGGCGATGTGATCCTTAATAATATTATGTTTTAATTTGTGAAACTGTTTTATTGCTTTTCTGTATGTATTTTTTGCTTCAGGATCGTAGGCTTGACGCCAAACTCGCTCAAGTTTCTTACAACGGCTCTTTTCTGCTCGAAGGGCTGGTGTGAACCAGGGGGCAGAAGGTGTGTTCCTGGCCTGTTTCATTGTTTTTATGGGAGCTATTTGGTCAAGGGACGATGTGACCCATTGGTTAAAGATTGAAGTGTCGCTGTTCGGGTCTCAGGTAAATAGCAGAGGGGTGTTTACTAATATGGGTCCTAGTACTTCGGGGGTGACTTTCCTCCAATTCCTTTTAACTTCGTATTCAGGTTTTATAACATTGTGGTTTATGGAGGTAGTTAGATAGAAAGGAATAAGACTGTGGTCTGACCATAGGAGGGGGATAAGATCTTCAGTTATTAGGGTGGGGATATTAGTAAAAATAAGGCCCAAGGTATGACCAGCCCTATGTGAGGGCTTGAGAACTAGTTGTTTAAGGTTCAGTCTTGTGAGCGTCTCTTCTAGTTGGGTAGCTATGGGACATATATCATTGTCCATATGGACATTAAAATCCCCTAGTACTAAGAATTTAGTGTATTTTAGTGAGAGGTCAGCGATCTGCTCGCAGAGTTCCCATAGCTCAGCAGGTTTAGAAGTTGGTGGCGTGTAGATCAGCAATCCCGCAATGGAGAGGTTAGGGGAGATTGTGATGTTAAAGGATAGTGCTTCTATCAGATCAGTATGTTCAACCCTTCTGTGTGAGATCTCCCAGTCCTTTCTGATAATTACCGCAAGTCCGTCTCCCACTCCATTACCCTGCCGGTTTTCAGAAACTATTTTGTTGTTTTCTGGGATCGCCATTGAGATGTCGGGGGTAGAACTCTCTTTCATCCATGTTTCTGTTAGGAAGATGATGTCAAGGAACCACACACTCTTACCTGTTCAAATGCGTGGTATGGAGTTTCGCAGAAACCCAATGAGCCAACTTCCCTGATTCCTATTTTTATAATTGGTGATAATATAATTTACACTAGTTAATAGATAGAAACTGGGGAGGAGGGCCGGATACTGGATGTTTCGGGGATGGAGTTCCTGCTGTCGACCTGCGCAGCAACAAGGAACAAATCTAAGCACACTTGTCCTAAGTACTTTTGTGTCTTTTAACTTTTTAACCCCTTCGCTGCCAGGCCTTTTCCCCCTCCTGTGCCACCCCCTTTTTTGGCTATTTGGGGTAGTGCGCGCTGAGGCCCCTGTAACTTTTTGACCACATAAAGTATCCACGCCAAATTTGCGTCCTTTTCTCCCAACATCATGGGGATTCTGAGGGTACTCAGGGTTTGTGGATTCCCCTGGAGGGGTCACAGAAATGAGCCAAAATACAGCAAAATTTAGGTTTTTGGGGGGAAAATGGGAAAAACAGGCTGCAAATGAAAGCATCTGGGTTTTTCCCTGCAAGTGTTATCAAAAAAGGGTTTGTGGGGCTGAAATCACCATTTTCCCAGCTTTTAGGGGATACCAGAGTTTTGTCAGAAACCCAACATTTTTTACACAGTTTTGGCATTTTTCTGGGACATAGCCTATTTTTGCTATTTTTTGTGCTTTCGACCTCCTTCCAGTTACTAGTAGAAATGGGTACAAAAGCAATAATGGATCCTGGAAAGCTATACATTTTGGAGAAGTAGATGAAATTCTGAATTCAGCAAGGGGTCATTTGGGGTCATTTGTGTAGAGGTTTCTTTATAGAAACTAACAGTTAAATATAGGATAAATTGAAAATTTGTTGAAAAAAAGCGCCTTTTGTGTCAACGTTTTCACCTGTAACTTCTTCTAATTTTGACAGCTCTTTGAAAGCAATATACCGTTACATTCGCTGGACATTTCTGGTTGTGGGATATATAGGACTTGTAGGTTCACCCAGAACCCGACGAACCCAGAGCCAAAAACTGAGCAGCAACTTGCAATGGTTTTTTATTATGTACCGGGTATGTAGTAATTATTCTGTAAAAATGTGTACATGGAAAAATCGGTATGAAAAACACCTATGTATTTCTGAAATGGGAACAAAATATAGAGTTTAGAAACAGTAGATATTTGCACATTTCCGAAATTGGGAATACTCATACTAGCATGAGAATTATCAGTCATTTTTTAGAATGACTTCTTTTTTACACAATGTCTTTCATTTGGAAGGCAGAAATGCATCGAAAGTCAATAGGTAATAACAGTTCCTTTACAAATCTGAATTACCCTAAGTCTCCTGATAAAAATGGTACCTCACTTGTAGGGGTAGGCATAGTGCCCACGACAGAAAAGGGCTCAAAACCCAACGTGAACACACCACATTTTCACAATGCAAAATTACCCTTTTTTAGCAAAGTGCCTAGCTGTAGTTTTTGAACCATAGCTCTGCCAGCACCTAGGGAAACCTAGTAAACCTATACATTTTTGAAAACTAGACACCCAGGGGAATCCAGGATGGGGTGACTTGACTGCCTCCCACCAGGTTCTGCTACCGAGAATCCCTTGCAAACCTAAAGAATTGCGAAAAAAAACACATTTTCCCCACATTTCTGTGGTGGAAAGTTCTGGAATCTGCGTGGATACACAAATTTCCGCCCACCCCGTATTCCCCAAAGTCTTCTGATAAAAATGGTACCTCACTTGTGTGGGTCGGCCTAGTGCCCGCGACAGGAAACAGCGCAAAACGCATCGTGGACACACCTCAATTTTGCAGTGAAAAATGAACCTTTTTTGGCAAAGTGCCTAGCTGTAGTTTTTGAACCATAGCTCTGCCGGCACCTAGCGAAACCTAGCAAACCTATACATTTTTGAAAACTAGACACCCAGGGGAATCCAGGATGGGGTGACTTGACTGCCTCCCACCAGTTTCTGTTACCCAGAATCCCTTGCAAACCTAAAAAATTGCCAAAAAAACGCATTTTCCCCAAATTTCTCTGGTGGAAAGTTCTGGAATCTGCGTGGATCCACAAATTTCCACCCACTCCGCGTTCCCCAAAGTCTTCCAAGAAAAATGGTACCTCACTTGTGTGGGTCAGCCTAGTGCCCACGACAGGAAACGGCACAAAACGTAACGTGGACACACCTCAATTTTGTAGCGAAAAATGACCCTTTTTAGGCAAAGTGCCTAGCTGTAGTTTTTGAACCATAGCTCTGCCGGCACCTAGGGACACCTAGCAAACCTATACATTTTTGAAAACTAGACACCCAGGGGAATCCTGGATGGGGTGACTTGACTGCCTCCCACCAGGTTCTGTTACCCAGAATCCCTTGCAAACCTAAAAAATTGAGAAAAAATAACATTTTCCCCACATTTCTCTGGTGGAAAGTTCTGGAATCTGCGTGGATCCACAAATTTCCACCCACACCGCATTCCCCAAAGTCTTCAGAGAAAAATGGTACTTCACTTGTGTGGGTCGGCCTAGTGCCCGCGACAGGAAACGGCGCAAAACTTAACGTGGACACACCTCAATTTCACAGCGAAAAATGACCCTTTTTTGGCAAAGTGTCTAGCTGTAGTTTTTGAACCATAGCTCTGCCGGCACCTAGGGAAACCTAGCAAACCTATACATTTTTGAAAACTAGACACCCAGGGGAATTCAGGATTAGGTGACTTGACTGCCTGCCACCAGGTTCTGTTACCCAGAATCCCTTGCAAACCTAAAAAATTGCCAAAAAATACACATTTTCCACACATTTCTATGGTGGAAAGTTCTGGAATCTGTGTGGATCCACATATTTCCACCCAGCACGCATTCCCCAAAGTCTTCCGAGAAACATGGTACCTCACTTGTGTGGGTCGGCCTAGTGCCCACGACAGGAAACGGCGCAAAACGTAACATGGACACACCTCAATTTCACAGCGAAAAATGACCCTTTTTTGGCAAAGTGCCTAGCTGTAGTTTTTTTTTTTTTTTTTTTTTTTTTTTTTGAAACCGTTTATTGCACGATGAAAAAGTTACAGGCATGGGCCTACAACCATCCGGCCGGCCGCTAGAGTAACAAAAGGCATATAACATACATACAGTGAGAGTCTCTTGGCGGAACAGATTGGCAAATCAGATGATATCAATAGCGTAGGCCGCATAACTCCTAGCCCACAATACGGTTTCCTTTTGTCAAACAGAACAACACAAAAAACCACACCCGCAAGGCAACCCGCGATCCAAGTGACCGTACATGCTCCGTAAATGGGGGATCCTAACCAGCAGCAAAACTCTGAAGAGGGGAATGGGAGTATAGCAGGGACTGGGGAGCCACGTGCCCACAGCTGAGGGAGGGGGTCGGCTAAGGAGATGGGGCTGGCGAGGCTGCCGGTAGGAGTGGCGGCTCACAAATACCCCCACGGTAGGCGTTCCAGGGGCTCCAGATTCTCACCCACGCCCCAGGCTTACCCCTCGCCACATACACTACTTTTTCACGAAACATACACCAATCCATATGTTCTTTCCAGGCCAACACCGCCGGGGGACTCTGGGATCCCCACAATTGGGCAATGTCACGCTTCGCTATCATGTATCCCAGAGTCACCCACCGCGTCTGCGGGACCGAATAATCATTTGGTTCCCACACATTCAGCAAGCATCTCCTCGCTTCAGGCAGCAGTGCAACACGCGTAACCACACGCAAAACCTCATGCACACCACGCCAGAATCGCTCCACTTTCGGGCACTCCCACAATATATGCATGAAAGTTGCCAAAGCACCACAGCCGCGCTTACACAATCCGTCACCAGCAAAGCCCATACGTAGAAGCCTCGGCCCCGTGACGTAAACCCGGTGAAGGATCTTAAGCTGGACGAAACGAAGGCGAGCCGGGATGGCCACCTCCTTCGGAGAGGCCACCGCGGAGATCCAATCCTCGTCGTCCAGCTCCAGCCCATCGGCAACCCAGGCCTCGCGGAGGCCAGTCAGCAGGCACGATCTGTCATTGATCAGTTTTTTATATATAAGGGAGATCGTGCTGTCTGGTACATGGCCATCCAGCACCCTGTCCTCTAGGGGGGAGGACTCCGGAATGGACGCAACATCCGGGAAGACGGAGGCCAGCGCGTGGCGGACTTGTAAGTATCGAAAGTACTCACTGCCTTGCAGCTGAAACTCCGTCTGCAGCATCTCAAAAGTCTTGAAACCTCCCCTCGTCCAGAGATCTCCCACCGTGCTGATTCCGATCGTGTCCCACTTCTCGAAGCCCTTCGATGTCCACAGGGAGCCCAACCTCTCAGACGCATATAGCGGTGACGCCCGGGTCAAACGGTCCTTCCATCCCAGAGCTGCACTAGCCGCGTGCCATACACGCACCATGACACGCGTCGGTCCCGTCAGACGGGAGTCGGGCGTGCCAGAATAGAGCGCTCGATTATAATCGCCACCGGGCAGGAGCATCCTATCCATTTCAAATGCCGGGTTCAAGGCGGGCCCGTAAAGGCCATGATTGATTGCAGCTAGCTGGGAGGCCCAGTAATACCGTTTAATGTCCGGGAGGGCGACCCCCCCATCGTACCACGGGAGCGTCAATTTGGCCAGAGCAATACGCGGCCTCCCGTCCCAGAACAGGCGCCGCTGCAGGCCCTCCACCTCGCGAAAGTAGCGCGCTGGTACCAAGTCCATAGTGTTCTGGAGGGCGTACAGAAAGCGCGGCAAGGACATCATCTTAAACAAGGCCGCTCGGCCAAGTGGCGAGAGCGGAAGACGCCGCCAACGCGCGACATCCTCTCGCAAGCGCTGGAGGGGGGGCAACAAGTTCCGCTCATAGCGGGCCTCCGGGTCTAGAGTGATATATATACCCAGGTACCGGAACCCCTGGGAGGCAATCTGGATCGGGCAGTCACGCGGTAGGGCCGGAGCCTCCCCGGAAAGCACATATACGCAGGATTTCGCCCAGTTGATGACAAGGCCTGAGTTACGCCCGAAGGAGCGCAAAACATCAACCAGGACAATCAGCGATTTGCGCGGGGAGGCGAGATACAAAAGGATATCATCGGCGTAGAGGGACACGCGGTCCTCATACTCAGGGGTCCAGCGGAGACCACGGATAGAAGGGTGCCACCGTAGCCACTCCGCCAAGGGCTCCAAGGCCAGTGCAAACAGGAGCGGCGACAAGGGGCAACCCTGGCGCGTGCCCCGCCCCAGCGCGAATGGGGCCGAGACTCGCCCATTCACCACCACCTGCTAGCTGTAGTTTTCGAACCATAGCTCTGCCGGAACCTAGGGAAACCGAGCAAACCTATACATTTTTGAAAACTAGACACTGGGGGGAATCCAGGATGGGGTGACTTGACTGCCTCCCACCAGGTTCTGTTACCCAGAATCCCTTGTAAACCTAAAAAATTGCCAAAAAAAACACATTTTCCCCATATTTCTGTGATGGAAAGTTCTGGAATCTGCGTGGATCCACAAATTTCCACCCACCCCGTGTTCCCCAAAGTCTTCCGAAAAAATGGTACCTCACTTGTGTGGGTCGGCCTAGTGCCCGCGACAGGAAACGGCGCAAAACGCATCGTGGACACACCCCAATTTCGCAGTGAAAAATGAACCTTTTTTGGCAAAGTGCCTAGCTGTAGTTTTTTAACCCTAGCTCTGCCGGCACCTAGGGAAACCTACCAAACCCACACATTTCTGAAAACGAAACACCCAGGGGATTCCAGGGAGGTATGGCTTGCATGGATCCCCCAACGTTTCCTTACCCAGAATGCCCTGCAAACCTCAAATTTAGCTGAAAAAATCACCTTTTTCACACATATTTGTGTGGGAAAGTTGTGGTATCACCGGGCTGACACAAATTTCCTACCACCCAGCATTCCCCCGGGTCTCCCAATAAAAACAGTGCCTCACCCATGTGGGAGGCCCAAGTACTGGAAGTAAATGCTTCAAGCGACAAGGTGAGTCTAAGGAGCGTGATTTGATTATAAAAGAGGTACAGTGCAAGATTCCTCAATTAAACAATGAACTGTGCAGTTTTAAAAAGCAGTTGTGCTGATCGGAGAATAGCAGCAGAGATCACTGACAGCGTAGCTAACGCCTCACCATAAACGCACGTCCGCGTTTATGGAGGAATGATTCTTGCACCGGGCGCCACGAGCGCTAAAGCCGGCCCTGCACAGCAAAGTACCTTACCCATGCTTACACATCACAACACATCACCCTCCTTAATTAATGGAACAAATAATACAACAAGAAAATACCGGTGTGTGCACAATTTATATATATAAAATAAAAACAATATTTGAGCTGTAATAAAGCCATTACCTGGTTTTACCGTTTTTAAAGTAGTTTTACAATAAATTAACATCATAGGCCCTGCAATTACCTAAATACCATTAGGAACTCTAAGTAAAAACCTACCTTTACATACTAAATGATGTATTAGTATAACAACACTAATGATTACAGTACATGAACGTTCTTAGAACTACTGTTTCGTAAACACTCTTACTAATCAACTATACATGTTGCACCTTTTTATAACAACATCATAATACTAGTAGTAGTACTTTATTCGACATAGACAAAATGTCATAAAAGTTCAGCACAGTGCGTATAAAAAACAGTTTAAAAACAACCATACTGCAACAAGCGACTTCAGTTCATTCAAAGTTAAAAAGGATTAAAAAAAATTCATATATGCACATACTATATTCACGTGCCCTCTACCATTAATAATATAAACAGAATAGGATGCAAATTCAAGGAGGTGGATGGTATACTTATAAATGGTGCACCTTGAGCAGCCTACGTCTTAACCTCCAGGCCCAACCCAGGTATTTGGCGGTCCCACAGATTACACTTGGGACAGATGTTTCATATGTCAAAATGCGCAGTGCCACCCTTGCAGACCTTCTACCCAGATTTTTGCAGATAGGTTTAAGCCACCTTAATCTGGGTTGCCTGTACGCCTGGCAGGCAAACATAATGTGGCCAATAGACTCTGTGGGTGAGGCACAACCGGGACAACCTATTGGGTACGTGATTGCCTTACTCCAAATAGATTGAAAATCATAAAGAGGGAGAGTGCCATGCCGCAGTTTAAGATATAGTGATCTGTCATGAGGTGATTCAATAAAATCCAAAAAGGGCTCCAGATTGGGAGCCGGTTTCATGTCCAAAAAACGCACTTCTTAAGTTTTCGGCCATAACATAATCCGAGTAAATTTTTTTTAGCATTAGTTTGGGGGGTGGGACCTGGGTCACCCAGGCTTCTTCCAAACCAATCTTCTGCAGTTCTTTTTTCAAGTTCATTACCCAGGGGATCTTATGATCTGCTCCCTGATTTAATAACTCATCCAGGGCTGAGGCATAGTGGTGGAGTCATAATACTTTTAACCGATTGTTTTGCTTAACCCGAGTTTCAGCCAAACTTTGGGCCTGCAACCATTAATTCTCTGAAATGCTTGGTACATCATCAAAAATGTTTGCAACACAAAATGTATCCATCTCTTCTTCGCCTATTTCTTTTTAGGGTAAAGGCATATGACTTAAAAAATCTGCCACCATATGTTCACCTCAGGTACATATTACACCTCATAGTTATAATGAAGCAAATGTATCAACGTGCTTGAAAGTCATGGTGAAGCATTTTTTTTACCCTTTTGTAGTTAAAATGTTCGTGAGAGGTTTATGGTCGCTGTGTAACCTGATTTTGCTACCCCAAATATACTGCCGGAAACGTTCTACACACCAAACACAGACTAGTGCTTCTCATTCTATGACAGAGTATCTCTCTTCTGTGGGTGTAATAGAACAGCAAAAGCAATGGTTCTTTTTAGGCCTTTCACATCCTTCTGAGTTAAGACCTCTGCAATACCCTTGCCACTGACTTTACTATGTAAAACCGGATAGAAATCTTGCAGAGGCGCAGCATCACAAATGTCTGTTATTATTTTGACAAAAATGCATTTTCACATTGCATAAAATTAGTTTATTGTAAGCACTTGTCCCACTCCATAGGTTGTACAAAAATACTCCACAAACTTGGCATAAAATTCCACTAACCCGCTTGTACATTGTCGTTATTTTTTGGCGCAGGATGTAGCCTCTGGCCCACTCTTTTTTAGGTCTGATGCCCTCTCCTGTTATCCCATGCTCCAAATAGGTGACTCCTTCCTTTGCAAATATACACTTACTGAACTCAGCCACCAAGCACCTTGTATTGTTATTTGTATGAGTATCCTATCATGTTCCCTTCTACTTCTACCCATTGCCAGGATATCATCCTGAAAAAATAATAGGTCCCTAATATCTTTGAAAATGTCATGCATCTGTCTCTGGAACAATGCTGCAGAAGAGACTAAACCAAAAGGTAGCCTTTGGAACCTGAAAAACCCAAATAGGGTTACAAAGGTCATGAGACGTTTGATATCAGGGTGTAGTGAAACCTGACGGTACGTGAAATTGAGATCAATGCTAGGAAATCAACTTCCCAGTAGCTTTCTTGGCTGCAACTACACGTTCTGACGATTTTACTGGTTCAATAACACCAGCTTTCTGTAACTTCTGCAATTCTCTATCAACATCACTTTTTATGGAGAAAGGAATATTCCTAACTTTGTGTATGCATGGTTCTACACCCTTCTTCAGCTGTATTTTGTTTTGAAAACCTTTAAGCTTCCCTATGCTACCCGAGAAAATCTGAGGAAATTTTTCAGCAACACTCCGGCTAAACTCACCTTCAAATTGTAATGATAACACTGGTTCAGGGCTATTTGGATCAAGCATAATGTCTGTTACCATGATCTATCCAACCAAGAACAGAAGGTATATTGACCAACAGATAGAATTTACCTAGTGTTTCTCTCTTCTTAAATTTGAACAACATCTATTGTCTTAACGGTGAATGTCTTAGGTGCAATATCAGATTTTTCTAAATTGCCACCTAATACAGGTATGATTTTTTCGAACCATACCCCTTCATTAACAATTGTGTACGATGACCCTGACTCCGCCACCATAGAGCTGTCTACACATCCAATCGTCATTCCATATACAGATTTTTTTCTTTTGCCATTCACACGCAGAATATCGTCTTCTACATTTAATACACATTAGTTTAGATCGGCGTTGTCCGACAAACTAGACTGAACCTCTACTTCTGAATCTACAAATTTGACTGCAAAATGTTTGTTGGACCTGGCCCTTTTTGCAGGGTTATCCCAACACTTTTTGATTTCCTCCTTTATTTTCTGACCTGTTTTTGTTGGTTTTATGACTCTGAGCACTTTGCCACCGCTAATCAGTGCTCAAATGCCTATGCTCTCTCCTGTAAACTTGGTGAGATTGGTTTACACCTGTTTGGCATATTTAATTTACCTGTAAGTCCCCTGTATAGTGGTATCTTATATACCCAGGGCCTGTAAATTAAATGATACTAGTAGACTTGCATTGCTGCTTGCACCACCTAGCGTTTCAAACCTGTATTAGGCCTCTGCCACTGCAGAGCCTGCATGCGCAGTTTACGGCCACAATCGCTTGGCATTTAACATGCTTGCCAAGTCTGAAACTCCCCTTCACTACATATAGTTCACCCCTATGGTAGGCCCTGGTGCAGGCTGTGGTGTAGGTAAAAGGTACGACATGTGCCTTTTTTGTATGGCATATCCTGGCAGTGACAAACAACTGGTTTCTCACTGCTGTGAGGCTGCTCCTCTCGTATTTTTGCATTGGAAATTCCCTGATATGTGTTTCGGTGGTCATTTCTAATCTGAAAGGGGTAGTGTTGCCATATTTAGTATGTTTGGAATAGTTGTGATAAATCCTGCTTATTGGTGAAAGCACATTTTTTGTTACTATTTTAGAAATGCAGGTGTTAGAAGTGGGCATTTCTGTGTGCTTATGACTCTTGGGGCCAGATGTACAATCCATTTTTTTGCATGCGTACACGGGTTAGCGACCTGTTTGCTCATGCAAAAACTAATAGGGCCATGTACAAACCCAATTTAGCGAGTTGCAATTTATTTGCAACTCACTAAATAGGATTTGCGACTCGCAATTCGGAAGAGGCGTTCCAAGGGCGTCCATTACAATGCATTTGGAACAACGCATGTGCTGTTACAACGAGTTTCCATTACCACCCTAACCCCTATACTTACCTTATACTTATGTGTAAAATACATATGCCTTTAACATTCATGCCTTTCGTTGTAAAAGGATGCATGGTAAATGCATATGCCTAGTAATGCCATGTGTTTTAATGGCATTACGGAGTAATTATAGTTGTGTTGCGTTGGAATTCGGGGTAATGGTATTTGTTGTAAAATTTTCATTGTAATGGCTGTTTCCTACCCCCAGTCTTCACCAGGGGCATGTGGGCTGGGCTACCCTCCCACTTTTCATGTCATGAGATTCTGAGGCTGATGAAACTGAACTCTCAGAACAGCACATGGAGAACGGTTTATGGTCTCTTAGCTGGTTTAAAGTCAGCAAGTTTCTGTCTCTTTTCACCACATTGAGCGCTTGGTGAGTGTGTGTACTGGATGAGCGAGCCCAGCTCCAGTTGGTGCAAGGGGAACAAGAGTGCTTCGAGCCAAGCAGCGCTCTGTGATTCAACCCCCAATGTGGAGCAAAGAAGCCTATTTCCCTGCAGCGTCAAAGAGCCATTGCAAAAGCCAGGGAAGGCCAAGGAGGAGGAGCACCTTTTTTGGAGGCTGAGCGCCGTGCAGCAGCCCTGCCTACCCCTGGGAGCTGTTCAGCAGTGCAACTCCCCTGATACCAATGCCAGCCCCGCGTGCGACGCAGTAGGTTTTGAATCCTCACCATTCCTTCTATAGGCTGTGAAAGACTGCAGTGGCTTGTTGCAGGCTGCACAGATGGGCTGAGTTTCTGCATCTGCACCACTTCAGTTGCAGGCAGCTGCCTGAGGTGATTCCACATGCGGGGGAACTAGCAAGGTCTTCCCGCTGACGTGGGGAGTGTGTGTGCCCTCACCTCTTGTGACATACCTCTGCAGGGGCAGTCCTAACTCCACTGGGAGGAGAGGAAGAGATCCTCATCGGAGGTCCCATACCTGCTGAAACCATCAAATACCATATTCACTGTTGTAGGTGGGCACGTGGCCCAGACGCCTATGTGTGGGGTACAAGAATTACTATATAACTCATGATAAGAGGACAAGTGTATTTTTGCCCTATTTTTTTATTTATAAAGTTTTATATAGTGCGAACTAGACCTGGTGAGGGTATCAGAGCACTTTACAAAAGTTACATCAAAAGAAAAAGTGAGAACTGGGCACACAGATATGAGTAGCTAACAGGAGAGCATAAATTGTTGTCTGTTCTCATTGTAGGTCTGGAGTGCGTTTGCCATTCCAGCTTAGAATTAATACCGGATCCTGGTAGGTGAGCTGCATCTGGTTAGTACCCAACTTGCACCAGAGCTGGGATCAGGGGAGAGGTTTATTCATTAGAAGTAGTTTGATTACATTTTTGAAGGAGGTGGTTGAGGGGTTCATACTGATTGCCACGGTGAGGGCATTCCAAATCCTTGCTGCTAGGCCGGAGAAGGTGTAGGTTTTCTTTTTCCAAAATGTTTGCGGTTTCAAAAGCAAGGTGTTGGTGCTTCTCATAGTTCTGATACTGCCTGATAATTCTGATTTATTGGCCAGATTCTTTGGTGTGTTGAAGTGCAGGGCTTTGTGTGTTACGCAGGCAAATTTTAGCTGTGATCTTGCCTCATAAGGGAGCCAGTTCAGTGGCTTTAGATCAGGGGTGATGTGGTTGTTCTTTTTGGAGCCCGCGTTGAGTGAGGCTCTTAGTGGAGCCAGTCTAGATCTTGGTAAGCCACATAGGGTTGTATTCCCATAATCTATTCTGGGTATCACTAGAGCTTGTATGGCTGTTTTTAGGTTGTCATTGTTGAGGAATGGTTTTAGTTTTTTGAGAATGTTCATATGAAGGTTTGCTCCTCTAGTGGCTGTGCTGATGTGTTCCCGCATGGTGAGATTCTTATTTATTATTATTCCCAGTGATCTTGTGTAGTCAATAATGTGTGGTGTACAGTTGAAGGCTGTTAAATGTTTTATCCAGTTTTCTATGTCGCCATATCCTTGTGGTGGGGATATTAGGAGAAAGTCTGTTTTGAGTGCATTGCGTTTGAGGTGGTTTTTTGCCAGCCAATTGTGTGTTTTTGCAAAGTTGTGTTGAGTAAGCGGATGTCATCTGGAGAGGATATTTTTAAGTATAGTAGGGTATCATCCGCCTACATGTGGTACTGAACATTGGAGAGATTCAGAATTTTGTTTAAAGCTTTCATGAATAGATTAAAGAGGGTAGGAGATAAAGAGGAACCTGAGGGACTCCCAGGGTGACTGGCGTGGTTGTGGACAGCAATTGGTTAATCTTGATCATTTGAGTTTGGTTATCTAAGAAGGAGGCGGAGGATCCCATTGTACCAAGGTTCGGAGTCTTTAGAGGACAGCCTTTTTAGATGAAAGGGTGCTACTGTGTCAAGAATGCTAGTCATTGAATTGTTATAGTGGGGTGTGAGGTCGTGGATATCTGTCATACCCGCTGGTGGCAGTAGTAAATTGTTGCTGAGGGGTGTCAGGTCGTTGCAGTTAATATCACAAGTGTTTCTTTTCCATTGTTTGGATTTCTTAAGTTGGAGTTTATGTGTCTCTGTTGGTTCAGTGATAAGGAAGGAGATGCTGTGGTGGTCCATCCAGTCACAAGGGACGATCTATTTCAGTATGATGGAGTTTGACCTTGCAATGACAAGATCCAGTGTTGCGCCCAGAATGTGCGGTGAGCTATCTCAGAATTGTACAAGTTTGAGGTCAGTTAGGAAGGTTTTTTGGCTGTTAATTGTGGGTTTGTTTTGGTTGTTCCAATGAAAGTTGAAGTCACCGAAGAAGATTTGGGAGTCGTGTTGCCCCTCGTTGGAAAAGATGATTTCCATGATTTGTTTGGTGAATGCGAGATTATTGCCTGGAGGGTGGTAGATCAAAGGCAATTTACATAGGGGACTATTGTCGCTCGCAATGCTTATGTCTAGGTTATTTGCATGTGGTAAGATCGATAGTTTGTGACTGAATCACCGTAAGGTTAATGTGGTGTATGCAGGTTTTGCCACCCCCAGACCTTTTTGGTCTATCTGCTCTTATACTGTCATAGCCTGTGGGGATTAGAATGTCAAAGATTGGTGCAGAGTCGTTCTTTAGCCATGTTTCAGTTAGAAGGAGTAGGTCAAGGTCATGGGAGAGGATAAGGTCTGCTATGTCAGCTGCGTGTTTCCAGGCCGATCTGCAATTTAAGAGTATGCATTTCACGTGGAGTTTGGTGTTCGGAGAGGTTTTCTCTGTTAAGGGTACTGGTTTGAGATTGGCCTTTTTTACCTCTCTTGTGTTTGGTCTCTGTTCTCTGCCTGGGTGTGAGACAATTGTTAAGATGGGATTTAGGCTATGTGGCAGGTCATGGGGTGCATTCTTGTACATGCGGAGAATGGCTTGGATGGCATTGTCAGATAGAGAGATCTTGGTCCTGGCCAGTCTCCAGAAGGTGTTGTGTACAGGAGTGGATCGCCATCTAGTGTGCTGGGGTGTCTGGGAGTTGTTAGAGTTTAATGGCCGGTCAGGATGGTACATGAATTTATTAGGGAGGATCGGCCTAATACCCGCAGGTACTTCTGAGGGTCACTTTTTGTAGGTTAGCTCAGAAGTGATGCTTGTTAGCTTCAGTAGGTCATATTTTAGTTGTTGTAGTACCTGTGTGATGTCCTTCAGTCTAGACTCAGTCTTGGCATGGTGACAGGAGGATGGGGTTAGGGGCATGGTGTACCGAGGGCTATATTTTTCCTGAGTCTTGTTGATGTGAAGAATAGAATGGGAGGGGGATGCATGGAGGGGGATTTGGGTTTTTGCTTTTGCCTTGTGTGTGGGGAGGAGGTAGTGGATGTGCTTTTGTCATTGCGTTGCTCTGAGGCCCTACTAGAATTGTTGAGAGCGCATGGGCTGGAGTGGGTAGAAGTGGGGGTGGTCTCTACATTGTCTGGCAGAGTGGCTACTATGGTATAGTGTGGTCTGATATGTGAGGTGGAGCGTGGTGGGCAGGGGCTAGGGCTGTCAGTGGTGGTAGCACTGTTGGTGTATAAAACCTGGGATTGAGTTGGTGATTTCTATTCTAGTGATGTATGGTGATGCGTGCTTTGTCTTCCAATTCTAACTGTTCCATATTGATAGCCCTGATGTTGTGATGTAAATTGTTTTTCCTCACATTTCCAGGACTGGCATGGTGTGCCCATGCCCAGCAGCCATAATGTATGTATGACCTAACTGCTTCATATTCCTTTCTGATGTGATGATATGTGTATGGCGCCTCCAAAATTAGTCTTTTGACTGTATCAAAAGATGATTGAGTTTCATCATACCATATAAATTTCGCATTTTTCTTTAGCAAATCTCTCAAAGGTTGTACAGTGACAGCATAATTTTGCACAAAACGAGCATAGTATTCACTGAGTCCTAAAAAAGCTCTCAATGCGTCCTTGTCATGTGGTCTTGGAGCTTCTTTGATGGCGTTGACAAGGGATAATTTTGGTTTAATACCATTAACAGAAATATTATGCCCCAGGTAGTCTACTTCTTGAGTCACAAATTTGCACTTGCTTTTGTTAATGGTCATACCTATTGCCTCAAGTTCATGTAGAACGTTGTCAAGTAGTGAATAATGTGATTCCATTGTAGATGTGTGATTTAAAATATCGTCCTGGAAAGCCTGAATCCCTTCTATACCCGCAAACATTTTATCCATTAAACGTTGGAATACGCTGGCCGCCGAAGCTAAACCAAATGGCATGTGTTTATACATAAAAACACCAAAAGGTGTAACAAAGGTAGTTAACAATTGAGATTCTTTAGCAAGTGGGATTTGATGGTATGCCGATTTTAAATCAACGGTGCTAAAGAATTTACTACCACCTAAGTTCGCCAACATCTCTTGAATTCTGGGAAGAGGATGGCAATCCACAACAATATTGCGATTTAGGACTCTCAAGTCTGCACATAAGCGGATCTCACCAGAACTTTTGCGAGCTACTACAGCCGCAGAAACCCATTCCGATGATTCAACAGGTGTTATAATGTCATGTGCACATAAGTCATTCAATGTTTTCTTCAAATCCTCCCTAGCGGACAAAGGAACAGGTCTACATTTTTGAACAACTGGGACCGCATTCATCTTAAGTTTGATAGTGTGCTGGAAATTATTGACTAAACCTATCTTATCTGAAAACACTTTAGAATATTTTGATAATATATTGGTTACATCACCTACATCGTACTTTACATTATCTCCACTAGGTACAACTGTTGAAATTGGTAAGTCACCCAAGGTAACAGGTTCTGCGTGTCCAGGTTTTTTAAAATGATGCCCAGATCTGCTTGATCTTGCCAACCTAAAATATCTCTGCCGTTCACAGCGACATAAATTTTTGTGTGAATTTCCCTCCCTTTGAATGTGATAGCGTCCAAAAAATATCCTCTCAGGATAATGTCAAACCCCCCAAATGCTTTAGGATCAACATCTGTATGCTTAAGAAGAGTTTTTGACCAAAATTTATTGAAGGTTTTCTCATCTAGAATTGTGATGGGCGACCCAGAATCAGCCATGACGCTCACATCAATAGGACCAATTGCGACACTGCATAAAGGCCCTTTACATTTTCTTATGTCGCTCCGCAAAGTATTTATCTCAATAGTGGATAACATATTATTCATAGCACTGCAAAGCTCTTCTTGTTCAATATCAACAGAATTAATTTTACTTTTATGTTTGGTAAATCTACATACAGTGTAAAAATGCCCAATCTTCTTACATGTATTACACCTTTTGCCTTGTGCAGGGCAATTAGCATAATTCCCCATATGATACTTTGAACCACATCTATAACATGAGCCCTTCTTTTCTACTGAACTATTATTTTTTACTTTTGTGGAGACAGCACTTATACCTGTTTCATTGTTGGTAGAATTAGAATCGACCTGCATTACATTAGACCCTACATTGCTGGTGGGGTTTTGTGTTAAAATTTTGGACGAGACTACAGACCGTTCAATGCTTCTAGCAATATCCATAACTTCGTCCAAAGAAGGATTCTTACATGTAAGAATGCGTTCTTGTATTTTCTTGTTATGGCAGTTGAACACTAACTGGTCACGCAAATATGTATCTAACTGAGATGCAAATTGACATTTGGCTGCTAGAACTCTTAAAACAGCCAAATAATCTTCAATGGATTCTTCTTGCATTTGTTTACGCTTTAAAAATAAATGGCGTTCCACCATAACAGAAGGTTCATCTACATATTGTTTACCCAATCCAGCCAAAGCCTCATTATATACGTTCCACCCTTCATCACGTGACGGAGCTGGAACTACAGGTAAATTATCAAACACATCCTGCCCAGCATTGCCTAAATGGTTAAATAGAAGTGCTTTTTTCCTTGCTGCAGAATATTTTGTAGCGTCAATCGCTTCTAGATAATTGTCAAAGATTCTGAACCATCTATGCCATGGCATAAGTGGTTTTCCTGGATCGGAAAGAAAAGGTGGTGGCTGCATTACATTGTTGGATGAGGCAGACATGGTTTACTTGTATATGGAATATTCACTGTTTGATAGAAATGGATGAATCAAATGAAATGACGGATACTTATTGGTATTCACAACACTATAAAGGAGTTACATCTGAACCGTTTTACATAAGCATACTAAAATGATTAAAGAAATAAGATTTATCACTTTCTGAAATTCTCAAGCGTGCAAAAATCCAATTCAAACCGAGATAAAACAAAAAAATTAAAATTGAAATAGTACTTTGGTGGATTTCCTGCTCAGCGCTGTAGGAATTCAGCGTGCCGTGGTAAAAATGATGCTTGAGAACGATGAAAATGAAACAGGAATACTCGATCACCGTTATAAACACCAACTAGACTGCATTTCGGTGACTATCACAAGGAATATGTTTTTGAAGATGGCCGACGATGCGTGATCCAACGTAGTGACGATTGAACGTGATGACTCGATGCGCGTTAGAAGTATCAGTACGCGCTTCGTCAGTACGCGCTCCGTGACACGCTCATCATGGAATGGTGAAGTCAGTGGCTCGTAATGGTGAAACTGGAAACCAGGTACGCAGCTTGTTATGATTCAAGATGAATGGTGCTTAAAGAATCGGCACTTGCGAAAAACGTATCCGTGCCAGAATTCTAACACACTCAGCTGCCTTAAAGAAATATTCACGATCAAACACCGTTTTTTTCCTTTTCAGTAGGTATCGAAATTGCCACAAATACAGTCATTTTCACAAAAGCGTCAAACACCATCTGTTCGTTCCGTTCGTTGAGTGGACTTTCCCTTCTTGTAAAATCCACGAGTTCGCCAAATTATTAATCCTTTTTATCCTTTTAAAATAAGACAATAGGTCGGTGGGTTCCTCGAAATTCTTCAGATCGTCGCCAATAATTGTAGAATGGATGTTCCCAATATCATTCAGATAGATGAAATCCAAAAGGCTTCATTAGTTAAAAGATGAGAATTTATTTCTGAGGTAATCAACCCACGACTATACCAGCACAAGTCACAGGTCTGAATGCTCACTTACAAAACTCACATTCTAAACTCTAGAATCACTAACACTAAGACATTCTAATACTTCAAGGTACAAGTGAATGAAATGACTATTATGAATACTACATATCACAGTCATTTTATGACTTGCACTGATAGGATAACCAGTATCATTTCAGGATTTGCATAATGTGTACAGTGATGGTATTGTTTCATGATGTGTACAGCCTATCAGTTTTTATTGCACTAACTGTGATGGTATGACAGTTACCTAGTTTGCAAAGTGATTTGTGATATATGTGATTGTCGTCTATGTATTTTATACAGTATATGAGATATTTTTTTATCATTATCTAAATGATTCCTGTTTCAACATCTGTAACATTTTCTGCCAGTTTCAGGATTCGTTTTATTGGCATTGTCTATTTTGCAAGACTCATTCTCTTCTTTTAATTTACAAGGAGGAATTTTAACATTTCTTAACCTAGCAACCACGGGATTATTATTATTATTAGTATTCTTAGCTTTCTCCTCCAATAACATCAATTTTGCACATCTCCCGTTTATTTATCCGCTCTTTATGTTGTCAATAACCTCTTGAAGAAAAGATTCCTCCTTTACCCAAAGTTTATTTTGTATCTTGGGGTTATCTGCTGGCATTACAATTTGATCACAGATTAGTTCAGCAAAACCCGACATATAAGAGCCAAATTCTTTAGGGCCCCTACAAATTCCTCAATAGATTCATCTTTCTCTTTCTTTCTATGGAAAAATGTATAACGAACTACTGCAACACATACTGTTGGTTTAAATTGTTGGTTAGATTTTCCAAAGCATACGTAAATACATCACCATGGCCTTCAGTCGTTACTTGTTGTGCTATACAAATACATACTTTTAACGCACGTGCTCCTAAGCAATGAGGAAGTATTTTACTCTTACTTTCTGCAGTTAGATCATTCTCCTCCTCAAAAGTGGAAATGTCGTTTTTTAAAAATACTCTCACCATTCTTCCCATTGCAAAGTTGACTCACTTGAAGATGCTAAAAATGGTTGGGGAGGAGAAAGGTTCCATACAATTCCTAATAGGCATAATGCTCCCCTTGTAAATAAGCTAGAATATCTTTTTAAGAAAATTGATCAGCATCTCAAAAGTGTGCCCAACAGATTCCAACATGCCAACAAAGAATAATAATCTGCAATGTCAGTATTTTTTGTGAGCGTATCACTGTTAATACACTTTGTAGACAAAAGACATGTAATATTCAATTACAATGTGCGTGTCCCTGGAACCGAAATAAATGTGCACAATTATATAAAATAAAGTGTGTGTATCACTGCTGTAAAACGCACCACAGAGAACAAACGTGCACATTTAAATATAAGAAAATGGGTGCATCATTGAAATCAAATGCAGAAAAGTGCACCATTAAAATAGGAAAGTGCGCACCTCAAATTCAGAACAACTCACATTTGAATAAAGAAAAGTGTGAGCATCATTGCTGTAAAACACACCATAACAAAAGAACATGTGCGCATTTAAATTTAGTAAAATGTGCGCATCTTTGAATATATATGCAGAAAGTGCACCATTAAATTAGGGGAGTGTGCACAATCACTGCGTACTTAATGTGCCCTTTCCTGCAGTACACGTGCATTTGAATTTAAGGAAAATGTGTTCACATTTTAGTAAAAGATAGTGCGCGCATCAATGTACTTCAAATGTGCCGTTGATTAGTTTACATTGCTTTGAAAGAAAAAGCAACTGTACGTGCCCCTGTAAAATGACCACTGATGTAGGGCATGTCCTCCCTAACAAAGAAGGCTGCCAATACATGCAACGTCTCTCCCAACTTAAAATGGCCACCAGGAAGGACATCAACTGTTGTTGCTTAGTTACCCCGTAGGGTTTTGAATTGTGTTCCAGCTATGTTGAATTCAGCCAATGGCTGGAAACGGTCGGTTGGCACACTAGTAAGGTTAAAGTACTTACAAATAACTTTGTGTATGTTCTAACACAAACGTTGTAAATCCTTTTTAGGTTAAGCATTCAAGACCTCTTGTATATACTTTAGTATATACTTATATGTGTATGTACTTTGTGGGCTCTGGAGATCAGCCCCAGAACTTGTCTGCTTCTACTTAGGGACTTTTTTCTGTTAAACTGCCCATATGTCTTGATAGAAAACGACCAGTAGAGGTCAGTAAAATACCCAAATTGCTCTCTGCTTGTTCAACTGCCTCTATTTAACTGTGTTGATAGAAAACGACCAGTAGAGGTCAGTTAAATACCAGAATTGTTTCTGCTGAGGGACTTTCTTTTTAAAAAATTTCTGGCAACTGCCACTATTTAACTTTCTTGATAGAAATTGATCAGCAGATGTCAGTAAAAGACCAGAATCACTTTAGCATTCTCTAGATTCCAGTCAAGAGAAATTGTCTTCCGTGAGCACCCGTAGACAATAATATTTTTTTCAAATCTTTAATTTTCAGTGATATGACCATCGAAGGCCCTGACTTTATATTAAAAACAGAGCTTTGAACTATGCAATTTCCCACTTAAAGGCAATATTTCTCTTCATGTGTTCCCATACCTGGCGTGTCACTCAGTTTGGTGCTTTCTTTCCCTCCATGTTAAAGAACAGTGGATGTTTCAGCACCCAGGCTAATATGCTGCATGGCTAAATACATACAAGGTCCCAAAGGCGAGACTGATTGCATTGCAAATGCTTGACTAACTTTCTCTGGATCTCTGCTGAACAGCGGACTCCAACGCCCAAAATACACTAATCGTTGCATGGGTTCTTCTTTGTGTCAGGGTTCAAGCAAACTCGTCGCCAACTTTGTAAAGATGCATCTTGACCCAGGAACTGTTAGAAGTGAATCTTTATTCAGTAATACCCTGATACACCATCTGGGCACAGAGCAGACTGTCCTCATGGGCTTCCGCTGTCAACTGACAATAAATTCTCCACAGCCCCAAGGTTCTACTTTAGAACTTGTAAACTTCACCATGTAACTGGTGCTGTATGGTGCCTCGTAGGCTACCCACAACAAAGTGCCTTACCCATGCTTACACATCATTACTAAGATAAATAGCAGAATGCACTTGTTGTTTTATTTAATATAATACAATAAATGCATTACCTATTAATTTCATGTGTGTTACTCACATTCTGGGATGGTGGTTGTGTTAACGTGAAGCAGAACATCCTGCTCTGAGCTGATTCCCAGTGAAAGGGTTCTCACTTTGTTTAAATTAGCTAATAAATTACACAATCCATAAAGCCAGTGACCCCAATTTAGCAAATCCACTGATTGTTATGGTCCCTACATTTCCCTCCCTTTCAGCTTCCCATCATCACATTATTATTGGCTGGAGCGGTACAGTAAGCGTTCATTTTAAAACTTAAGCTTCCTCATTAGAGGCAGATGCACAAATCAATATGACTCATAATACAATTATCCAGTCAATTAGAAGTCATTACGACTAATTAGAATTTATATCATTGGCCTTCCCTCCAGAAAGCCACATGCATGCAAACTACAACCATTAAGAACATTACTGTCCTAGAATTCCAATGGGGCTTCAGCCCCCATGTTCTCCTCCTTGTGAGAAATCAAAAGCGGCATAATGGGATAGTTAAGAATAAAGAGTAGTGCACATTGATCATGAAGTGCAAATAGTTGAGATTACTTATGTTCTTTGAAAAACATTCTAGCCCTTTTCCTGAGGTCTATACCAGTCATTGCAGCCACTGTATGATTTCAGTGTTTTCAATAGAGCTTCCAAAATTATAATGCTCCTATACTGGATATGATTCTCAGCTCTGCCAAGAGGCATTTCATTTACAGAATAAATGAAGAAATCAAGACTAAGGTGACCACCCGTCCATCATTTTCAGAGACTGTCCAGGAATTAACCCTAATGTCCGTGATGACAATTTCAACAGACTGCTTTTGTCTGTAAATTTAGCCTTGGTGCTAAATGACCGAGGGGCATATTTATGAAATAGTGGCGCAGCGCAGCAAGGTGGTGCAGCGCAGTAAGTCACCTCGCTGCGCTGAACTGTGTCACCAGGAAAGGGCAGGAATACACCGTATTTAAGTCATACTTCACCATTCCCCATGCACTGGTGCACCATGGGCAGCCTAGTGGCAGTGCAGGCTCCCTTGCATCCTGCAGCAAACATAGATAGGGGAATATGCCTCTCAGGATTGTTTTTGTGCAGGAAGGTGTCCCTTCCTTTAAAAAACACAATCCTGCATGCAATGCAGGCACCCTATCAACGTGATCAAGGGCATTAATTTATTATTGAACAAGGACATAATGTGCCATCTGAGCATAGCATACCTAGAGGCAATCTCATACACAGTATTGCAATATAAAAATAGTAAATAAATGCATTGAAAAAACAGTGGGGTATGCACACTACTCCTTTTGGCCTGAATTTTTGTCCTGAACTTTGACCCTTGTCCTGTATTTTTGTCGCAGGTTTTGAATGTTTGTCCTGAATCTTTTACATCCCCTTCCTGAATTCGCTGCATGTCAAGTGGTCACCCTAATCAAGAACCCACCAGAAATGAAAACGCTTATAAAAATTCAGTGCAGCCATTTAATTACGGAACTTAGATATACGTATTTATGCGAGCATTACATATAGACATTTCACCTTTCAACTTCTTGGGAATCTGCAATGTGATGACGTGCCTGTTACCGGTAGTACGGATGGATGGACACTAACTCGAAGTTGATCTCCACCTGAGTATCTATAGGAGAGTAGCTAGGGAGCTGCAATGGCTGTGAACATTAACATGTACATCTCCCAGTTCAAGAGTGGGATAGCAAACAGCATTCCCTTTGCAAAAATGGTTGCTAAAAAAATGCTGAGCATGGAGTACTGGCAAATGAGAAGAAACTTGGAGCACTCTTTGTTCCACTGACATGCTTTCTATTTAGATTACTTAGGAACATTTTAGAAGCCTTTCAAAGAGACAGTGCATGATTTATAACGGACTTTATAAATAGAAAAAGAAATGCTCGACAAAACGTGTTCAATAAACAAATGTATTCAGAGTTGAATGTATGGTTGGGAAGGAAGAAAAATACTATTTTACTTTTGTGGTTGGCAAATAAATATAGGCGCAGAAACAGTAATGGAAGAGATATAGCAAAGTCAAGGTGGCCATCATGTTTATAAATCTTATAACATATATACATCAATATGATGTTTCTGATATCAGCCTACAAACAAGCATTGGCAAAGCCAATAGGTCTCACCTATGCAAGAGCTGTATGGCAGAGCTATTGGCTTTGACAATATGTTTTAGCCATGTTGTACCCCAGCGAAGCTGCTGTTCCGCATGGCTAAAAGTTAGTGGCGTAGGTTGGGGGGACGTGGAGTGGAGTGTCATAGAGTGGAGTGGCGAAGTGTCATGGAGTGGCATAAAGTGGAGTGGAGGGTTATGGAGTGGGATGTCATGGAATGTTGCAGAGTGGAGTGTCGTGGAGTGGAGTGCCGCAGAGTAGAGTGGAGCGCCAAGGAGTAGAATGGAGTGGAGTGTTGTACAGTGGAGTGGGGTGTCATAGAGTGGTGTGCCGTGCAGTAGAGTAGAGTAGTAGAGTAGAGTAGAGTAGAGTAGAGTGGAGCAGAGTGAAGTAGAGTGGTGTAAAGTGGAGTGATGTAGAGTATCATAGAGTGGAGCACTGTAGAGTGGCATATAGTGGAAGGGTGCAAAGTGGCGGGGCATAGAGTGGAGAAGGGTTTTATAGAGTGGAGTGGCATGGAGTGTCATAGAGTGGAGTTGCATAGAGTGGAGGTGTGTGGAGTAAAGTAGTGGAGTAGTGTGGATTAATGTGTAGAAAAGTAGAGTAGAATGAAGTGGCATAGAGTGGAGTAAAGTAGAGTGGCGTAGCATATAAGGAGTTGCATTGAGTGGAGTAGAGTGTTGGAGAGTGGAGTAGAGTGTCATAGAGTGAAGTAGAATGTCATAGAGTGGAGTAGAATGTCATAGAGTGGAGTAGAGTGATGTGGCATTGAATGCAGTAGCATGTTGTGGAGTGGAGGCGAGTAGAGTTGAGGGGGTTAAGTAGAGGGGTGTAGAGTGGAGGGGTGTGAGTAGAGAAGAATGTTGTAGATGAAGTGGCTTTAAGTGGAAAAGAGTGGCCTAGAGTAGAGTGTCATAGAGTGGAGTGTGATAGGGCCATATGTACGAAATTCTTAATTTGAGACTCCTAAATAGCGAACCTGTAAAAATAGCTATTTGGGAATTGCAAATCGGGATGTACCTACCCAGCGATTTCCAAAAACCATTTTCCACAGATTCGCAATCGCTATTTGGAAATTGCAATTTAGGAAGTCGCTAAATTGCAATAGGAAATCGCAGTTTAGAAAAAGGAGGCACAAATGCAGCTGGAAGTAGGATGATGATGTCAGAACCCAGGGTCAGTACACTTAAAGGCCTAACACACCTTCTGGAAGCATGGAGTGCCCCAGCCTCACTTCTGGCCATATCAGACACAACAAACAAAACACACCATGGCAGTTGAAGAGTCGGAGGATGCTGGGAGCAGCAGGAAGTGCATGGTGAAGTTTTTGGAGAGGGAGCTAAAGGTTCTGATGGAGGATTGTGCTGCCAACGTGGACCAGCTTTTTTGGCAAGGCCTCATTCACAGTCCCTAAGGCCTAGAAAAGTTGGACCTGGAATGGGATCCTTGATGAGGGTGAACGGCCTGGGAGTGATGCAGAGGGACATTCCAGAATTAAGAATGAGGTGGTACGATATGCGGTCCTATACTAAGGTATGGCTAGCCAGCAGGATGGCAGAGGGACATGGGACTGGAGGAGGACCCTCAAAATACCCCCCGCTGTCTCCCATGGAGATGCTAATTGAGGGGACCCTTGAACCGGAGAGTGTTTAGGAAGTTGGGGTCATCAACACCTCCATCCCTGAAAGTAACTGCCAAAGTAAATCATCTTCCATGTATGTAGCATGCATAGCATAACGTTAGGCATTCCACATAACATACATCACAGCATGATTTACTCCATTTAGGTGCTTGGTCCACCCAGGCAATGCATCCTAGGAGTTGTAGTGCACATCATTAGCTTGCATCTCTGAATGCTGATGACCACATCAAACATAAGTGGACCACACAAACATGTCTCAAACACATGCAGCAGAGTCACAACAAAATTATGGCATAACATAACCATTTAATTACAATAATCATATAAAAGCGCTTCCACAGATCACAACCCAGACTGGTCAGGATCTGTGGCAGCTGAAGGGGCTACAGGCAGTGAAGTCATCCCTGAACTAACAGTGCAACCATCCTTTCCACCCACTACAGCAACCCCAATTCGCAGGATAGCCACCATCTCCCCACTACCCAATTTTGAGGACAACAATGGTGGACAGTCACATGGCAGGGACCCCACAATGGCAGAGCCCAGGACACTCTGTCCAATATGTTAGATACACAGCCGGTGTATGGTGGCCTGGAGAGGTCCATCCTGAGAACACGCTTCCAAAGTAAAACATTGGGCACTGTCAGTAGGCAGCTGCAGCACATGGCAAAGTCCATGGGGAAGTGGCAGGAGAGCTGGCTATCAGCGATGGAGCAGGAGCACCGTGTGAATTGGCTTAGGTACAGGCAGTACCTGGCATGCTTTGACACCTTTAACAGGTCAATAAACTAGTTGCCTGCCTGCAACAAAAAAGCCTGGCAATGCATACTGGAAATATACAGACAGACATGGCACACTACTGCCAGGACATCGCTCATGGGCTGGTGCAGGTAACAACTGCTCTGGAGACCATACAGACCCACAACCTGTGCATCTCCCACACCCCCCACCACCTGAGAGCAAGAAGGACCCCAGCTTCAGTGGCTGGTTCATCCAGGAGCTATGCTCAACCAGGCATACATGCCACAATTCCTCTGACACTAACACGGCGTCAGTCCCACTACCCAGTGCTGCAGAGAAAGCACCCACCCCAATGGGAAGCAGAAGTGACTCCCTAGCAACTAAGTGGTATGAGGTGCCTTTGTTTTATCAGCACATCGTTTACCCTGTAAATTTCATGTTTACTCTGATGTGGTAGCCACCTGAATAAAAGGTGGTCACTCAGTTCCTCACCAAGCACTACCCCACATTTCTATGATGTTATATTATCCCTCAGAATTAGTTGTTTGTAATCTCTTTGTGTCATGCACATGCCTCTGCTGCACTGGTACCCTCCTGTGCACCTGTTGTGGCAATAGACTATCATCAGAGCCAGGAACAATTTGGATGTTGTGCACACCCCTCCTCATAGCAAAATGTTGCAGGATAGCAGAGGTCTCGATGATTTTGCATCATGTGTCCAGCCTGTGGAGTAGTGCCTTGCCCATCTTGTGCAAGCATCAGAAATGGACTTTAAGATTCCAAAGGTCCACTCAGGGTCAGGTACATCGTGAGGAGATCAGGCTGAAACACATATGCACTGTCAATCAAACAATCAATATTTATATAGCACAGCTAATCACCAAATAGATTAACCAGGGACTTGCAGGTCCCGGAGGCTTATTCGAATAGCCAGGTCTTGAGAGCCATTCTGAATTCCAGAAGTGAGGTGATAGTCCAGAGGTGCATGAGGAGACTGTTCCAGGTCTTTGTTGAAATGTTGGAGATAGAGCGTCCTTCACTTCTCCTTCGGTAAATGCGGGAAGTATGGGCAAGTGAAAGGGAGGTGGAACTTAGTCTTCTCGATGGTTGTGTGAAAGCTCAGGCAGTGGTTAATGTAGGCAAGTCCTCGGTTGTGTAGAGCATTGTGTGTATGGGTCAGCAGCTTGGATTGGCAACTCTTATGTACGGTGAGCCATGGGAGTTTCCTGAAGTGGGGTGTAATGTGGGTTTGATGAGAAGGCCTAGGATGAGTTTGGCTGCAGTGTTCTGAATAGACTGAAGTTTCTGAAGGCGGTATGGGGTGATTCCTACATAGAGGGCATTGCGGTAGTTCAGTTGGCTGGTGATGAAGGCTTGTGTCACAGTGTGTCTCATGTTTAGGAGTAGCTACTTGAGGATCTCACATAGCTTGCACAGAGTGAGGAAGCAGGTGAAGGATATGGCTTTGAGCAGTGCTTTGATGGTGAGCTAGTTGTCAATGATGATTCCATGGTTTCTGGCATAGTTGGAGGAAGTGGGTGAGGGTCCTAGGTCTGATGGCCACCAGGAGTCATTCCATGAGTTGCTGCTGTTGCCAAAGATCAGTGCTACCATCGTGTCTGTGCTCAGCTATAGGCAGTTGTTCTTCAATCCAGTTGACAACGTTTGTTATGCATCTGTGGCAGTTTGATTTGGTGGTGGTGGAGTCGTTGGTGAGTGAAAGGATGACTTGGGTGGCGTTTGGGTAGGAAAGTTTATTGAGACCCTGGGATCTGACGATGTTGGCTAGTGGGGTCATATATGCTATGATGAGGGTGGGACTGAGGGATGAGCCCTGGGGACAAAGCCAGTGATCTCCTTGGGTTCAGAGGTGAAAGGTTTGAGGTGGGACCTCTCGGTTAATCTGGTGAAGAAGGAAGTGATCCATCTGAGCACATCCCATTGTATGTGTAGTGAGGAAATGGGGTTAACTGCAGACATTGCTAAGTTAGCATAAGTAGTATATGCTTGGCTGCCATTCTGCTGCTTTTGCACACAACACTACATGGCTCTGTTCTCGTGAAATATTTTGCTGGTGTTGCTTCACATGAGAACTGTCTACCTTTCACATTCCAGCGGGGCACCGCGTTCTCTGTCTGCACAGCCTGTTTAAGGTCGAATAACAATGTATGCTGTTGATTCACTTTGGTCAGTCCCACGCTTATAGACATAACATGAAGCACAGCAGCCCAACTGAAACTCAGGTTCTTTTAAAATGGCACTACATCATTGAAAAGGCACTTGGAGAAAACCTTTCCAACATAGAAGAGCTGTGCTGACCCTGAGATGTAATTCACTGCATCTGATCTCGTAGGTATGGGGTCTCACTGACAAAGCCCAGAGGTCTTCTATAATTATTCTAAACTAGCTCATGAGCACGGGGAGGGTGGTAAAAGGAGCTGTAGTCCTGTTTCCACTGTCATTATATTATGATTTCGTCTTCTGTGCTTTATAGAATTGTAACAATGCTAATTATATTGTTTTATGCATTATGCTGCTCGTATTGGCTAGAGTACTGCACCTTAGAGCACGCTAGTTAAAAATAACATTTTAAACTATACAGTGTCTCTGATTACTCACGTTGTGGACAAGTATGAGTGTGAACGAAAGAGTGTTCTTGTTTCCCACTATTCCTGAGAGTTTACTAAGTCGTATGTTCTAGGTTGTCTAATCACTGGTAGCTTCGCTGTAGTACGGGAAACGAATGAGACATTAATCCTAGTCGGATTGGGGTTCTGGGCACTGAGATGGATTTTTTGGTACACAACAAGACACCGAAGTCCTGGTTTCCTGCGCATAGTTCTGTGCATGAGCGGAATCCCTGCAACATAAGCTTATGTGGTGGAGTCTTTCAATCATTGTGTGGTGGGATACGGAATCGAAGGCTACCAAGAGATCAAGGAGGATCAAAGCTGCTGTTTCTCCTTGGTAAAGGAGGGGTTGGATGTTGTCAGTGGCTGCACTCAGGGCAGTTTGGGTGCTGTAGAAGCCAGATTGGGAGGCATTGAGTAGCTGGTTCTGCTCCAGGTGTGTTATTAGTTGATTGTTGATGATCTTTCCGAGTACCTTTGCTGGGAATGGAAGCACGGAGATTAACTGGTAGTTTCTGAGTATGCTGAGGTTGAGAGAGGCTTTTTGAGTAGTAGGCTGACTTTGGCGTGTTTCCAGGCATTGGGAAATATTGCCATGGTAATAGAGGTGTTGAGTAGGGTGGTGTAATCCTGACAGATATTTTGATTTCTGAGGTCGAAGATGTGGTGTGTGCATGGGTCTATGGGAACTCCAATGGCGGAGGTAGTGTCCTGGGTGGTGAGGATATTCCAGGAGGTCAGTGTGTGGTTTGTGTCCGATACAGTGGTGACATATCTGTTGACGAAGTCCGTAGGTGTAGGATGGGGTTCAAAGTTTCTGTATATGGTTGCAATCTTGTTGTAGAAGAAGTAGTCGTGGTTGTCGCACAGCTCCTGTGAGGGTATGATGTTGTTTTCGCTTGCAGTCGGGGTGGAGAATTCCATAACGATGTTGAAAAGTTCCATGGAGTTGTTGGTGCTGGTTTTAATGTGTGTGCCAAGGGCTGTCTTCTTTGTTGTCCTCAGAAGGCAGTGGTAGAGGTTGAGGAAGGCCTTGAAGGCTGCCCTATCGGAGGTGTCCTTGCCGGTGCGCCATCTCCTCCCCGACTGTTTGCTGTCTTATTTCACTCTGTTCTTGGTTGTACCAGATGGCCTATTTGGAAGATTTTCTCTGGATTTTGTTCTTGATGGGGACGCTGCTGTCCGTGCATTTGGTGATCCAGGCATTGAAGTGTTTCACTCCCTGTTCGACCCCGCTCCCTTTTGGTAGCGGGGTTGGAGGTGTTCACAGCATTCATCCATCTGGTCATCTTGAGGGTGGCGGTGCAGGGGCTGGAGATGCCGAAGTAGACAATGGAGTGATCTGTCCATGTGAGTTTTATAGCATGGCTGTATTTGACTTCTTACTGTATGTGAATATTGGGTCCACCATCTATCCTGCAGTGTGTGTAGGGTAATGCATGATCTGAGTCAAATCAAGCCTGCTCATACTGTCGAGGAGGTGTGCTGTGTTTTTGTCGTTGGGGTCGTCGATGTGGAAATTTAGGTTGCCAAGGAAGATGTTGTACTTGGAGTCTAAAGCTAGGGGCATAGTGAAGTCTGCAATGGTGTTACAGAAGGTGGAGCATTGGCCTGGGGATCGGGACGCAAGCGTGCCTCTGATGGTTGTCTTGTTGTCCGTGTGGAGCTTGAAGTTGAGATGTTCAATGTGGCTGGTGGAGTTGGTGGTGGTTTGTGAATAATGGCTGTTCCTCCTCCCAGCTTGTTGGTGTGGTCCTGGTGAGGTATTTTATATCTGTTGGGGATCGCTTTGACAATGTCAGTAAGTATTTTGAAGCAAGAAGGTCAGCTTGCAACGATTGCAAAATTGCTGAATGCTCTGGCAGCCAGCTTGATTTGGAAAAAGTAGGTTGTACCAAGGCATAAAGCGGCTTGATACGCTGGGCATAATCAGGAATGTACGTACGACCGAAATTCAGAAAGCCCAGCAAAGACTGTAATTTTTTCAATGTTGTCGGAGCACGCAAACATGCGCACTTTTCCAGAAAGTGAGGAGCCAGTCCTTGACCTTCATTGTTGAGCTCGTAGCCCAAAAACAACACTGTATACTCTGCAATGTGAGACTTTGCAAAGTTGAATTTGTAACCGAAGTCTGCAAACATTACAATAATGCGATCAACGCGACACAGATGCGGCCACAACTCGTCGTCTGTGAGATGGATATCATCAACATACGAGTACGGATCTGGGTCAATGCTCTCCAATAGAGAGACTACACGTGCAGCAAAGACACCAGGGCTGTTTTTATAGCCCATGGCTAATCTTTTAAATTGTTTTTGCTTGCCGCCAGATGTAAATGCTGTCCACTGACTACTAAGTGAGGACAGGTTATGGCTGTAAAAGCCATTGGATATGTCAAGTGTGGTTTTAAACCGTTTACGCACAAGACTATCCACCAGGGCAGAACTGTGGGTATTCTGTACCTTGCATGTCCGACAATGGGAGTTTAGGTGCCGGTAATCCAAAACTAGGCGGTACGACCCATCAGGCTTCGTTACAGTGAATAAAGGATTATTCATTGGTGACACACATGTTTCAATAACACCCTGATATTCCAATTGATCAAGGATTTCCGCGACGTGAGATTTAGCTTCGCGGCGCATGGGATATTGGGGTTGTGGTTGAGGCATAGACCACAAGGGAATCTCATGGCTGGGGGACAATTTATCCCAGCCTACCTGAGTACGATACAAAGCCGGTGCAAGGACCTGAGCCCATTCCGCGGCAAACCTTTCAGCATGCTCCTTTGGCACAGTATGTGCAAAGGACGGGAGGATAACCTCCTCCCCTCTAGGAGCATCTAAAATGAAAGTCGGGGGCCAGTCTGCCTCCGCCAAGAGAATGTCATAGGAAGAGGTCAGATTATCCCAAAAAATCCCTTGTATTGTGAGTTGTATGTCACCTTCTATTTGCCACGTTCTCCTCCACCGGACTGCGAGGCCAATGTTTCCTGTGAAGAATGAGGAGAATGTTCAGTAACCTGAAATCTATCAGGTGACTTAATACTAGTGCGATCACGCAAAACGTATGTGCACTCACTAGGTGGCTGAGTGGGAGACGCAGGACGAGACCCCTGCTTCTGCTGCTGCTTTCCCTGTTTCTTTTGTCGCCAATTTTGCTTTGGAAAATTAGGATGATCGTCTTTAACAGACGAGCTCACCTTAGTTTGTTGTATCAGGTCAGGAATGACTATAGTTGGTTTAACCCCTAAACTACTGCGGCCAATAGTTCTATACGCCTCCGCAAAAATTTTAGGCAACTCTTTCGGCTTATCGAGTTCATCGACGTGGGCTAGGCCATTAGCCACTTGGAATTGTACCGCATCTCCCATGAGGTTACCAAGGACGAGAGAGGCAACTACGTCGAACACTGCGACAAGTCGCATTCCCAACTCAACTGCCGCCTCCGGACCTTGATTATCGGGAACACGTTTAATAACGGAGGGGAGCACGGCCATAGACGGAGTGCCAAAACACTTCGAGTAGACCGCCGGACCAAGTCTTTCGGTAAACTTATGGTGAGGATTCTGTGTTTCTCCACCATCGTAGAGTGTGGAAACACTGCTTCCAGTTGGTCAAATTTCTCGGCAAGCCAATAAGGCAAATCGTCCTTATTCTGGGGGCGCTTGCCCATCACCGAATTAACTGGGCTAATAACAACTGCAGGATGACCAGCTGGTAGACCCGCAACAGCAGTTGCCCCCACCTGCACGTTGCGCGAAACGTATTGCACCAAAGCCCTATATATCGTAATAAGGGTTGTATGGAGTGTACGCAATTCATCCACTGCAATAGTCAAATAGCGGGGGTGAGGCGTAAATCCGGCCAGCACCGGCCATGTGGCCCCTGGAATTGACAAAGGGCCGAGTCTAGCCGGTGAAACCGCATGGGGAAGGGCATTAAACCAAATGCTATGCTGCCGGGCTGAAAGTGGAATCTCCAGTGTCCTATATGGCGTATAATTTGCTGGGACCCGTGTGTGAGTATCCGAGTGAAACGTTTTATCATCCGCATTCACTGCCGGGCGCGTCACCCAAGAGTAAAACAACTCATAAGGGTGGGAGCCATCAGCACTCACCACAAAAATAATGGCCATCCCATCGTCCTGTACCCCATACTGCATCAAATGATGCCGCAAAGGCGTACAACTATGCGCTGAAATTTCGACCGCCATAAGGACACAGAGAAGAACAACAATGGATTTTACCGTAGCACACGGGTTCAGAAATATAAAACACCTTTTTAATTTACAAGCTTGTATGAACCTATTATGTTACTAACAGGTAGGTGAAATCCGTCACTCCCGTTATCCGGAAACAAGAGTGAGGGTGTTGTGGACTAATAAAAGCATTACTAAGGTGTTTCAAATCAAAAGACCAAACGTTAGGTGCGCCATGTTGCAGGGATTCTGCTCATGCACAGAACTATGCGCAGGAAACCAGGACCTCAGTGAACTGTGGTGTACCAAAAACTCACCTCAGTACCCAGAACCCCTATCTGACCAGCATCAGTGTCTCATTCGTTATCCGTATTATCTCGGAGGTCCCAATGTATAGACAACCCAGAACAAGCGACTTAGAGTATTCTCAGAAATGGTGGGAATCAGAAATATCTGTTCGCTATTATACATATATCAATCCACAACAAAGTAATCAGAGAAACGGTAAAGTTTAAAAGGTTTATTTTATAAACTACGTGTCCTAAGATGCAGTACTTTGGCTAACATAAGCAGACAAATGATTATAATTAAAACCATCAGCATTGTTACAATACCATAGAAAATGAAAGGAGAAATCATAGTATAAATGACAGTGGAATACAGCCACCTTCCTTTCGCTAGTAAACTAATATTATTAGACTAGTAGAAGGTCTCTAGGCTTGAATGGGGAACCCCATACCATAAAGATCAGCTTTATGTGGATCACATCACATGATCAGCTTTGCTCTGCGCCTGGAAATGTTCTTCTCCAGAATGTGTTTCAAACGCATGCAAACTGTAATATTAAAGGTTCTCGACATTCAGGTATTTGCAGCTGTGTGCATATTATGACTAGAGAGTGGGCCGATCAATCTGGATTCAAAAACATACATTGTCTGGCTGCTCAATGTGTTTTGCACACAATGTTCAGACCAAGGTCACAGTGCACATCTAGGGAGGTGAACAACAGGCAGTTCTCATGTGAAGAAAAGGCAAGCAAGCAGTTCTCAAATAATAACATGTATCTGCAGTGTCGCGTGCAAAACCAGCAAAAGTGGCAAGATGGCTTTCTAAAAGCTAACGTGATTCTGCTAACATTGCAATGTATGCAGCTACCTTCACTACACCTCCTCCTGCTCTCCCTCACAGCCAAAATCCTCATCCTCCTCGCCAGAATGTTTAATGCTGCTATTGTGAAAGAACCAGATGCATTTTGGGTGCCTTTTTATAGTTTGCACATGATTACCACCTGTTCTGAGTCAATGGTATTTGAATTTCTTAAATGGCCATTTTGCGACTAGTCACAATTAGGAAATCCTTTATACATGAGGTTGTGAATCGCAAACAGGAAATCACTATTTGCAATTTCCAATTTTGTGAATTCTATAATCTGATTTCTACTGGGTAGAAACTGCATTTTGCTACTGCGTTTATGCCTTTTGTACATTCTGAATGCCTATTTTGCATTTCTTAATGGCCCGAAATAGCGATTTGGTCCATTAAGAAATGCAAAATTATTTTGTACGTTTGTCCCATAGAGTGGAGCGCCATAGAGTGTCGTAAAGTAGATATAGTCCAGTAGTTGAAAGCTTTGAGATATCCAACATGGGCACAGATGATAGTCAGACTGAGGGCCATATTAGCATTCTAGTAGACCGCAATGTTGTTACATGGGCTGCAGAGCATCAGCACTGCTCAAAAGAAGGACACAATCATCAGGGTGGCATGTATGTTTGGAATGGCATTTTCAGCAAGGAAGATGGCGGAGTGACCAAGCAAACACAGCAAGCTTGCCAAAGGGAAGAAGACAAGAGTGTGATGGACATGGAGACAGATGGCAGAAGAGGAAGGATACCGGAGATGTGTGAGATGACACACAGAGGGAATGAATAAATTGCTGCATGGATGCTGTGGCACCAAACGCCGCATCCCAGGAGGATTGTGGCTTCAGGCCACACCTGTGGGCTAACGCATATACAATAAGGAGGTATTCGGGGAACCCGGTTTTTCAAACAAAAGTAAAAAGAGCGTTACAGAATAGAAACCAAACTGCATTCGTGTTTTGCTTGTTCAAATACATCAGAGTGAGTTCACTATTTTGGGCTGCATCATTGAATGTGTCCGGTGATTGCACACAGGAGAAGGATACCCAATCAACTAAACTCTCCATTGATACATATTCTATATTTTGTTTGAGGGCCAAAGTACACTACCCCCAAGGAGCTGACAGGAAAAAAACAGGAAGCCCCAAGATCATCAGATCCCGGTGTTAACCAGAAGGAACAGGGAGAGCGGACTGAGTTTGGGACCTTCCTTGGACAGACAGGAACTGAGTGAAAAACGATACTTCTGCAAATAAATAAGAACATCCTATTACTGGCTACAGTATTATTACTTGCTACAGTGTGTTTGTCATGGTGGGGAGGAAGGACCACAGTAGAGTGCTCTATAGTGGAGGGTCATGAGTGGAGTGGGGTGGAGTGGAGCAGAGTGGCATAGAGTACAGTGGCATATAGTGGAGTAAAGTGTCATGGAGTGGAGTGGCACACAAGGAGTTTAGTGGAGTGGAGTAGAGGGTCATAGAGTGGATATTACAGAACTAAGCAACTCCACATTCCCAAGAGAAAAAGGAGTCACCAATAAACTCCGCACTCCTCAACAGAGAAGAATTAATTTTGTTAGCCTGCTTGAAATGTCCTTTTGCGCTCACAAGAGTGGCTTGCAATGCGCTCGCGATTGCCCACAAGATTTTCAAGGCTGTTCAGGGACACCACGAGATTTACGGTTCCAAAACACATTATTCGGACGCACCAGTATCTTCCGGTGGATGTTTTCCACCGTAGGTGATCACGAAAGTGCAGAATCTACTGTGGCTTCAATCTGTGAAAGATTCTCTTCTCGAGATGCATAAAAATCTTCACAAAATGATGATATGGAGTTAAAACTCTCCTCGAATGGATATTTGGCATTGTTTTTTTTTAGCGAAGAGTCTTTTATTTGTTACTTTTTTTCAAACTGGAAGGAAGTGCCCCAGGGTCTCCAACTCCCTGTTCCTGTGCAGCAGGATCCTCCCAGTGCTTTGCCCATCTCCTGGTCACTTTGTGTCTGCTGCATATCGCATTGGATTTAAGGACATTGTATTTGAGATTTCATAAGTAAGGTGAAAAACTGGTGTTGTTTGCTTGATTGGGTCATGTACCTGGATTAATTGAAAAATAAATTGCGGTGGGTGGCCTGTTGTTTCAGTAGGGGCTTAGTGATTTCTTTGCATTTCATCTTCATCTTTTTTAACGGAAAAATGTTGCACGGTTTACAACATTTTTTCCATGTTTTTATAATACATTTGCAATATGTATTTAATTTACTATGTGGCCTAGTCTTCCAATAGGCCTTCCAGCCAGTAGGCCCAGTGCTAGTCATGGGTGCATGAAACAACAGTTTATGTGGTGTCTGTTAAATTTGAAACATCATTTAGGCCATGGATGGATTTGGATTGAAATACAAAATGTGTTTTTTGTGGTATTTCCCTTTTTTTCCCCCTGCAAACAGTGTATTGGTGGAGCAATACCTTTAAAGAATATGTGTTATTGTAATCAATATTATTTATCCCTTTTAATTTTCATTTTGGCATTGCTGAATTAATTGGGTGTTCTTTCTTTTACCATGCCTCCTTTGTCTGGTCAGTGTGGGCATGTGTGTTTGCCATAGGCCACCATTTGCCTTTGTTCCACATGCCATGTGGCCACAGTCACTGTCCATGGGCCTGCATGTATTCTTTGTTTTCCAAGCCTAGCACTCCTGCCTCTTGTTGTTGTGGCCATGTGCCTGGTGGAAAATGTTGTGTTACCACTAGCCAGACAGTGTGCTTTCTCCACAGGCCTGCATGTGCTCTCCTATGGCCATGTGGTTGGTGGCCATTTTGTGTAGGCAATCAGTGTGCTTTCCCCATAGGTTTCCATGTCTTCACTTTTTTCTCAATGCCTTCCTGCTCGTTGACAAGCAATGTGGCACTGGCTGGCAGCCATTTTAGGTGCCCAGCCAGTGTGGCCATTTGCCGTAGGCTTGCAGGGATGGTTGAGCCATGAGATAGCAGTTTAATAGCTTATTATTATATCTTTGAGGATAACTTCACTTATTTATAAAAAATGTTATTTACTTTTTTTTTATTAATTGATAAATTATATATTTTTTATTTGTTCATTTTTTAAGTAATTTTTTAAGGTTTTTTTTTTGCTTCTACCATTTTTACTGCATCTGACATCAATCAACCCCATGTCTGCTATGGATAGATACACTGTATTGTTAAATATATAAAATAAGAGTAACCAGTAACCACACTAAATTATATTGTGTTTGTTCGTACTACTAATTGAACTGCAACAATGTAAAGTTTCACAGATGTCCATCTTGCTTCTTTTCTTTTACTTGCACAAAAGACAACATCACCAACAGTACTTTCAGAAAGAAGGCCTGTGCACGAAGTGACGTGTGACCCGCACATCACCGATCTCTCTTCAACTTCTGAAGCTAAGTGCCACTGCTAACTAACAGCTTCAAGATGGCCCCAAAGAAAGGTGCTACCAAGTAAGTGGCCAGTGAGTAGAAGAAGAAGCTTACCAACACACCATTGGTATGTTCCCCCAGATCTTTTTTGCGGATCAATCTGGGAGCAGCTCCCCCACATCAGTGGACCCACCCCAATCTAGGCCCAAGCCCATGTCTGTCACAAAGCTATCCATTCTAATCATAGAAACGCTGAAGAGCAGTGATGTTGAAATTGACTTATCGCAAAGTAGCACCCAATCATTGCAGGAAACTTAGACAAGTGGTCAACAACAGCTGCAACCACCAGTAGTTCCTCCCAAAGTAGGAGCAGTTCAAGAGATTGCGCTTCACTCTAAGGAAGTAGAGGGATCTGCTCTTTCAGAAGATCCATTGTCTTCCAGATCTCCAGGTAGAAAATGGAGGGTTAGTGGTGCATCATCTTCTTCTTCAAGCCCCCTTCTGATGATCTAGACACCACCTGGATCCCACCTCAGTCTGAGAGTGAGACACGCCACAAGATGAGGCTAGGGGAAAGGAAGGTTCCAGAAAGCCTTAGAGTTATGGAGGCAGATGTAGAAGAGGCGGATGTTAGCCCAGCCCCAGTGGAAACCGACGTTACCCCATGCTAACTTCCAAGGGGGTTCTGGCAGTGGCATCACAGACACAACCACCGACAGCTGCCATATTTGCAAAGTTACGGCAGCGACCTACATCTACAAAACCCTCAGTAGAAGTAGGTACTGCAGAGAGTCAAACGTCAAAACACCCACTTACCACCAGTTCATCCGACATTGGCAGTGGCAGCAGCATCAGAAAGCTGAGCACCCCAGATTAGGACTTCTTTTCAGTTAGCAAGAAGGTGTTGAACATGGCCATATGCTCTCTTTGTGGAGTAACTATTAGTCAGGGTAAGCTTGGTACAAACTATGGTACGGGGGTCTAACAATCCATTTGAGAAAGCACCATACGATCCGCATTGGGGCGCACCTTAGCAGCCAAAAAACTGCAGATGTTGTTGGTGAAGGGGGTGAAAGACAGTTGGGCATGGAATCCAAATCCGATCCAATCACGGTACATGGAGAAGAAGAGGAAGACATTTTCGCTACGCAAAGTAGCTCTCTCTCCTGCAGTGCAGTAGTATCACCCACATCAGCAATGGCACAAGACTTAGGTCTAGGTACAGAGGCAAGAGAGGACAGTGACTGCCCCTTGAAAAGCATATTGAGCCTACCACTGCATGCTTCCAGAAGTCACCTGCATCAGTGGCATCAGAAAAGAAAAATATCCAGGCTACGATTCCTGCCATGTTTAGGCCATAGGGGCAGTATGAACGCAACCACCCAACTGTACATTTGTACAATGCGAAGCTAGCTAAAATGTTAGCGCTGGACTTCTTCCCTTTTTCTTTGGTGGAAGAGGTGGGTTTTCTTGAATTTGTGGCAGTCATCAGCCCAAAATGGAAGGTTCACAGTATCCACCTGACAACAGACATGTGGACCAGTTGCCGAGAGACTGATTACGCATGCATCACGGCACACAGGATCTTTTTAGTGGGGGGTTAGAGTAAAGATATCTGCAGGTGTTGACACTGCTGAGATTGTTGATGCTGCTCTACAGCATGAAACAGTAGCCATGTTTGCCATGGAGAAATCCCATACAGCTGCAAACATTTTGGAAGACTTTAACAACAAGGTCTTTGAATGGCTGCGACCAAGGAGGCTTAAGATTGGATTTGCTGCCACAAACTTTGGCAGTTTTATAGTTAAGGCCATGGCCAATGTTGGCTATTTCATGGGCCTGTATTTGGTGCACTGCATCAACATCATTGTACAGGACTTTCTCAAAAAAGAAGGCCAAATAAGCAACTTACTGTCCACCTGCAGAAGAATCTGCACTCATTTACCCATTCACTTAAAGCCCGTAAACAGCTGAGGGTAAGCCAGTGTGATAATAGAATGCCAGTTAAAACACTCATACAGGAGGTGCCAACACGTTGGAACTCAACTTATTACAAGCCTGAATGCCTGTTGATCAGAACAGACATATCAAGAAATATGTCATTCAAATAGGGGATGCAACTGTGAAAGGCATAATGATTCAGATGGACCAAAGGGGCTTAGTCAATTGCCTGACAGAGATGCTGCTTCCTTTTGAGGTGTTCACATGGGAAGTCAACAAGGGGTAAAGTACCATGGGCCAAGCTATGCTGTTGCTGTACAGCTAAAGTAGGTGTCTGCAAAGTACACAGGTGTGGAGGAATGCAAAGATGTGTATGACTTGGTGGAGAGCTTAATCCTTTGCTTGTCTGTTAATACAAGGGTGCCAAGTGACTTTGTGCCATCCAAACATTACATCCCAAACTTTACATCTTTGCCACAATTTGTGATCCATAGTACAAACCATTACTGTCCACTTTCATTGCTTTTTCAGATGGGTATGTTGGAAAATACAAAACATGGATTGCTTAGCAAGGCAGTGATCTAGAAAAAAAACAGCAGGGAATTAGAGGCCCACTCCTCAAGGGCAGAAGTCCTGCCGGCAGCCTTCAAGTTCAGAGCCTGAGGGCAGTAATGTTGGCTCACAGCAGCCAAAATCAATAAGAACACCATCAACAACAAGAACAGAAGCATCAGCCCCAAAATCTGCAACTAAGTGGTTTCTACTGTCAGGGCTTAAGTCCAGCACAGAGGCAAGGGCAAAAGAGGTTGAGCAAGGTGGACACCAGCAATGACCATTAAGCAGGTGATCCAGGTCTATCTGGATGATTCAACAGAAGTCTACCTTGATCAAAACCCATTCATGTATTGGTATGGGAAGAGGCGCCAATGACCAGTGCTCAGCAGGCTGGAAATGTACTATCTGGCTTACCCAGTAGCCAGTGTCTCCGCTGAGCATGTTTTCAGTGCTGCTGGTGCCATTGTCATAGTGAGAAGGACCAGTCTCTCACCCCAGAACATGGAGAGAGTAACCAAGTTTAAAATGAATCAGCACTTTTTACCACCAGATTACTCCATTCCTAAAGTACGACAGGAGGAAAATGAGGGAGACTCAAGTCATGGAAGTAGTGTGTTAGATTACTTACTTTTGGGTGAACAACCAAAGTTTGAGGATGAGCTCTACTTCCCTGACTATTTGGTGTGGGCCAACAACTATAGAACTTTCTCTCTCATTTTCTCGTCTATCACTGATCTGCATCCTTTCTTTGACACCAATAAAAAAAAGATATAGCTAGCAGATCATTATTATTTACATTTACTTGTTTGTGTCTGATTGACTAATTCATCCCTGCCGTCTTACTCTTACATTCATTTTACTGCCGGTTTGGAGTTGCAACTGTGTGCAGTGAAGAATTTCCGACTCCCCCCACCAGCCATATCATTTCCCTCAAGGGCAATTGCTGGAGAATACAAACAAATGTGTGTCTACCTCCAACCCTGGGCTGTGACTATCGATCCTTTCCGAGTTTATTACCCTAGCCGGACTGACCCACATTTGACATTACTTGATTTACAGTGGCCAATCTCTGCTTAATGAACAAATGGATCTTCATTCTGCAATGTCCATGAATCGATCACAGTGAGCATGCCGGAAGAACAGGTAAATTGCATGCATTGCATGCTAAGTGATTGCTGTTTGTTGTGAACTTTTAATGTGTGTTAAAGGATGATTCACGTGGTGGCAGACAGTGTGAGACTGGGTATTTGTTTGTCTGTAACTATTATGCTTAAAATGTGTTTGTGTAATGATTTACAATGTTGGTGGCCTACCAACAGCTGATCAATTTCCTCCTGAAGGTGATTTGTATTCCTTACCCTTTGAGAGATGGCAAGATTCCTTCACTGGGTCCACTCCACACTGCTTTGTTTAATTGGTTTCTGCTTTATACTCCTCTCTTGCATTTGAGTCGGAACTCAGTGCACAGTAGGTATAGAGTTGGACACCTTACCTTACTCGGAGTCAGACTCAGGAGGATCAGAGATGACGGAATGTCTCAGGGCGTGAGCGTGACTACTTCGAGAACTACCACCAGAAGAAGGACGTTTTCAACTTCACTGAAACAAACCAATTTGGTGATGACTTTGAAGTAGCCTAATGTTAAACAACAGAACTGATCAACTCTGTGAAGTGGTTGTGAGTGTTGACAGCGGTGAGTTGATTTTACTTGATTGTAAACATTCTGTGTTGCTGGGTGTGTGTGTGCTCAGTGCCGTCTGGCTTACATTTGAAGCTAAGTGGTGGTTGGGTGGGGGACATCTTGTTGAAACTAAGGGTAACTGGAAGCAGATATTTAGTCAACAATGATAATCACATTATAAATGTGCTGATGTTGCTGTTACTGTTAGGCTGCATATTGTAGGAAGGTGGAATCTGACTGCATGGTTGCCCCCACTTTTTTCCTGGTGTTTTGCTGGTTTTTGACTTAGGCTGGATAGGGTCCTGCTATTTAGGACCCAAACCCATCTGCTTTCTCCCCTAAATTGATTCCATGTACCTTATCTAACTCCAGATTGGGTTCTGGGGTACCCTTATAAGTCCCTAGTATATGGTATACTATGTACCTAGGGCATAGGCACCGTAGAGGCCTACCAGGGGCTGCAGCATGTATTATGCCACCCTGGAAAGTCTTCCAAAATGACACCACAGGACTGCTACTGTAGCTTGAGTGAGGTGGTGCATGCACCCTTTACTGAGATATAGGTTCACTATATCTCACCCTATCACCGCAGATATAAACCTATCAGTCACCCCTATGGTAGGCCTTATCAATCCTGAAGGCAGGGTGCTTGGTTTTATGTGAGAGGGTGCCCATGCATGAGCAGAGCACCTCTGCAGCCTTCGGAATCTATTCTCCGGGGTTGTCTGTGATGCAGCCTGACCATATACTTTTAAGTGCATTATAACCTCGCGGTAAATGCAAACTTTGGGATGGCTGCACGGAAACATGTTGTGTTTGGTGTCAAACACCTTGGAATCATGCCCCCATACCAGTAACTGGTGTGGGAGTATGCTCCCACCCTTCTAGAGAGAGAGACATAACAGCACCGGTATACCCGGTACCAGCTAACAGAGCCCTGGCATCATAAAATGGATGCCACCAGCCACAGACACAAGTCTGGCCTCCTGCTGCTGACCCAAACACTGGCAGGGGAGGCCTGGACAATAGGTTTACTGTCACAGGGAAGTGTTATCACCTCCCAGACAGGCTTTAGTGGATTGGGACTGGGTGGGTACACTCCAAGAGTGCTTTGAAGTCTGCACTGGGGGCACATTTGGTGTCCCTGTACATAGTACAGCTCAAACCGGCTGCAGGGGCTACCAGCCCCTGCTCAGGCGCAAAACTGGACAAAGGAAATGGGTGTAGCCACACCTCTTTTCAAACCCTCCCATAGGTGGGTCTGCTGAGTTAGTCCAACCCCTTCCTTGGGTATAAAGAAGGAACCCCTGACTACAGAACTTTAGATTACACCTGGACGAAACTCTGATACAGAAATGCCAGAACTTCGACGGTCTACACAACTAGATGACTGAAGAATCTCCCTTGGAGTAAAGGAGTTACTACCCTGCAAGGCAGGCACCAAAGATGGATCTGAATGGGTTGCATCTCCGAAGCGCCCGCTAGACTCCAAAGTATTTGCAAAACAGTAGGCAGGTTTCCAGACTTCCCAGAGGCTGACCCGAGTCCCCAGCAAAGCTGAGACCCGTAGCCCTCGTGGGTACCGTGGAACCGGAACCCCTGGACACCGTGCACATTTGCAAGTGCATTAGCTTCTCAACGTCCCTTGAGGCTGTGCATTGGGTTACTTGTAGTCCAGACCCCGAGCATCTTTTCCACTGAAGATTGCTGGTCTACACTCCTCGAGTGTTCCGTGAGCCAGCCCTTTGTGTTTTCGCATGAGGTACCTTCGTGATCCCTGGTCCATCAACTGGTGGGTCCCTGTGAAGGAAACTTTAACTTTAATTGGGCTTCCCTGGTTGCTCCAGACATGCCCTGACTCTCCATTGCTTGGGGAGTCCCCAGGACCTTGCTGGTCCGCACCGAAGCATCTATTCCTCTTCCTGCATGGGTTGCCGTTGCTAAGGCTTGTTGTGTCCAATCCGGGCACCAACATTGCAGCACTTGACATCCTTTGTAGGACAGCTCGAATCCAGCTCCTGGTTGTCATCGACGCCTCCTGGTCCTCATGGCTGAAGAGTCAAGCTTCCCCTCTTCGCACCTGAAGCACCCGACATCGGTGGGCATTCATCTATCGCGCCCCTGGTCACTGGCTAGTGACCTAGACTCTGTTCCCTCTGCTTTCAGGTTCTTCACATCTTCAATCCAGGCTTGGATCTCTTTGGACACTTCTCCTCTTCCCTGCAGCAGCATGTTTCTGCATCTTGCCATTGAAATCGACGAAGACGCCCGACACCATTTGACACCTATGCACCCATTTTCCCTGGGTCAGGTAACACAAGTACTCCGGTGCTCCCGTGAGTGTTGGCCCTAGAACCATCAAAGTCCAAAAGTGTTTGTTCCTAGTCCACCTTTAAGTGTCCTTAACCTTTAAAATTCCAACTGCGACTTTCCCCATAGAAGCTAACGGAGCTCGCGGCTGTGTTCTCACACTGCACATGTCCCCCGTGGGTCCCCTGTGTCACTACCTTGGGTGGTTCCTTGGGTTTCCAGCGATTCTACAGGCTCTAGGCCTTGTGTCTAGTCAAGTTGTGGTTCTTATACCACTTTCCTAATATATTGTTTGGTCCGCCCCTAGGGCCTATCGTACATTTACTGTGATATTTTAATTGTAACATATGTGCTTTGACCTCTACCCTCATAAAGAGACCAGCAGGGTGTGTTTAGTAATAAATACATATATTTTATATATATACCTGGTGTGGTTCTCCTTTCATTTGGCCATTCAAGAGATTATAGACTGGTAAAACAAGCTGCTTTACATTCATCCAAGACTTAGCCTGAAGGCTGCTTTCCATAGGTACCACTAGAATAGCTTTCAAATAAGGTTGTCTTTAACCTATCATCAATAAGGGGTTGTTTGGATTGGTGCAAGGTGCCCACTATAACTAGTGGACAGCATATACCAGGCCAATTTCTCACATTGGTGTGCAGCGGTGGGATTCAAGCTTGCCATTGTTTTACCAGATAATCTGAAGTGAGTGACTAACTGAAAAAACACTAACGGTACTTGAGGTACATATGATTCAAGCTTAAAGTCCAATAAGTTCTACTGAATTTAGAGTTGTGTGTCAAGGGCTTAGCACACCCTTTCTACAACTCAAGAGAATTTAGTAGGCCACACTAGAGTAGGTAGGTGCATACACCACACCACACTAGTGATATCTTCTAGACCAGGAGCCAGTGGGCCCCCGGCAGAAGCCAGTGGGCGTCTGCCATCTAAGTATGACAAACTCCCATTCTTGGAATTGAGAGCATTGTGTAGCACTAAGACATTGAAGACAGGGAAAATTGCAAACACCCAACGCCTCATAGAGGTACTGCTCTTAGATGATCTCAGAAAGACCTCAGGGTCTGAAGGGGTAGGCAGAGTGGGTGGGGCAGCAGATGAGGAAAGGCCAAGGGTTGAGGATACCCATTACCTGACCTCTGAAGCTGGCCAGGAAGATAAAAATGATCTTAACCTTTAAGATACAACTCCTCCTGAAGATGAGGAGGAAGGCCACAATGGCTCTCTTTTTACCCCACCTGGCAGAGTTGGCAGTGTGCCTAGAAGGTCAAGATCTCCTTCTCTGGAGTCTAACCATTCTGGTACATCTGTAGGGACCTCTGTTTCTTCTCATAGGAGAGAATCCTCCCATGAGAGGAAAGAGAGACTGCTCAAGTATGAGGAAGCTCAGCTTAGAATCAGAAGAGAGCAGTTAGCATTAGAAAGGGAGTCCCTAGAGCTTCAGAAAGCTAGAAGAAAGCTGGGGCAAGAGCCCCATGGTGGCAGCAACATCCCTACTGGCAGAGAGAAGTCTCATGACCATAGGAACGTAAGCAAGATTGTCCTTCCCTACAAGAGTGGGGATGACATCCACAAATGGATTACTGCACTGGAAAGGGCCTTTAAAGTTCAGAGGGTCCCTCAGGAGCAGTGGGCAGAAATCTTGTGGCTCTCCTTTTCAGACAAACGTAGAGATAAGCTCCTCACTGTTAGAGAAGAGGATGCTGACAATTACAAAGTCTTGAAAAGTGTTCTGATTGATGGGTTTGGCCTAACCACTGAACAATACAGTTTGAAGTTCAGAGATACCCAAAGGGCTCAGACTCAAGACTGGGTTGACTTTGTAGATTGTGTTACTATGGCTCTGGAAGGTTGGATACATGGCAGCAATGTGCATGACTTTTTAGGATTGTACAATTTGATTATGAGGGAGCAGATCCTTAATAATTGTCAAACCCAGTTTTTACACCAGTACCTGGTGGACTCTGATCTGACCTCTCCCCAAGAATTGGGAAAGAAGGCAGACAAATGGGTCAGAATCAGGGTAAGGCCTAAGAATCAGGGTGGTGACCAGAAGAAAGATTCTACCAAGTTCCAAGAGAAAGGTGGGCATAAATCTAAGTCCTCGACAAGGCCCCAAAAGTCCTTTTCCGGGTGTGGGTCCCAAACTCCTTCCTCTCCTGAAAAGAAACCATATTGCCATGTTTGTAAAAAGCCTGGCCACTGGAAAACTGATCCCAGTTGCCCCAGGATTGGCAATAAAGAAAATGATCCTCCAGCTAATACTACCACTCCTCCTGGTACTGCTAGTAGTAATCCCCCAGGCGGCAGTGTAGCACCCAAAAGGTTAGGCGCATTCTCATGGGGAACAGAGGTGGGCCCTAGTTTAGACAGATCCCCCTCACAAGCCTCCTTAGTCTGTGATGGTGGCATGGGATTTGACACTTTTACCATGGGTCCCAATGCATTGTGCAGGTACAGACTGGAGCCAATGGTTAATGGTCAGAAAGCTGTGGCATTCAGGGACACAGGGGCTAGTGTCACCATGGTGACAGGAAAACTAGTCCCCCCTCACCAGCTTTTACCTGAGTTTAAATACCAGGTGACCAACACAGATGGTGTCAGAACAGATCACCCAATGGCAGGGCTTAATTTGTGCCGGTGCTTGCCGGTGCTTAGCACCGGCACTTAATTATCAGGGCCGGGTCTACGCATCTGCTGCGCACGCCCACATTGATGTTTTATTGTTTTTCTAAAAATACACCTTTATTGTACTCGGTGCAGCCACAGGCCCGCGGCGTCTTTTTCACAGTATCCCGTCGAGTGGGTGAGTCATAGTGTCATCACCGGCGTCAGCATCACGGCGTTTAGTGTTGCTAACTTGCTACTCGAGTCGAGTGCCGCGACTCACACTTCTTAATCACATAGCAGCCCTGCTGCCTCTGCCCAGGCCAAGTCCAAGAGAGTATTCAATGATGATAATACATCTAATATTATACATATGTCATCATCGCGGACGCTGGCCCTTCTTACGTGAAGACGCAGTGTTGTTGACTGTCTGCCACTTTCCAGTGGGTGGGCGGGCCCCGGAAGTTCGGAACACACACTGATTTATTTGGGCGGGCGTTGGGGCTGGGCCGGAGGTTCTGATGTGCGCGCACAGATTATTTTGACTTTTTTTTTGCATCACATAACGCAAATTGACCGAACTCGACCCGAAGGTATTGGAGCGCTGTACATGGGCACCCTATTTACATTACATATTCAGGCACAGGAAGATTAAGTGATTTGCCCAGAATCACAGGATGTGGACGCGACCTCGAGGCTCGAACCCTGGTTTCCTGTACCAAAGTCGGCAGCGCAGCCAACGGAGCCACCAGTTGCCCTGCCCCAGCATAACCACCGTGGCAGATCCCCATGAGTCATCGACGACATTAAGTCAGCCCGGCGGCCCCGGCCCAACCAACGACGATGACGAAGGGCAGAGCTGGCTGGGCTGTGTGCAGTGCAGGCATCGATCAACTGTCTGGCAGCCAGTAGTACTGTATACAGGACGGTCTGGCACTGCAGACTGCGGTCTGGTAGCAAGCAGACAGCACCAGGCTGCCGCCGCCTAATCAGTCATAGTACGCACGTACTAATTATTAAAGCACACAGCAAAGGTACAAGGAGGCAGTGCAGCTAGCAGAGTGTGACCCCTGTGCCCCACACAGACGGTCGCTCCCCTCGCACTGCTGCTGCCTGTCGCCTACCTGCTGGTGCCGATCCCGCTCACGCCGCTCCCTCCTCACCAGCGCTGACCTCTGCTTCTCGCCGCTCTCCTCCTGCTGCTGCTGGCCACTCTCCTCGCCTCCTCTCCGCCGCCGCTGCCCCAGTCACTCGCCTTCCTGGTTTCCCGCCGCTGACCCCGCAGTCCCGCCTCTCCTCCCTGCCCATTGGCCACCCAGCCTCCCGCCTCCCAGCGGACCCTCCCTCCCGGCTCCTTACTTATGACGCCCCTCCCAGCGACCGCGCAGCGGACGTGCGCAGCGGGAGCGCCGACTGAGCGCCGAAGGTGCGCCAAAGGTAAGCCTGCGCCCGTCTGCGCCTGGACCGCGCCCAGCACCAGACCCCCTGGCCCCCGCGCCCGCCAGCCCCCCCCGCAGGACCTACGACTTCGCTACGCTCATCGCACTCAAAACCGCCCGAGCCCCCGGATGCTACAGAGCGTCCCCGCGACGCACCCATGGACCCTTCGTCTGCCGATCCTGCAACTTCTCCTGCCTCCGAACAAGCACCATGCCCACCAAGACGGACAACAGCAACCACCTCAAGTGCATCCTGATCAACACCCGCTCCATCCACAGACACGCCGTGGAACTCTGGAACCTCCTCGACACCGCATCTCCAGACGTCGCTTTCCTCACGGAAACCTGGATGAACGACTCCTCAGCCCCCGACATCGTCATAGCCATCCCGGACGGCTACAAGATCATCAGGAGGGATCGCAACAACCAGACCGGAGGGGGCATCGCCATCGCTCACAAAAGCACCATTCGCATCTCGACTGACTCCACCAACGCATTCAACACCACCGAATACCTGCACTTCCAGATCCACACCGACCCCAAGACTACCCTCAGAGGCACCCTCATCTACAGACCCCCGGGACCACGCGCACAGTTCTGCGAAGACATCACGGACTTCATCAGCCCTCACGCCCTCCCCTCCACCGACTACATCCTCCTCGGGGACCTCAACTTCCACCTGGAGAACAACAACGACCGCAACACGACCACCCTGCTGGACAACCTCGCCAACCTCGGACTCCAGCAACTGGTCAACATCCCCACCCACTACGCCGGCCACACGCTCGACCCCCTCTTCTCATCCAGCAAGCACGTCACCTTCAGCCACTGCACCGGACTCCACTGGACTGACCACAGCTGCGTCCACTTCAGCTTCAAGAAGAACACGGTCCACCACCACCCGAAGCAGGTTCCCCACAGAAATTGGAGCAAGATCACCGTCGACCAGCTCACCACCTCCCTCAGCCAGAACCCACCGGTCAGGACAACGGACCCTAACACAGCAGCCCTCGACCTCACGCAATGGCTGACCTCCTGTGCCAACGACCTCGCCCCACTGAAGAACCCACTCACCAGGCCCAGAAGCAAGAAGGCCCCCTGGTTCACCGACGAACTCAAGGACTCCAAGAAGGCCAGCCGCACCCTCGAGAAGGGCTGGCTCCTCGACAAGACCACCGACAACATGACCGCCCTCAAACTCGCCACCCGCAGACATCACCAGCTCATCCGCACCACCAAGAAGAAATCTTTGAAGGAACGACTGGACAAGAACGCCCATGACAGCAAGGAGCTCTTCAACATCGTCAAGGAGTTCTCCAACCCCAGCACCGGCAACAACGACATCACTCCCTCGCAGGACCTCTGCGACTCCCTCGCCTCGTACTTCCACCGCAAGATCGCCGACATCCACAACAGTTTCGGCGCTCCACCCCCGCACCCATCGACCGAACCTACGCACCCCGCCGCTATCCTGCAGACATGGACCAAAGTGACCCCCGAAGACACGACACGCATGATGAACACCATCCACTCCGGATCTCCGACCGACCCATGCCCCCACCATGTCTTCAACAAGGCCGCCTCTACCATCGCACCCCACCTCCGAGACATCATCAATGCCTCCTTCGACACAGCCACCTTCCCGGAGAGCTGGAAGCACGCCGAGCTCAGCGCACTACTGAAGAAACCAACAGCGGACCCGACCGACCTCAAAAACTTCCGCCCTATCTCGCTCCTTCCATTCCCTGCCAAAGTCATCGAGAAGGTCGTCAACAAGCAGCTGACCGCCTTCCTCGAGACGAACGGATCCCTCGACCCATCGCAATCCGGATTCAGAGCCAACCACAGCACCGAGACCGCCCTCATCGCAGCCACCGACGACATCCGAGCCCTGCTCGACAAAGGTGAAACAGCGGCACTCATCCTCCTTGACCTCTCCGCAGCATTTGACACTGTCTGCCACCGCACCCTAGTCCAACGCCTCAACGACACCGGCATCCAGGGGATTGCTCTGGAATGGATCATCTCATACCTCTCCGGCAGAACACAGAGAGTACGCCTCCCTCCGTTCCGCTCTGAGGCCACCGAAGTCATCTGCGGCGTCCCGCAAGGATCATCGCTCAGCCCCACTCTCTTCAACATCTACATGAAACCCCTCGCTGCCATCGCACACCAACACAACCTCAACATCATTTCCTACGCCGATGACCCCCAGCTGATTCTCTCCCTCACCAGAGACCCCGACACCGCCAAAGCCGACCAACACGAAGGGATGAAAGATGTCGCCGAATGGATGAACATCAGCCGCCTGAAGTTGAACACCGACAAGACAGAAGTCCTCATCCTGGGACCGTCGCCCTCTGCATGGGATGACTCCTGGTGGCCCCCGGCCCTGGGCACCGCACCCAAGCCAATGGACCACGCACGCAACTTGGGCGTCATCCTGGACTCCTCCCTATCGATGACTAGACAAGTCAACGCCGTCTCCTCATCTTGCTTCCACAACCTCCGCATGCTCCGCAAGATCTTCAGATGGATCCCGACCGAGACCAGGAAGACTGTCACCCAGGCCCTCGTCACCAGCAGACTAGACTACGGAAACACCCTCTACGCCGGTACAACAGCCAAGCTTCAGAAAAGACTTCAGCGTATCCAGAACGCCTCCGCCCGTCTCATCCTGGACGCCCCCCGACGCAGCCACATCTCGAGCCACCTGAGAGACCTGCACTGGCTCCCTGTCAACAAGAGGATCACGTTCAGACTCCTCACCCACGCACACAAATCCCTCCACGACCTGGGCCCAAGGTACCTCAACGACCGCCTGACCTTCTACACGCCCACCCGACAGCTACGATCCGCGAACCTCACCCTCGCCGTCGTCCCTCGCATCCAGAGAGCCACCGCCGGAGGAAGATCCTTCTCCTACCTGGCGGCTAAGACATGGAACTCCCTGCCCCTCCACCTGCGGCTGACCCAGGACCACCTCGCCTTCAGGAAACAGCTCAAGACCTGGCTGTTCGAGCAGTAGCAGACCCTCTCCCCCAAGCGCCTTGAGACCCTTCCGGGTGAGTAGTGCGCGATATAAATTCCATGATTGATTGATTGATTGCCCCCCTGCCGACCGGCCCACCACCACGAGTAATGGTAAGAGATTAGAAGTTAAGCACTTAAAAGTTTTAAGTTAAGCTGCAGCAGTAATTCATTGTTAACTAGCTAAGCGAAGCCAGCTAACTAGGGATGCCAATGCTAACTATCTCTGCCCGTATGCCGTCACCAATGCTGTATTTTTTTTTTGGGTAGCGTGATGGGGGTTCCGCCGGTCTGGTTGTAACTGTAAGATCACAGGCGTGGACCGTGGGGCTGGAGGCAGGCAGCAGGCAGCTCACCTCCGGCGGCTCCAACCGCTCCATAATATATATACGAATAATACGACGATTATTAGGATGATGATGGTAGATTTAGGCTCACAACTTAAAGCAGGTCAGTAGCATAAACTAAATACCAGTTTCAGTAAGAATATGATTGCTTTCTATATACAATGCATATATGATATAAAGAATTGCACATCACAAATAGTGTGATGGTTGAGTGTACCTTTTAGATAAAATAGCTCCCCTGCATTGCAATGAAATCACTCATTCAGAGGCAGAATGATACAGCAAACAGCTAATAGCATTGTGGTGACAGAAAACTACCCCTCTTGGTTGACTTAAGATGTGACGGAGAATGTCTTAAGGCAATGGCTTTAAGAAGCGGATGCAAATACACCAATGGTCACAGAGAGCTGACCGTAAGTACACTCTATGTACATTGTAAGCAGTAGGTCCTGTAGACAGCTGCACTGTCATCTCAGAGCTGAACATGATTTGTGTCTGTGATTATAGGGGGATCTGGGTAATTGGACAGCACACAGCCATAAACACGATTGACTATCATTAGGGAAGATTTTATTTTTGGGCCTAGGGTGACCAACCGTCCGTAAATTGGACCTCACGTCCGTTGTCCGTGAGGATTCTTTTTACGGACGCCTTTTGTCTGAAATTTTGGGCCTTGCAGGAAACAGAAGAGTTCCCTGTGAGAGGCCTCAGCCCCCTTGATGGGGCGCCTCGCACTCATCTGTGAAGCACAAGAGCAGCCCCATCCCGCCCATTGTCATTCTGTATGCGGCTGATTGCCACATCCAGAATGACAATTGGCCAGTCTGGGCTGTGAAAGCATGTGGGGGCCTCCTCCAGTCTCCCCGTGGGGCAGGGCATTCCCTTAAGGTTAGATGGACGACATTTACATTTAGGACTCCTCTAAGGCGGTGGTCTGGAGCGTGACATTGAACACTAGTCTAGATAGCCTACATAAGTACAAGGCTGACTTGAAATTTCATAACTTTAAACCCCATTTTGATTCTCACTCTAGGTGTTGTGAGCTGAGCATTTACTAAACACCAGTGAAACAGTGTACAACATTTTGCACTTCATTCAGTCTTGACCTCCAAAATCAGGAATTGGGATTAGCTCTTGTTTCAAATGGACCCTGGTGCACTGAAGGGGACCACAGCACACAAACTGTAGGATTACCGTGACCCAGACCCTTTTCTTTACCAGGCTTTCTTCCAAAATACTATTGCAGCAGAAGGGAAAGTTACACCAAGCAGGCAAACAAAAAGAATATGTAGAAGAGAAGTACCACAATTACAGTGTGCAAAGTAAAAAAGGTTTAGAATAAGATATTATGGTTCCATTTCAGACCTGAAGCATTGTTAATATTATTTACAACAAAGCCATAGTTGCTGCTTTTTTTTATTGATTTTATGCAACTAATATCCATTGACAAAGCCAATACTCATGGCTTGCTGAAAGTCTAATGTTACTGGATGCAATGACAGAAACAGCAAAATACCAGTCGGGCGGCGTACTATGCTCAGCACATATTTTTAGCTTACGTGTTATAAGCCAAGCCCTTAATTAAATCAGACACACCCCCTGGAGAGACCCCGACTTTTTTTTAGCCCACGTAAAGCCCTGGAAACAACACCATGTCACAGTCACCTCACGTCCTGGCACTTTGCATGACTTCCAAGTTTTCAGATTGTCTATGTGCAGGTGCATAGTGAACCTCCCCCACCCCACCCCACCCCTTGCTTTAGGAACTACAGCGAGGGTGAAGTTCTTGATGAGCCTCTTCTGTCTGCAACTTGATGGGTGGGTGGGTGTATGGGTAAAATGTGGCAGTAAGGATGGGTGGCTAAGTGAAAGGGGCATGGGGAGAGAAAGGGAGGATGGATGGATGAGTGAAAGCATGGATGAATGATTGGCAGAATGGATGGGTGAATGGGTGCATGAATGAATGAATAGAAGAATGTAAATATGGATGAATGAAACGATGCATAATGAATGAAAGGGAGGGTAGAGAGTTGGATGGATGGATGAGTGAAAGGGTGGACGGATGAGTGACTGGGTGGATGGATGAGTAAGTAAAAGGATGGCTCAATGGCTCAATGGGTAAAAGGGTAAATGGTTGGAAGGATGAGTGAATGGGTGGAAGACTAAATGGATGAGTGAAAGGATGGCTTGGGTGAAAGGGTAAATGGTTGGATGGATTAGTGATTAGTGATTGGATGAATGAGTGGAAGAGTAGATGGATGAGTGAAAGGATGGATTCGGTGAAAGGGTGGATGGATGGATGATGGATAGATGAGTGAAAGGGTGGGTGGATGAAGGGATGGATGAGTGAAATGATGGATGGAAGGCTAGATAATGGATAGGTTTGCAAATGATTGAAAAGGTTTGGATATGGGTGGGCACACAGATGGAAGGACAGAATGAATGGTGAAAGACTGAATGATGGATGAAAGAATTAATGGATGACAGAATGTAAATTATCATATGAAATACCACAAAAAGACCTGCACAGTTGCTCAAAGCTGCACACATACCAAATAATTGTGAAGTGCACGATTTTCTCAACCTCGTATAAATTTATTTTGACTTGTACTTAAGTGGTTGTCTATTTACTTACTATTATAGTATTGAGCAACTTCCTCTTGTGTGTCTGTAAAACGTACCTTTTTCACAAAGTTTTGTTCTGAATTTTGACCTTCTGTCCTGAATTTTTGTCCTGAATTTTGACCCTCTGTCCTAAATTTTTAAACTTACCGTCCTGAATTTGCACCCATGCCAGTTGGTCACCCTATTGTGGCCTGAAGCCATAGAGCTTTTTGATACTGATTCTGTTTGCTGAAGAGTGTTCGAAACACTGCCAACCTTTAAATGGGGATTTTTTTAGCATATTGAACAGAAATTGTGTTATGGCGATGTGTGGTACGCTCTTTTTCATAGAAAGTTGTGAAATAGCATTTACAGAGCTTAATCCACTATACTTTTACTTTGCACCAGTCGTTTCTTGAAAACACCATTGTCACATTTAGAGAAATGACAGTCCGCATCCTATGTATCCACTTTTAGGAGGAATAATTTCTTGGAAATTTGAAGAGAAGTTAGTATTTGTGTGTGTAACTCCACCAACCATGATATGTCACCTCTGCTTTCCTTTAACGCTTTTATCATTAAACAATCGTAAATCAGACTATACGTGAGCCTCCTTGCCACACGTGAAGCACCGACTCTGACGCCAAATATGAGCTCTTTCACTCCTCGTAAAACACATCAAATCAGGCCATATTTGAGTCCCCTTGCCACCCACGAAACACTTGTAAATCAGGGCGAATATAAACCCTCTGGGGATCATGAAACACAGGAGGATAAATATGACCAAAAAAAGTGAAACGCTTGTGAATCATACCGTATTATTTCCACCCCAATCAAAAGAAACAGACATAATCAGAGCTAAAATAAAACTTTGGGAGGGGATTGAGACACCTGCCAGTGTGCTGCAGACAAGAAAATTGGGACACACAATCCCTAAAAAAAGTCTGCTATTTGGTGTGCAGTGGGCCCTTCATGCCTTCGGATGCCAGTGTCACGGCACCTGTTGCATTACTGATAGCTACGCCCCTACCAGGGTTTGACTGGGACAAAAAATAGGCCCGGGGACCACAATAAAAGTGACCCCCATTGGTGAAGCTTTGTTGGTTCCTGGCGATTGGCATTGTCGCCTCCTTTCATTGGCTGACCTTGCTATGAGTCAGCCAATGAGAGGAGGGTGCAGTCCCTTACTCATATCAGTGAGATTTGCTGACCCCACACTACTTTGTGACGAGAGTCACTGATAGAAACTTGGCCCTGGGCACTTCAGGGCTTAAAACTAAAGCTCCCAGGTCCAAGGCTTTCAGTGACGCTCCCCCTCGTAATGAGGGATAGGACTTCCACCACTTTGCTGGGCTGAGGAGCTCACGCCCACAAGGTGTAAGATCTTCAGTCTGGAAAAGTACCCCTAAGGCAGCCATGCACCTTCACATTTATACTCCACTATACTGATTAACCTTAACCCCATACCCCTTCGGCCACTGAAAGTGACAGAGGCTGACTCATTCAAGTGTATTGCATGATTTTATTCAGTTTATCTGTTTGGACTAGTGTTTTCACAACACTTTGTTTTATTTTGTCACTTAACTTAAGCTATGTCAAAGTTGTATCTTTGAACTCATAGACTCTGTTAAAAATGGCATGCCCTACCTCCAGTATTGTCCTTTCCCCAAATCAGCACACAGAGCACTGAAATTGTCCCTTTTCAATGCATTAGTGGTTTTAGCTAATTTATTCCAAATTATGCTTTAAATGCACTTTTGCTTTAATCTTTTTTAAAATGGTTCACGCAGAACCTCCTATCAAAACCTTACTCTGAGGAAGGCTCCCTTTCTGAAATTCAGAACAGGTATTATATTTGACTTTTAGCAGTGCCAGTTGAAGATGTGGGTGGAGCTAATAGAGTAAGTGGGTGGAGCCAGTGGAGGGAGTGGGTGGAGCCAGAAAAAAGTGGGTGTGGCCTCCGACAAACATTTGAGCACCTGCACTTCATATTTTACAAATTACGCACTGCCTAATGGCCATAGTCAATCTCAGCTGGGAAGAGGTCACAGGCCCAAAAAGAGTGGCAGTGTTCCCAAACTTGCCTGTAGATAGTCTGATGGGCAATGATCTAGAAATTTCAGCCTGGGCTGAAGGTGAACACCAAGCCCATCTGAGAATGCTGGGCAAAGTGCGCATCCCTGGACAGTTGCTGGGGCTGTGATGGCCAAAAGGGTTTGTTCCTAGTCCACCTCTAAGTGTCCTTAACCCTTAGAATTCCAACCGCGACTTTCCCCTTGGAAGCTAATGGAGCTCGCGGATGTGTTCTCACACTGCACACGTCCCCCGTGGGTCCCCTGTGTCACTACCTTGGGTGGTTCCTTGGGGTCCCAGCGATTCTACAGGCTCTAGGCCTTGTGTCTAGTCAAGTAGTGGTTCTTATGCCACTTTCTTAATATATGGTTTGGTCCGCCCCTAGGGCCTATTGTACTGTGATATTTTATTAAATTCAAAGAATTTTATTGGTTACTTTTTCAATCACAAAATAAATAAAAGACAGTACAAAGTATTGAGGTGCATCAAGACTTTTTTTTTTCTTTTTTTAAATTAGCTTTATTCGACGATTGTCATAAATGCATACAATGATTAATACAATTACAAAGAAGACAACATATTAAAGCAGGTAAAAAAATAAATAGCATTACATAGTTCATATTTCAAGTGATAAAACAATCTACCCGTCCAACAGTTTACTCCTAATTATCTTGCCTTCCCAAGGAATTTGGCAACAGATATGGAAATACATGGTATTTCAGAAGAACGTAAAATTCTAAGTACTACCCTTACATTCCTACAGCCCAGCTGTCGACACAAAGGTTTGATCCAAGCCCGTCTCGGGATTACATATGAGGGGCATTGAACCAAGAGATGGTTAATTGATTCGGAAGGTGCCGTACAACCTGGGCAAATAAGTGTGCAACTCGAAGACCATCTTGATGTAAATTCTCTAACTGGGAGACTACCAACTCTAAATTGGAAATATATCTTCCTATCCAGAGGATTGGTAATAACATCCCAGAAGGATGCCTGTGAAATTGAGTCCTTAAAAGCGAGAAAAGCACCTGACAGTGAAAGTGGGGCTGTGGTTCTATAAACTCGGATAGCCACCACTTCCCAATATAAGGCTTTCAGTATTTGTTTCGACGGGAACCTGGAATTTGCTGGGTCATCCCACAGATCTTTTAGACCCAACTCTTAGAGCATCTCATGTATCCTATGGAGCCACTTAACTTTGTGGAATTTATCAATTTTAATTATATCCATAATACCACGGACAAAGAGCCCAAGTTCCGGGGTAACCCACAGTCGTCGCCAGTATAGGACTGGACGAAATGAGGCAATTAATGCTATTGGTCTTACTCCTAGGTCGTAAAACAAGGGGCACAAGGGAGTACTCTGTGGTAGTCTAGCAAGATTACGTAAAAACCTATTTTCAGAGGTAGACATTTTATGTAAGTTCTCGAATCCCCACAGCTCAACTCCATAGAGCGCAGCACCAACCACTTTTCCATCATAGACACGAAGTGCCGGGTCGATCGGTTTTGTTAGAGATTTTGAATGTTCTTTGCTCAGCGCACCAGAGAGTTGACATTGTTTAAGGGTAGCCATATCTACCTGCTTCTTCCAACCCAAATCATGTTGGACACAAATACCTAGATAAATAAAATCTTGGACTTGATCAAGTGGTAATTTGCTCATAAATATTTTTCCCTTGAAAAAATTAGACTGGTTAAAAGACATAAATTTGGATTTTAAAACATTGATTTCTAACCCACGAGCTGAACAAAATTCCTCAAAAATATTTAAAGATTTCTGGAGACCGCTCGGGGTTTTAGCTATGATCAGACAATCGTCAGCAAACATTAAAATAGGAATTTTGGCACCTGCCAACATAGGGGCATCTACGCTTGCTTCAATTAACAATTTAGCCACATCATTAATGTACATGGAGAATAGCGTAGGCGCAAGAACGCAGCCTTGTCTAACCCCCTTTTGAATGGGGAACTGAGTGGTCACTTGTCCTACACAGCCCCACCTAACCTGGGCAAAGTTGTCCGTATGGAGTCTAATAATTAATGAGAGTAACAAAGGTGGCATGCCCATTTTGTCAAGAACGGCCCATAGGGATGCCCGTGGGACAAGATCAAACGCTGCCCTTAGATCAATAAAGGCAGCATATAGGCTGCCCTCTCCTAGGAGTACAGTCTTCCAATAGAGCATAGCAAAATGGAGAACTTGATCAATGGTACTTATTCGAGCTCTGAATCCTGCTTGCAAATGGGAGAGAATTTGATGTTCGGAGGCCAAATCCAGCACTTTATTCATAATCAACCTACCCAGAATTTTTTGTGTGGTGTCAATCAAACTAATTGGTCGATAGTTGCCGGGGAGGGACTTATTCCCTTTTTTGAACGCCGGAATGATTTCAGCGCCTTTCCAAGAATTGGGTATCGGGGCGCCACTAGCAGTCAGATTAGCTAGTACTAATATATACTTTCCCCAGGATTCATTGTTACTAAAAAAAATATCAGCAGGAATTCCATCCATACCGGGCGCCCTACCTGGTACCACAAGTTTAAAAGCATTATCAACATCACCCAGGGTAAAGGCTTCCTCCTTATAAAAGACAAGTTGAAACTCGGGCATAATAATACTCTGGCCCTCACCTAGGGCATAAAGGGACTCAAAATGTTCAACCCACGCTTCTTGCGATACCCAGTTTTGGGGCTTATCAGGATTTCCCCCACTCCCCCATTTAAGAACTGCCCAAAAGCATTTGGAATCATTTTGGGCACCAGCCTCCCTGAGTTCCTGCCATCTTTGGTCGTCCCATACTCGTTTAGATTTTGTTATTACTTGTTTATATACATACCTTGCAGAACGTACACAGGAACTTGTGCCGCTTTTGAGGGCGATACCCAGATTCAAACGCGCTTCTCTGCATTCTGCAGTGTACCAGCGTGGGGAAAAGTCATGCTTATTCGTATTTGGTTTACGTGGCCTCACAAAAATATCTCTGAGTTTTAAAAAGAAAGATTCATGGGTCGTTAATCCAGGCACACGGGTTGAATCTAGAACACTCTTATTATACTCAGCCCCTAGTTCCTCTGTAGCAAAACTGAGGCAACTTAGAATTAAGTTAAGATTTTCTTCACTTTGGGCTACTTTTGTCCATCTAACATGGCGCATATCACTTGTGATAACTGGATCTTGTTGGATCTGAACAGGGAAGTCATGTGAGGCAGTAGGGTTCTCCCAAGACGAGAGTGACAAAGAAAGAGGATTATGGTCACTCTCTAGTCTATCAATAATCGTCATACCTCTCAACTCTGCCCACAAATCAAGTGATAACAAAATATAATCAATTCTGCTAGTGCGTAAACCACTCTTAAAAGTATTTGACCCTACTTTATCTTGCTCAGACCTACCATTGGTTGCTCGAAGCCCATGATTCAAACAAAGAGCATTAATCTGGATTGCCACTTCAGACCAACGCTTGATAGGCTCAAGGTCTAATTTGGGGATACCCCATAGGCTGTCTTCCTCATCCGAAACACTCCAGTCGGCACAAGATAGGGGTTCAAAGGTAGTATTGAAATCTCCTCCAATAATTACATGGGAGTGCTGAGAATAGAGAAGCATAAGTTCCTCTAGACAAGCTATTGTATTGGACTTCTTACCACCAGTACTTCTAGCATAAACATTATAAATGTCTAGTGACTTCCCATTTTTAAACTTAACATTAAGGAACTGGATGTCCGGATGAGACGTAGAAAACTCCTTGACAATAGTGCCAAGGACCTGCTTAATCCAAACAGTGAGACCGCCTGATGGGCGCACTTTTTTTCCCTTTTCTGCAAAGACATTGAAGCTCAAAAACCCAGGGAGATGCTGAGCCTCTAGGAGCCAAGTCTCCTGAAATAAACAGACATCATAAAGATTGATAAATGATAGCCAATAAGGGTCGTTAGTCTTTTGTTTTAGACCTGCGATATTCCAGGATAAAAACATCCCATACTCTGAATGAATTATTCTACCTTCCTGCTGGGCCTCCGGAGTAGTACTCAATTGCGGTATCCTCACCAGTTCCCTAGAAACACTCTGACAATCAATGCTGTCAGTGATACCTAGCTCACAGGCAGTATTTAAGGTTTTGCTAGTCATCAAACTGCAGATTATTGGAGGTACATCAAGTCATCCATGTCACCATTGCTAGAGGACAGTGAAAGCTGTTTCAGGGGGTACATTGTAGACGGAAAGATGCATGAATATCCATTTAGTAAGGGTACATATTCAATAGTAATCGAACCATAGTGTCCAAGTCATCAAGGTATTAGCATGTTTGACACTGGTAGACCCGTGGTAGCCCAGAGGCAGAGAAGTTATTTTGAAAAATGCATTTCTCCGATATGAACCACTATGTCATATTGTCCTGGGTGTTATTGAAAGTCCATATTCTAGCATGGCTCGAGTCAAGAGAGATATAGAGACAAAATTAAAAGGGGTAGAGGTGAGAGTAGGTAGGTAGAGAGTAGTAGTGGTACGAAAGGAGTGAGAGTAAGAAGAGAGAAGCTAGAGCTTGGTGTCACAGGAAAAGTCTAAATGTGGAGAAAGCTACTTTCAAAAGGGAATCTTGATTTAATTCTAAAGGGTCGGATTCATAAGTGATGGGGACCATGAGGAGGCATGATATGGGCGCCTCTGAGGCTGGTAACTCAAGGGGGTCTAAAGACTTTGAATGTAGAATCAAGTGCTTTCCATTGTTTCCTATGTCTGGACTACCAAGGGGAGGTATTTAAGGCAATATTGTCTGCACTTCTTAAAAAAGTTAGCCACTCTTGCCATTTTTTTAATGAGACTTTCCCAAAACTCTTCCAATTACATAGTACTATTTTACACGCAAGCGTAAGCATTACGTCAAGCAAAAAACGGTCATCCTCCCCTGACAGGTCGGGATCCAAGAAGTCTGCTAGTACATATGATAGTATAGTAAAGATTTGATTCCAATAATTTTGTAGCATAGGACATAACAGAAGCATATGTGTTAAATCACCTGTATCAGAGTTGCAGTTCCAGCACAGTGGGGATTGTGTTAGCTTTATTTTAAATAGTCTTGCAGGGGTCCAGCATGTCCTGTTTATGAGCATGAGTTTTGTTTGTGACAGAGTAGGGGAGATTTTGTGTTTGAAGGGCATTGTATGTATTCGCTGCCAGTCCAAAGGAATTATTTTGCTGTTTGGTTCTGCCTCCCACTTTGTCACATTACTCAAATGTTGCTTACCCGGTAAGGGGAGCAGTAATTTGTATATCTTTGAGACTGTGTGACCAGAACTCATTAGTTAGGAGAGTCTTGAGGGGAGTGAGAGGGGGTTAACAATAGATTTAAGTTTTGAGATCTGGACTTTCAATTTCAGAAAGTCATGGAAGTCTAATTCAGTTAAACCTTTATCATTTTTAAGTATGGAGAAAAGTATAGGCGCAGTCTTGTTATACAAGTCCTTGAAGAAGTTAATACCATTGTATGACCTCTCTTTCCAAAAAATGGTTTCTTTATTTATTTTTATAGCGGATTTGTACCAGATAGCTTGTAAATTAGAGACACCCATTTTTGTTGTAGAGGTGGTATCCAGACGCGTTAATGTTTTTTTAGCATTTGCTATAATGTATTTGGAGTGTTCCAGTTTAGTGGTCTGCATTGTCATGATTGCTTGGAGGGGTATCCATTTAATGACCTTTAATTCTACATCCACCCATTGGGGTTTGTAATTTGGGTTATGCATAAACCGTGCAGTTCCTTGTTTGCAAAGATATGCTATTTGATAAATTCTGAAGTTAGGTAGGCCTACCCCTCCATTGTTTTTTCCTAGCCTCAACTTACTTGTGGAGATCTTTGCTTTCTTCCCCTGCCATATGAAATTGCTAATAGCTTTATCTACCTTTTTAAAAAAGTTATCTGAGAGCATCATGGGCAGCATGCTAATGAGATAATTTATGAGAGGCGAGATCATCATCGTAACCGTTTCGACTCTTTTCCAACACGATAAAAATTCGGGTGACCAACCTTCTAGGAGGTCAGCGATTTTTTTATATGTAATGGTTTCATTTTCTTCTAAAGTAGAGATGAGATCGTTCGTGAATTCTAGACCCAGGTATTTTATTGAGCCTGGTTGCCAGGACAGTCCTGACTCGCCTAAAATCTCCTGGGAGCCACAACCTTTGAGTAGGTTTACCTCGGTCTTGTCCTTGTTGAGTGTGTAACCTGAGACTGCTGCATAATCGTGAATCGATTTCATAAGGGCTGAAATGGCTATGCTTGCCTCTTTGGACACCACCAGTATGTCGTCTGCATATGCTGCAACTTTATATATATTGCTCCCGAATTCTATGCCCTGATTGTCCTGGTTGGCCCGTAAGTGTTGGAGCAGAGGTTCAATGGCTAGTAGAAATAGAGACAGGGATAATGGGATACCCTGCCTGGTGCCCTGTTTTAACGAGAAAAACTCAAAAAGAGCTCCTCCAGCTCTCACCCTAGCCCTTGGTTCATAGTATAGTGGTGAAAGCAACACCAACTCAATGCAGGGTGAGGTTCTTCTGCTCTAAGTATAGCTCACACTGGTAATATTATATTTATATTACCCACCCATGCACAGTATTCAATATTTTGTTCAGAAGAACATCACTGCCAGTGTCATCCTTCAGGCACTGTATTGGGTCAAAGGTTAAGCCTGTCCACTTCGTAGCTCAAGTCAACTTCATGTTGTAACATTTACTAGCTCACTATTCTGATTAATTCAATTTAGCATTGCTTGTCATATTTTCTCTATTGTTTCTATTCTTCTTTTGTACTAGTAGTCTATTCTCTTGTGACTGTCTTATTGTTTTTAAAGCTTTCATATAATAACGCCATTAACTTCCTTTTTATTTCAATGTGTTTAGTTCACTGTGATGATTAGTCCTTATTCTATAGTTTGAGTTCGGCTAGGAGTGAGTGGGACCTAGATTCTGATGCCTTCACTACTAGACCTGTGCGCTAGCATACTGCTACTACTACCACCACCAAGGCACCTTGGAGAACCATGCAGGCCTTGCTTCATCTAATCAGGTGAGAGAAGAACTGTGGGTGATTCATTTTTGAACACCAATAATACTATATACCATGGTATTTCACACACCCACCCTCTGCGAGGCCTTATGGGTTAGTATAGTTGCAGACGGCAGAGACTAGGAGGAGAGAGTAGTAGGACAGGGGAGCGTACCGCATTACTATTTTGTTGTTGTTACACTGTTATCAGATTTTAAAACTGGCTGCAGCAAAGGCAGCAGTGTGAAGTTTGTTTAAGCTTTATTTCGGCTAATATAACCATAAAAGCAAGAAGTACATAAAAAGACATTTCCAACAATTATATGCAAATACCACAGACCAAATATTCAAGTTAATACATACAGTGGGGCAAACAAACAATTAATCTACATCAACGATTGTGCAATTACTGCATTAAAAATCAAAAACATACTTTTTAAATTAATTTAAAAAGCCAGATTTTGAAACCTTTTTTTTTTTAAAACACGTTAAAAGAAGGTATCAGTGCATTTTATACTAACTATACAGGGCTAAGGAAGACTGCAGACCACAACAGTACATTACAACTTACAACCAATCTGTTTCCTAATGAGGTACACGTTGAATAAAAACCTACTTGTACAAAACACTACCAGTTGCGAGGTATTTGACTTGATTATACGTTCTGCCTCATTGTAAGACCTAACCCCCATGTTTTTGCATAAGGGTTTGATCCAACGGTCCCTCAATTTTTTATAGACTGGACAAAAGAACAATAGATGGACATCATCTTCTTTTGCCTTTAGAGAGCAGAGGGTACACAGACCACTGTCATTTTTACCCCCCCACCTGCAGGTATTTGCGGTAGTCTGTAGGACCCCATATCTGAATTGCAGATATAACGTTTTTGCTAGTGGTGGTCCTATCTCATCCATGAATTGTTCAAATTCAGGATTATCCTTTATAGTCAAAAATTTCTGAGTCAATGTGCCAGTCGATGAGCAATGAAATAATTCACCATTGACATAAGACCAGAAAGTAGACTTTACGAGCTTTTTGAAGGGCAGCGTCATGTTCTGAGGTTCTTCCCATAAATGGGAGAGCCCTAACCTGTTATACCACTGGAAAATGTGCTTTAACCATGCAATTTTCTTATAGCCATCGATCTGAATTATTTCTATCAATCCACTCTTATAATCACTCAACTCCGGGGTTGTCCATAACCTAACCCAATACAGCAGTGGCCTTAATATGGCTTGATAGTCTGTCCTTTTAAGATTAATATCCAGGAACACTGGGACTAGGGGGGTTATAATTGGTATTTTAAGCAACCTACGTATAAAGTAATTTTCTTCCTTTTCAAAGTTGCTTTTACAGGAATGCCCCCATACCTCAGCACCATAAAGTGCCGCTGATTGGGCCTTTGCCTTAAATACCTCAAGTGCCGGCGTAATGGCTTTAGAATGACTACCGCCGTGCACTTTTAAAATAGGCATCGAATTTTGTTTTAAGGATAATTTACTTTTTTCCAACTGCCCCTTCCATGAAAGGGTACTATCCAGCATGATTCCTAGATAATTAAAACTCCCCACGTACTCCAGTTTTTGATTATTTAAGGCCATGTTCTTCCTGAAAGACTTCTGAGGATTTATGGACATATATTTTGTTTTAGATGAATTTATTTCTAACCCCTTCCCTACACAGTAGCTATAGAAGGAATTCACCAAATTTTGTAGCCCCTTTGGAGTCTGTGAGATGAGAATCGTATCATCGGCAAAAAGTAATGCCGTGATCGCCTCATCTCCTAACTTCGGGGAGTCATGGTCACAGTCCCTTTAGTAAATAGGTATATTATTGATGTATAATGAGAAGAGTGTAGGCGCCAACACACAGCCTTGGCGCACACCCCGTCCTTCAGGTATGGCCTTTGAAATTTCACCACCCTTCCCCCATCTGACTTTGGCGTAATTCCCTGTATGTACTCTGATGAGTTCTTTAAGTAGCTCACCAGGGACCGCCGTATTCTTAAGTGTGATCCACAACAAATTACGTGGAACGAGGTCGAAAGCAGCCCTCAAGTCTATGAACGCCACGTACAAACTGCCCTTCCTTATATTAATGTACTTCCAGCAGATGCACGTGAACCTAAATACCTGATCAACCATGCTGGTTTTTGATCTGAACCCTGCCTGGTATTTAGTTAGTATCTGAGTCCCCTCTATCCATTCTAAAAGTCTATTGAAAATATGTCTGGCAAAAACCTTTTGTAAAAGATCTATTAAACTTATAGGGCGGTAATTGCCCAGATCATAACGATCACCTTTTTAAAAAATTGTTACAATTTCTGCCCCTTTCCAGGTTTCGGGGATTGGTGTTCCGGCCACTATGGAGTTACATAAGAAATTAATATAGGGCCCCCAAACTTCCACATCATGCTTCAATAGATCACCGGGGATCTTATCAGGACCTGGGGCTTTGCCCATTTTGACGGTCTGTAATACCTGTGTAGTCTCCTCTAAGCTAAATCGCAAGGGAGCAATACTCAATGCTAAGTTGATCTCTTGATCCCCTATGGGCAACCCCTTATTGTCATTAGAATAAAGTTTAGAAAAATGGTCGCACCATGTTTTTTCATCTAGGTAAACATCCTTAGGTGATCTGCCCTTTTCATTTCCCTTTGAAATTAAATTCCCAAAAGAGCCCTGATCTCTCAATTTAGCCGCATTTAAAAGATCATCCCATGAGGCATCATCCCAAGCTTTTTTTGCTTGTGTCATTGTTTTATTATATGCCTGTCTACTATCTCTTATACCCTGTGGGTTCTTAGATTTGACAGCCTGGATCAAATGGGACTTAGCTAAGCGACATTCCTTGTTGTACCATTGATTAGCTAACTCTAAATAGTTTTCTTTTCGGTTCTTGTCCCTTTTGTAAATTTTTACTCAAGAGGGGAGTTAGCGCGTCTACCAATTTATAGTGCAGATCTAAAACACCCTGGGTGCCCAATAGGGGCATCTGGCATGCTACAATGGTATCAGCAAATGTAATATAAATATTTAGCATCGTCTCTTCTTTAGCCAGGATATAAGACCATCTTAGAGCAGGCCTATTATTTGTTGCCTGAAGTTCCCGAAGAGAGCTATTTAACATAGCTTCTCCAGCTAATTTAGGTATAAATGGCTCAGGGTCTAACCATAGTTGAAGTGGAAGATGGTCACTCTCTGTCCTATGATCTATTTTAAAATCAATTATTAAATACCATAGGCTCAGAGAGACCAATATAAAGTCTATATGTGACCTACAGTTGCCTTTACAAAATGTTGGGGCCGATAGTCTGTCGGACTGAAAACGGCCATTGCATGCCCTTAAATCATGGGCCACGGTCAGCTGTAAAATCTGAATAGCAGCTATAGTGCTTTTAGCTGACCCAGTGGAATCCAGAGACAGGATATTATTTGCAATATCCTGCTCATCGAATAAGTTATCCAGGCCCAACACTGATTCGTATTTACAATTAAAATCCCCTCCGACTACTGCCTGTACGTTTGGTCTTAGTAGATCTAAAAAAGAATCCAAAAGCTCTACCACCTTGGATTCCTTATTAGATGAATGTGGTCTATTATATATATTTATTAAATATATGGCTCCTTTTTCCCTGGTCACCATTTTTAATCCCAATAAATCGGGAGAAGAAATCGACAATTGGGTAACATCTATTTCTAGAGTAACTCTTACCCAAATCACCAACCCCCCTGACGCTCTCCCTCTTACTGACGGGATTGCATCACAACAAAATATTTTGTACCCTAGCCTATGCGGCGTTTCTACGGCCCAAGTCTCCTGAAGGAGGATGATGTCATACTCCTCAATATAGGAGCACCAAGCTACATCCCGTAGGTTCCTAGCTATACCTGTTATGTTCCATGATGTTAATCTTACAGGTTGATTTCCTTCTGGGCAAGGTGAAAATACATTCACCAATCTATCATGCCTAGCTGAACCATCCACAGGGCTAATTGAGGTATTTATTCCATCAACTGGATTATTTTCAATATTATTTCCCTCTGCCTCGGTGCTCCTAATACAACACTGGCCAGCCTCACCCAGACTAACATTGCTAGCTCCTACACTATTTGGGAGCTCATCTGTTACCACAACTTTAAGAGTCAAGGCAGATCTAGATCTAACATCGTAAGATAATGTGGGAGCCTCCATCCTTAATTGTTCAAACTCTACAATGCTCGGATTTCACTTTCCAGCCTGAGTGTCTACAGTTACCTCTAAATCGAAATTACCAACCGACAGGAGTCAATCATTCTGATCCAATGTGCTCAATGCCAGATATCTATTGTTAGTAGGAATCTGAAAGATTGGACATCTGCTGGGATTCTGAGGCCTGCTTATAGTGTTAACCTGGGGGACCCTACCTAGGTGACTAAAAAAATATCCCAAAGGGTGCACACCCACACTATTCTCCCCCAGTGCCAGCGATGCCGCTCTAAGTAACACAGTCGCAACATGTTGGGGATGTCTAAAGTTTATAATTACACATTCACCCCTACAGGTTTTCCTAGCATTGCCAATCCAAGAAACCCGTCTAGTAGATAATATCTGGTCCGAATAATTTGTAGGAAACCCACAATTTTTGTTCAACCAAGAAATTGTTTTTCGTTTAAGTGAATCATGTGATTCATGTCGTGAATTGGGTAGTGAAGAGTCTAGGGGTGGAACATTTGAGAGAACGACAACATATGGCTCACAGTCTGGTGGTAGGTTAATGGAGCGTATTTTTCTCACTGGGACTGAAGACCACACTGTGCTAATTGAAGCCACTTTAGTCTGAGTAATATTGCCGTCCGTTCGGCTTATCTCCCTGGGATTAGATGTACTTACTCTCTCTATCAACGGCATCTGTACAACATTTCCAGGATGTTCCACTATCTCCCTCTGTATTAGACTCTGGTCATTGATTATTTGAGTTAAGAGGCCACCCAGCCTAGTCACTTCGGCTGTCAATGAATCTATCTTTTCCACAAGTGGCTTAACAACAACTTCTAATTTAGCTTCAAGTACCTTGGCTATATGACCCAAAAAATCAGAATTCATATCTATATTGATACCACAACTGTTGGTCATGGTCTCCTTATAGTACTTCTCTGTACTGATTCAGATATTAGCTTATGGTGTGCACCCCCCCCGCTTAATCTGCGTTTTCCTACACTTCCTTACCGCTCTCTTAACAGGAGAGTGTAGTATTGAAATGTCCATGGAATCATCTGGTGGGTCCTGGTCTAATACATCCTGGTCTACGACCGTTATTACAGGAATCTACACTAATAAAGCATCAGTGACAAGAGGTGCAACAACATTTGGACTACTACTATCGTCAGGGGGAGAAGATGATATTTCCGGGAGGCTCTCCCGGCCCAGTGATTTCCTTCTATCATTATTAATCTTACTCACCACCTTGACTAACTAATTATCCATGGTTGATTTGTTTTTAGCCATTAGTGGTACACAATAGTACACTTTTAACCATCAGTACTATGTAAAAGAACCTCTAGAAAATACTACCAAAAGCAGTGTTTAAGCAGTGTTTAAGCCTTACAAATACTTCTTGAATAATGTCCCAAACAATGATCACAAATTAAAATAAACAATCGTATTACTGTGTCCAATGCGTACTTAAGTAGCGCAACAATCAGGGGGGTAGCCTCGGTCTGCCCGAACTACAACGGACTGCCCCACCCTTCTCCATTCTCCCGGGCGTGGAGGGAGCAACTCAACTTAAAAAGTGCCTCCGGGCGCGATCAGGGCGGGAAAGTGAAAGTGCCCGCAAAGCTCTCTGAGAGCTGTAGTCTCCGGCCGCACGATGGTGCAAGGAAGCGACAGGGAGACCAACAGCGTCACCCCCCCAGGAGCTGGCCTCCGGTTCTGCACGTCTCTCAGCAGCAGGTGGGTCCTATGTCCGCAATATATGCCTTGTTCCTTTTACAATCTATTCCGTATTGCCGCTTTACACCTTTCTACTCTAACCACTATCCTCCTAGACCGTGGCTGGACACTTCATGTGGTCTCCTGACCGAAGTGCTCTCCGCTGTTCTCCGCGACCCGTCCCCTCGTCTCTCCTAGTTTCCTCCGAATACTCGCCCGTCCCCTCCGATACTCGCCAAGTAGGCTGGCCACTTCGGCTCTCAGTCCACACTCCTCACCGTGCCGAGGGGGAACACGCAACACGCAATCCGCCCCACACGTCTTCCCGACGATGGATCTCCGCGAATCCCAACAACCGAAGGTGCGGCACAGTCGTCGGGCGGCTATAGGATCTCTCGTTGTCCGTGAACTCCTCTCCAAGCACCACAAGTTATTACTACTCTCCATATCACCAAATACAATACAAGAACCTTAGCTCGGGGCACGGGGGGTAGCCCAGCCCAGCCTCTTCCGGACCCTGACGGGCAAGGACGGGCCCGCCCTTGGCCCATGCTTCGCCCGGGCACGGCCCGCGCGCGTCCCGCGCTGTGGTGGTGACAGGGCGCTTTTGAGCATAGTTTCAGCGGGATTCTCCTCCCTCCTGGGCGCGTGGCAGCCTGGGAGGTGTAGTTTGTGAACCCAAAGTGCTGGTGCTTCTAGACAAGTATGCGCAGTGTGAAGTAAAACAGTAACCTCCCAAAAAAGATTGAAATCATAATGAACATTTATTTCTCTAACAATTATAAACAAACTAGTACACTCAAAAATGGTCCACCCCACTCCCTAACCCCAACCAATGTCCCAAGTAGTGTCTAAATCTAAAAATGAAATTGTAAATAAAGAAATAAGAAAATCCCCAAAAATGCACCAGAGTACAGGGAAGGCATTAATGAACAGGATATTGTATTTGGCATGTTCATCACAGACAATCCCATCCACAAAATGTAAAGGCACTTACTCATAGTTCCACTTTACTCCTGGCCTCACCCTCCGTCATCACCTTTGACATTACTTATTTCCAACAAAATTAATTTGCTTGGCAGTAAGAAAAACAATTATTAACTTAGTCTATTGCAGGCAAGTTAGAGGGATTAGGGCAGACAGGTAGGCGTTTAATTGATCATCATCATTAAGTGCCTCAGCTTTTGATAGTGAGTCACTTTGTTCGGCAATTGTTGAAAGGGAAACATTTGAACCGACATAGTCCGTGGTGCATGCAAAGAATGTTTTTTCAAATTTTATGGAAGACTGGGACAGAAGCAAATTAGGAAGGGAGTTACATATGAACTAGGAAGTGACAAAGTGGGCACTGGGCATAAGGGGAAACACAACTATTTATTTTTTGCATTGCCATGAAATTTGTAAAGAGACCTACACATTAACTGAGGCAGACGCACATTGTACAGCCATGCAGCTAATAGGTCATCCATGGGTAGGGACTGGGATGGAGGTGATTGATGATGATGATTGGGTACTAGAAAGGATACATAATAAATGTTGCATTTGAAAACCACTGTGAGTCAAGGGAGTAGTCCCTTGTTTATTCTTCTTCCCAGGGATGTTTCCATTCATCATTGCATTGTTCTTCTGGTATTTTTATTCTTCACCCTTGGCTTTGCTACTCACCGTTTAAGTTTTACATTCTGTCAATCCAGTCTTCATCTTTAAATACCATCTATCCATCCATATTATCCACCCATTCAAGCATAGCTCTCAGTCTCAACAAATCTTTCACCAACATAAATTTGTAATTTACCCAAGAATGCATTCTTTGACCCATCAAACCCACCGGAGGATTCCTTTCACCCACCCAGGTAGGCATCCTTTCACCCACCCAGGCAGACATCCTTTCACCTTTCAAACATCCTCCACCCACCCATGCATCCTATCAGCCACCATTAGTATATGCATCCTTTCACCCATGCATCCTTCTCTTCCAGTCACATTGCATCTCACCAATCCTTTCCAGTGGTGGCTGGTGACATTTGAAAGTGGTGTGGCGTAAAATTATTGGCGTACTGCACTGCGGCAAGCAAGCGTAGCGAGCAAGCCCGAACAACCTACAGGGGGTTCAGGGGGTCCTCGCCCCCCAAAATGTTTTGAAAAAAGAATGGTTAAATGGTGCATTCTCGGGCAAATTTGAGGAAATAGGAAGGTTACTAAAGAAACATAAATGAATTATTTATCATTTAGGAAATTGGCAAGATTTATGAGCTATAGAGGACAATCTTTGTGTATGCTGATATTATTTGCCCAGATTAACTTTTGAACACACTTCCTTCACTCATCTGATACAGCCCAGGCAGCATCAGATCATGCTTCCTTCTCTCAAGTGATACAGCACAAGCCGCATCATTTCATGCTTCCTTAGCACATCAGATACAGCACAGGCAACATCAGTTCATGCTTCCTTCGCTTATCAGATACTTATAGTACATGCAGCTTCGGTGCACACTTCCTTCAATCGTGACATACAGCACGGCACAGGCAGCAACAGTGCACAGTTCCATCACTCATCAGATATGGCACAGGCAGCTCAGTGCACGCTTTCCTAGCATATCAGATACGGTACAGGCGAAACATCTTAGGGTACAGCAAAGCCATCATGGAGCTAGGAGCCTTGCGGTGGCAAATATCCAGCTCACATACTCTCTATGAATTCCCTGTGTACTTACAATATCAACGAATGGACTTAGATATTATAGGGTCATACCTGCTCAAGCAGATATGACCACACATGGGATATAGTGCCGTTGGGGTGACTAACCTATACTCATGCAGTGTATGGGGGCATGGCACACAGGTCTATGTGCCTTATAGACTATTTGGTTTTCTCTGCACCAGGACACGCAGACAGCATTGGCAGTTTCCTTTGTCTTGGTGAGGGGTCTCTGGGGTGGCACATTTTGTGCTGCAGCCCTAGTACATCCTCTTCAGTCCCAATGTTCTAGGTACCAGAGGTACAATTTACTACGGACTTACAGGGGTTGCTGAAGTTGGGCCAATCGTGGTACAGTTTTATGAAACAGATTAGCACTCGTAACCTGGTTAGCAGGGACCGATTGCACTTTCAATTCAAAATCACATCATGCACCAGGCAAAAATTGTCAAAAGAGGCACTATCCTATACAATTATTTCAAATGTATTTTGTTATTTTAATATTGTTATTACACTTTAATGTAATAATAAATAAAATATGTATTAATGGTATAAAATGTAAAATAAACAATTTTAAATATATAAAAAAGTGTAAATTATCAAAAAATGTAAAGAATAATATTTAAAAATATATTTTAAAAATTGTAAAACTATTGAAAATTATTTTTATATATACTTTTATTTTTTACTGTTTTAATTTTTTTTCCTAATAATACAATTAATTAATATTCATTTAGTTTTAAAATTATAATTTTATTTTTACATTATAACCTTTATTCATGAAGTTTCAAAAAAACATTGTTATTGTTGGATTGAATAAAATTAAAGAGGGGTGTGTTCAACTGTTCAGATGTCTCAACAGTACACCCTTGCAGTGAATATATAATTAATTGTCAATAACCAAGCAATATGACAATTTTCACTGCCCGTCACTGATGCTGGCTCACCCACTACCGTTGCGGCATCTGATGACTGGCTGGTGCTGCCGTCACTGCTGGCCCAGGCACTGGTGGTGTGTGCGGCTAGAAAAAACATTACACATTTTTTAGATGCAGGATACACCTCCCCCATTTATTTATTTTTTATAGCAAAATACACCACACACATCAATACAATTCTGATACAGACAGTATCTTCTATCAAAAATATCAGGTTGAGCATTTTGTTGGTGGAAATTTTTGAAAAGCCTAAAAAAAAACTGTAATGGAGTGGCTATAGAAATTGGAATCTGAGTTTTTGAAAAGAAATAAAGGAGTAGACAACTGGACATATGGTCTTGGTTGGCAAATGCAATGGGGCTGTCCTCCTCCTACTTCCTTCTAGCCATGGTTCATGGTCATCAGTTCACCAACTGCTGATAACAATACTAGGCCTTGCTAAGAAGACACAACTTTGGGGTGTCCAACGTGACCATGGCCACTCTCTTGTTTTACTGATAGAGCATGAAAAAGTCAAATAAAACCTTCTCATTTCAACAAACATTCATATAATATGTTACCTGGGCATGCAATCTGCACAGCAGAGTGGTAATACTAGTAGTAGTATGTAACTAATGGGTTCTCTACATCTTACACCAGTACAACCATTAGGCAGTCCACAAAATTTAAAAGGGGAAAGGGAAAGGTGACTGAAAAAGCAGAAGAAAGAAAACTACAGACACACTAGTACAGAGACAGTTTGAAGTAAAGTACAGACACTAGGAATATAGAAAATAAGTGAATAGGATAATGCAGGGATAACAAAAATTTAGAAACAGATCAAAGAAGATTTGACAAAAAATGTGGAAAAGGGTAGAAATAAATAGGGAGCTATAAAGGTTAGGGAGCCATCGGCTGAGGAACATTCTGACTTGGAGGCATCTCCAGCTCTCTCACCCACCTTAGACCGCTTCTTGCCCCTTAACCTTGATGTAAACATAAAGACAGTTAAAGATTTGTGGTAAACAAATGTTCTCTCCAAAAAGATTTTTGGAGAGGAAAAGGCAATCCCGATAACATTGAACTTTTCTAAATCAGATCAACTAGTAGTAGACTCGTTTCGTGGACTATCCTATCCTATTCCAAATTTCCTAAACCTACCTAGCTCTATTTAAAAAAATGGGAATTACTAATAAATTGCAACAAATGAGGTTTGCTTATTCTCCTCTCATTTGCAATCTTAACCCCTTTGAAGGGCCAATTCACTAAATCTGCATTTTTTTCTTTAAATACATTGATGGACGCATGCATATACACCAAATTGATTAGTTGCTTCACTGTACAAGATTAAAAAAAAGGTTCTAAGAACTGAAGTGAGAGGACGCATGCCGCTAAATTAGTACTACTAACTACAACTATCTTAGTGACAGGACAAACACGTGTCTGCGTTACTTAATTTTTTATGTAATCAGTCCAAGCGAGAGCCAACAAGAACAATGAGGTAGCGCCGAAAATTAGGAAGGAAGTAAAGAGAAAAAACAAAGTTCAAAACTCACCAAAAATACATAAGAACTAGAAAAAACACAAAATACATACATAGAAAGACAAAGGATAAGATAATTAATACAAAAGAATAGGAAAAAAGTTTTAGAACACAAGGATTGCAAAGATTGAAGAAGGATCAAAAAGTAGACCTCAGTAACATAAAGAGAGTGAGAAACTAGATGGATGCCCCCATGTGTGACCGCGCAGTGCAGTTCAGGTGATATTTCCACCCGAACACACAATCCTCGTAGCCATAAGGCGGAAACATCATGCGGATGGGCAGGACAAGCAAGTGTGCCCGCTCGTGGAACTCCATGTAGTGCAGTGGGGTGTTTTCACGACTTCGTGGAGTTCCACGTAGTGCTGCTTCACAAACTCCTCCCACCCTTAAGAGTGGAGGGGAGTAGAGTTGAGGGGCGTAGAAATGAGGAGTGGAGGGGTAGAGTGGAGTAGCACAGAATGGTAAAGAGTGGCCCAGAGTGGAGTGGAGTGTCATAGACAGGAGTGCTGTAGAGTGTTATAAAGTAAAGTGTCATAAAGTGGAGGGTAGTGGGATGTCATGAGTGCAGTGGAGTAGAGTGCAGTAAAGTCGAGCAGAGTGGCATATAGTGACGTAAAATGGAGTAGAGTAGGGTGGTGTAGAATACAGTAGGGTGGAATGGAGTAGAGTGGGCTGCCATAGAGTGGAATAAAGTGATGTGGAATGGCATAGAAGGAGTTGTGTAGAGTGGAGTAGTGAGTCTCAGAGTGGAGTAGAGTGAAGTGGCATCAAGTGGAGTTGAGTGTCATAGAGTGGAGGGAAGTAGAGTTTCGGGACTTAGAGTGAGGGGTGCATAGTGGAGGGGCGAGGAGTGGAGGGGCATCAGTGGAGTAGGGTGCTATAGAGTGGAATAGCATTGAGTGGAATAAAGTGGCCCAGAGTGGAGTAAAGTGTTATAAAGTAGAGCATCATAGAGTGGAGGGTCATAGAGTGGGGGTCGTAGAGTGTCATGAGTGGATTACAGTAGAGTGGAGCAGAGTGGCATAGACTGGAGTCGCATGAGGTGTAGTACAGTGGCATAAAAATGAGTAGAGTAGGGTGGCGTAAAATAATGTGAAGTGGCTTAGAGTGGTGTAGAGTGGAGTGGCATAGAGTGGAGTAGAGTTGCATTAGGTAGAGTAGAGCACAGTGGCAGGGAGTGGAATAGAGTGACGCAGAGTGGAGCAGAATGTTATAGAGTGGAGGGACAGATAGTGGAATGTCGAAGAGTGGAGGGACAGAGAGTGGAGGACTGTAGAGTGCTGTAGAGTGTTGTGGCACAGAGTAGACTAGAGTCTCATAGAGTGGTGTGACCTATAGTGTAGTGGAGTAGAGCAGAGTGTCATACACTGGACTGTCATTGAGTGGCATAGAGTGGAGTGTCATAGAGTGAAGTAAAGGGACGTAGAGTTGAGTATAGTAGAGTGGTGTGGAGTAGAGTGGAATTGAGTAGTGTAGAGTGAAGGGGCAAAGAATAGAGTGAAGTAGACTAGTGTGGATTAGGGTGGAGTTAATAAACTGGTGAGCATGCAGGGGCATATAATAAAGTGGAATAGAGTGGTGTGGAGTAGAGTGGAATTAAGTGGTGTAGAGTGGAGGGGCATAGAGTGGAGTATTGTAGAGTGAGGTGTCATTGAGTGGAGTAAAATAGACTAGAGTAGAGTGGAGTGGTATAGCACAGAGTAGAGTAAGGTGTTGCAAAGTGGACTAAAGTGGACTACAGTGTCGTAGAGTGGTGTAGAGGAAAGTGTCATAGAGTGGCATGGAGTGGAGTGGTGTAGAGCGTTGTGAAAAGAAAGTGGACTAAAGTCTCGTAGAGTGGTGTAGAGGAAAGTGGCATAGAGTGACATTGAGTGGAGTGGTGTAGAGTGTTGTGAAGTGTTGTAGACTGACGCGGATTGTCATAGGGTGAAGTGGAGTAGATTAAACTGGCATAGACTGGAGTAGAATAGCATAGAGTGTTGTAGAGTTGCATAGAATGGTGTAGAGAGGTGGGTTGTAGAGTGAAAGGCATAGAATGAAGAAGCATCAAGTGAAGTAGTGTAGATTGGAGGAGCATAAAGTAGAGGGGCGTAGAGAGGAGTAAAGTGTAATAGAGTGGAGTGGCTTAGGGTAGAGTGGAGTAGAGCGGAGTGGTATGGAATGAAGTGGTGAAGAGTTCAGCAGCATAGAGTGGTTTAGAGTAGATTATCATAGAGGGGAGGATCAAAGAGTGGAGGGCCGTAGAGTGTTATGGAGTGGAGTACAATGGAGTAGCTTTAGATAGAGGGGTAAAGAGTAGAGAAGAGTAGGGTGGTGTAGAGTGTGGTAGGGTTGCGTGGAATGGAGTAGAGTGACGAGGAGTGGAATAGAGTAGCATGGAGTGGAGTAGAATAGGGTGGAGTGTCATAGAGTGTCTCAAAGTGTAGTGTTGTCGAGCAACATTGAGTGTCATAGAGTGGATAACGTATTATAGAGTAGATTAGAGTAGGCTGGAGTGGTGTAGGTTGGAGTAGAATGGTGTGGCAAGTAGTAGAGTGTAGAGGGGTGCAGATTGACGTTGAGTGGAGTGGCATAAAGTGGCATAGAGTTTCAGAGAGTGTTGCAGAGTGTCGATGAGTGCTGTAGAGTGGAGTATCATGGGGTGGAGGGGAGGAGAGTGTTGGGACATAGCATAAAGGGATGTAGAGTAGAGTGGAGTAAAGTGCTGTAGAAAGGAGAGGTGAAAAGTGGCACAGAGTGGAGTGGAGTAGAGTGGAGTAGAGTGGAGTGGAGTATAGTGGAGTATTGTAGAGTGTCATAGAGTGGAGTGGAGTGTGGTAGAGTGGATTTACTTAAAGTGGAGTGCCATAGAGTGGAGTCGGACAGAGTGGAATGTCATTGAGGGGAGTCTTATAGAGTGGAGTGTCAAATAGGGAAGTAGAGTGGAGTGGCATAGCATAACACAGACTCAAGTAAAGTGGTGTAAAATAGAGCAAAGTATCCCTGGGTGGAGTAGAGTAGAGTGGCATAGAGGGGAGCAGCACTCAGTGGAGTGGAGTGTCGTAGACTGATGTGGAATTTCCTAAAATGGAGTGGCATTGAGTGGTGTAGAATCAAGTAGACTGGCATTGAGTGGAGTAGAGTGGCATCGAGTGACATAGAGCCAAGGGTTGTAGAGTGGATGGGCACAGAATGGAAGGGTGTAGGGTGGAGGGTTGTAAAGAGGAGATACACAGAATTGAGGGGTGCATTGTGGAGCAAAGTGTTGTTGAGTGGAGTGGCATAGCATAGATTGGAGTAAAGTGTCATAACTGGAGTAAAGTGGAGTGAAGTGGTGCAGAGTGGCATACCTTAAAGTGGCATACACTTTCTTAGACTGAAGTGTCATAGAATGAAGTGTGTTAGAGTGGGGTGGCATTGAGTGGAGTAAAGTTGTAGAGTGGGGAGGCATAGAGTGGAGTAGAGTGGCCTAGAGTTAAGTGGCATAGAGTAGAGTATCATATTGTAGAGCATCATAGAGTAGGGTGGCACAGAGTGGCATAAAGTGGAGTTGAGTAGAGTGTCATGGAGTGGAGTGATGTTGAGTGGCATAGATTAGCATAGAGGGTAGTAGAGCGGATTTTCATATTGTGGCTTAGAGTGGAGTGGCATATAGCTGCATGAAGCCTTGTACGATGGACCGTCATAGATTTTTGTGGCGTGGAGAGGAGTAGAATGTCATAGAGTGTTGTAGAGTGGAGTAAAGTAGAGTGAGATAGAGTGGTGTGTCACAGAACAGAGTGTCATAGAGTAGAGTGTCATAGAGAAGAGTGGAGTAGAGTGGCCTAGAAAGCTGTAGAGCGGCATAGGGTGTGGTGGCATAGAGTGGAGTAGAGTATCAGAGACTGGAGCAGAGTGGAGTGTCATAGAGTAGAGTAGGGTGGAGTACAATGGAGCAGCATAGAGTGGACTGGCGTAGAGCATTGTGGCGTGGAGTGGCATAGAGTGGCGTGCCCGAAAGTGGTGTGAAATAGAGTGGCGTAGAGTGGAGTAAAGGGGCATAGAGTGGAGTAGAGTGGCATAGAGAGGAAAAGAATAGAGTGGTATAGAAAGGAGAAGAGTAGAATTGTGTGGAGTAGAGTGGCATTAAGTGGAGTAGAGTGTCGTAAAGTGTCATAGAGGGGCATAGAGTGGAGTGGTTTAAAGTGGCATGAAGTAGAGTAGATTTGAGTGATGTATAGTGTCATAGAGTGGAGGGGTGTAGAGTGGAGTATGCATGGTGTGGTAGTGCACTACTATTACAGACAAGACATTTTAAATTGAATGACAATCCATTTGCACAGACACACAGTTTCACAGATAAAACTCTCTAAACACAAGAAATGAGAGGCAAATGATAAACAAGAGATCAAATCCAAAGTTCTTGCTTAAGTAAGCAATGAGTGTGTTTGAGCTTGATTGTTCTTTTATTTCGTTTCTTTTATCTGAAGGACAGAACAAACATATGCAGCCAACTCATTCCTCTCAATCATGGGCTTCTTTAGGGCAGTATTGTTCTAATAGCACTAGTACGTCAGTCGATAAATAACTACGTCCTACCGGAGTCCTACGTCAAGTGTTCCACGCTAATTGAATACAAATGAAAGATAGAATAAAGTAGCAAAGATAGGTTGTCCATGGAGTAACGATTCCAACAGAGCAGTCATTATCTCTGGTATTGTTATTCAATAAAGTACAACATCACGTGTCACATGAAGATGCGCAACTGGTAGGACGTTGTCATGCCAAACAGACTTGCTGTATACTTCAAAAAGAACTTTGGATACTCATGTTTTTCAGTTGCCTCTCATTTCTTGTGTTTCTAGAATGCTTAATTTATGACCACCTGGAACATGGTCATTTGAGGTGGGCAATGTCTATATAGTCCTAAATCTGTGATTACATCAGGTAGTGCATTGACTGAGTTTCCTAGCTGCCAATATATTTACTTACTCATAAAACTTTACTGCGCATAACTGATAATGTGTGGAAATAGCATCTCATAGCTTCATTTGTATTTTCCTAACTCTGATGTAGTCTGAAATTGTTGCACACTTAATTTACAGACATTTACACTTTGTTGTATGCTAGGAAAAAACCTTTCCTTTCACACACCCAGAATGTCAGATACATCTTTTTACCCTGAAGTAAGAGAAAGAAAAGTAAACACCAAGCTCCCTCGGAAGACAGAGTCTAATATTTGACCTTTCTCTTTGTACGCAGAGCAAATGTGAAATGATAAGAACAAAATATAAAGGCCTGTTTACAGAAAGCAAACACCAAGAGATAACACAATTAACATGCCATGCTCCACAGGAGGGATGAAGACATTATGGACAGCCTAAAACAAACACTGCCAGAACGTGACATTAAGCAAATGTGAGTTACAATCCACAAAGCCAATGGTAAGCAGTGGGCAGAATGCATTCCTAGGTTAGCTTCCAGAATGTCACCAAGACATCTTTAGTAGACATGGGAGAGAGACGGGGCTTCCACTCTTATGAAGTAGAAAAACCTCCTATCCAGAAAGAAGAACTTTTCTTTCTAGAGTCCTCTCGCCCACCAGGGTTTCCCCTTAGTGGCATACTTCATCATAGGGGTCCTCTCAATCCGTTGTGGATTGAGGCTTGCTGCGACTTGCGAAATTACGTAGGAGCACTTTTTTGGCAAAAATGTGTACTGCAATGATGTGGAGTGGGAAAGAAAATGGGTTAAAAATACCTAACTAGTGGGCTAATACTTTATTCCTGCTCCTAGTTGGTATTTTTAAAAACAGGGGTGAATACTGGGGAAAACCACATAACAGTGATGAGTCAGGTGTCCCTAGTATTGGTTGACATGTTTCCAGCCTCCCCTCAAGCTCTTCCTCAGGACCATACAGGGGCCAGCCCTGTCTGTACCACTCCTAAATAACCTCTAAATAAGGCAACTAAAGAAAATGAAGTGGAAAGTGCCACACCTATTGAGTGTGCACTATTTGTTAAGTTCATACGTTTACACAATGGTAAGTAGTATCTGAAGGAAATAAAACAGAAAACAGTTAGAGTAACACTGGCCTACCAGGTGATCTGGCAGGCATTTTAAATGCAGGCGGCGTTCTATCCATATAAATGCTCCTCTATAGTGCGTGTAGTTTATCTACTAGCTCGTATTTCCATTGTGCTTTGCAGGAGGAAAAACATTCAGCACGTGTCTCCGGTGGAGAAAGTGGTTAAGTGCTATTTAAAAATGAAGCAAAAGTGACATAGACAACACAGGACACAAAACACCTAATATGAACATATATGAACATATAAAGTCACATACTTTTTTTAAGGCTGAAATGAGCCCCATGGTCTGGAGGGGTTGAGGGGCTCGTAGTCACACTATGCAATAGTAATGGTACCAAGGATTTTAAGTTAGTAACCCTGTTAAAAAACAATGGAAACCGGGGATTGCCCATTGCCACCAGATGACTCAAAATCTGCTAGTCAGCTGTAAAGAAAAGAGTCAAAGGACTTACTTCATCAGAGTGCACCTTAAGGATAATCACCTATTCAATTCCCCGGAGACCGCATAATAACGCGTCTCTTCTCGGGTGCTGACTAAAATACTTCCGGATCTGCCTAGTCATTGATGAAAAGACTAGACCGTCTACCTTTCAAAATGGCCGACGGGATTCGGCAATGTGTCCGGCCATATTCAGAGTATGCCTCCGAGGCTTGCCGTGGCTTTATTTAACAAAACGGGGCTCATGGTAATTCCTCATGGATATCTTATTGTAAAGCAGTGGAAAAAGGGGGGTGGGGGTGGTTGGCGATTTCGGCAAGGGATTGCAGTGATTGCTGGGATAGCCGTGACTACAAAGGTAATTCAATGGAATATGAATATGGTGTTGGAAAACAGTGGAACTAAGAGGGGTTGCGATTTTGGCAAGGAAGGAAATATATCCTCTGCAAATTAAACTTTGTTGCTTCTTTAAAATTGGGCACTATATGCGGTGGGCCAAATTTCTCTCGTGCCATTAGTAGTTTTCACGTATAGGGTGTAATGTTCATGAAAACTTGGTGTACCAGCAAAGGTTTATCCTGCTCAGTTAATGATTTACATATAGATTTTGGTGTTCATGAAACAATGGCGTACCAACTCTTGCTGGCAAAATTCAGGAGTGAGTATGCAGATGTTACATGAGGGAAATTTTGCCCACTGCATATAGCGCCCAATTTAAAGAAGCAACAAAATTTAATTTGCAGAGGATATCTTTCATTCCTCTCCAAAATCGCAAACCCTCTTAGTTCCACTGTGTTCCAACACCATATTCATATTCCATTGAATTACTTTTGTTGTCACGGCAAACCCGGGATTAAATCTGAAACTTACTACTTTTGGTATTCCCAGAAGGCATTTAGTAGTAGTAAATTTAGGAGTCCTAGCTTTACTACTAATAAATGCTTTACATGAATACCAAAAGTAGTGAGTTTAAGATTTTATCCCAGTTTAGTAGTAGTAAAGTCAGGAGTCCTAACTTTACTACTACTAAATGCCTTCTGGGAATACCAAAAGTAGTACGTTTAGGATTTTATCTCAGATGAGTTCTGTGAATCGGCCCCACAGTTATTAACGGTGCAGTACGCGAAAGCATACTAAATTAGTAACACAAGGGAGGACCTTCAACAATTCTAGTGTTTGCAGTTTTTTGGCAGACTTAGGGCTTGATTACAATCTTGGCGGATGGTATACTCCATCACAAATGTGACGAATATCCCTTCCGCCTTATCACAAGTGCCGTAGGATATAATTGAATTGTAATGCTGTCAGGTTTGTGACAAAGTATCCCATCCACAAAGATCGTAATCAGGCCCTTAGATGGTCTTGCGTGGTTAGTCCCAATGACAGCATCTTTTCTTACCTCACATTACTTTTCGTTTGACAGACTTGGTGGACTTTGATCTCAATATTTAGTTTGAGCAATCTTTCAGAGAACTCTTTGTCTTCACAATGCAAAGAGAGTGAATACATCCATACAACAATACAAACAACTATCACAAACCAACCCAAGAAATTTTGCCCACAAAGATGGATTGCTGGACTTTAAATCAGTACTACTTGTGAATTTTATATACTGTTAATGCCTTGATGAAACCCATAGCCTTCCTTCCTGGCCACAGAGCAAAACACACTTTGGCTGGCATTCCCATAAAATAAAAAAAAACTAAGTGGATACTTGCTTTTTTAATAATAATGTCAGCCATATTTCCACAAAGTTCTGTTGAACTGGGAATAAAGGCTTCTCCCTGGGGCTTTGCACTATATCACATTCTACTGCAGAAACCTATTAGTGTTGTCAAATTACAGAGCAACACATCAACAAATGTTCTACAAAGCCCAAAGAAAAGAGTCTTCAACAAACATAGGTTTCTTAACCCTATTGGACTGTTGAACTTGGCCGTTTGTTCAGAGACATCCCCAAACTATTTACTTCAGCCTCCTGTTTCTAAACCCATCTCTTTTGACTTTATGACTCTGCACACTGAACCACTGCTAACCAGTGATAAAGTGCTTGTGCTCTCTTCCTAAAACATGGTAGAAATTGGCTTAATCCCTATTGACACATTTATTTTTGCATGTAAGTTCCCAGTAAAGTGATACTGCATGTTACCCAGGGCCTGTAAATTAAATGTTACTAGTGGGCCTGCAGGCCTCCTTGTGCCACCCACTAGAGATCCATTTTAAACCTTCTACCAGGCCCAAGCCTTTCTTTTAATATATATATGTCACCTTTATGGTAGGCTCTGACCAGCCAACAGGGTAGAGTGCAGTGCATTGAAAAAGTTGGAAATGTAGTTTTAAGTTTTGGACGTCCTCGTAGTGAAACACTTCTAATTAAATTTTTTACTACTGCTAGGCTTGCCTCTCTCATAGGATAGCATTGGGTTATCTTATTACATTTCATAAATGATAACTTCTGATTGGGAGCAGGTAGACAGCTTGAATTTGGTGTTTAAATATTTTCAATTAAAAGCCCTCTTTAATAGTAAAGTCTGATTTAAAACCATAATTCTGAAAATGCTTTTAGAAAGTTGCCATTTCTTGTCCTTACCATTGTTGGGCTTATTTATGAGCCCCTTGCGCCGTTGGTGCGTCACGTTGGGTGACACACTGACAGTGCAACCTTCTGTGTGAAATTTACCAGCACACGTAAAGTCACCCTGCATGGGTTTACGTGTGCTTGTAAATCTCGCTCCATTTCATGCAACACGTTGCGTTTTAGGGGCATTACATGGGAATTGGTGTGGGTGTTCCCAAACCACTCCTATGTCTGGAAATCGGGAAATGCAAAGGGATGCTATGCCACTCCAAGGGGTGGTGTAGCGAGGCGCAACAAGAATTTTTTTTGTATTTCTCCTTGTTTTTTCATCTTTTAATGCGTGCTGCATTCTACAGCACAAAAACAATCTCCCCACGACGCAGGTATCCTTGCACCCTGGTGTAAGGGTGCCGGAGCATGGCAGCAGTTTGTGCGCCAGTGCAGGGAGAGGCACACAGATGTGACATGGTGCCTTAAATATGTCACATCCCTATGCCTGGAAAATAACACAGCGTGGCACAGCAAAATAACTTGTGGCACTGCGCTGCTCCCATAAATAAGCCCTTCAGTGCCTGCAGCCTGCGCCTGGGCCACATGACAAGATGTAGCTGGCAGTTCATCTTTGTGGATTGCTTTCAGACAGTGAGACAAAGAGAAGCTAGGTGTCGGCAAGATGAGCCACTCTGAGTCATTTTTCCTAATACTGTTTTAAGAAACTCCTTTGTTCTCTTACCACCAGATGTTTTTTCCCCACTACATTCTGTCTGTTTTCTCTTTTTTTGATTTCAGTTTTTGCAGGTATTACTATTTCTTTTCACCCCCTCTGTTCCTTTCTTGCCATTGTAAAATGTTTTCTTTTAACACAAGTAGAGAGATGAAAACAAAGTACAGTATACATTTTACATTACATACCTCATGCAACTAAATCCCTACATAATTCATAATATCACTATTTAATTCCTTTCCACAGATATTAAACAAAATAGCTCTACTTTTGCTTAATCTACATGTCTGACATTCTAAGCACATATTATCCTGTCCTATGGTCTATCTGCAGCCTACCTTAGGGGTGACGTATATGGAGTAGAAGGGGGGTTTAAGACTTGACATGGGGGTTTGAAATACCAAGTCCACATGGCAGAAAAACTGCACATTCAGATGCTGCAGTAGCAGGTCTGAGACTTGTTTAAAGGACTACTTATCTGAATGGATATGAGTACATACCTAAGTGAGTGTATCAGTCTGTGGGTGTGTGACTGGATGTCTAAGTAGCTATATTACTAGCTTACTTAGTAACTCTATGCATCTGTAAAATTATATACAAGTGACTGTGTGGCTCACTTACTGGCTGAGTTAGTGACTGTTGGGGCATGTAATTGTGTATGCAACTTGTTTTGTTACTGCTTGATACATAAGTGCTGTGTGATTGAATTGGTAAGTATCTGTGTCGGTGTTCAACTGGGTGTGTGAGGGGCTCTATGCTTTTCCAAATAGCTATGTGATTTTCAGTATCAGTGGGAGACTGGATGTATAACTGGGCATATAGGTGTGTAAAGTCACATGTAACTCACTAAAACTTCAAACTACATGTCTTACCTTTTAAACACATGCCACGCTACCTTATAACCAACCTACAGCCTACCTTATGGGTAACTTTTATGTAGTGCAAAGGGAGTTTAAGGTTTGGAAAAGGGCTTATAAATGCCAAGTCGACCTGGCAGTAAAACTACACACACAGACTCTCCAGAAGTAGTGCTTCAGTAGTAGTAGTAGACTACTTTATTTCGGTTGACAAGAACCATCAAAGTGTACATACAATAATACAGTAAAACATATCTAATAAAAAAAAAAATGAATTAAGTAACATTGCACATACTCAAATTGGTTTAAAAAATGTTTTCCTCATCTGTGTAACTGTATTAAACTCGTACACATTTAATTTCTCCAAATAGTCAATCGATACAAAATTGACTGGAAGACTGAATATAAATAATTGTCAAGGGAATAAAACCCCAATCAAGTTTAAAAACATTATAAATATGTAAATACATAATCACAAAAATATGATTGTGAAAAATAAGTGTATGACATATTTCAAAGTGCTATCTCCTTTAAAGTTTTGCTGCACCTATGCCAAACAGCTTGTAAAGATTTGCTGACATCAAAAACAATAGCAGGGGTAGGGTCACTTTTTTAAATTCTATGGATCACTAGATAGCTTGACAAGCCCAAGGAGCAGCATATTGGACAAATGCATTTACGACGGGACCCTCGGTATGCTAGATAAAAAAACAATATGTGTGTCTCAGTCTTTATCTCCAAAGCACAAGCAGGGCAAAGGCTTGTAGCCACGTCCTTGTTCCATTTATCAGTAAAGGCTCTCATTGGAAGAACGCTTAAACAAAAACTAACATACAAGGTTTTTCCTAGGGGAGGAGATATGAAATCAAAAAATGGTTCAGAACAAGGGGCCCGTTTGAAGTTAGGATACATGTTAGTCAATGATCTATTTGATCAGTTTCTCGAGATATACTATTTGGTGTATCCCATAACCTGTTAAGACCCTGTCTCTGGAACAAATGTGGAATAAATTTCAGCCAGGGGACTGCCTTTGCGCCCATTAGGGTAAGTAGATCTTTGAGCGCATCTCTATAGTCACTTACCTCCGATGTGGACCAGAGACAAACCCAACACATTAGTGGTTTAAGCACTGCCCGATCATTGATTCTCTTCAGTCCCAGTTCAAAGTATAATGGAATTAAAGGGGTGCTGTTGGGAACAGAGAACAGCTTTCTTGGAAATTTAATTTCAGTGATGGATAGTGAGTGTACGTCTGCGTAGCCCCAGATCTCGGCACCATAGAGTGCAGCACCCTGTGCTTTTGCGAGGTAGACCTCTAGGTCTCGTGAAACAAGGCGTAAACTTGTTTACTTTTGTAGCCTAATAATAGCATTGGATCCCTGCTCTATTAACATGGCGCTCCTAGTGGTTTGTCCTGTCCATTTAAAAATCTCCATTAGGTTGACCCCAAGAGAGTCGAAGCTATGCATCCTCTCTAATACTTCCCCACCCACACAAATGATATCATTTTTAGACAGGCCCGCTCCAAACACCATATTTTTTGTTTTGTTTAGGTTAAGCTCTAGGCCCCTGACCTACGTAACCCTTGGAACTTTTCAATAAACATTTTGAAGCCAGATTGGGGTTTGAGAAATGAGTTATGAGTAGTCGGCAAATAGAAGAATAGGAATCTTCCTCTTGTTCAGGTCCGAGGGATCATTTTTACAATTCAACAGTACCTCCACTATATGATTCATATATAAAGTGAATAGTGTAGGCAGTGCTTCAGTATATATCTGAGTGAGTGTATCAGTCTGTCTGTGGGTATGTGACTGGATGTGTAAGCAACTATGTCACTATTTCACTGGCTCTCTTAGTCAGTGTTGGAGTATATAAATGTGTGTGCAACTGGCTCTGTTACTGCTAGTCTAAGAGTTTCTGTCGATATTTGATTGAGTGTGTGAGTGGCGCTATGCTTTTGCAAATAGGATTTTGTAGGTGTATCTGGGCAAGAGTATAAGTTTTAAGTTAATTAGGATGAAATATCCAATTGATGCAAATAGATCCGATGATATTGGTAATATATTCGTGCTTTATTCGTCAGGCAGGAAAAGAAAAGAGATGGCACAGCCAACACGTGTTTCGCCCCCTAACAGGCCATCAGGCCTAGGGCTTCCTCAGGGCGGGTAGTCACGTAATGGGGTATCTATGAAAGGAATGGGTTTGTTAACCCGAGATTCTCCAGTCTCGGCTAATGCCAGATTTTGTGAGTTTCTGCGGATATTTCATCCTAATTAACTTAAAACTTATACTCTTGCCCAGATACACCTACAAAATCCTACTTCATATTAGGAGGATAGGGGCCTCTCCCCCTGTTTCTGGGCTAGAACCAGTACAAGAAGGTTACATGCTTATTACATGACTAGTAAGGGATGAGGATCTTTTTCCCCTCACCGCTTTTGCAAATAGGTATGTGTGTCACATTATAGTTGGGAAACTGGATGTATAACTGGGTGTTTGTAAGTGTAAATGTGCATCTAACTCACTGAATGTTTAAAGTGCATTTTTTACATTTTAAATACATAGCACCCTGTTATTTGCCTTCCCTATGGTCTACCTTAGAAGTGACTTATATATAGAGAAAGGGTAGTTTAAGCATTGGCAAGGGGTTTCACTGCCAAGATGACCTGTCAGTAAAACTGCACACACCAAGCTCTGCATAGGCAGGTTCAACACATGTTTAAAGGACTACTTGTCTGGATGGGAGCCCAGTAGTGTCAGTACTTGCCTACATATTTGATTGAGAGTTTTAGTTCATCTTAGTATGTACGACTGTATGTGTAAGTAATGATATCACTATATGAGTGGGTCTCTTAGTAACTCTATGTGTCTGTAAAACTGTATGCAAATGGCTGTATGGATAGCTTTATGACTGTGTTACTGAGTATTGGGAGTGCCTCTGTCCCTGCTTGAATGGCTGTGTGAGTGCCTCCATCTTTTTATAAATAGGTATGTTGGTTGTAGTATGGGTGGGAAACTGGATGTATAACTGTCCATATGGGTCTGTAAGTGCAGATTTAATTCACTGAAACACAAAAGTACATGTCTTACCTTTTAAGCAAATGCCACCTTGCCCTATGACCTACCTATTGCCTACTTTACAGGTGACATACATGTAGTAGTGGGGAAGTTTAGAGCTTGGCAAATTGGGTTTTAAATGCTAAGTCCACTTGGCAGTAATTCTGCTCATACAGATGCTGCACTAACAGAGCTAAGACATGTTTAAAGACCTACTTATCTGGATGGATGACTTGGTTGTGTCAGAACCTGAGTACATATCGGAGTGAGTGTATAAGTCTGTCTGTGGGTGTGTGGCTGGATGTCTAAGTAACTATATCACTATTTCACTGGCTCTCTTAGCAACTCCACGAGTCTGTAAAACTGTATGCAAGTTGCTGTATGGTTAGTTTACTGGCTCTGTCTGTGAGTATTTCAGTATGTAATTGTATGTGCAACTGGCTCTATTACTGCATTATATATAAGTGGTATGTCTGTGTGTGAGTGAATCTCTAAGTGCCTCTATCACTATATGACTGGATGTGTGAGTAACTCTATGCTTTTGTAAATAGGTATGTGAGTTGAAGTATTGGTAAAAAAACTGGATGTATATCTGGGCATATGGGTCTGTAAATGCACATGTAACGCACTGAAACTTCAAATTTACAAGCCCCTATTGCCACAGAAAAGTCACTTTTAACAGAAGAAAACCTGACAAAACAAGGAGAAATGCTTTATTTCTGCTAGTTTTTGATGTTTCTATCTGTGCTGCATTCTCCATCATAATGGAGACGATGCCCGGTCTCTATTATGCTGGTTATTCCTACACAAGCTCCATTGGTTCGCCATTAGCCTTTCCCTACTGACACACTGTGTGATTTGGTCTTCCATTCTGAGGTTCGGGAGGCTATTATAAAATATTTTTCCACTAATGTCGAAAACATTAAGAAGCACTCTATCCTATGGTAAGCCTTTAAGGCCTACATTAGGGGAATTTGTATTTCAAAGCATGTAGGCATTCTCCATAGCATACATCAGAATCTTACTTAAGTGGAGAATGAACTTCAGGTATCAGACTCTGTGGATGCATCTGCATCACATACTTGGCACCTTCGTGACAGGTCACACCTTATGCATCAATTCCATGATGTAGCTAAACATGAAGCCAATTTCCTTGGAAAGCATGTTGGGGCACACAGGTATGGAGAGGGTGAACGTCCTGATAGGATATTTGCTTGGCCCCCTTAATAAGCCAACTACTTGACAAACTTTGTGTGAACTGATGGCACAGACGTTAGTGATGGCCATAACATACTGGCGGACTTCCTACATTATTATAAAACACTTTACATGGCTTGCCCAGGTAGAAATGAGGATGCACTAGCTAATTATTTGTCCAAAATCACAATGTCTGGCTTGAACCGGGCCAACAACACGTTTTAGCTTCCCCTATTACATGTCAGGAAATCTCGCGAGCTATCGACGCTTTCAGCAGCGCTAAGGCTCCGGGTCTGGATGGGTTCACTGGGAACTTCCATAAAGCCTATAGGCATCTTTTGGTCCTCCCCTTATTGGAAGTATATGCGGAATCACTGAAACATGGCTCCCTCCCGCCCGAGATGAGGGAAGCTGTAATCACTCTGCTACTCAAACCTAATAAATCCCCTCACCTTTGCTCTTCCTATTGCCCACTTTCTCTCATAAGCCAAGATGCTAAAATATAGGCCATAGTGTTGGCCACTCACATTCCTTATTAATGGACTGCATCATTTCTCCAATGCAATCGGGTTTTGTACCACACTGCTCCAATTCGATTAATTTGCATACCCTCTGTGCCACGATCAATCAAATTTCCTTCGGCGTCCCATCGGCAGTTGCTATTTTAGATGCCGAAATGGTGCTTGATTTGCTCGAATTACCATTTCTTCATGCTACTCTAGCGAAATTGGCCATCCCTAAAGGTTTTCACAATTTAATTTGCTTGCTTTATCATGACCCTATGGCCCAACTACGAATTAATGCCACACTTTCAGAGCCATTCACCCTGACACACAGCACTCAGCAGGGATGCCCCCTTCTCCTCTTTTGTTTATAATCACCATGGATCCTCTAGTCTGTCATTTAAAGGAGAAGTATTTACAAAGGGACATCAAGTTGCCATGGGGGACACCGTTAGCTTCCCATCATGCGGATGATATCATGCTCTTCATTTGTGACCCTGCTGTTAATCTACCTCCGCTTATTCATGAGGTGCAGCATTTTTGTGTTCTTCCTGACCTCTGTATTAACTGGATTCAATCTGAATGATTTCCTCATATTGAATTTGATGCCACTGTACCTTGCAATCAACAGTTACCCTTCATTGGTGCCCAAACTCTGCCAAATATTTAGGCATTCAAATTCATAGAGATCACTAAGCGGTGATACAGCGTAATTATGGACCCGCTTTAAGCAAACTTGAGACGCATGTGGAAAGGTAGATAAGGCTCTCATGGCGTATATCGGGACAGATAGTCATTAACAAAATGATTGTATTGCCTTGTTTTTTATATTTTTTCTTAAATATTCCCATTCCCCTTACTAACAGTTTTTGCACCTCTTTACGTAGTTGCCTCATTCGATTGACATAGGCTGACTCCCGATCCTGTATTCATTGGGAGGTTCTTGGGCTTCCATATGAGTGTAGCGGATTTGGAGTCCCTTATATTCAACTTTATTTGTATGTAGTCTATGCCCATGTCACTCATTATTGGTATCACCCTGATTCCCATCTACTGTTCCTAAAACCCGAAGGAGCCCAACTACTACAACTACAAATGTCCACTATATTGCCTAAAGGCCTTCCGCGTGACCCTAACGCTATACACATGCTTGCCACTAATAGTTGGGCCTGGTTTAAATTGCTATGACATCTGGGTGGTGACAACCTCTAGTCCCCTCATCTCCCAATAATAAGGAACCCATGGCTCCCGCTCACTCTGGAATAACTGGTACAGGGTACACTGTGCGCACATGATTTACGTGCAATGGGTGATTTGTTAATGAATGGTATTCTCAAACTCAGCTCTACTATGGCTTGGGTGTCCACAATTATGGAGAATTTTATATTTAATTTGTTACATAGCGTGTTGCATGGAGTTTGCCTGCCTTTCCGACTGAACTGAATTACTTCCCTCCACTCTTGTTAGTTATCACTTCCCCTGACTATAGTCACCTCTTCTCTAGACTGTACCACACTTCCTTGCAGTTGAGGCCCGCCCATGTGGAGAGGGCCATGACAGCAGGGGCGTGGGATTTGAACATTCCGATCTCACATATTACTGCTGTACACAAACGAAATAATATTACACTATAAGTACCTCCACAGGGCCTACACTACTCCGGACTCTCTGGCGAAATTACTAGATCTCATTGCTGCCCTGAATCTCGGGCACACCATGCCGATTTGTTTCACCTGACCTGGGTGTTTGGGGTGATATCTTCCTTCTGGAGTGCTATCTACTTCACTTTATCTTTAATGGTCGGGCAAACTCTCAACCTGAAACTCTTATGGCCTTACTGAAGTATGCTAATTCATTGCCTTTGGGAAGATGTTGTTACACTACCATTGCTTTATTACTTGCCAAAAGACAATTCTCACTACACAGGGGACCTCACCCCCCCACTAATGAGGGTAGCCTGGCTTAAAGGCCTATCTTATAGTGATAACACCTTTGAATTGTAAGCTTCTCTGCAGCCAATTGAATCTATACCCAAGAACATTTGGCAAACGCATCGTAACTATTTGTTGTCCATCGTATGTGCTTCAGAAGACGAAATGACAAGCTAAGTGGTTTATTATTTGATGAATGTCCTTCTTTTGAATATTCATTTATATTCTTTGATATGATGCCATGGCATTTACATGTTAGTATTGGTCTTCATGTTTGTTTATACTCGATCTATGATCTGCTTTCTTCCCCCTTTTTTTTTTGTCAGGCCCTTTCTGGTTTCGATATCTTTTCTACTCTTGGAGACCTATCGTACCGCTTATGCAAACGCTGAATCATATTCTATGTGCTGTTGTTTGAAACTTATAAATAAAAGCTTATAAAATAAATCACTACATAAGTGACTCTATGCATCTTACTGAATGCATTAGTGTCTGAATGAGTCTGTAAGTGGGTGTAATAGGGTCTGAGTGGTTCTGTGAGTGGGTGTGTCAGTGTCCGCGTGGGTGCGTGAATGTCTGAATGAGTCTGTGACTGGGTGCATGAGTGTCTGAGTGGGTGTGTGAGTGGATACATAAATGTCTCAGTGGGTCTGTGAGTGGGTGCATGAGTCTCTGAGTGTGTCTGTTTGTAAGTGCCGGAGTGCCCAAATGAGTCTGTGAGTTGGTGTATGAGTATCTTTGTGGATCTGTGAGTCAGTGCATGAGTCTGTGCATGGGTCTATCAGTGGGTGCATCAGTGTCTGAATCCGGCCAAATTTTAAAAAAAAATGAAGCATGGACTCCTGCGCTTTGTTTTCTTTAAGCCCCGGGGGTGTCATAAGTGATGTCATATGAGATGTCATCAGTGATGTCACTGACCATGTCATGAGTGATGTAATATGTGACGTCATCAGCAGTGCATTGCGGGGACTCGAGTTATAGTTAGCTGAGCTAATTATAACGGCTGAATTTAACAGGTTTTGTACAAGTGAAATATCAGCCTAACTATAACATTCCTGGAACCTGTGTTTTTTTCTCTGAATATCTAAGGATTTTAAGATACTAATTCCTATATATATATTTATATATTATATATAAAGATATAAAGGTAGATATATAGATATGTGTGTGTGCGTACATTTAATGGATTAGGTTTATGGTTGGGTAGGGGTATAGAATGGAAAAGGTATTTTAGAGTTTAAGGGTGGGTAGGGGTATTGGATGGTAAGGGTGTTTTTAGGGTTTAGAGTTGCGTAGGTGTTTAGGATAGTTAGGGTACTTTTAGGGTTTAGGGGTGGAAAGGGGCATATGGTGTTAAGGGATTTTTTTGGTTGTCGGGGTGGGTAAGGGTATTTTACGGTTTAGGGGTAGGTAAGGCCATAGGGTAATATTGGATTTTTTACATTAAAGGTGTAGATAGGGATATATGATGGTAAGGGTATTTTTATGGTTTGGGGTGGGTAGTGGCAAGGGGTTATAAGGGCATGTTTAGGGTAAATAATATATTTTTTTAAGTGGGGAGTTTAGGGTCACTCCCTCCCCAAATCTATCTATCTATCTATCTATCTATCTATCTATCTATCTATCTATCTATCTATCTATCTATCTATCTATCTATCTATCTATCTATCTATCTATCTATCTATCTATCTATTGTGCACAAAAAAATCACACCCTTTTTCCACTGTGTGGAAAACAAGCTCTCCAGCCCAAGAGTGGGTTAAAGCAATTCTTTAATTGCAGCAGGAAACTCTACTGCCTAGCATGACACATTTTGACCAAGCCGGGTCTTAATCAAACAGTGAGGAAGGACTCAGAGGTCAGACATATCATTAATATGCTGTCAATCCATTTTTTAACTTCACAGTTCTATATTGTAGGGGAATCAGTTGGCACACTTTATAACAAGTGCTCTATGTTAATATATTGCTAAGGCACCCATTTAAGCATTACTCAAGTTTGTTAGTCACTGATCTTAGTATCCCTCTATTGACAGGACTCCAATGTCCATATGACTCACAACTGTAGTTTTACTTATCAGTGTTGTAAAAGCAGATGAGTGGTAAAGACATATGTGAGGTAAAGGCAAGCACTGTAAAAAATGCGTGATAAGGGCATGCATTCTATTTTCCTGCGTTGTAAAGACATACATCCTTAGCTGAAGGACTCTGGTCCCCTCTATTTCTGTCATGATGATGTTTAGAAAGGGAAGCAGTCCTACGTTACTCCTCATGAACTCTGCCTCATCGCTTTCTTCCATAACTTCTTTTCATGTTTCTCGAAAACCAGAGTGAAAGGTCTGCGACTGGCTGACAAGGCACTTGATGCCAAGTTAAACCATCTTTGATGGCATTTCCACAATAGGGGTCTTCAAAAGTGCAGCCTCTTTAGGCGCACACCAATTTTCCCTTTACACATAGTGAGCACCACATAGTTGTGACTCCTGTGCCACCTAGACTCTTTATAGCACACAAGATAGCATTCATGAAAAGCAGTCTCACTCAACTGGCTGAGTTTTTTAGTGCGAGGAGCTTGAATTTTAGTGGCATTTACCACCCGTCTAATGGGCAGAGCAATAATACAAACAGAGGCCACCTTATGGTCCCAATAAATAACCCCACAGCTCTTTCCTTCTTCCATTGGTCACCTAAATAAGAACTGACCACTGATGTATTTCTAGTTTTGAGTCAACATACATTCAAGAAGATGCTCAATACTTCTGTAAACCTCTCACAGTTTAACACACTTGCTGTTCCCTCTTACTGCCTCATATTACAGACGTCATACTCTTCAATGAGAGACATTAATACAGATTTATGTTATGCTATTTATTGTGTCACAAATGTGTTATGTATACATTAATTTTTCATATTTAAAACATTTTTGGCCTGATTCACAAAGGTTAACTGTGGAACGTCTGCATTCCTAAAGTTACTATTAAATCAGTCAGTCAAAGATACTTTATTCGACAAATCAATGCCATAAAAGTAAACACGTAGGAGGAAACGTTTCATTGAGAAAAAAAGTCCTTGCTTTAAAAAAAGTAATTAAAATTTTTAATTTTGTAGACCAAAAGATAGAGTTACAATTATCAGATAGAGCAGAGGGTTTCATGTAAAGTGCATAGTGCCAAATTCACATTACTATATGCAATAAGGAAACAAGTTAAAATTCCTGACTGGAGTAGATGATAACATATAAAATATCAAATACCAATAGCTGGAGTACAAAATTCTACATTCACATTATCGTAAGCAATTGGACAAATATTAGTATTTAAGAAGTGAATTTTGGTGCTCACAGTATAGTAGACACTGCAAATAAAAATTTCTAAATAGAACAGGGGGTATCCAGTGACGTGCAAAATGCTGTAGTATAAATTACAACGTGCTAAATTTACAGTTTAAATAACAGTAAACATTTGAACACTCATGGTTACATAAAAAATGATGATTTGATAATAATGATTAAAATGACAGTTTTTTTCTACATCTAATGGCTCGTGATAAAAAACTTGCAACCCCAAAACAAACCATGGGCGAAGATAGCATTTGGAGGTATAGCAAAGCGGGCCTAACTTGGAAAAAATGACAATCTTTAAGAAGAGGAAGTATAAATCTTTTACGCAGCTGAACATAAAAATCAGAGAAAAAGATAAAATGTAAAGTATCTTGTTCTGAAAAATAGTCACATGGACAAGGTTTATGAGTACCTTGTTTCGCAAAACCTTGTGGGACAGCTAAAAACCAAGGGATCAAATGTAATCGAATTCTTGTTAGCAAAAAACGATGAAAAGCACTATTTTCAATAAGTAAATGCTGTTGAACTTGATTGTACAAGGGTAGTGTGATGTATCTTCTAACCGTTGGTTTTATTAGCTCATTTTCCTCCCTAAGGCCCTGTTGATTCTCCAAAAACTGAGATTTGTTGGCTCTAATTTTAGATTTGCCCATTGGTTTCGGCCTATTATATGTCTGGGCAACCTAGCCATTTAGTCAGGTCCATTATATACTTCAACCATGGAATATCTAAGGCTCTATCCAAAGCAATACAATCCATGATTATCAATTGGTTTAATTTTGTGCTGGGGCTAGCCCAAACTCTAAGCCAACGTAGAAAGGGGGCAATCGCTATCTCATCCTCAATATAACCCACCCCAACCTCTTCATGTAAAATATACGCCAGGGTGGAGGAAGGTACCGCCAATAGTTTACGTAAAAACTTATCTTTGGCTCTTTGAATCTCATTGCCTTCCTTATAGCCCCAAATATCACAACAATAGGAAGCCATAGGGATACACTTTTCTTTATAAACTTTCAACAGGAAGGGTAAAGGTTTAGTTCCTAGTCTCTTGGCAAAGTTTATGGTAGCCCCCGTTGCTCTGGTCAAGATATTCTTTTTTTCTATAATTTGTGCTCCCTTCGACCCTCAATCATCAAAGAGTGCCCCCAAATATGGAAATGTTGGGACTTTTGTTAGTTCAACCCCCTTACAATGGAATTTGAAGTTCAGGGGTTTTCGGGAGCCAATAGACATTATATGTGACTTCTTAAAATGTATTGATAGATCTAAAGAGTCCATAAAAACTATAAAACCATCTAGTAATCTTTGGAGCCCCACAGCTATTCTTGCAAGTAGAACCGTATCATCTGCATATAACAATGTGGGGATTTTCTTGTCACCAACCCTAGGGATGTCTATACAGCTACTTGTTAAAAAATCCCCCAGCTTGTTTATATAAAGAGTAAAAAGGAGGGGGGCCAGTATACATCCCTGACTTACCCCCCTCTTTACATCCCAAGGACTTGTCAAGTCGCCATTTTTATTATATCTGACTGCGGCCGTGGTTTTTTCATGAATCTTAAATAAAAAAGCCACTAACTGGGGTTCAAGGCCCATATCCCTTAAAATTAGCCATAGTTTGGACTCATTTACGCAATCAAACGCTTGTTTCAGATCCATAAAAGAAAAATGTAGTACTCCCTTTTTGGCAATAGTATACTTTCCTATGACTAAATGTAAATTAAGACATTGGTCCAGAGTCCCTTTACCTGCCCTAAAGCCATATTGTAGATCGGAAATAACGTTTAAAGGGTCTAACCAAGTCGTCAGGTGCTCTAAAATGACTTTGCCCATAATTTTAACAGCAGAGTCTAAAAGAGAGATCGTCCTATAACTTATAGGGACGTCTCGTGCATATTTTTAAAAAATAGGGGCAATGACTGCCTTTCCCCAGGATGACGGAAGACTTTGTGAACACGCAGCATTAAAAACATGTGCTAAAATTCTCGACCAAACACTAGCGCCAGCCTTAAACAGGTCTGCTGGTACCCCGTCGGGGCCCGGAGCCTTTCCCCCCGCTGTGGATAAAATTGCATTATAAACTTCCTCTGCGCTAAAAATAAGTCCTGCACTAATATGCTCATCCTCCACGGGCTCTATAATTTCTTCTATACTGACATTGTTAAAAACACGGCTAAAGTGCAGAACCCATTGGTCAGCTGGAATTAAACACTCTTTATTTAAATTTTGGGAATCAGAGAGGAAAGGGCTATTGACTACTGACCAGAAATTTGCACTATCTTTCAGTACACTTGCTTCGCTCAGGGCTTCCCACGCCTGCTCTTTTAACTGATTCTTTCTGTTTTGAGTAGCCGATTTATAAGCCGTCCTTTTAGCTCTTATTTCTGCTGTATCTCTAGGGATACGTTTAATGGTCTGTAAAAGCTCCCTATGAGTTTTAGAACAAGTGCTATCAAACCATCTTTCGGCCTTTGAACAGCTGACCTTACTCACAACAGTAAGGTCTGTAGAGATATGTTTTGTTAATGTTTCGAAGGCTTCTAGAATGGTATAATCATCCGTAGATAAACCTAGGCAGAGTTGGATTTCCGAAGCGCAAGAAGTATACAGGTTTTCAAGGAAGCTATCTGGGATAATCCTTTCCCATTTTAACCTGAGATTTTGTTGTAATGTCTTTATTTATAATATGGGTAATTATCCCCTCAAATTAAATCACAGAAAGTGAGATTGTAAGTATAAGGGGATTATGGTCACTGTAACATGACCAGGAAACTGGTAAATCCACAAAATTTGAGGCTAGTGATGCAGTCAAAAAGATATAGTCAATGGTACTAGACCTTCCGTTCCCTGTATAAGTTGGTACTGACGCCACGCTGTTTTTTTGGCAAGGACAGAGTAAATTATAGGTTGAAAGGGTGTTTTCCAAAAAAGGTGCCAGCTGGTGTATGTTCAAAATGATTTAGCGTAAAGGGAAACTCCCCTTGGTCCAGTTCAATAATACAGTTTAGGGCGCACAAATGAATATTGAAGATTTAACCTCCTCATAATTTTCAAGAAACTCCTCTAAGGTTAGCAAGTGTTCCAGCTCGTAATCTCTGGAGAGGGAATTATAGAAGTTCACTACGAGCAAAGTAGCGCGATTCTTAAAAGAGAGTTCTACCGCTAGCAAGTGATGAGATTCACATTCAACCATTCGGAATTTACAGGAGAGTTTTAGTGAAAACATTAAAAGTAAGCTCCCTCATGCTCTACCCATATTGGAGGGAATAGCATATTTACAAAAAGATTTAAAACCATCTAAATAGAAACAGTCATTTACCTCCCACGTTTCCTGAAAGGCAATGATATGATGATCTGCTAAAAAAAATCCCAATTTAAAAGGTCTCTTTTTGACCTTAGGCCCGGTATATTCCATGACAAAATTTTCTCATGGTCGTTCAAAGATGGGGGCGTTACAATGTGGCATTCCACAGGCTCAATAAGAGGTAATATGGAGGTAGACAAATTTGAGAGACAGTGGTTAGTCAAAGTATTATCTAATAATGCCGGTGAAGCCAGTCAATCTTGCTGGTCCAGGTCCAATAGGGGAGAAAACCTATTATGTGTTTTGGTGATGAATGGGGCTATGATTTTATGCTCAGTGGGGGGCTTATAAAAATGACCTAGATGCAACAGCCAGATCTTAGTCGTTCTGGCAATGTTTGTTCCATATGATGACAGCAGAGACCTCACCATATTCGGGTGACGGAAATTAATAACAATACAGTCAGCCTGGATGTTCTTAATATGAGTCCCAACCCACCCAACCCTGCGGGCCATAATGATTGATTTCTCCAATCTGTGACTCCTGGAGGCCCCTTTGTTTTATAAGCCAATCTGCACATTTGTTTTGGAGTTGGTCCCAAGATTCTCCCTGGTTTCTTCTAAGAGGGGGTACTCCGGCTAGAACTAGCACATATGGGGAAGCAGTGGGAGGTAAGTTTAATAACTCATTGCAGGGGGTTAAATCGTCTATGGCCTCGGGGGATGAGATACCCTCTTTCTGTGGTTCCGCAATTGGATTGGTCGAGCCCTGATGGATCTGCGGCACTGCATTAGGATAAAAAAGTGAAGGGGCATTAATAGGTGGTAAGGATGCTATACTTCTAGCATCACTGGGAGGATCTGTACTATTCTGTGTTTCTACTAATGATGGTGCAACTCCCAATGTAAAACTTCCCTTAATTTCGTACAGGTAACACATGAATCCTTAGAGATGGAGGAGGACAACAATGGCTGTGGATTTGTAATATTAGCAGGCTCACAAATAGTCCAGTTGTGTCTTCCCCCCACAGTCGTTACCTGTTTGACGGGTTTCACTTGAGGACTTATATTATTAGACAAGGTGTCTAATCGGTCTAAGCGTTTCCACAGGGTAGTGAAATGTTTATCAATCAAGCCTTTAATACTAGTAGAAACAATGTTCACAATAGTGTCTATAACATATTTGTCCGATGAGCCACCCAAAGGGCAAAAAGAATAACAGTCAGTCTGATTAGCAAGTGTCCTGCTTGCAATAGAGACAGAAGCATCTATCACAGGGTTAACAATAGAGGTAGAAGTAGAGGAGGAAGGAGAGCACTTAAGCCATGAACTCATTGATGTGCAGGAGGGGATATTACGTGGCAGTTGTTTCCTTTTAGTGCACACAGGTTTGGAAGACTTCCTTTTCCTTTTAGCGCCCAAGGTGGAAGAAATAATCGTAGAATCCGAAATGCCCGGTAAATTAACCATGTTGTCATCATTAGCTGAGACACGAGGCAAGCCATTAATAGCAGCGTTGGTAACGTTGCCTATATGGCTTAAAGTAGTATTTAAACCTTGCAGGGGGCTCATTGTATTCGGTTGCGAAATAGAGGTAGAAACAGGTGGACTGAGCATGGGATCCAATGCAACCACCTCCGACAGAAGACCAACCTGACAAGACGCAGCCCCCATAGATAGGCGCCTCTCCACATGTTCAATTTCGTTAGCGACAATGCTTACAGCTCGTTCTAGCATGCTGTTTATACTTGTGGTGGGGCGAGTACAGGACATCCCACTCTTCTTCCCCATTATTACTACAGTGTAAAACTTTAACTGTAGGACTGTCACAATAAAAACCACGCTCACCTGCCAATAAAGATCCAAATACAGATGTCAGGGGGACGGCTGTAGGTGGCAAGTGGGCACAGCGAATCAGACAGCTAAGGGGTCACTGATGGCTGTCTTCGTTAGTGCTGACTTAATTTAATCCAGCTTTGGCCCATTTCTCTATAGATAAATGTTGGCGGGGTAGCCCAGCCTGGCCTCTTTTGGGCTCTGACGGGCACGGATGGGCCCGCCCTTGTAAGCGCCCAGGGAAGCCCGCGCGCGTCCCGTACTGCGTGAGGGCTGCGCTGAATTTACAGGGCCTTCTGACGCCCTGTGATGACGCCCTCCACAGCCGCCCAGCAATGCCTGCTGGGAACTGAAGTTCTTTCAAACCGTTCCCCTCACGGCTGGTCCCAACAACAAAGTGGAGTGAAGGCTGAGCAGTTTCCCTCACAGCTATGCGGCTGTACAAGATGAGGTAGATGAATACAGCTGTTCCCCTCACGGTGTTGCTGATTGTAGCTTAGCGAGTCCCCATAAATCGGAGTTTGTCAATACCAAAAGAGGTTAAACTTATTGCTTTATCTGATGATTTGGCTATTTGATTATGCTCTTTTTAATTTGGCTTGCATATTGTTTGTTTAGGTAATGTGTGTGCCATGAGCATACAGTTTTACTAATGATTGGTACTAGGTTTGCTAGTCACATTACTACTATAATTTAAACCACATTTACTGAATAAATCTAACTCTTTGAAAAGACCATATGAGAGCATTTGTGGAAATCTTCATGGCAGAATTTCTGAATCCACTTTGCCTCTTACTGATCCTAGGCATCAACTGTTTTTTCTATAAGAGTATAGCATTGACACAACTTGCCGGTGGATTGAGGGCTGACGGCAATAAACCATCTCTTCATGGTCATAGGTCCTCACTCCATCTCTACACAAGCATCCTCTCCTTTCAGATGTAAGTCCCAACTTCCACTAGAATCCTGCTGCATCTCCAAGCAGGTTCTTTTAAAAACTCTTTATAAACAATGTGATTCTACCTTATAGTGATTTAGAAATTATTTTTATTTCTATATTACTTTTTGAATTGTGAAAATAAAGCAGTGCTTCATGAAATGTCATGGAAAAGCACGAAGTGTTTTTAAAATACCCCTCACACACTATGAATCCCACGGGGAGGGGCGTACTACGACCAATAAATATATGGGAGCGCTGTTGTTAGGTGAAGGAATAAACTATGTGTAGGCTATGTGCTAAGTGATAGTGAGTGTGGTAGGGTTAGTGAGTGATTACAAAAAATTAAAATTTTGGAAGGTTTCTCCTCACCTCAGCCGAGGCTGAGGTGAGGAGAAACCTTCCAAAATTGATTGGTATAAGGCCCCCCCCTTCCCCGATGCGAGCTTATGAAGCCGGATAATCATCCCAAACAAAATACCAAAAAAGCGCTATTTCTAATTGATAGAGGTCAATGTACCTTTCATCGCCTTCCACAAATTTTTGGAGGTTTTGATTTCAAGCAAACAGGCATACAATTTATTTAACTTTTCGAGTGCAGTAGGGACATATTTAGGTCCTGATGAGTAAAGCAGTGGGGACTGCTTACGAAACATGTTGACCCAGTAGGGAGTATTTAATTAATATACACCCCCTACGCAACCCCATTTTTAACATTCTCAGCTAGGGTATTGAATAAAATTTGTTTTTTCCACTAGCCAGAGGATATTTAATTTTTTGTAATCACTCACTAACCCTACCACACTCACTATCACTTAGCACATAGCCTACACATAGTTTATTCCTTCACCTAACAACAGTGCTCCCATATATTTATTGGTCGTAGCACGCCCCGCCCCGTAGAGGGACGGGAAGACCCCTATGATGAAGCATGACACCATGGGATTCATAGTGTGTGAGGGGTATTTTAAAAACACTTAGGGGCATATCAACAACAACCGGCGATAATTATTGCTCAGCGCTCTTAGCGTGAGGATAATTATCGCTGGCTAGCGTGAATTTTTATCGCTGAGATAGCGTGCTATTAGCAACGCTTATCTCAATAGCGATAAACATCTACACGCTAACAGGCTAACGTGAGATTATCGCTGGAAACCCAGCGATAATCTCACGTTACCTTGTTGATAGGGACAGGCAAACTTAGCCATGATATCCTCCTTCCATAGGATATCATGGCTAAGTCTGAAAATTAGCAGACATAAAAAAGCAGCGTTAACCGCGGTTAGCGCTGCTTTTTTTGTCTCTAACAGGGTTAGCGACATTCTTGATAATAGGAGAAATGTCGCTTAGCGACATTTCTCCTATTATTTTACTCTGGAACGCCCCCTTTGCATCTCATTAGAGATGCAAGGGGAAGCGTAGAGTAAAAGGGTGCTAACATGCAAATTTGCGTGTTAGCACCCTGTTGTTGATAGGGGGCTAGTTTTATCTCTGCTTTTTTGGCTTTTAAAGCCAAAAAAGCAGAGATAAAGCCCTTGTTGATATGCCCCTTAGTGCTTTTCCATGACATCTTTTGTAATCACTCACTAACCCTACCACACTCACTATCACTTAGCAGGGAGCAGGTAAGTATGTGTATTTTGTGTTTAAGCTCCCTGAGCCATGGGTTGACGAGCCCGGACCCCGCACCCGCGCGTCGTGAGAGGTACTATACCTGATAATAATTTTTTGGCAGTCTACTTGGCACCCCGCATACTTACCTGCTCCCTGCTGACGAGAGGCAATTACCTCTAAACACGTGTCCAGGGATGGCATTTTAACTTTTTACTCGTGGCATAGGTGTACCCGCCGCTGTCACTACATCCTCCAGAATCCTATGGGGCTATTTGCTAGTATGACGAGCGGTGTGCAACCCACCTCGCATTTTGTATTTAAGCTCCCTGAGCCATGGGTTGACGAGCCCGGACCAGGCACCCGCGCGCCGTGAGAGGTACTATACCTGATAATAATTTTTTGGCAGTCTACTTGGCACCCCGCATACTTACCTGCTCCCTGCTGACGAGAGGCAATTACCTCGAAACACGTGTCCAGGGATGGCATTTTAACTTTTTACTCGTGGCATAGGTGTACCCGCCGCTGTCACTACATCCTCCAGAATCCTATGGGGCTATTTGCTAGTATGACGAGCGGTGTGCGACCCACCTCGCATTTTGTATTTAAGCTCCCTGAGCCATGGGTTAACGAGCCCGGAACCCGCACCCGCGCGCCGTGAGAGGTACTATACCTGATAATAATTTTTTGGCAGTCTACTTGGCACCCAGCATACTTACCTGCTCCCTGCTGACGAGAGGCAATTACCTCGAAACACGTGTCCAGGGATGGCATTTTAACTTTTTACTCGTGGCATAGGTGTACCCGCCGCTGTCACTACATCCTCCAGAATCCTATGGGGCTATTTGCTAGTATGACGAGCGGTGTGCAATCCACCTCGCATTTTGTACTACAGAATACATTCAAAGATTCTCTCACAATTCTACTACATTAGATACAGATGTTCCCAGAGTCTATTCAGGTGACATGCCTTATTCCATAGTATATAATTCAGTCTGAGGCAGTTAGGTGTTCCTTGATAGGTACAACACGTTCAGTCTGCCTGGCAAAATCTCAGCTTCTCAGTGTCCGCCCAGAATTCTTTATTGCAGTGGGAAATAACAACAACAGTGTTCATGTGTAAAGTTATGATGTCTTGTTCAAAATGGAAGAAAGCACAAAATTGACTTTAGTTACCTTAGACCTGCGTTCTTGTGCATTAAACAGTACAGCACAAGAAAACAGATCGCACAAATGCAAGTTCTTCACCCAAGAGTCTGGAGCCATTTAACTAGAAGGTAAGTTCTAAATTCCATGTTAGGTCCATAGGTTACAACCACAGAATGTTGAGTTCATTAGGGGTTTCCTCTCTTATCTACTTTAGGCTTCACCCAGGAAATAGACACCGCCATCCATGCATAATTTCATTTTTAAAGACATCCACACTCAGCAATCCACAACAGTCCCTCTCAGCCCGTGCTTTCACAGACACACCACGTCACTAAATATCCTCGGAGGTGGAAATACATGAGTCAATCAATCAGAACTTTTTTGACACTGAAATGGTGCTGGAGCGGGTAATGCAAAAATGTTGTATACCCACCCCATTTTGCATGTTTATTAATTAGATTAATTAATTAATTATAATCGAATTGGGATTGAAGTGGAAATAACTAATCAACCTTATTAATGACTGAAATACACGTGGGATTGCTTTGCATGACTTTATTAAATCGTATACTAAATTCTGTACGCATACTAATGATAGCCAATTAGAATATTGCATGATATATGTCGCTTTTGTGATGTACTCGTGATTTGTGCTTTATTTTGTAAGTATAAACCCGCTTGAGTGTTGCTTATTGCTAGATAAATATACACACATATGGGTATTAGTGAGGGAATAACAATTATTTAGTCATTTTTATGTACTAATTAAGTTTTGTGTTTCCATTGCTTAAGTTGACCATTTGGGCCTGCCACAAAATGGCTGCCTCTGGTACCTAATCCGACTGTCGACGTTGAACGAGGCTTGGGTGAAGCGCGCCTGCGCTGACACCAGCTACAGTGGCCTCGTCATGACCCTAACCAGACTGTACCCTTCAAGGTTATCCCAGGAAGCAAGCCAGCTTTTCAGAAAGAACAATAATGTGCTTCTAAAAACCGGAACAAGCAAGAATAATGACCTCAGAGACATTATTTTGGTGGGAATCCTGTCAGACGATTTCGATTGACCAATCAGAACATTTGAAGACCCGTTTTTGCTACAATTTGTCAAGGATTTTACTATAAATTATGGTAGAATAGAGAGGTTCGTGCGGGTTCGTTTCTGGCCTTTCTCGATTTCCTGACGTTATGCTGACAGAGAGGACGGTGACACTGCAGGACAGCTGTTTCCCTGAATCTTTTGACGGACTGAATTAATGCCCACTCTCCTGATGAACTGAATTTACTAAATTTGATGGACATAGACTTGCGAGACTGCCAGATTTGACATAGAGGCCAACAATTAGACAGAATAGGTAAATATGAATGGCAACTTGATTAAATGAATGATTTAATTTGCATTATTTAGATAAAGATTGAAATTGAATAACTACAGAAATGAGTTGGGTTGTTTATTCATTGAAAATGTGTTAACGAAAAGGTTAATTAGAGAATAAGAAATCAATCTACACCTGCAACTAACTGATCCATCCCGATTTATGAGAGGAATACTAAAGGTGAAGTTCAGGGCATAATGAGTATCAGAAGGTTGTATAAATTTGTCACTCATTAGGGTAAAAAGTGGTATTTCCTTTCATGCCAGCGTTTGGAAGATAATCGCCTCCTAAGAAGCGCAGATTGATGGTGAGTGAATGTTGGTGTTATGAGCCCCTCCAGCGAACGTATGGATAGTGTGTGTATGTGAGGTCTTTGGTCTGTGACGGAGGGAGGGATTTTGCACTCCACGCTGGAGCAGTTTTTCTGGTAGCAGAATGATGGTTTTTATTGTTTTGGTTTGGTGATTATTGCTTGTACATTGCTTATTGATTTTTTGGTTATTGATTGGTATTGATGTATGAACTAACACTCTATGTTGAGTTACGTTGAGTTATATGTTGTTTGCACGGCTTCTGGGATGTAGGAAGTCGGAAGTTTGTAACAGTTCTGTAGTAGAGCAGAGGTAAGCGCTGCTCTCGGGAAAGACGGAATTGTTGTTGCCCTGTAGGTGCACAGGGGAAACGTGTGACAATTGAAGTTGCACAACACATGGTCTGGGTTCGATTCGGTAGAATTGGCGAAAACGACCCTGGAATAAACTGAGAAAATAAGAGAATTGACTAAGAATCTAGAAGCAGTGACTGTTCCAGTAACGATAGGTCCAGTAATGCCTATTTTTGACAAACAGAAGGATAGTGAGCATTGTTTGACAGTTCCTTACAGAAGTAATAAACCGGTAGAACAACCAAGAGTGAGTCAGAATGAGAATCCATGGAGTCAGACTATGAGTGTAATGGATCCGAATTTTTCAAATAATCCATTTGTAGGTCAGAATTGTGCAGAGAGACGTATGACAATGATAGAGACAGTGTCAGAAACACAAAAAGATTTTGGACAAGGAAGTGTAGAAAACCAGTAGGACCATCGACATAGGAGTCAAGTGAATGGTTACGAAGCTTGCAGAGGAAAGACAAAGAATCACAATCAATTGATGTGGCCAAGTTACGAATGGTATTGGAAGAATTAATAGTAGGGACTATCCCAACAGAAAAATTGAAAACCTATCAAGATGAAGAATTATTATTTTTGTGCAAAAGTGTGACCTGGAGAGCAAAAAACTTACATGAAAGGTTAGAAGAAGTGGCAAATGAGATGGGCATTGATATTGAAAAAGTAAAAGCCTTACAGAAACCATATCGAGTAGATGTCACTGAAAAGGATATTGAGAATATGAACACCACAGGACGAATAGGTCAAATTAAGGACATAATCATTTTGCTGAGAAAATGGGGAGACGTGGATAAATGGAGAAGCAGGTGGTATAGAAAATGCGATGATGCCTCAGATAAGACATTTTCAGCATTTCCTGTAAGAGAAAAAGAGAAGGTAGTGACAGAATGCCCTATGAGAGAGATTCCAGGAGGACGATATGTACATGTCCCATGGACAAGACAGGATATTTTGTCTTTTACAAATGATTTCCCTCGACTGCGTGAGAAGCCCGTCGAGTGGTACAGGCAGGTGAACAGATTTGTGAAATTGTCGAAAGTATTATGGATTGATTTGAATAGTCTGTTTGACATAATTGTACCAGCAGATCTATGGACAGAGTGCAAACTTATGATTAATTGGCCAACCCAGGAATATCCTAGGGATCCTAAAACAGGAGCTCCAGATCCCGAGGTAATGAAAAAATATGAGCAGGTTATGGTATTTTTGAAAAATAAAGTGCCCCCTAAAGAGACAGATTGGGTCAAAATTGATCGAACACACCAGGAAAGTAAAGAGTCAGTACATGCATATTATGAGAGGCTAATACTAGCTTATAAGCAGTTTAGCGGAGATGAGAATCTGAGTGAAAAGGATTTGAGTCATTTTGTGTACAGATTTGTATATGGTTTACGTCCAGAAATTGGTGAAATGATTAAACAGCATACGGTAGATTGGCAAAACAAGAAAATAGATGAAGTATTGAGACATGCTAAATACTTCAGTCATGAAATTGAAGCATGAGTAGTCCATGTAATTCACCGATAATGGGACTGAAAAAGCCTAATGGGAAATTCAGGATAATGCAAGATCTGAGAAAGGTGAATAAAATTGTGGTATCATGTTGCCCCATAGTACCAAATCCTTCAGTAATTTTATATCAGATACCCCATGATGCAGAATGGTATACAGTGATTGATCTGTGTCATGCTTTCTTTTCCATCACATTGCACCACGACAGTCAGCAAATTTTTGCATTTCGTTTTGGAGAGCGTATTTTAGCATGGTGCCGAATCCCACAGGGGTATACAGAAAGCCCCTCAATATTCAATCAGCTATTAAAGAAGTCTTTGGAGAGTCTAGAAATGCCTGAAAACTCTGTATTAGTTCAATACATTGAGGACCTTTTGGTAGCGTCAAAAACACGTGAATCCTGTGAGGTAGACACAATAGCCTTGCTGAATCATTTGGCAGATGGAGGACTTAAGGTGTCACCATCGAAATTACAGTTTTGTAAGAAGGAAGTGCAGTACTTGGGACATAACATTGAGAAAGGACTAAGGAAAATAACTATAGACAGAATCAGAATAATAAAAGGAATGAGACCTCCTATGACTCAAAGAGAGGTGAGAATGTTTTGGGGAATAGTTGGATACTGTCGTCAGTGGATCAGCAACTTCTCCTTGATCGCAAAACCTTTGGTGCGATTAACGAGAAGTCATGTGAAAGATCCCATTGAATTAAACAAGGAGGAATTGGCAGCATTTAGAAAATTGAGAGATGGTTTGTGTGAAGCACCTGCATTAGGTATGCCTGACTATGAGAAAGAATTCAAGTTGTATTGCAGTGAGAGAAATGGATGTGCACTTTCTGTGTTGATTCGGAAGCATGGAAAACTGAGAAGACAAATTGCATATTTTTCATCAATGCTTGATCCAGTAGCTGTAGCTTTACCTGGATGTTTGAAAGCGGTGGCTGCAACATCTCGAAGTTTGGAGCAGAGAGAAGGAATTGTGATGGGATATCCATTGAAAGTGTTTTTACCTCATGATGTAGCGATTCTGTTAACAAGTAGTCGTACACAATTTATGACACACAGTCGGCTGACTAAGTATGAAAAGGTCATATTAGGTGCGACTAATGTGAGTCTTGCAAGATGTTTGAATGTAAATCCTGCAACCTTGTTGCCTGATGCTGAGATTGTGGAAGTAAGAGATGAAGTAGACCATGATTGCTTGGATGTACTTGACTTTTGTACAAAACTACGACCAGATATAAAAGATGTACCTTTGCCGGAAGTGATTTTGTGATGTTCGTTGATGGGTCATGTTTGCGAACAGATGAAGGAGTGCTGAGTGCAGCGTATGCAGTATGCACAGTCGCAGCAGTAATAGAAGTGTCCTATCTGAAAGGAGTGAAATCGGCCCAAGTAGCAGAACTTGTGGCTTTGACTAGAGCATGCAAGATTGGGAAGAGTGTGAGAGTGACTGTGATAACTGACAGCCAGTATGGCTTTGGAGTGGTCCATGACTTTGGCCAACTATGGCTACGAAGAGGTTTCCTGACCTTGAGTGGAACTCCTATTAAGAATGCTGAAGTGGTTGGAAAATTGCTTGAGGCGATACAGCTGCCCAGACAACTGGCTGTTGTCAAATGTGCTGCTCATAGTCAAGGTGGTGATTAAAGCGCCATAGGAAATAGATACGCTAATGACATGGCACAGTATTGTGCACGAAATCAGAATTCGGTCAATCGGGCTAAGGAAAGAGAAATGTTTTCTTGCTCATTGATATTTACTAACATTGTAGGAACTTGGGAAGAGGTAAAACAGTTGCAAGAAGAGGCAGGAGATGAAGAAATGAGACAGTGGGTAAAAGCAGGATGTGCCCCAAGGGAAAAGGATCATGTGTGGGTCTATCGAGATGGAAGACCAGTTATGCCTGATAGCATGATGTCTTCCATGGCACGGATGTATCATGGTCAGGGACATATAGAGAGAGATGCCATGATCAGGTCATTTAGGCAGATCTGGTACAATGCAAAATTCATACTTGTAGTAGAAAGTCTTTGTCAAAGATGCCTAATATGTCAGCAATACAATCCTGGAAGGAAGACAGTAGTGAGTCTGGGAACAATAGGTCGAGAAGGAGGGCCTTTCACAAGAATGTAAGTAGATTTCATTGAAATGCATCCCTGTAACAGACTGAGGTATGTTTTGGTTGTGGTCTGCCTATTCTCTAGGTGGGTGGAAGCATTCCCAACAAGGAGAAATGATGGGATGACAGTAGCCAAGCTACTACTGAGAGAGTTCATCCCTAGGTTCGGGTTCCCAGTGACAATTGAGTCAGACCGAGGAGGACATTTCCATAATGAGATTGTAGGATTAATTTGTGAAGCATTGAATGTACAACAAAAACTACATTGTGCCTACCGTCCAGAGGCTTCTGGTGTGGTTGAACAGATGAATGGTACTATCAAAAATAGAATAGGGAAAATGTGTTTGGCCACAGGTATGAAATGGCCTGATGACTTGCCTCTGGTACTCATGACTATTAGATCAATTCCTGACAGAACTACAGGATTGAGTCCTCATGAAATAATCATGGGACATGCAATGAGACACGTGTTTACACCAGTCAACAAGCTGATGACTATAACTGATGACATGGTGTTGGAACACTGTAAAGGCTTGGCTGACGCAGTTCATTCTGTGTTTCATCAGGTTGGAGCGGATGCCACCACACTTGAAAAGAAGCCAGCCCATGATCTGAGCCCAGGTGACTGGGTAAGGATAAAGGTCCACAGAAGAAGAAATTGTTTGGATCCAAGGTGGGGAAAACCAAGACAAGTCATTCTGACCACGACAACAGCTGCGAAGTGTGCTGGACTGAAAAACTGGATCCATGCAAGTCACACATTGAGAATTCCAAATCCGGTGGACAGCACAGGATAATAATATTTTGATGAATCAGAATCAAGTACTGTGTCAGATGACGAAGGGTCGAAGACACGAGAAAACTCTGAAAGGGGGGAAACAGAACCAAGTCTAGCTTTGGTCCCCCGAAGTAGCTCTCTGAGAAGAAGATTGCAGATTTCTGAATCCAGCGATTCTGGAAACGAGCAAGAAGCGCAGGGTTCTAAAAAAGAACACAGAAAGAAAAGAGGAAAAAGTACTGAAGAAACAATAAAAGAAATTCGTGAAAAGGAAGTACCAGATGAGAGACTGAGAGAAATTCCACCTGAAGGAACAAATTTAAGTGAACAAGAGACAGGTACAGAGAGAGAGGGACAGATTTCTGCGGAAGACCCCCGAGGAGGTGTAAGGAACTGCAACATCCAGTTAGGTGAAGGGACAAGTAGCCAGCAGGAAGATTGCGTGTCGGAGATCCGAGGAGGGACAGAAGTAGGGAAAACAAAACAAGTGGTGGAAGAAGAAATCGGTGAAAAGACAAAGCAAGTTGAGACAGAGTCTGAAGAAAGTGAAAATGAAATACCTGGAAGGTCGAGTTCTAAGAAAGAGAGCTTGGAGGAATGAAAAGAATGACAAAGGAAGTAATGTAAAAAGAGTTGCAAAAGATGACGTCTGGCCCAATAAAATAAGGAAATTGAGATATCGACTGACACGAGTGAATTCACCAAGAGCTGAACAGGTGATTGAAGTGACAAGTCGAAAAAAATCTAAAGAAGACGAAACAACTGAGGATAAAGAGAGTAAAAGAACAAGGAAACCTAACCAGAAGTATAAGTCACCGAAATGGACGTACGTGGCTCTGCCTGAAAAGGGAGAAGAGGCAGATAGTCAAGGAAATCCAGAGGAGGCTGTACTGAAAGTGGTTGAAGAAGAAGTAGAATCGGAAATCCTGAGAGTTCTCTTGTCCGACATTGGAGAAGAAGAAACGGAAGTTCAGGAAATTCTGTATTTGGATGACGAAAGGAAAGTGAAGAATGATGAGATGCCAAACTGAATAAATCAAGAAAACTGTTGATGAAGAGAACAAGAAATTAAATCAGAAGATAGAGGCTGGTAGAACCAAATAGGTGTTAGAGCCTTAGGTTAGAAAACTAGTTGTGAAGTGAAAGAGGCTAAATCTCAAGACACAGTCCATTTTAACAAAGATGGCTAACATAGATAGTAGCAAAGGTAGATGTTCATTCATGAAAAGATGTTGTAAAATGTTGTTGTTGTACAGGATTATTAATGCTTTTATGGAGCATCCTTGCTCTTGTCATTTCTTTTAAGGTCACTATAGATACATTAGAAGGACATAGTGAGAACAAAACTAATATAGGGAAGATTCCAAAGGTAGTTCCAACTAGAATAGATAATAATTATTTGCATAAAGACAGGTCAATAACAGACTTTTCTAATAATGTGTTTTCAAAATTATTGTATGAATATGTAAAGACAATGGACGTAAGGGACTGCTACGTATGCATGCAGTTACCTGCATCTGTTTCTGAAGGAGTGACTTATCATCACCTTCCAGCAACGTATGGAATAACATGTAGCGTAATAGCTAGTTTATTTTATCGGACAGGGAAATTAGAATATTATTTTTCAGATGTAGATAACATTTTTGCGCAAGTGCCTGATTTTAATAAATTAAACAAAGTAAAACCTGCTAGGAAATTAGGTGAATTTTTCTTAGAAACTAAAGAACTAACATTCGAATATATTTTTAGAAACAATTTGACATGCCGTTTGAAGAAAGAGGAAAGGACATTCTTAGATATGGTTGAAGAGAGAAGACTGAAAATGCAAAGAAAGGCAGCAGAAGGGAAAGTGGAGAAAACAGTCTGGGATGTAGAAAGAGAAAAACACTTGAAAGGAGAAGCTAGTCCAACTATAGCTTTAGATTGGCCTCAGAAAGGGAAGTTTTGCATTCGAAGGAATCAAACTGTGTATGATACTTAGTTTTCTAGGTAATAGTGGGTGCCATGATACATACCGAATCATGGGTGGATGGGGATTTAAAGGTGCAAAAGATCCAGTCTTTCCTGGATTATATTTTATATGTGGGAACAGGTCATATTATCGTTTGCCAGACCATTGGTATGGCACATGTCACGTAGGCCTGGTCTTTCCGAAAAGTTTTCATATGGATAGAGGAGAAAATGGTGTACATAGTTTAAGTAATCATTTAGTGAGGAGTAAGAGAGAATCTTGGGCAGAAATTGTAGGTGACATTTTTGAAGCATTGATACCAGCAGTGGGAATAACTCTGAATGCAAACAAAATTAGAAGACTTTCAACAGTAGTGGATCGCTTGTCAACAAGCACCGCTGGAGGATTCTTATTGGTAGACACTGAAATGGTTGCCATGCATGCTATGGTAATGCAAAATTGACTTGCCCTTGATATATTATTGGCAAAAGAGGGTGGAGTCTGTGGAATGCTGAAGGTTGTTGTACTTACATTCCTGACAAAAGCAAAGATCTGAAAATTTATATTAGGAATATTACTGAATTGCATGATGAAATAGTACCACTGGAGCTTGAAGATGTTTGGGAAAAGATTGGAAAGAAAACAGCTGCTATGAAAAATTTCTTAGTAAAGCTTGGTAGTACATTTGTAGGCAAAATATTGTTTCCATTAACATGTGTAATTTGCATAATATTAGTGATAAGATTAGGTTGTAAGAATAATAAAAAGAAGAAAAGAGTAAAAAGCGAAAAATCAAAAAGAAAAGATAAGAAACAAGAAAGGGAAATTGAGGAGATAGAATTGGAGGAGTGGAAGGAGAGTATGTACGAATCAGCAAAAAGAGAAGATGTAGGTGAAACTGAATTATGATCAAGAGCAAGGAAACATTTTAAAGATTCCGTAAAGACAGAACCACATTTTTGGGTGATATGGTGATAAAATCACCAAAGGGGGGATTGCTGGAGCGGGTAATGCAAAAATTTTGTATACCCACCCCATTTTGCATGTTTATTAATTAGATTAATTAATTAATTATAATCGAATTAATGGATTGAAGTGGAAATAACTAATCAACCTTATTAATGACTGAAATAAACGTGGGATTGCTTTGCATGACTTTATTAAATTGTATACTAAATTCTGTACGCATACTAATGATAGACAATTAGAATATTGCATGATATATGTCGCTTTAGTGATGTATTCGTGATTTGTGCTTTATTTTGCAAGAATAAACCCGCTTGAGTGTTGCTTAGTGCTAGATAAATGCACACACATATGGGTATTAGTGAGGGAATAACAATTATTTAGTCATTTTTATGTATTAATTACGTTTTGTGTTTCCTTTGATTAAGTTGACCATTTGGGCCTGCCACAAAATGGCTGCCTCTGGTACCTAATCCGACTGTCGACGCTGAACGAGGCTTGGGTGAAGTGTGCCTGCGCTGACGCCAGCTACAGTGGCCTCGTTATGACCCTAACCAGACTGTACCCTTCAAGGTTATCCCGGGAAGCAAGCCAGCTTTTCAGAAAGAACAATAACGTGCTTCTAAAAACCGGAACAAGCAAGAATAATGACCTCAGAGACATTATTTTGGTGGGAATCCTGTCAGACGATTTCGATTGACCAATCAGAACATTTGAAGACCCGTTTTTGCTACAATTTGTCAATGATTTTACTATAAATTATGGTAGAACAGAGAGGTTGGTGCGAGGTCGTTTGTGGCCTTTCTCGATTTCCTGACGTTATGCTGACGGAGAGGACGGTGACACTGCAGGACAGCTGTTTCCCTGAATTTTTGACTGACTGAATTAATGCCCAAACTCCTGATGAACTGAATTTACTAAATTTGATGGGCATAGATTTGCGAGACTGCCAGATTTGACATAGAGGACGACAATTAGCCGGAATAGGTAAATAGGAATGGCAACTTGATTAAATGAACAATTTAATTTGCATTATTTACATAAAGATTGAAATTGAACAACTACAGAAATGAGTTGGGTTGTTTATTCATTGAAAATGTGTTAACGAAACGGTTAATTAGAGAATAAGAAATCAATCTAAACCTGCAACTAACTGATCCATCCCGATTTATGAGAGGAATACTAAAGGTTCAGGGCCTAATGAGTATCAGAAGGTTGTATAAATTCGTCACTCATTAGGGTAAAAAGTGGTATTTCCTTTCATGCCGGCGTTTGTAAGATAATCGCCTCCTAAGAAACGCAGATTGATGGTGAGTGAATGTTGGTGTTATGGGCCCCACCAGCGAACATATGGATAGTGTGTGCGGAGGGAGGGATTTTGCACTCCACGCTGGAGCAATGGTCCTGATTTGAGTAAACACAAGAATTGGTAGGAAGGCCATTTAATCAGGGTAGGCAAATGAGACAGAAAACAAAGTCCTCCATCATGAGCAAATGGCTGACCAACCCCATCTCCATATGCAATGTAAACAACAGTTTTGTACAAACACTACTAAAGCTGTCTATTGCTGAGACCTACAAACAATCTGCTTTTTGGAAGTTAGTCCTGCTTACAATGAAAACACCTCAGATAAACTAAAATAAATGTAAGCATAATTCCTGAAGAATCTATAAGGAATAAATCATTATTTTAGTAGGTATAAAATACTAAAGAAAGTAAGTACCCAGTTACAATAAAAACTCAGGAAGGAGGCATACATGTTCCAATATAAGAGAAATGACCATTTTCTTGAAACTATGCCAAAAAAAGATCAAATGTCATGGCATTCGAATGAAGTCTTTCAAATCAAAATATGAGATTTGAAATGGGCAGGTACATAGAAAGATCTTGCCATTACCCTTTAAAAGCTCATATCCTTTAGCCATTGTTCAAAAAGTGCAATTCGTTTCATAAAGGTCCTTTCATCCCGAAATAATGGGTCATCCTTGCATGACATATAACTACTCCAAATAAAAAGAAGGGGAGATATTCTTTGACACTGTAAAATACACGAGGGAGAGGCGATGTCAAAGAGTGAGCTTCACACATTTTTCTAAACTGGAAACCTATATAACTAAAACCGAAGGACTTCTGGGGTTGCATCAAGAAGGGCTACTCTGCGGAGGACCTCTTTTTATGATGCACATGAAGTGTGTAAAGTGAATTAATTTAACCCGATATTTTTCCAAATTAGACCTATATTTCCAACAAAATAGTTGGACACAGTTAGAAGGGTTTGCCTCTCTCTGTTTCTGAGCGGTAGCAGTGCTGCCTAACCACTGCTTTTGCAGGGGTCGGAATTCTGAGCTGTGTGGTATTTACCGGGAATGCTAAATACTCACCCTTCATCACATTTAAGGAGGAACTTTTAGAAAATGAACAGCAAAAATAACATAGTATTTACCATAACATGCAGATTTTGGTGCAGTTCCCCCAAGACTCAATACAGGTGCTAATTATTGGACTTGATCAATTTAGAATGCCGGTGAGTCTTATTTATTTGGGTGTTATAAATAGCATCTGCTCCCTGGACACACTCATAGTCAGCACCCAACTAGGAGAAGTATTGGGTTAAATTAATTCAATTTACACAATTCAGAAAAACAGGCACTCTGCCCCAGTGGCCGCTCGCATAGGGCGTGCTGAGGGGCGGTAGGGTGGGGCAGGGGCAGGGTGGAGGGTAGTAAACTCGGACATGCGACGGAAGGGAGTAAAGTAATATTTCCTCGGTTCCGTCGTATATTTGAGTTTACTACCCCCCGCCCCACCGCCCGCAGCATGCCCTATTCGAGCCGCCACTGCATTCTGCTCTGTGCTGAACCAGTGTGTGTGCACATACCCACACACACACTTTTCCTTTTTCTCTCTTTCTCATAGAACCCCTTCTCTCATCAGTGGGGATATGAGAGCAATGGGCATATTAACAATGCGGTGATAAAAAATAATCACCGCTTTTGTGGCCGTTTTTGGCTGAAAAGCAGCGATAATTTTATCACCTTATCAGCAAAGACACGCTATCGCTTGTTTTGCTGATTTTGCTCCCGTTTCCAGCAAGCCTAACTTCGCATCGCTAATGAGATGAAAAGTAGGCGTGTCTGTGGAAACAACATGGGTAAATATCGCGAAGGCAGCTTTGCGATATTTACAATGCGGGGAAGCGATTATTTTAATCGCGCTAAGTATGCCTTCACGCAGGAATTTAAAGACTGTTAAATTCCTGACTAAGGCATGCCTAACATGGGAGGTGGATTCATGTGATATGACCACAGGGTCGTATCATCAAGCATATCGCCGTTTTACATGGAACAGCGCTGGAAAATCAGCGATGTTCCATGGAAAAGGGCGCTATCGCTGGAATATACATCGCCATGGCGCTAAGCATTGTTCATACAACGCTAGCCTGGCGAAATATTCCAGCGCTAGAAAAAAATGCGGTATACAAGATCACCGATAATTATCGCTGCCTGTTGCAAATATGCCCCCAAGTTCTTAAAATGTGTATGTTTACAGGTTATAAACGTATGCCTATGCATATTGTAAATGTACACATTTTTGGAGAATCATCCCAATCTCCAAAAGTACACCTCAAAATCATAGCTTTCTAGTAGTTATATGGTAACATCAAGAATCCGTGTGCTGATGCATAGCAGGGCAAAGTGCCTGTTTTAAGGCATTACATTGTTTAAAGCATATGCACTTAACTCGAAAAATCTTCAAGTTAGTACATCTTCTTCAGACAGAGTAGCTCTGGAATGTGGATGCCTAGGTCGCTTTTTCCTATTTTTAAGCTCGTATAGTAGCTAAACTCCAGTAGTTATGCATGACAAATTAATTCCTCATTCAGCTCCCAGTACCAAAGCCTCGAGACTATGCCTTTCTTCCATATTCTCAAGGTATTTGATATGAATAAGTTAAATAATCACTGAACCGGATCTAATTAAGTCCACCTGACTCCCCAGCTCCCATAATTATGCCACCTGCACAGTGCATTCCAATATTGACATACTCGATTAATAAAGAATAATTCAGTTTTCCAGTTGAGTTAATATGAAGGGAGCTTGACAAAAGTGAGAGCTCGAAATATAACTTCAGTGTCAAATAGCTGCTCAGGCTTAACCCTATCAAATCCAACAAGCATAGTCTAAACGGGTAGATTATCTCATTTACAACACAAAAGGCCTACTGGCTAAATGAGTTTTTTTCCTAGCAAATTAATGGAAAGAGGCAGACACCTTAAGATTGTCTTGAATCGACTTTTGCTAAATGTTTAAATATAAAATATTAAAAGACTCAAATGTCTATAAAACATGATATTAGAAATTTCTAACTTGCAACAGAGCCTAAAAATCCTAGGCGAAAGTCAAATTAGAAGTTGGCCTTCTTAAAGTAAGAGGTGTTCATTTTTGGTAGCAGACTACGGGGGATATTCTCAAGAACGTGTGTTAATTACCATAAAATCTGCTTAAAGCAACGTTGCACATCGCAGTCTATCGCGGGAAAATAACGCCGTGTTAACGTTGTATTCTCAACTCCACGGCACGAGAGTCTCTAGATAACGTGCCAAATGACCGCGTTAAAACGAACGCAATGCAGGAAAAATGCAAAACACAAACGCAAAAAAAGTTGCGATGTGGCCAATCGCGTTACAAAAATCAGCGATAACCAGCAGCAGGCCTGCAATTCCTACGCGTCATGCAGGAAAATGCACTATAAAAACACAGAAAACACAAACAAAATAATACAAACTGTGAAGCACCATGGAGGAAGCCAGAGAAAGTACATAGGATGACCATCACCCCACAAGCCCCCAGGAGGACCCGCCTGGGACCTCGGGATCATGGAAGAGCAAGGAGAAGAAGTCGAGGAAGACAAGGTTCAGTCCGTAGGAAAACAGGATCATGATCACAGAGGTGATAGAATACCACCAACAACTGTTGGCAAATAAAAATGCAATATGGCAGGACATCCTGGACAAGGTGAATGCTGTCGGAGTGAGGAAGAGGACAATTGGAGAGGTCAAGAGGCACTGGAATGATGTGAGGCACAAAACCAAGAAGAAACTCCCTGACAACCATCAGTCAGCAATGTAGACTGGAGGTGGCAGTCCAGCGGAACACCAAGAGCTGGATGAAATGGAGGATATGGTGTCCACAGTCATCAGTGGGGAGACGGTGGCAGGAGTTGGGGGTCCGGACACTGCTCGACATGACCTGACACAACAGCACCAGGGTCAGTACCGAACAGGGGCTGGGGGACGGGGGGAGATGGTCACAATGGCACACATGCACAATTAAGTAGAGCACACTGCACACCCACAATGACTCTTGAGCATGTCCCTGATCCACTTGGCACACTGCAGCACACATACAAACAGCAAGTAGGCCCACATCCACTATGGGCATAAAGGTGTCCCCCCCACACACCACCAATCCCACAACCAACTCATGTACATGTGTGAAAACCAGCAAATCTGCGTGTCTGTGAGCCACACTGACAATGCAAGTGACACTGCATGACGAATAGCATGGCTGCAGTCCAATTATCATGATATGCTGCACGCCATGACACTGAGGTGGCTGAGTGTGGAACACATCCAGAAAGGAGCAGGTCACACCCTGAAACATCCACGTGCACACACAACCCCGGATGGCAACAACACATCTGTGGATAAACCATGCCAAATAAGCCAAGTCTGCAACATCTCAGCACAGTAGGAGCACAAAAGTCAAAGGCACATTGCCCCAAAGGGATAAGGGGCAGCAAAATCACAGCTGCAGGGGCGACTCACCCACAACGCAGCACACACACATAGCAATAACAGCACATCAACATTGACGACAATGTGGTACGAAGTGCCACACTTTCACTGCAGAACAGAGGACACAACTGGTTCCGCTTGTGCATATAAACTGGTCAATCAAATCTGGCATAGCAGGAAACTTTGAGGTGATAATGTACGTGTACAACCTCACATCCCTGATGTAGTTCAAATGTCTACTTTCCATTTTGAAATAGTCAGCTACTCCTAAGCAGTCACAATGCACATTGTCATACAGTATGTATGTAAACATGTACAATGCATCAACATACATGGAACACACTGTCAACCAGCATTTCCCCTTTACATTGCAGAGGGACAATCAACACCTCCTGCAGAGCAGAGCAGACATCTCTTCAGTGATGATGAATTGGACCCCCTGGACATTTCCCCCGACACCCTCCAACGGCTCGTGGAGAGCCTCCGCCCCCCGCCCCCAGAAGCAGGACAGCCCAGCTGCATCCAGGAGACCCCACCCCCTGCACAGACCACACAGCAGGAAGCACACACCACCACAAATGGCTCCCAGCACCTGACAAAAGCAAACATCGCATTCCACGGCCAGGTGTTAGATTTCCAGAAGGAGGTGGCTAAACAGGTGCGGGTGGGGTCCAAACTCATGGCAGCCGAACTCGATTACATACATGGGTGTCCAATTCCCACCAGGGACCACTTACACTCACCAACGGACACACACAATGCGACATTACCGCACGCATTTTCACATTTCCAGTACAGAATCACGCCCAGAGCCCAGGGACAATCATTCCCACCCCTATGCTGGAACTGCCTACGCCTGCCCAGACCACTCCTCTTACATATGAAGGGGGGATGACAGAGCTACATGTACGAGGCATTACCCACTGCCTGGGGTGACATGTTTGCGTCTGCTGCACAACGCACAATGTAATGTGGTAGGGCCCGGGGTCATCATGCATACGTAATGAGCACACGGGCATACTTTGATAGTCAGTTGAACTGGCTAAGGGCACGTGCGCCCAGCCACTCTTTATTACCAGGGTCATCTGACCATTGACGCCTTTGCTTGATGGGTGTGGGGTGAGTGTGAGCCAGCCCTCAGGGAGTAGTTGGTGCTGGCAACAACTTGAACAGTGTTCACCATTAAAGCAGAAACAGAAAACACCAACATAACACAAACAACTGCGAAGCATCATGTTGGTAGCTGGAGCAAGTACAGAGGTCACCCAATATACAATTAGAAGGGTCAGCGAGTTGCAGTGCACTAAGGTAGGGGTAACAGAGCTGATCATGCTCATGTGAAGAAATTGTCAGAGATTGTGTCCCTTCGGGATATTCCTGCTGCAGCTGCAGTAGGGTGTGTTACAACTGCCACATCTTCCCATCATCGTCCCATCTCTTTCCCTCTGCCTGAGGTGACATAGTTGCGTCCGCAGTCCACAGCACGTACCTCATTCATAGCTCCTGCTGTGTAGCAGGACTACCACCTCCAGTCTGCATTGCTGCCTTCTCGTTGTTGCCTCCTGCCCTCCCATTGTCCGTGTCTGTACACCTATGCACACCGGCCACATCTACCCCATCATCGTCCCAGGTGTTCCCCACTGCCTGAGGTGACATTGTTGCGTGAGCTGTACACATCAAACAAGATCTATTGGAAAGGGTCCATGAGGTGTTGTGCACTGAGTTGGTGGCACCTGAAGAGCTGAGCAGGGTACCAAGCTGATGATGGCATCCCAAGTTATGTGTGAGCAACTCGGATAGTCTGGCAGTAAGACTCTTTCGACTCTGGCAGTTGTTGGTTGGAGGTGGTCCTGGCGGTGGTGGCGTGTGCATCCTGTGGTGATGCGTCGTCCGGGCAGGTCAGGACTCGATTTGATGTGTGAGCCCTGGTGGTCGGCAGTTGAGCCCGAAGGCAGCGGACAGCACAAGCCCACAGACATAAGGCGTTGATGTTAGTGAGGAGTAAGAGAGAATCTTGGGCAGAAATTGTAGGTGACATTTTTGAAGCATTGATACCAGCAGTGGGAATAACTCTGAATGCAAACAAAATTAGAAGACTTTCAACAGTAGTGGATCGCTTGTCAACAAGCACCGCTGGATGATTCTTATTGGTAGACACTGAAATGGTTGCCATGCATGCTATGGTAATGCAAAATCGACTTGCCCTTGATATATTATTGGCAAAAGAGGGTGGAGTCTGTGGAATGCTGAAGGTTCAACATTGTTGTACTTACATTCCTGACAAAAGCAAAGATCTGACAATTTATATTAGGAATATTACTGAATTGCATGATGAAATAGTACCACTGGAGCTTGAAGATGTTTGGGAAAAGATTGGAAAGAAAATAGCTGCTATTAAAAATTTCTTAGTAAAGCTTGGTAGTACATTTGTAGGCAAAATATTGTTTCCATTAACATGTGTAATTTGCATAATATTAGTGATATGATTAGGTTGTAAGAATAATAAAAAGAAGAAAAGAGTAAAAAGCGAAAAATCGAAAAGATAAGAAACAAGAAAGGGAAATTGAGGAGATAGAATTGGAGGAGTGGAAGGAGAGTATGTACGAATCAGCAAAAAGAGAAGTAGGTGAAACTAAATTATGATTAAGAGCAAGAAAACATTTTAAAGATTCCGTGAAGACAGAACCAAATTTTTGGGTGATATGGTGATAAAATCATCAAAGGGGGGATTGCTGGAGCGGGTAATGCAAAAATGTTGTATACCCACCCCATTTTGCATGTTTATTAATTAGATTAATTAATTAATTATAATCGAATTAATGGATCGAAGTGGAAATAACTAATCAACCTTATTAATGACTGAAATAAACGTGGGATTGCTTTACATGACTTTATTAAATCGTATCCTAAATTCTGTACGCATACTAATGATAGACAATTAGAATATTGCATGATATATGTCGCTTTTGTGATGTATTTGTGATTTGTGCTTTATTTTGCAAGTATAAACCCGTTTGAGTGTTGCTTATTGCTAGATAAATACACACACATATGGGTATTAGTGAGGGAATAACAATTATTTAGTCATTTTTATGTATTAATTACGTTTTGTGTTTCCTTTGCTTAAGTTGACCATTTGCGCCTGCCACAAAATGGCTACCTCTGGTACCTAATCCGACTGTCGACGCTGAACGAAGCTTGGGTGAAGTGCGCCTGCGCTGATACCAGCTACAGTGGCCTCGTCATGACCCTAACCAGACTGTGCCCTTCAAGGTTATCCCGGGAAGCAAGCCAGCTTTTCAGAAAGAACAATAATGTGCTTCTAAAAACCGGAACAAGCAAGAAAAATGACCTCAGAGACATTATTTTGGTGGGAATCCTGTCAGACGATTTCGATTGACCAATCAGAAGATTTGATGACCCGTTTTTGCTACAATTTGTCAATGATTTTACTCTAAATTATGGTAGAATAGAAGGTTGGTGCGGGTTCGTTCCTGGCCTTTCTCGATTTCCTGACGTTATGCTGACGGAGAGGACGGTGACACTGCAGGACAGCTGTTTACCTGAATCTTTGACGGACTGAATTAATGCCCAAACTCCTGATGAACTGAATTTAATAAATTTGATGGGCATAGACTTGTGAGACTGCCAGATTTGACATAGAGGACGACAATTAGCCAGAATAGGTAAATAGGATTGGCAACTTCATTAAATGAACGATTTAATTTGCATTATTTAGATAAAGATTGAAATTGAATAACTACAGAAATGAGTTGGGTTGTTTATTCATTGAAAATGTGTTAACAAAAAGGTTAATCAGAGAATAAGAAATCAATCTAAACCTGCAAATAACTGATCCATCCCGATTTTTTAGAGGAATACTAAAGGTGAAGTTCAGGGCCTAATGAGTATCAGAAGGTTGTATAAATTTGTCACTCATTAGGGTAAAAAGTGGTATTTCCTTTCATGCCAGTGTTTGGAAGATATTTGCCTCCTAAGAAACGCAGATTGATGGTGAGTGAATGTTGGTGTTATGGGCCCCACCAGCGAACGTATGTATAGTGTGGGTATGTGAGATCTTTGGTCTGTGACGGAGGGAGGGATTTTGCACTCCACGCTGGAGCAATGGTCCTGATTTGAGTAAACACAAGAGTTGGTAGGAAGGCCACTTAATCAGGGTAGGCAAATGAGACAGAAAACAAAGTCCTCCATCATGAGCAAATGGCTGACCAACCCCATCTCCATATGTAATGGAAACAACAGTTTTGACAAAACACTGCTAAAGCTGTCTATTGCTGAGACCTACAAACAATCTGCTTTTTGGAAGTTAGTCCTGCTTACAATGAAAAAACCTCAGATAAACTAAAATAAATGTAAGCATAACTCCTGAAGAATCTATAAGGAATAAATCATTATTTTAGTAGGTATAAAATACTAAAGAAAGTAAGTACCCAGTTACAATAGAAACTCAGGAAGGAGGCATACATGTTCCAATATAAGAGAAATGACAATTTTCTTGAAACTATGCCAAAAAAAGATCAAATGTCATGGCATTCGAATGAAGTCTTTCAAATCAAAATATGAGATTTGAAATGGACAGGTACATAGAAAGATCTTGCCATTACCCTTTAAAAGCTCATATCCTTTAGCCATTGTTCAAAAAGTGCAATTCGTTTCATAAAGGTCCTTTCATCCCGAAATAATGGGTCATCCTTGCATGACATATAACTACTCCAAATAAAAAGAAGGGGAGATATTCTTTGACACTGTAAAATACACGAGGGAGAGGCGATGTCAAAGGGTGAGCTTCACACATTTTTCTAAACTGGAAACCTATATAACTAAAACCGAAGGACTTCTGGGGTTGCATCAAGAAGGGCTACTCTGCGGAGGACCTCTTTTTATGATGCATATGCAGTGTGTAAAGTGAATTAATTTAACCCGATATTTTTCTAAATTAGACCTAGATTTCCAACAAAATAGCTGGACACAGTTAGAAGGGTTTGCCTCTCTCTGTTTCTGAGCGGTAGCAGTGCTGCCTAACCACTGCTTGTGCAGGGGTCGGAATGCTGAGCTGTGTGGTATTTACCGGGAATGATAAATACTCACCCTTCATCACATTTAAGGAGGAACTTTTAGAAAATGAACAGGAAAAATAATATGGTATTTACCACAACATGCAGATTTTGGTGCAGTTCCCCCAAGACTCAATACAGTCTTATTTATTTGGGTGTTATAAATAGCATCTGCTCCCTGGACACACTCATAGTCAGCACCCAACTCGGAAAAGTATTGGGTTAAATGAATTCAATTTACATAATTCAGAAAAACAGGCACTCTGCCCCAGTGGCCGCTTGCATAGGGCGTGCTGAGGGGTGGTAGGGTGGGGCGGGGGCAGGGTGGGGGGAAGTAAACTCGGACATGCGACAGAATGGAGGAAAGTAATATTTCCTCTGTTCCGTCGTATGTTTGAGTTTACTACCCCCCGCCCAACCGCCCGCAGCATGCCCTATTCGAGCCGCCACTGCATTCTGCTCTGTGCTGAACCAGTGTGTGTGCACATACCCACACACACACTTTTCTTTTTTCTCTCTTTCTCATAGAACCCCTTCTCTCATCAGCGAGGATATGAGAGCAATGGGCCTATTAACAATGCGGTGATAAAAAATTATCGCCGCTTCTGCGGCCGTTTTTGGCCGAAAAGCGGCGATAATTTTATCACCTTATCAACAAAGACACGCTATCGCTTGTTTTGCTGATTTTGCTCCCGTTTCCAGTGCGCCTAACTTCGCATCGCTAATGAGATGAAAAGTAGGCGAGTCTGTGGAAACAACATGGGAAATATCGCGAAGGCAGCTTTGCGATATTCACAATGCGGGGAAGCGATTATTTTAATCGCGCTAAGTATGCCTTAACGCAGGAATTTAAAGTCTGTTAAATTCCTGACTAAGGTATGCCTAACATGGGAGGTGGATTCATGTGATATGACCACAGGGTCGTATCATCAAGCATATCGCCGTTTTACATGGAACAGCGCTGGAAGACCAGCGATGTTCCATGGTAAAGGGTGCTATCGCTGGAATATACATCGCCATGGCGCTAAGCATTGTTAATACAACGCTAGCCTGGCGAAATATTCCAGCGCTAGAAAAAAATACGGTATACAAGGTCAGCGATAATTATCGCTGCCTGTTGCAAATATGCCCCCAAGTTCTTAAAATGTTTACAGGTTATAACCGTATGCCTATTCATATTGTAAATGTACACATTTTTGGAGAATCATCCCAATCTCCAAAGGTACACCTCAAAATCATAGCTTTCTAGTAGTTATATGGTAACATCAAGAATCCGTGTGCTGATGCATAGCAGGGCAAAGAGCCTGTTTTAGGACATTGCATTGTTTAAAGCATATGCACTTAACTCGAAAAATCTTCAAGTTAGTACATCTGCTTCAGACAGAGTAGCTCTGGAATGTGGATGCCTAGGTCGCTTTTTCCTATTTTTAAGCTCGTATAGTAGCTAAACTCCAGTAGTTATGCATGACAAATTAATTCCTCATTCAGCTCCCAGTACCAAAGCCTCGAGACTATTCCTTTCTTCCATATTCTCAAAGTATTTGCTATGACTAAGTTAAATAATCACTGAACCGGATCTAATTAAGTCCACCTGACTTCCCAGCTCCATAATTATGCCACCTGCACAGTGCATTCCAATATTGACCTACTCGATTAATAAAGAATAATTCAGTTTTCCAGTTGAGTTAATATGAAGGGAGCTTGACAAAAGTGAGTGCTCGAAATATAACTTCAGTGTCAAATAGCTGCTCAGGCTTAACCCTATCAAATCCAACAAGCATAGTCTAAACGGGCAGATTATCTCATTTACAACACAAAAGGCCTGCTGGCTAAATGAATTGTTTTCCGAGCAAATTAATGGAAAGAGGCAGACACCTTAAGATTGGCTTGAATCGACTTTTGCTAAATGTGTCATTTTTAAATATAAAACATTAAAAGACTTAAGTGTCTATAAAAGATGATGTTAGAAATTTCAAACTTACAACAGAGCCTAACAATCCTAGGAGAAAGTCAAATTAGAAGTTGGCCTTCTTAAAGTAAGAGGCGCTCATTTTTGGTAGCAGACTACGGGGGATATTCTCAAGAACGTGTGTTAATTACCATAAAATCTGCTTAAAGCAACGTTGCACATCGCAGTCTATCGCGGGAAAATAACGCTGTGTTAACGTTGTATTCTCAACCCGGCGGCACGAGAGTCTCTAGATAACGTGCCAAATGACCGCGTTAAAACAAACGCGATGCAGGAAAAATGCAAAACACAAACGCGAAAAAAGTTGCGATGTGGCCAATCGCGTTACAAAAATCAGCGATAACCAGCAGGAGGCCTGCAATTCCCACGCGTCATGCAGGAAAATGCACTATAAAAACACAGAAAAACACAAACAAAATAATACAAACTGTGAAGCACCGTGGAGGAAGCCGGAGAAAGTACAGAGGACGACCATCACCCCACAAGCCCCCAGGAGGACCCGCCTGGGACCTCGGGATCACGGAAGGGCAAGGGGAAGAAGTCGAGGGAGACGAGGTTCAGTCCGTAGGAAAACAGGATCATCATCACAGAGGTGATAGAACACCGCCAAGACTGTTGGCAAATAAAAATGCAATATGGCAGGACATCCTGGACAAGGTGAATGCAGTCGGAGTGAGGAAGAGGAAAATTGGAGAGGTCAAGAGGCACTGGAATGATGTGAAGCACAAAACCAAGAAGAAACTCGCTGACAACCATCAGTCAGCAATGTAGACTGGAGGTGGCAGTCCAGCGGAACACCAAGAGCTGGATGAAGTGGAGGATATGGTGTCCACAGTCATCAGTGGGGAGACAGTGGCAGGAGTTGGTGGTCCTGACACTGCTCGACATGACCTGACACAACAGCACCAGGGTGAGTACCGAACAGGGACTGAGGGACGGGGGGAGATGGTCACTATGGCACACATGCACAATTAAGTAGAGCACACTGCACACCCACAATGACTCTTGAGCATGTCCCTGATCCCCTTGGCACACTGCAGCACACATACAAACAGCAAGCAGGCCCACGTCCACTATGGGCATAAAGGTGTCTCCCCCACACACCACCAATCCCACAACCAACTCATGTACACGTGTGAAAACCAGCAAATCTGCGTGTCTGTGAGCCACACTGACAATGCAAGTGACACTGCATGATGTATAACATGGCTGCAGTCCAATTATCATGACATGCTGCACGCCACAACACTGAGGTGGCTGAGTGTGGAACACATCCGGAAAGGAGCAGGTCACACCCTGACACATCCATGTGCACACACAACCCAGGATGGCAACAACACATCTGTGGATAAACCATGCCAAATCAGCCAAGTCTGCAACATCTCAGCACTGTAGGAGCACAAAAGTCAAAGGCACACTGCCCCAAAGGGATAAGGGGCAGCAAAATCACAGCTGCTGGGGCGACTCACCCACAATGCAGCACACACACATAGCAATAACAGCACATCAACATTGACTACAATGTGGTACGAAGTGCCACACTTTCACTGCAGAACAGAGGACACAACTGGTTCCGCTTGTGCATAGAAACTGGTCAATCAAATCTGGCATAGCAGGAAACTGTGAGATGATGATGTACGTGTACAACCTCACATCCCTGATGTAGTTCAAATATCCAGCATGAAATAGTCAGCTACTCCTAAGCAGTCACAATGCACATTGTCATACAGTCTGTATGTAAACATGTACAATGCATCAACATATATGGAACACACTGTCAATCAGCATCTCCCCTTTACATTGCAGAGCAGAGCAGACATCTCTTCAGTGATGATGAATTGGACCCCCTGGATATTTCCCCCGACACCCTCCAACGGCTCATGGACAGCCTCAGCACCCCGCCCCCAGAAGCAGGACAGCCCAGCTGCATCCAGGAGACCCCACCCCGGCACAGACCACACAGCAGGAAGCACACACCACCACAGATGGCACCCATCACCTCACAAAGGCAAACATCATATTCCACGGCCAAGTAAGTGTTAGACTGCCAGAAGGAGGTGGCAAAACAGGTGCCGGTGGGGTCCGAACTCGATTACATACGTGGGTGTCCAATTCCCACCAGGGACCACTTACACTCACCAACGGATACACACAATGCAACATTGCCACACGCATTTTCACATTTCCAATAGAGAACCACGCTCAGAGCCCAGGGACAATCATTCACACCCCTATGCTGGAACTGCCTACGCCTGCCCAGACCACTCCTCTTACATATGAAGGGGGGACAACAGAGCTACATGTACAAGGCCTTACCCACTGCCTGGGGTGACATGTTTGCGTCTGCTGTACAATGCACAATGTAATGTGTTAGGGCCCGGGGTCATCATGCATACGTAATGAGCACACAAGGATACTTTGATAGTCAGTTGAACAGGCTATGGGCACGTGCGCCCAGCCACTCTTTATTACCAGGGTCATCTTACCATTGACGCCTTTGCTGGATGGGTGTGGGGTGAGTGTGAGCCAGCCCTCAGGGAGTAGTTGGTGCTGTCAACAACTTGAACAGTGTTCACCTTTAAAGCGGAAACAGAAAACACCAACATAACACAAACAACTGCGAAGCATCATGCTGGTAGCTGGAGCAAGTACAGAGGTCACCCAATATACAATTAGAAGGGTCAGCGAGTTGCAGTGCACAGAGGTAGGGGCACCAGAGCTGATCGTGCTCATGTGAAGAAATTGTCCAAGATTGTGTCCCTTCGGGATATTCCTGCTGCAGCTGCAGTAGGGTGTGTTACAACTGCCACATCTTCCCATCATTGTCCCATCTCTTCCCCTCTGCCTGAGGTAACATAGTTGTGTCCGCAGTCCACAGCACGCACCTCATTCATAGCTCCTGGTGTGTAGCTGGACTACCACCTCCAGTCTGCATTGCTGCCTTCTCGTTGTTGCCTCCTGCCCTCCCATTGTCCGTGTCTGTACACCTATGCACACCGGCCACATCTTCCCCATCATCGTCCCAGGTGTTCCCCACTGCCTGAGGTGACATTGTTGCGTGAGCTGTACACATCAAACAAGATCTATTGGAAAGGGTCCATGAGTTGTGGTGCACTGAGTTGGTGGTACCTGAAGAGCTGAGCAGGGTAGCAAGCTGATGATGGCATCCCAAGTTATGTGTGAGCAACTCGGATAGTCTGGCTGTAAGACTCTTTACAGGCAGTTGTTGGTTGGAGGTGGTCCTGGTGGTGGTGGCGTGTGCATCCTGCGGTGATGCGTCGTCCGGGCAGGTCAGGACTCGATTTGATGTGTGAGCCCTGGTGGTCCGCAGTTGAGGCCGAAGGCAGCGGACAGCACAAGCCCACAGATACATGGCGTTGATGAGCCCCAGGCTATTGACACAGAGGCCATCCCATATTCATTTAAAAAAGGTCCATGACTTGAGCTGCACAGAGTTATTGGCCCTGGATGCACTGTGGCTGGCACAGGCCCACCACCACGGGACGATGACTTGCAGTGCCACGCGAGCTAAGCGGGTCCTCGTTCATGTCAAACGTGAATGTCGCCGAGTGTTTCGGGGGACAGTGGAAGGTGTTCTTCCAGGGCATGATGCAGAGGACAGAAGCAAGCCGAAACAGGCAAATGGTGGAGTGGAATGCTACAGACTCCTTTTTACCACCAAGTCAGTATCAGCTACATGATGATGGAGACAACCCCGAGGCCATGGACTCAGACGCCACCAAAGTTCAAGCAGAGAGTGTCCATGATTTTCGGGGCAGAGAGTCAGTGGCACCAGGTCTGAAAGGGGATGCAGGCTGTGATGAGGCCTGTGCAATGATATGAACTCTTCCATGAATAAATCAAGGCTCAGATCCAAATGTTTGACCTACTTGACCACAGTGTAGGTCGGAGGCAGTGGTCCACATGGGCCCACATCCATGTCTCGTTGGCTTGCGATGCACAGAGTTAGTGCCACCAGAGCAGTTGTTGGTAGTGTTCGATCACCTCCGTAGCGAGGATCCTTTTTTCCTCTGGACTGAACCACGTCTTCCTCTTACTCCTCTCCTATCGTACAATGCTGTAAACTCTGCCACTGCATAATCAAGACTCAGTTCCAGATGTGTGACCTACTCGACCGCAGTGTAGGCCGAGGACAGTAGTCAGCAAGGGACCACAGACAGGTGTCGTTCGGATGCTATACTATGCACAGAGTTGGTGGCACCACATCGAAGGGGGTACAGTGATATCAAGTCAGCCATAAAGTGTGTACTCAGCCATTGCATAATCAAGACTCTGTTCCACATGTGTGACCTACTTGACGGCTGTGTAGGCCGGAGGCAGCGGTCAGTGCGGGCCAGCCAATGTTCAGCAAGCTCCTCCTGGAACTCTAACACACAACATTGAGATGGCATGTGGAGATGACTTTTGGTTGACAGAGGTAGAAGCACCAGAGCTGAGCGGGTGTGCAGCCTGCGACGATGCCGTGTCCTGCCTGGTACGGGATGGATTGGATTGGTGTGAGGTCTGTTGGACCGCAGTGTAGGCAGCACAAAGGTCACCATGCAGTGCTGGACCACAGTGTAGGCCGAAGGTGTAGTCAACAAGGGCCCACAGACACGTGTGGTTGGATTGCTATGCACAGAGTTGGTGGCACCACATTGAAGGGAGTGTAGTGATTTAAACTCTGCATTACCATTGTGTACTCGGCCATTGTATGATCAAGATTCAGTTCCAAATGTGTGACCTACTTGACCGCTGTGTAAGCCGGTGGAGTAAGTCAATGAGAAAGGAGTGCTGTGGGCCTGTCTCTGGGAGGACAGCGATGGAGGAGGCTGCCAAGGTCACGGGCCTCGGGCTTGGACCTTGCACAGGCACGTGGTGGGCCTTCTTTGACACACGCTGGTGTTGGAAGGTGAGCGGTGTGGCCTGGTTGAACTGGAGTCTGGGGATCTGCTGCCTGGGGTACAGCAGGCACACATGGTTGCAGGCACCGCCGCTCATGGCATTTGCCTCATGGCATGTAGGGAGGCGCCACCCAGGCAGACATGTTGGCCATTCCGGAAAAGATCCACGCCCAGAGCTATGGTATTTTTATTCACACCCCTACGCTGGCCTGGCATATGCCGGGACAGCCCACTCTGCTCACGCTTACAGGGGGGGACGTAATGAGCTACTTTTCATGCTCTTCCCCACTGCCTGTGGTAACATGGTTGCTTCCACTGTTCACTACACTCCAAACACCAGCAGTGTATGTCGACATGGATATGGCTGTGGTCTGCATATTGCAGTCTGTCCAGCACATCCAAGCCACACTTGGCATTGTGTACATTTTCATTCATGGATCACTTGCCTCCTTCATACATGACTGGTTCCCACCTCTCCCCACATTCTGCTATTGTGTGGCTGAGGTGCTATGCCGTTGATGGCTCATTTTCCTGGCTCACTCAGGTCACCACAGTAAGTTGTGCTGTTGTGTCTGGTAGGTGGGCATGTTGTTTGGCATGTTGTGTGTGAGTTTGTAACTTGTGCATTCCCAGAGCTGTGAGTTGCATGATTGTGGAGTTGAGGTGTGTGGTGTGTTCATGTGGTACTTACCAATGAGCAATGCATTCCCATGGGTGCCAGCCTCAAAGCGCTGGGTGATGATGGATTATCGGAAGATGAGGGAATCATGCACACTGCCTGGGTAGTTGGTGACGTCATTGATGAAGAGTCCATGGTGGTCCACTATTGCCTACACATTGATGGGATGCGTGTGCTTCCTGTTGCGGTAATTGTGTGTAGTAGCAGCAGGGGGCACGAGGAGTACATGTGTACAATCGATTGCCCCAAAACTTGCTGGAAGGCAGCTATGCCTTAGAAGTCTTGCTTGGTTTCCAGCTGTTCCTGCACAGTGGGTGGGATGTGAAGGTGCTGGGGTACCAAGTTGATTATGGCATCCATGACATGTGTGAGGACCTTGGATGGGGCTGACTATGAGACTCCTCCGACTCTGGCAGTTGTTGGTTCGGAGGTCCCGGAGGCCAACATGTGCAGCACCACCACCAGCTTTGTCTGCGGGCGGATGTTGGTTGTCTGCTGTGTTAGTACCATCAGCCTGTGGGCAATGATGGTCAGGATGCGTAGGATGGTTGTCCTTTTGTGCCTGTCGTAGGCAATGACATCCTCTGGTGTTAAGTTTGTGAGGCTGATGCGTTTTCTGAAGGTCCGCTGTCTTTGTCTGCACTGCCTCTGTGGTGGTCTGTGGGATGCGGAGGGGTCCGGGGGTAGCGGGCCTGGGGGTGGTTGCGGTTACACTTTGTATTTTTCTGTAAATATTATGTACAATACACTAGATTGTTTTTACTCCCCTTTTTAAGAAAATATTTGCAAATTAACCACAGAGATGCATATAGGACCCTTCTTAATGTAGGAGATAATAAATTAGTGTTTTCAGTAGGTGCTTTTTTGAAAACTGCAGTGCGAGCTTTGATACTTACTGCTAAATTGTATCTTACTTGTTTTGTAATGCACTGACATTTTTTTATTAAGTACTTTCTCATTGCGAATGTTACGAATTTGTGTGTTTTATTGTACTATTGTTTGGCTGTGCTCTTTTATGGATATATTGTTATCCAAATAAAGTATCTATGATCCAATAAGTATGCTCCAGGGGAGCGTTACTGGGAACGATGTTTTCTGCAGTTGTGGCTGCTGCCTCCCACCTGCAATGCGGCAGGTGGGGGGAAGAAGTGGGTGGGGCAGGGGTGATCAGGAAAAAAAAATCACTTACCTCCAGGCTGGCTTCTGCCGCCGTCTTTCCTGCGTCCTCTTCCTTCTTTGTAGAAGCAGGAACAAGGAAGCCCATGGCTCATACGCCCCCCACAGCAAATCACAATGCTGCAATTGTGATTGGTCTGAGTTCCGTGACACAGCACTCAGCCAGGGGCTGTAGGGGTGGGTATCTTCTCCATGTAGGCTGTAATGCAGCCTGCATGGAGAAGGGGGAAAGTGCGCATGACTGGTTTGGGCAGCCAGAGAGGACCGACCAAATATTCATTGCGCACTTAGGAGGGTTGTACCCTCCTACCCTGCTCTTCAGCCCAGCCCAGCCCCACCCCCTTACACCAGCTGCCACAGCAGGAGGACAAAATTTAATTATAATAATGTTGCGTTATTATCATTTTATTATTTCCTTTCTTTTGCTGCATGAATGCAATGGGGATATGCGGAGGAGCCGCCACTGATAATCTGAAACACATAGAGAGCTTTGCTGAACCAGAAACTCAGCTGGTTACTTGACACTAGGGGGCGCAACAGCGATGCAAAACCTAAGTGAGATTTATCAATCCATGCAAGGCCACCTTGTGTGGCTCTTCTTGTCTTGATAAATCCAGAGTAATGCAAGGCATTGCATATTGCTGCCTTAAATTACTGTGCGACAGGGAGGCGTTTCATGGGTGGAGTGTGGGTGCTCCCATGCATCCAACCATGGATTTTGACGCCTTCCTAGATTTAACATTAGTGGTAGACCTTGGAATGCATCAAAATGCTACGACTCCCCAGGTGAGGCATAACAAGGAGAAATATCTTTTTTTCTCCTTTTTTTTCCCTCCATGTGGACTGCATTCTGCAGCACATATAGAAAGAGGAAAATGTCTCTCAGAATTGTTTTTGTGTGCGAAGGTGTTCCTTTCTGCACAAAACAACCATGCCTGCAATGCAGGCTTCCTTGCAACACTACGCAAGGGTAATTGCATTGGCGAAGTACGCCAGCACTAGGAAAGGACAGGAATAATCCAAATAATGTTAAATAGGGCGCATTCCTGCACTTTCATGCAGCCCAACGCAGCAAGGTGACTTGCTGTGTTGTGCTGCGGGAAAGATTGATGAAAATATCCCTAGATGTTTTGGAAATAGCTTATCATCAATTTGGGTGCAGAATGGGGTTTTGTGATTTTCAAGGGAGGGCATATCTCAAGTAAAAAGTCACATAAGATACCGCTAAAAGACCAGTTTAAGAAGAAAATGTTTCTCACTGAGACATTTAATATTCAAATCAGTCTCCAGAGAGAAAAACATGACACAAGATTATGTAATGAAAAGTTTTGTGACTTTTATGTAATGTGAAATTCTCGGGTTTCATTAATTTTATGTACATAATTTTACCCCAGAATACTTGAGACATCTTCAGATGGACTTGGGATGAATATCAAATCACATTTGGTGAATGTCACCCACTCTACACTACTGAATAGTAGTACTACATAGGATACCAGAAAAGCATATGCAGATTTTGATACTGACCCACAGAGAGGGGGCAGAGGATGCAAGGGTTCGCGGGGTGTGCTGGGGAGCAGGAAAAATGGACTCCATGACACCATGAGGCCTAGAGACCGTGGTGAGCCTACAGGAGGTCAAGGAAACCTCTGGGGGCCAGCAGGTTCTATGCAGCCCCTCTGGCATGGCCCCCACCTTGAGCAGGAGCGGGTCAGAGGAACAGAGGAGTGGGCACACCTGGAGTCTGTGACAAGAGCGGCAAGGGCCTCAGCAGGGGGGGTTGGTGCTCTGGCAGTGAGGGCCCTGCTCATGGGGGCAGACCCCTGGTGGTCGCAACAGCAGAGCTTCAGGGGATCCAGAAGGCCCAGTGCTTCACTGGCTGGGGCACAGATAATTAGTAATCCACAATTACAGGAGGGAGAGGGCCACATTCCCAGTCCACCTCTGACTTCTGTCAACCTTCTTTATCAGCTGCTCGCTTAGGGCACCCTCTACTAGCCACTCACCTTCCTTCCACCTGCTACCAGTTGCCCTTTCACAAAAACACCCCTCCGTTGGTCTTAGCAAGCAATAAGGAGGCAGCGAACCAGTCATTGACCGGCAGAGTTTAGTGCGAAGTGCTGGTGTTCGGAGCACGCCGAATCCTAAAGCTGCCATGAGAGAAGTGCGCAGCAGCTGTACTCGGCTGCCACTGAGTGTGTGTCCCGGGACTCCTGCATTTGGTCCATGGGTGCAGCTTGCAGGTGTGGCCAGGGGCCCCCACTCGTGCCAGCATCTTGGCTTCCCCCACTTTCAGGGCCTTGTCAAGGGCTCTGTGACGACCGACAGAAGCTGAAATTCGGCAACACAAGCCTAATCCCGCTGCCCAGAGGGAAACTGTGGGGGGGTCCAAAGTGCAAGTGCATCATGCTCACAGAGGAGAGAGACCCCAGACAGTAGACAACAGCTTGAGAATCCAGGAGTGACAGCTCAGCCCAACCACCAGTCTGCCCTTCAGGCGAGTAATCAGGCGTGCATGCTCGTGTCCCCTCTCCCGGTGGAGTGAGGTGATACGCAATCGTCTCGGTCCTGTGACACATCAACTAGTACCAAGAAGTACCAAACAGCAGAGGGAAACCTGCTTATCTGCCTTTTCTGGAATCATACTAAAGCAGAAGATATATAAATAAATAAATAAATAAATAAATAAATAAATAAATACATACATACATACATACATACATAAATAAGCCAAGGAAGCCCAAGATAAGGTCCAAGAAGACAGGAATGCAAAAAGTAAAGGTAGACATCATGAGGTCAAGGAAGACACTGGGGACCGCCCTCTGTCAACCTGGGAAGGGCAAAACTTAGTAAGATGGCCTCAACAAAAAAGGGAGGGAACACAACCATCGACCTCCCCTCCAGTCTCACTTGACTTGGTGTCACAGGGCACACCATCCATGTGCATCGATGAATTGGGGTAGATCGTAAGAACAGCTCTTCACATACCTTTCAACCAAAAATCTACTCTAAGTTCTTCTTAAAAACACAGGCTCCACCATCTTTTCATCCAGAAGTGAAATACAAGGCCTACAGACTACAATACAGCCTATACATTTTTCAACCTCAGCCTGCACAGCCACCACAACCCCAAGTGGCAGGAGTTTAGGTAGACGAGGCTGCTAAGTACTCTGCGTCTTATATAGTATCGGAAGAAGCTACAAAGGGGAGTGGTAGTCCAGCCTTTATTCCTCCTTCTCAGTGGTCAAGCAACGAGTGGCAAGTGTCCACTCCAGACACATGAAAGGCAAACAGGAGATGTACTTGGTGCTGGCAAACAGCCCTTACCAAGTTGGACTGCAGACTCACAGCCTAGAAGCCCTCATCATCACTACATGGGCATACAGCAGGGGTGAGGCCCAGGTGGCCCCCACTGACCCTTCCAAGGCCGTCTCAGCTCGCAATCATTTTGAATCACCTGAACACAGAGAACACCCTACGCTTCAAAAGAGCACTGAAGACCTAGAACTTTGGGAGGATGAGCTGGAACTCCTCTGTTATGGACTCCCCCACCGATGTGGCCCAAGGTCGCAAAGAAGAGCTAGATGTGGCCATTAAAAGAAGGGAACTCCCAAGCCAAACGGAAATGTTGCAGGCGGCCAAAGCATGGTCTTCCCTGCTAAACACCATGCAATGGACAGTGGAGGCCCTCCAGTATCAGTCTAACAAGATGGATATACAACGGACGCTTCTCAACACCTTGGTCTTATATGTTGGAGGCATTGATGAGAAGTTAGGAAATCTTAACTCATAAATAACTCGGGCTCAGACGGAGGCATAACTTTAGAAGCTATCTACTCTTCCCTCCATGATCACCAATCTCCAAGACAAACTCAAAAGGAGCCCAGAGTTAGGGAAGATGCTCGCAATTCAAGAGCAGCCACAGCTAAGGATCCAAGCCTGGAGTTACCTGCTGCCACAATCTCTCAAACAACAAATGCCGGAAGTCTATCACGGGGAGCCCCTGCTATTGCATCACCATCATCACCATCTGAGGCTATTGCAGCTCAAAATGGCAAACAAAGGCAGATGCTCAGGAGGAAAGGCCGGAAAAATGATTAGGCACAAACCAATTATCCATATAGCGCTCTTTTGCACGCAACATGACAACATGGCCAGAAAACCCTCTTGTCCATTCCACCAAATCCCTGGCAACTCAGGAGCTACCAGCCAACAGACCCCAGGGGAGATTCTCCCATCTAATGGGAACCATAGGGTACTGCCATTCAGGAAGCATTGGACATATCAACTCCAGAGGTCAAAGGATTCTTCATAGACACGAACGTGGGTGGCCCAAACTCTACTTTGGGGGACACCACCATCCTCCTCAGCGCCCCATGTACCTCAACAAGCTTGCAGCCGACCACGTACATTCAGTCTCAGCAGGGAAGCTCAGCCAGGTACCGGGCAGCAGCTAGAGAAGCCACAAATGTCAGGTACAGGCAAAACAGAGAGCTGTCATTATCACAGATAAATGCCACCAGCCCCGTACATAAACAGCAGACACTCTTGAACATGCAGGGCTGGACTGGGAAAGCCAACAGGCCCTGGTAATTGAGTCAGACCGGCCACGGGGGTGTGCACGTGGAAAACACTGCAGCTTCTTTTGTTACAGGGGGCCAATGTTGCAGCTATGCTGCAAAACCAGCCCCATGTAACAAAAAAACGACCCTTCGGGGGTCCAAAACCAGACCCCACCCTGGTGGCCAACCAGGGAAACACCCAGTGCCTGCTATGGCCAGTCTGGCCCTGTGAACATGGCTCAGGCCCTCTAATACTGCCTGACAACACAGGGGGCCCATGGTTAGGAGACCACGTGACTGGAAGTCCATTTCGCCAAGAGCCAGCAGACACTGCAATACCACAAGCCAATCACTTCACTTCATTAACAACTCAAAGTAACCACAGCGATGGGAAGCCAAATCTGCCAACAAGGCCAAGATCACCTAGCCAGCATCTAAGGGGCAAAGACATATAATGCACTGCCTTTCCAGTCAGCAAACGGACCTATGCATTCTGCTCTGCAAACCTGAGTTCAAATTAAGAGGAAACTGCGATGTCCTGAATAGAGGTAACATCCGACTGTTGCTGACAACTATTCCACCTTTAGAAGACATAAGTACAACTGACCTGCTCCCAATAGAGTTCATTAGTCCAGAAGCACATTTGGCATGTGAAATGACCAGGGCCACATGGAGATCAGAATTGATTGTCCCCAAAATTGCTAGCTGAACAAGAAAAATTTAAATTATGGGGCATAAGTATCCCGGCTCACCACAATAAAGGATACCCCTCCCCATTACTCTCCAACATGGGAAATGTAACTGGCAGCATGACAAATACCACTAATTCAGTACGGGGAGCGTTGGCCAATCGCTCACAAGGAAGTGGATGCACAATGACAGGCACAGTCCCACAACCAGCCGCCAGCAGTTTGTGCCCCCAGGCAGTTGGGGCACAAGGCTCAAGATCCTTCGCGGCAGGAGCTGCCCACTGCCAGCTGTTTGGAGCACCTGGAGGCATTTTAAATTGAAGTACGAGCTCCCACAGCACGGGTCCCACAACCAGGCGCCAGCAGTTTGGGCCCCCCAGGCAGTTGGAGCACTGCAAGGTCCAAGTTCCTTCACGGCAGGAGCAGCCCACCGCCAGCTTATTGGAGCGCCCGGAGGCGCTTTAAATTGAAGTGCAGGCTCCCGCAGCGTGGGTCCCGCAACCAGCCGCCAGCAGTTCGTGCCCCCCAGGAAGTTGGGGCACTACAAGGCCCAAGTTCCTTCGCAGCAGGAGCCACCCACCGCCAGCTTATTGGAGCGCCTGGAGGTGCTTTAAATTGAAGCGCGGGCTCCCACAGTGCTGGGCATGCCCAGGCTAAGGGCTGGCCCGTCTGCACCCGTCCGCGGCTGGAAGAGCCGGGCTGGGCCACATCTCTTGGATCCATCAACGGAAACATCAGTCAAAAGCAAAGTAAGGAGAGGGGTTGGAATGTCAGGGAAATAACCCTTATCCCCATTGTTGAACCATGTACTTTGCACATTGTGATAGACACAGTCTACCCAGTCCCTATTGCAGCAACCAACTGTGCACCCTGACATTTCGTGGATTTCCAAAACTATCAATGGGCCCATCAGTAGTTAATGACAGTCGGCAACAGAGAGGATCACTCACACAGAGCAAACCAACCCTTCGCCTTTGCTCATGGAACATCAGCACTCTGCCAAGCAAAGTAACTGACCTGGACTTTTTGCTTTTCATCAAATCATTTGACATAATTGTGCTCCAGGAAACCTGGATGGCTCAATCATACCAATTACAGGGCTATATATGCTTCTTCACACCAGAAGTCAAGCGATCGCAATACAGCCACTTATGAGGCAGGCTAGGAACTTACGTGTCAACAACTTGCACAACCACCACAAATGAAATTCCTTCCACTTCAATGACTGTTATCATAGTCGAGACCTTCTTCATCCTTGACGCAAAGCATGAGGAGGGGATACTTTTCAATGCCTATGTCAACCCAAAAGTAAAATCCAAGATTCAGGGCATCTTGATGACCAGCATTTGACATACATAAGTAAACAGGTTACTCCCAACCTAATCTTCTCAGGAGACCTGAATCAACACCTCTTGGGTTCCTCAGAAGACAATGAGGCAAGGCAAGGTGAACACAATAATGCACCCATCACATGGAGGTGTGGTATCATACATTTCTAAAGAGTCCTGGGAAGACTTTCTTACAATGCACTTTAACCAGCAAGCTGGGAGCCGGCCCTCAAGCTCAAAGACAGATGTATTCACAGTCACAGATCTTCAGAACAGCAGCACCTGCAAAACTACCGTCAATCATAAGAATGCTGTTAGGCCATCCCACACAACTGTAATTAAGTTTCAAATCTCAAGAGGCAGGAGAGAAGGAGCCCCAACTGGATTCCGCTGGCCCTCTTCAAGAAAGACTTGGACTACTGGGCAGAGACTTTGGATCCTCTCTTCATGGGAAATCAGAATACTGGGAAACCTCCCGGCCTCCTGGAAGGGCTCTGTCATCTGTCCAATACACAAGAGTGGAAACAAATCTTCACCAAAAAATTACCACCTCTTTGCTTTACTTGACAATGAGGCATAATATTTTGCCGGTACTCTACTAGATGAACTTTGGGCCTGGGCAGTGGCAAACGCAATTATACCATTTACCCAAACAAGATTCTCCAAGCCACAACAACTAACATCTTAGACATGGTAAGGTACTCGAAGCAGGTACTCCATCTTTGCTTCATAGACATCAGAGCAGCATTTGACAATATAGATTGAGCAAGACTTTGCAGGAAACTGGCCCATTGGAAGATTCCGCAGGCGCTCCAGGATATGTTAATCCTTCTCCACACAAACACCTGGGTTCAGGTGAAGCTAGGCGAGGCCACACCCCTCGCTAGAAGAATCCCAACCACCAAATGGCTCAAACAGGGGTGTGTGCTTGCCCCCACACTGTTTAATCTCTACATGGCAGGCATGACATATAAAATTAATTGCTGCAATTCACATGCCCCCAGGCTGGGGGGCAAGACATTCCCCAGCTCTGTTCTATATGCTGACGATGTAGTCCTGATCAGCCACACACAAGTAGGCATGCAACTCCTCCTCAATGCAATGCAGGGATATGCAGTGGACATCTTCCTAGAAGTAAATCTGGAGAAAACAATGACCATAAAATGGGGAAGGAAAAAATCTCCTGTCTTGTTATGTGACCGAGTTAGGCCCATGTAGCAACGCTGCATATTTTCCTACATCGTCCTCTTTTCTGCTCAATAACATTATTGCTGTGACCTTTTGCACATATTTGTGTGTGTGACAATGTTGGATTATTTTCTCTGAAACTGCTTTGCTTCTACATCTAGCTTCGCACAACATTATCATGACACATCGAACACTGAGTACAAGGCCTTTAAGACCGATGTACAAAAGTAGTTGTATCTTCATTCACGGGGCAACAGGGTTATCTGCAGATCCATAACAATGCAAATCTGTGTATACATCACAAGGATGCTCTTTATCATATATAAAAAAGCATTTCCGGGAGTTAGCCGAGGAGACATTTTCACTGACATCATAAGGTCCTGCATGCTGAGGCTGTGCCAAGCAGCTGACAAACATCTCTGTGAGGGGTCTACAGCTGGTGACCAAGGCAAGGTCCTACATTCTTTCCCGTCAGGTAATGGGTTGAATCACACCCGTCGGGAATTCTTGGCTCTATACCTACATACAGTCTAGATACGCAGACTAGGGATTGAATAGTAGTAGTACACCTGATTATAACCTTGTATTATATGCCTGCATATAAACACTGTCTTAGGAACTATATCTGCTATTTATTCTTTTGGTGCATGTAATCGTTTTCATCTGCTTCTATCTACTGATTATCGCAGGACATGTATTCTATTCAAGAATAACGTTGGTTTAATAATTATATTGAAAACATACCATTGTGTATTCTCTGTATATTTTCCTGAGAACACAAGTGACTGAGCTAAACATTTCTAGGTCTGTTTCCACGATCTCTGAGGGGTCAGGGTTGACATGTTCAGTGGTTGCCAGAAACCATTCACTCCTTGTTCGGGTTGGGGGGGCTTATGGTGGATGTGTGATCTAGCTGGTCTCTAGGGCAACATATACTACAGGGGTGCATGGATTTACTATAGGCACCACACCAGTAGGTTATGTTGTCCACAAACAAGCAGGTCCTACACATTAGCTGGAACTACACAACATGGCACTGCCAATATTTGTTGAGTTCTTAATTTACGGTCCACTTGAGTAGTTTAATTGTGCTGTCTCAGAGACCCCTACTCACCTCCAAACCAGAGATGTCCTTGGTGGTAGGGAAATTTGCCTCAGCTGAGCAGGTATACCCTATGAATTGACTGTAGTTTATTCATGCTTGTAGGATATACGGCCCACAAATTGCGTTACCCTATCTCCATAATTAATTTACTAATTTCCTTTTTCTTCAAACATTTTTAGACAATGTCTGAGAACAGAGAAGAAGGGGAATTAAACATAGCAGAAAACTGCAGACATGAAGTTACTCTAAAATTATTACATTTTGGTCTACCGGCTATGGATGGAGACGTTACCTTCATGGTTGAGGCATACGAAGCAGTCAAACAGAGGTATGCTATTTCTGGGTTTAATTCCCAGCTGGAAGTTATTGTGCACAATTGTTTCATACCTACATTGAAGATGAAACAACAGAGGAATACACTCCATATGAAGACATAACAATTATTTTCTCTTACCAAGAGCATGTTTGGTTTAAAGGTGCCCTCCCATAAACTACAGAAAAAGTGAGACTCAGTCCGCTCAGCAAAGAAGGAGCAACATGGCTGGTCTTAGCCGCATACACACCCCAGCCCATCTTTTTGCATGGTTCCCTTGTCTTTTTGCTTTCTGACCTCCTGGTTTTGACTCTATTTATGCTGTTTTTGTGTCTCTTTGCACTTTCCAGCTGCTGTTTAGTGTTAACGTGCAAGTGCTCCTATTGTAAATTGTATTTTGGATTGGTGTTTCCATGATTGGCACATTTGATTTACTGGTAAGTCCCTAGAAAGGTGTACTGACAGTGCCAGGGCCTGTATGTCAAATGCTGCTACTGGGCCTGCAGCACTGATTGTGCCATCCACACAAGCAGCCTTTCAAAGAGGTTCTCAGGCCTGCCACTGCAGTGTCTGTGCGGAGTTTTTACTGCCATGTCGACGTGGCAAGTGCACTCACTTACCAAGCCCTAACCTTCCCTTTTAGTAAATGTGAGTCACCGCTAAGGTAAACCCAAGGTACCCCTGTGGGCAGAGTGCAGTGTATGTGAAAGGTAGGACATGCCCTAGTGTGTGTGACATGTCCTGATAGTGGACTACCGTGTAATTCGTTTTTCACTGTTGAAAGGATACCTGCCCCATTGGATAGAATGGGAAATACATTTTACAAGTATATCTTCCCTTTGGGACAAGGTCGAGAAATGGAGTTAAGTATGCCTGGACTTAGAATGCAGAAATGCATCTTTTAGTAAAGATGATTTTTATGTTCTGTGTTTGAAAATGCCACTTTTAGAAAGTAGGTATTTTCATGCTTAGCCATCCTGCATTCCTCTGCTGGGTTGTGGATTGCCTGTCTGGCTTTGGAGTGACAGGGGCTGGGGCTATGCATTCTCTTCAGACAGCCACTGGGGGGGTTGAGGTATGTCCTCTCTTTCCTGGATGAGACATGGCTGGCTGAATAGACCTGGGTCGCATTTAGAGTAGCGGGAGAAGATTTCCTTGCACTTGAATGGGCCTGGTCTGCCTTGGACAATGCTGTCTCCACCTCCTGATGGGAAGTTGGGCCGGAGAGGACCAAACTGGTTTGGACTAAGCACAGACACTCTTGGCCCAAGAGAACATAGAGAAATGTGGTTTAAAGATTTCGGACCAGACCCCAGAACTTTAGAACTCTCTGGAATCAAGGAACCTGCCAAGAAGAAGAGCTGGAAGAACTGCTAGGAGGAGTGCTGCCCCATTGCTGTGTGTTGCTATGTTGGGTTGGCCTGCAGTTGCTTCCTCTGCCTAAAGCAGTGAAAGGACTGGACTGGACTTTCTTTTATTTGTTGCTGATTATCTTCAAGGCTTGAAGTAAAATTTTCCTCCTGTTCACAAAGTCTACGGGACAGCAAAGACTTCACCTACCTCTGGATACCGCTTTTGGAACTGCGGTTTCAGTTGCCACAGAGGGGGAAAGCTGCTGTCACCTTTAACGAAACTGATGTGGACTCCGTGTCCTGAAGGCACTGCCACACTTCACACTGCAGCCCTGGTCTTACCGATGATGACGACTGCCGTTGCCACCGAGCCGCTGCTTGCACCACGACTTGTGGGCACCACACTCCGCACTGCCTCACTTCACTCTGCCTTCCTGGTCCCACCAACAAAACCGCTGCTTGCTGACCTCAACACCCATGACTGCACTGTGGTTTGGAGGCCCCCACTCGAAAGTTACACAATGTACCTCTCTGTCCCACACTGCATCTGGGCCGATTGACGCCAGCTCCCATCAGCCGGCACTGTTACTTGCCCCGTGACCTATCATCACCGCCACGAGCACCACCTTTCTCACACAGCCACTCTGATCTCAATGATGCCGCTGGATGACCGTCACTGAGCCCCTGCCTGCACCGCAACTTGACGGCAACGCACACTGCACTGCTACGCTTCATATCACAACGGCAACATTAACCACGACCGGCCCGCACCAATGCGGTCAGCCAGAACTAAAGGTACTGTTTACGAGTCTGCTGACACTGAACCTGGTCCACACTGATGGGGTCGGCTGGATTCTGTTGTTTTCAGCACTGCAGGAGCACCGGACAGAGCCACCAGCTACAATGAACTGCATTTTAAAGTTACTTTTGCAAAGTACCACATTTTGATTACTGTATGTGAGTCTTTTATCATTTTGGTCTTGTTTGCACAGATATATATTGGTTATTTTTCTAAAACTGGTGTAGTGTAATTTTGCAGTGTTTCACTGTATTACTGTTGGTTATGTGCAAATGCTTTACACACTGCCTCTGAAATAAGCCTGACTTCTCGTGCCAAGCTACCAAGGAGGTGAGCAAGGGTTATTTTAGAAGTGTATCCCCCTTATCCTGACTGGAAGGAATGGATCCTTTTTGGACAAAGGTGCAAACCATTGCCAACTAGAGACCCCCATTTCAAGTATGTACTTTATATGAAGATTTAGTAAAAATATACAGAAATCTCACACAGTTCATAATGCGAACACTCACAGTTAACCCTGCGTGGTCTGCTCAAGTTGCACAACCACCATTGGCTACCACAAGCATCAGCCCACAAACACTGAATGCTGTTATGGGAAAGATTTACACCAGTCACGAGCAAATTCCTTTCTGTATAGCACAAAAAAGAAGCCAGCATGAAGCAGTTTTTCCCATACGGGCCCACAGGAAAAACACAGAATACTACCTATTTGCTTGCCCATGAGATGGCTCCCCCAGTTGAAGACTGCACCTCTTGGGGTACAGTCTTCACTGCCACTTATACCAGAATGCATAGCTCCCCTTCTCGGGCTGTTTTACAAAATGTGCTGAAGCAACTAAAAAATGGGTATGGGGCAGCAATAGCCCTGGACTTAGGGATGAAACTAATGGGCAATTTTGCAGCAGTATCCACCATATGTTAAGTAACATAAAAGGGGAGGCAGCTGTGTTAGCTATATGCTAATGCTTGAGTGATCGCACTCCTGGACAGCAGGAGTGAGAATTACCTATGATTATCGAAGAAACCTATGATACCTTAGGTAGAGATAATTTGGGAGCTAGACCTGGAAAACCACAAATTAAGAGTAATTATGAAAAGTAGAACTCGAAGCAAGCACCCAATTCCTCAACGAAGAAGAAATGAGATAATAAACAGAAAAGTAGAAACAAGATACGATCAGAAGGTGGGTCCCCTCAAGAGGAAGCCACTGAAAAAAGATACAATCTTTTAAACTGTGATAACATTAGGAAGCCTGACAGGTAACAGGATGCTGATACATGTTCCTATCGTGCCTTTCAGGAGTCATCTTATACACATTCAGAGAGAGGTGGATGGCCAAAGTGCAGATTGGAAGAGCATGTGAAACGGAAGAAGGAACACTTGTCTTACCACATCATTAAAAAAGAAAAAAAAACTAAGAATAATAAGCCTCAATTAAAAAGGAAAAAGGTAGCTGGAATTAAAATCAGGAATGGCCCAGAATACTGAGGCCTCTGCTTCGGAACAGGAAATGGGCAGTCACGATGCTGGACAGTGTGGCAGAAGTCATCGTAGCTCATCAGAACCTGATGGATTACCTGGCAGCAGTAGCACTGAGTGAGCATATCACAGTGGAAACAACGGATACTAGGGTAAGTATTCCCCATTGTTTATATGAAATTCACTCCAGTTGGAGGGGGGACATACCCCAAAACCTCAACGCTCTGTTTTGGGAGAGCTTGACGTATGGTATTATATTCTTTTGGCTGAAAAAGACTGGCCACCTAAATTCGTAATGAAATGCACAAATGGGGAAACAGTAGATATACCTGCTTTTTCCGACCTTGTTCCAGACTCAGTGAAATATTCTTGCACCAAGGTGTGCTAGCTCCGGCATTATATCAAAAATAAATTGAATGGGATGATGAGTCATCTCCTCATGAGATCCTGTTGAAATCCACTCCTCAACCTCAAAGACGATACCCAACAAAACATGAAGCCAAAAAACAAGTTAGGGAAAACCTAGAACAACTTGAGTACCAACGTGTAATAGAAGATTGCACCGCATTGATGAATAACCCCTTGTTTCCCGTAATGAAACTAGATAATTAATACTATCTAGTATTATAATACAGACATTTAAACACATATACTCACAGATTCACAGTACAAAGTGCACACAGTGCAGCACTAATGAATAAAATTGTGCGGAAAAAATACAAACCAATTTTAGGTATCTTAAAAACATTTTTCTGCCAAAATATAACACCTGGAAGTAGATAATTGACAACATTGTTGAGCTAGGATCAAAGAGGCAATTCTATTGATTATCCCAGGGGTATAAGAATAGCCCAACGTTATTTTCAGCCTGAGTGAAAAAGTTACTTCAAAGTTTTGATGAGGAGGCATTGTCCTATGTAGATGATATCTATCGAATGGATGATGAATTAATGGAATACTTGGACAGAGTAGACCCCATAATTCTGTGGTTTGCTCACCTGGGCTACAAATTTTATTTAAAAAAAAACAATGATTGCCCATCTCAATGTCCTATTTTTAGGATTCGAGTTGTCAAGTGAAGGCAAAAGCTAGTGGACCATTTAAAAAAAAATATGCATTGCTCCAACCTCCAAAGACTCTTTGGCAGAACATACAATTAGGATTACGCAGAACGTGTAAAACCCTTCTACAATTTGATTAGACCTGATTTTTCAATAACACATTGGACACAGGAACATAAAAATATTTTACGTTCTGTACAAGCTGACATGATAGCTTCCAAACATTTACACACATGTGTAAACACCAACAACCTGTGATCCGCATAATCGCTGGACCAACTGGGAGCACCTACATCATATTAAACAAAGGTGATAGAGTACCTATGGCATACAAATAACAGTCGTACACAAACGCTGAAATGTGTTTTGCACCTACTAAGAAAATACTCACCGCTGTACAGACTGCTGTAGTGAGAGAGAGAGCACAAGTTCAGGGTAAATGCATAATTGTTATAACCCCAGTACTAACCTTAGAGGCCACCAACAAAGCAAGTGTTCCAAATGCCAAATGCCGAAGCTTTAAATCAACAATGGATACAATGGGCTAACTCTCCCACTGCAACAGACGTAGATTCAGATTTGATTCTACACTACTAACACAAACATTTTTGCAGTATGAACAAGAATATCCTCTGTCAAATGAAATAATGCCTCTAGATGTATTTCATTACATCATCTACACTGATGGGTTTGCCCAGCCTGCAATATGGACTAAGCACCAATATTCCACAACGTGCCCAATTGTAATGGGGCGCATGCATGATGGCAAATTAAAAAAACACACATGCAGTCCCTAGAACTCAATGCCCTTATCCTAGCACTGCAGAATACAGATCATGGATTCCCCACACTTATAGTGTGCTATTCATATTATTTTATATAATTAATACTACCTCCACTCGTGGGGCAAGAATGGATTTCAAAATTCCAAGGGTTGCACAATAAAGCACAAGATGCTTTGGGAATAGGTGGCAAAAGCCGAAAGACTGCTTGCCAAGGGGACATATAATACACACAGTGAGTCATCAACGTGTTGGTGTTCACGTTGCAGGGAATTCCATGGTCGATGAAGCTGCTAAGGCAACAGTTTGTGCTACTGCCACTGCTGCAATCACTTTTTCTAGTACGAGATTGGACAGGGAATCATGGTGGCTGTCAATGCTGCACGCAACGACACACACCTGCTGAAAGGCTTTCCACTCAAGTACTCCTACAAGTTACATGCAAAAAATATACCATATGCTCACATTCCAGGAGTGGTGTATAGAGTTATACCAAACACTGATCGCAGATTAGGATTAATATTAGCTGCCCATGAGGTTATTGGTTTTGCACTTGCAGGGATTACTGCTACAGTTTCATTACTGAAGCAGCCCTATTAGTGGCCTGGTCTTACTAAACAGACCAAGGACTTCGTCCTCAAATGTGAAATTTGCCAGCAGATGTAGGGCTCCACAGTAGCACATCCACCACAGACACCTCTTTTGATTTCTAACAAGCCTTTGGCCTGCTTCTATTTGGATCCCTGCAGCCACTCACATTCTAATGGGGCTTACAAGTACATCTTGGTGCAGTGGATTCATGCTCCAGATTCCTGTGGGTATGGCCACAGTGGACTGCTGACACCCAAACTGTTATCAAAGATTTGCGAGTCTTGATCGGGACATATGCAATTGGCACACTACATTCCCACCAGGGTCAGGTGTTTAACTCTTGGGCTTGCAAAGTAGCCATGGGAAGTTTTTTGGGTGTGACTTTGTGGTGCTCCTCCCCCTATCATCCTGAGGGTAATTCAGTAGTCAAGAGGAAAACGTGTGATTTAAAGCAGTTTCTAACAGCAAGGATACTAGGCTCAGGTCCCAGTTGGGTTCATCACCTATATGGGGTCCAGAGGGCACTTAACCACATGACAAGAACATCCCTGGGTGGTCATACTCCATATGAACTCCTGTTTGAGGCGAAATGTGGGTCCCACACCTCGACAATGTCAGCACAGTGGCAGCAGACACAAGGTTTGACATCAATGAACGTTGGGCTGTTTTACAGGAACTAAATGAATTCCAGGACGGAAAAAGCAATGTACGAGTAAAACGCACCACCACTGGTAAAGTGAAGGTTGTTCCAGCAAGAGCCAGCTGGGTCCCAAAGATTGGGCACCTGGTCAGGGGCAAAAATGTGGACAAAAAAGAATTTGAGCCATCTTACAGTGTGCCTGTACCTGTCCTGGCTGTAGAAGGTACCAGAACTGCACTTCTTCTGCCACTTGCCGGTCAGAGAGACAAATGGTTTGTCTCCATTGATCTGATCAAACCACATTATGTGCACGATTCTCAACAGTAGGCCAAGTGGCATCCTGGGTAGCCACTGATCTCCTTCAGCTACTTTACAGGCAGTTCAGATGGAAGCTTTAATAACTAAAGAAGATTCCCCTCTCTAGCATGGGACAGTAAACAACAATGAAGTATTTCTTCTCCCTGTTGAAACAACAGAAACTGCACAATCAACTAGTACAGAGACACAAATTTGAATTTGACATCTCAAAGAAAGCAAAATCTACGTAAATATACCAAAGACATCCCTTGGTTCTACAAAATCTGCTGGGCCGCCAAAAATAGACCATGCAGCATCTCGCTTCTTCGTGGACTATTACGATTTCTCATTGGATTTAGATTAACCTGAGCCTCCATTGCCACTGCCTCTCCCTTTCAAGTTATGAGTGCGTGCTCTCTATCTTTGGGTGCAAAAGACATACTTTGTTACTCCTTGGACGCACCTTTGGATTATAATTGGGTTACTCTTTATGGTCCTCTGGATTGGTGACTGCTTTTTTGTGCTTCTGAACAGACATTATCTCCCAGAACGCTCAGCAGTGCAACTTATGAACTTGGTATTGAAACCACATGCATCATCGCTCTGTGAACAAAGGGACCTGCCCCTGGTGAACATTACAGCAGTTCCAGTTCTAGAAGGAATAGTGACTGATAGGGTATTATATTATGTGTATGGCCCCAGAGAACATTTGCAAAGTCCATTTTTTAAAAATTTTGTTTTTAATCATATCATTGTCAAGGTTACCAAGTCACTCTTACCTTCAGGATACTTGTTCTCTTACCTGAAAGGTGCTTGGTGGGTTTTGCAGAGACGCTATAGACCAACCTCCCTGAACTCCTAATTATATCCAGCTATATTGAATTGAAAACGCTATGGCCGTACAATAGCAACTTGGGGAGGAGGGCCGGATTTCGGACGCTACTGGATCCTGTTGTCGACCTGCGAGGCAACAAGAAGTATTTTGAAGAACATGTATGTAAGACTTCCTGAGCTAAATACTCTCTATTTGTAGTTTTGAGAAGTAAGTAGTGTAAACGTCCTACCTGCGAATCTACAGGTGTATTCCTAGCGTCCTGATGTCGTCGTCAAGATGGAGTTGTGGTGCAGGAGTGAAGCACCTTCTAGAGGATCAGGTGTGGCTTTTATAGGCCTGCCACACCCGAACGTTGCTTGACGTTGTCCGCGTTCTTACGCGAGGTGACGCCCTTCCTCCTTTACAGCGCGCCAAGCGCGGAGCACAATGCGAAGTGCTCGGGCGCACATCAGGAAACAGAACACATATAGAAATCAAAAGGCCTCAATGAAACAGTTTGAAAGATATTTACCAATGGCTCAAATATGATAACATACATAATCAAACACAGGAACATGACGCAACTATCCATAAGCACTTCAATCACAATAACAATACTCTAGGGAGTGCAGGATGCACGGGATAGGGGAGGGCTTTTCACATGGGAGAATAAACGACTTTTGATCCACAACCACTACGGATCTGTCGTCGTTTATGCTTGATTTACTGTGAAATCATGACAATCATCACCTCTAGTACTACTTCTGATGATTGGGACATTGATACAATGCATAATATGCTAGAAGATCTAGAGCAGTCAACTGTATTTTGTTCTGATGAATTGTATGATGGTACATCTAATTGCTGTAATAAGTTCTGCTACCAACACTATGCTAACCGCTTTCTGCATACAGCAAGTATCCAACGTGCTGTTTATAATTACACCCAATGGGAACACTGCCCAACACCTCCTAAAGGTAGTTCAAAAAACATTTGCACAGAAGATTTCCTATTTTTCTGGTTTTGAAAACATCAGAACCAGCTTCATATTATTATAGGCCTGCACCTACATCTGCAAAGAAAAATATGCTAGCAAATAACAAGCTGATATACTTTGCTTCTTTTCTTTCCAAGCTGTCAGTACAGGGTTTCAACTGTTGGAAAGACAGAATAGATACAAAATCTGTTTGGGGCACAAAGGACTGGCAGGTTTAGGGAAACAAGGCTATGTTTAGAGCATGCCTAATTCCAGAACAACTGATTTCCCTGAACAAACTGTGCAACTAACATCTTGGAATAGCCAAGATGAAGGGCTTGAACACACCATGTATTCCTGCATTTGCACATTTTGAGAACTAGCAGCATTTCACACAATGCTGTGAGGATACACTAGCTGTCATGATATGCAATGACTCTTACAATTGATCAGACTCCAATTGGAAGAGATGGTTGGTTTGGCCTTTAGACACTAATGGATGTCAGTACAGATTCCTGGGCAATGCCAAAGGGTTTTAAATCAATAGGCCTGATCAACGTTACCTACAATCTGAACATTCAGAAGTGGTGACGTCATGTAGTGTTGGGAGGTTGTGCATCGATTGGCTAAAAACCTCTACACTATCTCAGGTGAAGGAACACTTATCCCTTCTGTCTGATGACATGGATCTCAGCGCTTCTTGTATGCAAAACAGAATGAACTATGGAAAGTCTCTCGACAGGAAGCTGCTGAGAGGTTGTGTGAGATTGATAGGATTAATCTAGAAAATGCTTTGGCAATGGTTGACAATGGCATGACAACATTATCCTCTAGGATATATTCATTGAGCAACATAGTATTGTTTGCAATTGACAAAATACAATAGGACAAGTCTATGTTACAACACGGACAGTCACAACTTCTTTCCATTATGTTGTTAACCTGGACACTTCAAACCTTGTGTTCAGGCCACGTCCTGTGGTGTTATATTAACACTTCCAATCTGTTTTCTTCATATAATATCTCTGAGATACAGATATTAATAGCACTTAGAGGTGCAAATTATACCATGTTGGACATTGAAAAATTGGAAGAACTACCTTTTACTGTTACCAAAACGACTTCCACTGATTGGATTATCCATGGATATATTAGCCTACCAATCAAGACCTTCCAGTTCAAATACTGTCACAACTTTATCAGGTAGGCAGATATGAAGCGTTAGGGAAAGGATTGGTGCATGAACACTGGAAATTACCTTTCAAGTTCAGGTGCAGGAATGGGGACACAGAAGCTTTTCTCAGTGGTTTTGACTGTGAGAATGCTTTAAGGGTCCTTGATGCGCAAGAACTTTTCAGTTCATGGGGCTTGTAATGTGTCGGTTGCAATCAGGTCCTGTTATGTGAAGGGTTCTCCAGTTGCTGTAAGTCGTCCGGTTTTCAAGCTGCTCTCTAATGGTAGTATTTGATGCTGAACAGTCAAGGCTGCTGTGGAGTAGAACCTGTGCCACCCACTGAAGTAGCCTTTTAAAAAATGTCTCAAGCCTACCATTGCAGTCTGTGTGTGCAGTTTTAAACTTAAAGTGGGGGTGAGATGCACACCTTTATTTTGTACTTAATCCTGTAATCCAAAAAGTACTCCATTCAATCTTTAACGGCGTGCATTAAACTTGCTTCGCGCTTCGTCTCGTTGCGCTGCAACATTAACAAAATACGAAGGAACCATTTACGGTTCCACCAAGCTGCACAGCCATGACTACTTGAATCCAATGAATCAAATTCATGTATTTTATCTTCTGAATTTATCATATTATTTCATCTTTACTTTTCAACTTCATGCTTGTCTGTTCATTCAATCCATTTTATCCGAGCAATGCTTAACATCCACATTCACAAAAGCACAGCAGCAAAAAGTGGGTTCCACATGCCATGATTTATTGTCATAACCCAATGCATTTCGGGAAAGAAAGTTCCCTTCGTCAGGGGCATCTGAAAATACAAGCACAATAACATATATTTTATATTTTACAAAGTATGTTTGTTAAAAAAAGGGCTTTGTCGACGTAATGAAACACTTCACTCTAAGTTAAAAGAAGCATCTGTTCTTCCCAGAGGTCATATTCAGTGCAATAACCTTCTAATAGTTTACTAGGTCCTTGTCCATAAAGTACCCCCGACATGCTCTAAGCACTCTTAATATTCTTACGACTTCAACATGGTGCATTCGCCCGGAGGTAACCCCCTTACTTAAAGAAAGTAAACTAGCTCGTTTAAAACCCAGAAACTTATTGCCACTTCTGAACGCTTACCATAGCATGCTGGTTTCTAATATCTTAACATCGTGTTTCGAAAAATACTGGTCTGAGTTGACACAACTCGCCGCATTTCATTCGAGCCATATTCTTTTTCAAAGTGCCGAAGCACGCATGTCCCAGTTGCAAGCTAACTCACACTCTCGTAACCACCGTTTTTATCTTCCTTCCCTCGTAAACTACTTCCAGGTGATTTGTGTTTAAACAATGATCTTGTACTGCGCTCAACAACTAACTAAATGACTCCACTATTACACTTCCGCCCTGATATGCACCATGCTACTACATCTCCCAGAATACAATGTCCCGCTTTCTTTCTTCGCGTAATGTCAGTGCATAAGACTAATACTGAAGTTGAGGAACAGCGCATGAGTTGGGTTTCTCACATGAGGGACCATCATGGACAAGCGAAGTTTACAAGCATTTGATGTGAAGAGCAACAACCATGATCATCATTTATTTTGTTTTTTATTTTTTATCATTGACGAATTGTCTGGAAACCTGGGGTTGCTAGTAACAGTCGACTTGAAATGGAGATCACTCCTCTAATTATTATGAGAACACTGGTGAAATAACGGGGGCTTATGCACTGACATTACGCGAAGAAAGAAAGCGGGACATTGTATTCTGGGAGATGTAGTAGCATGGCGCAAAGTAAAGATGAAATAATATGATAAATTCAGAAGATAAAATACATGAATTTGATTCATTGGATTCAAGTAGTCATGGCTGTGCAGCTTGGTGGAACCGTAAATGGTTCCTTCGTATTTTGCAGTTTTAAACTGCCATTCGACCTGGTAAATAAACCTCTTTCCCGGCGTCAACCTTCCTTTTGAATACATTAAAGTCACCCTAGTGTAGGCCCTAAATAGCCCAAACGGCAGGGTGCAGTGTATTTAAAAGGTTGGACAAGTACTTTTAAGTTATACATGTCCTGGTAGTGAAAAAATCCCAAAATAGTTTTTCACTACTGTGAGGCCTACCTCTTCCATAGGATAATTGGGTTCCCTTATTGCATTCAATAAGTATTAACTTTCAAATGGAGGTAGATGAGAATGTCAAGTTTGGTGTCTGATGAATCGTATTTAAAACGTATTTTAATGTAAAAGTGGGATTTTATGCCACAATTCTGAATATGCCACTTTTAATAAGTTGGCATTCTCTTACCCAACCATTTGGCACCTGTAGCCTGTAGCCTGGGCCACATTACTAGGTGTAGCTGGCAGTTGGTCTTTGTGTCAGACAAATGGGGAATAGGTATTGGCAGTATAGGTTGTTGCTGACTTGATGAGTGGGAGGAGATGTCACCTAGCACACTTGCACATCCCAAAGCCTCTGGCTGGGCACACTCACCGAGGGCTTGACAGTAGTTTTTTGTGACCACAGACAAGTTGGGGCAAGGAAGCCAGGAAATTCCAACCACCTCTGAGAGTGCTAACCTACAGAATCCTCTTCTACCTCAAATTGGGCACCTGGTATAAATAAAGGATCATGAGACACAACTCTTCAGTTCACCTCTTGACCTATGGAAGACTCAGGAGGACTGCTGGGCTACTCTTCAAGGACAGCTACTTTGCTGCCCTGCAGTCCTGCTGCCCTCCCACCTGAGGGAAAAGGACAGGACCTGCATTTTGAACCAAGGACCATCAGAGTGACTCCACGGGCTAGTTGGCAGGCCTCCTGAATAGAGCCTAAGGGACAAAAAAGGCTCTAACCACCTTGAACCCAGCACCTGGACTCTATCAGCTGTGAGTCCTAACCCCAAGTGGTGCCCTCCGCAGTACTGGACTCTTGGAAATGGGCCTGAAGGTACACTGCCAACTCAGTCGTGGTCCTGTGGGCCGAACTGACACAGTGTTGATGCATCTTCTCGCACCTGCACCACAACACAATGTATCCCCGGTGCAGGACCTCGCATCGGAGCCTCCTCAGAACTGACGTGGTCCTTTTCATTGCAAGCTCCTCATTTATGGCATTTTGGATGACACAGGACTGTGCATCACAGCCCAACAGCCTCCTTGGACCCACTGCTGTGCGGTGCATCCGCAAGGGCTGGACGCCACAGTACAAGACCCTCATCAATGGCATCATTGAAAATGATGCAGGAGTTCACATTGCAGCCCTGCAGCTCCTTGGAACCACTGCTCTGTGATCCATCCTTGACGCAGGATCGCTCAACTCTATGCAAACAGATTTTAAGGCACTTTGTACAGCGAGACTAACTCAGTTCCTGTATCCAGCTCCATCACAATGAGCCTGAATTTGTGACTTTGTCACGGTCCAGTGAAGCCAGGTTTGTGGTTTGCGGTTTGTGATTTTAGGCGCCATTTTCACTTAAATATTTGAAATTGCTTATCTCCGTTTCTACTGATTGGACTTTTGTCATTTTGGTCTCAAATAATGAATTACATTTTACTTTATATTTCTAAATTGGTGTGGGATTTTTCTTCTGGTGTGTTTTCACTTTATTACTGGTTAAAGTGCTGCATGAAACCTTTATACATTGCCTGAATGCTTTTGTGCCAAGCTACCAGAGGATTAATGACAGGTTAATTTGGGGTTGCTTGTGCTTTCACCCTGACAGGAATTGTGGTTGCTTCTTGTGTAGGCTTTCATACCGTCACCAGTAACCCAATTTCAACAAAGGTCAATCGAGTATTTATCTTTGTCAAAAGGGGTTTCCCGAAGAGATCAATTATGAATTTTACTTCACACATAGTGCTGAACAGTCACCATTTTCTCGAATCTGGAAAGGACCATAAATAGATTTCTTTGAAAGTTCATACCTTTTTTAAATGAGTAACAAACTTTTAAAAATATCTATTGATGGTCCTTGATACGATTAAGAATGCAAAGAGAATGGTGAATTAATATGTATATTGAATATGTTGTGTATGTGAATGTGTGTAGCAAATAGTGCCGCTTGTGGAGTAAAGTGCATTAGTTGATCTGGAAACTCACTGCGACAAACATTGTACCCAGGTTTCGATAAGGTCATTCATGAACACCTAGGGATCTACCAATTGAGAATTAAAGCATAGGGGAAGGAACCGTTCCATGTTTTAATTGTATTCGCTGTTGACATTTAATTAAGGAAAATAAGACTTTAGAGACTGAGCTACATGTGATACAACAAACTAAATAGTTTGTATTAAATGCCTGTGAAGCAAAACGTATTTGGCAAGACAGGCAGGAAACTCAAATCTTGCATCAGAGAACACAAGAGTAACATCAGAACAAACAAGCATTTGCAATGCCATAGGTCTCGCATTTACGCGAGTTTGAGCTATTGACATTGCAAATGATAACGCCTTTTAATTTTGTTTTCGTTTTTAAAACAGAAATAAAAGGCATAGTCATGTACAATGCCAATAGCTTAAAGTAGCGTAAATGCTAGACCTATTGCATTGCAAATGCTTGTTTTATATACCACACGTCTGCTGCTTCTAAGCACTGTAGATAACAAGTGTTATTAATGCCTCATTTAACCACCATCAGGAGTGCGACAATCAGCAACGCTAATGTTTAATCTTATGACCTGCTGCGCCCTCCTCCCAGCAGCAAACACTCAGCTCACTGGGCTGTCTTCAGCCCGAGGGAGGGACTGGTGAAAACATCATCTGGCGACCTTTTCACCCTGCGCACAACTTAATCCACGTTAGTCTCCGTAATTTGCAGATTTTCTTTTTCTTTTAGTTGCTTCCAGTCCAACTACTTTAAAAGTAAAAGAAAAACGGGCGCAGAAGTGTAATCGACCCTTCCAAAAATGAACTGTTGGTTATTGACTTTCGCTGGCCTCTGAGCTGGCCTTGTTTCTAGAGGGCAGTTGGATTTTAGAAGACTTATCTGCTGAATGTGAAAGTGCCTTCTAGTGAGACACGTACAACATATCTATAAAGGCTCTATACTGGCACCCTGCATGGAGTGTCCTATGCCCATGTGTGGTCTCGGCGAGTGATCTGGGTGCATAATAGGCGAGAGGCGTGAAAGGTGCTGTAGAATGCAGGGTGGACAAGTGGCTTGGAAAGTGCTCTGGGCACAGTGTGTATGAGTGTCTTGTAAAGTGCTTGGTGGTACATTGCTTGGAGACTTGTAAAGTGCTTGGTGGTACACTGCATGGGGGCTTGTAAAGTGCTTGGTGGTACACTGCATGGGGCACGTAAAGTGCTTGGTGGTACACTGCATGGAGGCACATAAAGTGCTTGTTGGTACGCTGTATGGGGGCTTGTAAAGTGCTCGTAGCTTGTTTGTTTAGTTCAATGAGCTGCAGTGTGCACGGGGGACTTGTTGTGTTCCGGCTGTTTTACCTTGACAGTAGAGGCCCATCTGCGGGTGCCTGTGATTTGGGGCCATGTCTTAGATCAGGAGAGGGACTCCCCGGAGGGGGTGGGGGCTCTGTGGGGATTAAGACCCTCATTTTGTGCGTACTTTGCAGCACGGGCTCTGCCTCCAACTTGTGTGGGATGCCCGCAGGGCTATTGCGGGGGGGTGCTCAAATGATTCAAGCCGAACACGTGCACATCGCCTGTCCTCCGGGCGCGTGCACATCTTCTGTCCCCCTTCGGCAGAAAATCAACGACAATAGATCTCGCCAAGCGAGCAACGCATGCACTGCGTCGCTTGGCGAGACCTAAAAATGGAAAAGCAGCATTGGCAGCACATTGGATTCAATTGCAATATAATATTCATTCGCTATATTTAGAGTGTCGAAAGTGACGAAAAGAGTGGAAAGAAAAGAGATCCAGGGAAATACTTTAAAATACATTGGGCAGGGTGTTGTCAAAATTGAGCACCTTGTCACCACAGGGTTTAAGTGATAAATTAGAAATGATTCCTACAATATCAAAGATCATTTAAAATATTAAGCGCAACATTAATTGAATCAAGTGACCAAATATAATAATGGAGCAAAAGACACTCATCTACACCTAGGTATGGCCAACACGGAGCAATAAGAGATAGACTGGTCCACTTATATAATGAAAGGAATTAACAAATACAGTAAAATATTACTGAAAAAAATAATATCTAGATTTAGTTAGGATATCAATGTGCCAGTGTACAAGATATTATTTTGAGTGTGCACTGAATGTTTAGGGTCTGGTATTAACAATATAGTCATCGACTCAGAAGCAATTTATTGAGTGTCCAACTAATACTTCTATATCCTTTATGAGAATTATAATGCAGTGGAAAGTGCATCATCAAATAATCAAGACAAATTAGTGTGACATATTTACACCAGTAATTTTGAATTTCGTAGACATCACACCAGTGATAGTCATCACCACAGAATATTTAGCTCATGAGCTCAAACATTTTTTTATTTGCTTAACAAGAGCATATCAAGCTCTTTACATTAACACAATTAAGAATAAAACATGTTTTTACAAAAGTCTAGATAAATTATGAGGAACCATTAACATTATTATTTATTAATATATTTTAGATAGTGAGGACTCAAATAAGGAGTCTGTCTTCTATAAACTAAGTTAAGATCTTATACAAACGTAAGGAGAGTACCTCTTCTAATTCTTTACTACCTCAATGTTGAATCAATTGCTGAGCGAAGCAACAGAGGAAAAACACAGAATACTACCTATTTGCTTGCCCATGAGATGGCTCCCCCAGTTGAAGACTGCACCTCTTGGGGTACAGTCTTCACTGCCACTTATACCAGAATGCATAGCTCCCCTTCTCGGGCTGTTTTACAAAATGTGCTGAAGCAACTAAAAAATGGGTATGGGGCAGCAATAGCCCTGGACTTAGGGATGAAACTAATGGGCAATTTTGCAGCAGTATCCACCATATGTTAAGTAACATAAAAGGGGAGGCAGCTGTGTTAGCTATATGCTAATGCTTGAGTGATCGCACTCCTGGACAGCAGGAGTGAGAATTACCTATGATTATCGAAGAAACCTATGATACCTTAGGTAGAGATAATTTGGGAGCTAGACCTGGAAAACCACAAATTAAGAGTAATTATGAAAAGTAGAACTCGAAGCAAGCACCCAATTCCTCAACGAAGAAGAAATGAGATAATAAACAGAAAAGTAGAAACAAGATACGATCAGAAGGTGGGTCCCCTCAAGAGGAAGCCACTGAAAAAAGATACAATCTTTTAAACTGTGATAACATTAGGAAGCCTGACAGGTAACAGGATGCTGATACATGTTCCTATCGTGCCTTTCAGGAGTCATCTTATACACATTCAGAGAGAGGTGGATGGCCAAAGTGCAGATTGGAAGAGCATGTGAAACGGAAGAAGGAACACTTGTCTTACCACATCATTAAAAAAGAAAAAAAAACTAAGAATAATAAGCCTCAATTAAAAAGGAAAAAGGTAGCTGGAATTAAAATCAGGAATGGCCCAGAATACTGAGGCCTCTGCTTCGGAACAGGAAATGGGCAGTCACGATGCTGGACAGTGTGGCAGAAGTCATCGTAGCTCATCAGAACCTGATGGATTACCTGGCAGCAGTAGCACTGAGTGAGCATATCACAGTGGAAACAACGGATACTAGGGTAAGTATTCCCCATTGTTTATATGAAATTCACTCCAGTTGGAGGGGGGACATACCCCAAAACCTCAACGCTCTGTTTTGGGAGAGCTTGACGTATGGTATTATATTCTTTTGGCTGAAAAAGACTGGCCACCTAAATTCGTAATGAAATGCACAAATGGGGAAACAGTAGATATACCTGCTTTTTCCGACCTTGTTCCAGACTCAGTGAAATATTCTTGCACCAAGGTGTGCTAGCTCCGGCATTATATCAAAAATAAATTGAATGGGATGATGAGTCATCTCCTCATGAGATCCTGTTGAAATCCACTCCTCAACCTCAAAGACGATACCCAACAAAACATGAAGCCAAAAAACAAGTTAGGGAAAACCTAGAACAACTTGAGTACCAACGTGTAATAGAAGATTGCACCGCATTGATGAATAACCCCTTGTTTCCCGTAATGAAACTAGATAATTAATACTATCTAGTATTATAATACAGACATTTAAACACATATACTCACAGATTCACAGTACAAAGTGCACACAGTGCAGCACTAATGAATAAAATTGTGCGGAAAAAATACAAACCAATTTTAGGTATCTTAAAAACATTTTTCTGCCAAAATATAACACCTGGAAGTAGATAATTGACAACATTGTTGAGCTAGGATCAAAGAGGCAATTCTATTGATTATCCCAGGGGTATAAGAATAGCCCAACGTTATTTTCAGCCTGAGTGAAAAAGTTACTTCAAAGTTTTGATGAGGAGGCATTGTCCTATGTAGATGATATCTATCGAATGGATGATGAATTAATGGAATACTTGGACAGAGTAGACCCCATAATTCTGTGGTTTGCTCACCTGGGCTACAAATTTTATTTAAAAAAAAACAATGATTGCCCATCTCAATGTCCTATTTTTAGGATTCGAGTTGTCAAGTGAAGGCAAAAGCTAGTGGACCATTTAAAAAAAAATATGCATTGCTCCAACCTCCAAAGACTCTTTGGCAGAACATACAATTAGGATTACGCAGAACGTGTAAAACCCTTCTACAATTTGATTAGACCTGATTTTTCAATAACACATTGGACACAGGAACATAAAAATATTTTACGTTCTGTACAAGCTGACATGATAGCTTCCAAACATTTACACACATGTGTAAACACCAACAACCTGTGATCCGCATAATCGCTGGACCAACTGGGAGCACCTACATCATATTAAACAAAGGTGATAGAGTACCTATGGCATACAAATAACAGTCGTACACAAACGCTGAAATGTGTTTTGCACCTACTAAGAAAATACTCACCGCTGTACAGACTGCTGTAGTGAGAGAGAGAGCACAAGTTCAGGGTAAATGCATAATTGTTATAACCCCAGTACTAACCTTAGAGGCCACCAACAAAGCAAGTGTTCCAAATGCCAAATGCCGAAGCTTTAAATCAACAATGGATACAATGGGCTAACTCTCCCACTGCAACAGACGTAGATTCAGATTTGATTCTACACTACTAACACAAACATTTTTGCAGTATGAACAAGAATATCCTCTGTCAAATGAAATAATGCCTCTAGATGTATTTCATTACATCATCTACACTGATGGGTTTGCCCAGCCTGCAATATGGACTAAGCACCAATATTCCACAACGTGCCCAATTGTAATGGGGCGCATGCATGATGGCAAATTAAAAAAACACACATGCAGTCCCTAGAACTCAATGCCCTTATCCTAGCACTGCAGAATACAGATCATGGATTCCCCACACTTATAGTGTGCTATTCATATTATTTTATATAATTAATACTACCTCCACTCGTGGGGCAAGAATGGATTTCAAAATTCCAAGGGTTGCACAATAAAGCACAAGATGCTTTGGGAATAGGTGGCAAAAGCCGAAAGACTGCTTGCCAAGGGGACATATAATACACACAGTGAGTCATCAACGTGTTGGTGTTCACGTTGCAGGGAATTCCATGGTCGATGAAGCTGCTAAGGCAACAGTTTGTGCTACTGCCACTGCTGCAATCACTTTTTCTAGTACGAGATTGGACAGGGAATCATGGTGGCTGTCAATGCTGCACGCAACGACACACACCTGCTGAAAGGCTTTCCACTCAAGTACTCCTACAAGTTACATGCAAAAAATATACCATATGCTCACATTCCAGGAGTGGTGTATAGAGTTATACCAAACACTGATCGCAGATTAGGATTAATATTAGCTGCCCATGAGGTTATTGGTTTTGCACTTGCAGGGATTACTGCTACAGTTTCATTACTGAAGCAGCCCTATTAGTGGCCTGGTCTTACTAAACAGACCAAGGACTTCGTCCTCAAATGTGAAATTTGCCAGCAGATGTAGGGCTCCACAGTAGCACATCCACCACAGACACCTCTTTTGATTTCTAACAAGCCTTTGGCCTGCTTCTATTTGGATCCCTGCAGCCACTCACATTCTAATGGGGCTTACAAGTACATCTTGGTGCAGTGGATTCATGCTCCAGATTCCTGTGGGTATGGCCACAGTGGACTGCTGACACCCAAACTGTTATCAAAGATTTGCGAGTCTTGATCGGGACATATGCAATTGGCACACTACATTCCCACCAGGGTCAGGTGTTTAACTCTTGGGCTTGCAAAGTAGCCATGGGAAGTTTTTTGGGTGTGACTTTGTGGTGCTCCTCCCCCTATCATCCTGAGGGTAATTCAGTAGTCAAGAGGAAAACGTGTGATTTAAAGCAGTTTCTAACAGCAAGGATACTAGGCTCAGGTCCCAGTTGGGTTCATCACCTATATGGGGTCCAGAGGGCACTTAACCACATGACAAGAACATCCCTGGGTGGTCATACTCCATATGAACTCCTGTTTGAGGCGAAATGTGGGTCCCACACCTCGACAATGTCAGCACAGTGGCAGCAGACACAAGGTTTGACATCAATGAACGTTGGGCTGTTTTACAGGAACTAAATGAATTCCAGGACGGAAAAAGCAATGTACGAGTAAAACGCACCACCACTGGTAAAGTGAAGGTTGTTCCAGCAAGAGCCAGCTGGGTCCCAAAGATTGGGCACCTGGTCAGGGGCAAAAATGTGGACAAAAAAGAATTTGAGCCATCTTACAGTGTGCCTGTACCTGTCCTGGCTGTAGAAGGTACCAGAACTGCACTTCTTCTGCCACTTGCCGGTCAGAGAGACAAATGGTTTGTCTCCATTGATCTGATCAAACCACATTATGTGCACGATTCTCAACAGTAGGCCAAGTGGCATCCTGGGTAGCCACTGATCTCCTTCAGCTACTTTACAGGCAGTTCAGATGGAAGCTTTAATAACTAAAGAAGATTCCCCTCTCTAGCATGGGACAGTAAACAACAATGAAGTATTTCTTCTCCCTGTTGAAACAACAGAAACTGCACAATCAACTAGCACAGAGACACAAATTTGAATTTGACATCTCAAAGAAAGCAAAATCTACGTAAATATACCAAAGACATCCCTTGGTTCTACAAAATCTGCTGGGCCGCCAAAAATAGACCATGCAGCATCTCGCTTCTTCGTGGACTATTACGATTTCTCATTGGATTTAGATTAACCTGAGCCTCCATTGCCACTGCCTCTCCCTTTCAAGTTATGAGTGCGTGCTCTCTATCTTTGGGTGCAAAAGACATACTTTGTTACTCCTTGGACGCACCTTTGGATTATAATTGGGTTACTCTTTATGGTCCTCTGGATTGGTGACTGCTTTTTTGTGCTTCTGAACAGACATTATCTCCCAGAACGCTCAGCAGTGCAACTTATGAACTTGGTATTGAAACCACATGCATCATCGCTCTGTGAACAAAGGGACCTGCCCCTGGTGAACATTACAGCAGTTCCAGTTCTAGAAGGAATAGTGACTGATAGGGTATTATATTATGTGTATGGCCCCAGAGAACATTTGCAAAGTCCATTTTTTAAAAATTTTGTTTTTAATCATATCATTGTCAAGGTTACCAAGTCACTCTTACCTTCAGGATACTTGTTCTCTTACCTGAAAGGTGCTTGGTGGGTTTTGCAGAGACGCTATAGACCAACCTCCCTGAACTCCTAATTATAACCAGCTATATTGAATTGAAAACGCTATGGCCGTACAATAGCAACTTGGGGAGGAGGGCCGGATTTCGGACGCTACTGGATCCTGTTGTCGACCTGCGAGGCAACAAGAAGTATTTTGAAGAACATGTATGTAAGACTTCCTGAGCTAAATACTCTCTATTTGTAGTTTTGAGAAGTAAGTAGTGTAAACGTCCTACCTGCGAATCTACAGGTGTATTCCTAGCGTCCTGATGTCGTCGTCAAGATGGAGTTGTGGTGCAGGAGTGAAGCACCTTCTAGAGGATCAGGTGTGGCTTTTATAGGCCTGCCACACCCGAACGTTGCTTGACGTTGTCCGCGTTCTTACGCGAGGTGACGCCCTTCCTCCTTTACAGCGCGCCAAGCGCGGAGCACAATGCGAAGTGCTCGGGCGCACATCAGGAAACAGAACACATATAGAAATCAAAAGGCCTCAATGAAACAGTTTGAAAGATATTTACCAATGGCTCAAATATGATAACATACATAATCAAACACAGGAACATGACGCAACTATCCATAAGCACTTCAATCACAATAACAATACTCTAGGGAGTGCAGGATGCACGGGATAGGGGAGGGCTTTTCACATGGGAGAATAAACGACTTTTGATCCACAACCACTACGGATCTGTCGTCGTTTATGCTTGATTTACTGTGAAATCATGACAATCATCACCTCTAGTACTACTTCTGATGATTGGGACATTGATACAATGCATAATATGCTAGAAGATCTAGAGCAGTCAACTGTATTTTGTTCTGATGAATTGTATGATGGTACATCTAATTGCTGTAATAAGTTCTGCTACCAACACTATGCTAACCGCTTTCTGCATACAGCAAGTATCCAACGTGCTGTTTATAATTACACCCAATGGGAACACTGCCCAACACCTCCTAAAGGTAGTTCAAAAAACATTTGCACAGAAGATTTCCTATTTTTCTGGTTTTGAAAACATCAGAACCAGCTTCATATTATTATAGGCCTGCACCTACATCTGCAAAGAAAAATATGCTAGCAAATAACAAGCTGATATACTTTGCTTCTTTTCTTTCCAAGCTGTCAGTACAGGGTTTCAACTGTTGGAAAGACAGAATAGATACAAAATCTGTTTGGGGCACAAAGGACTGGCAGGTTTAGGGAAACAAGGCTATGTTTAGAGCATGCCTAATTCCAGAACAACTGATTTCCCTGAACAAACTGTGCAACTAACATCTTGGAATAGCCAAGATGAAGGGCTTGAACACACCATGTATTCCTGCATTTGCACATTTTGAGAACTAGCAGCATTTCACACAATGCTGTGAGGATACACTAGCTGTCATGATATGCAATGACTCTTACAATTGATCAGACTCCAATTGGAAGAGATGGTTGGTTTGGCCTTTAGACACTAATGGATGTCAGTACAGATTCCTGGGCAATGCCAAAGGGTTTTAAATCAATAGGCCTGATCAACGTTACCTACAATCTGAACATTCAGAAGTGGTGACGTCATGTAGTGTTGGGAGGTTGTGCATCGATTGGCTAAAAACCTCTACACTATCTCAGGTGAAGGAACACTTATCCCTTCTGTCTGATGACATGGATCTCAGCGCTTCTTGTATGCAAAACAGAATGAACTATGGAAAGTCTCTCGACAGGAAGCTGCTGAGAGGTTGTGTGAGATTGATAGGATTAATCTAGAAAATGCTTTGGCAATGGTTGACAATGGCATGACAACATTATCCTCTAGGATATATTCATTGAGCAACATAGTATTGTTTGCAATTGACAAAATACAATAGGACAAGTCTATGTTACAACACGGACAGTCACAACTTCTTTCCATTATGTTGTTAACCTGGACACTTCAAACCTTGTGTTCAGGCCACGTCCTGTGGTGTTATATTAACACTTCCAATCTGTTTTCTTCATATAATATCTCTGAGATACAGATATTAATAGCACTTAGAGGTGCAAATTATACCATGTTGGACATTGAAAAATTGGAAGAACTACCTTTTACTGTTACCAAAACGACTTCCACTGATTGGATTATCCATGGATATATTAGCCTACCAATCAAGACCTTCCAGTTCAAATACTGTCACAACTTTATCAGGTAGGCAGATATGAAGCGTTAGGGAAAGGATTGGTGCATGAACACTGGAAATTACCTTTCAAGTTCAGGTGCAGGAATGGGGACACAGAAGCTTTTCTCAGTGGTTTTGACTGTGAGAATGCTTTAAGGGTCCTTGATGCGCAAGAACTTTTCAGTTCATGGGGCTTGTAATGTGTCGGTTGCAATCAGGTCCTGTTATGTGAAGGGTTCTCCAGTTGCTGTAAGTCGTCCGGTTTTCAAGCTGCTCTCTAATGGTAGTATTTGATGCTGAACAGTCAAGGCTGCTGTGGAGTAGAACCTGTGCCACCCACTGAAGTAGCCTTTTAAAAAATGTCTCAAGCCTACCATTGCAGTCTGTGTGTGCAGTTTTAAACTTAAAGTGGGGGTGAGATGCACACCTTTATTTTGTACTTAATCCTGTAATCCAAAAAGTACTCCATTCAATCTTTAACGGCGTGCATTAAACTTGCTTCGCGCTTCGTCTCGTTGCGCTGCAACATTAACAAAATACGAAGGAACCATTTACGGTTCCACCAAGCTGCACAGCCATGACTACTTGAATCCAATGAATCAAATTCATGTATTTTATCTTCTGAATTTATCATATTATTTCATCTTTACTTTTCAACTTCATGCTTGTCTGTTCATTCAATCCATTTTATCCGAGCAATGCTTAACATCCACATTCACAAAAGCACAGCAGCAAAAAGTGGGTTCCACATGCCATGATTTATTGTCATAACCCAATGCATTTCGGGAAAGAAAGTTCCCTTCGTCAGGGGCATCTGAAAATACAAGCACAATAACATATATTTTATATTTTACAAAGTATGTTTGTTAAAAAAAGGGCTTTGTCGACGTAATGAAACACTTCACTCTAAGTTAAAAGAAGCATCTGTTCTTCCCAGAGGTCATATTCAGTGCAATAACCTTCTAATAGTTTACTAGGTCCTTGTCCATAAAGTACCCCCGACATGCTCTAAGCACTCTTAATATTCTTACGACTTCAACATGGTGCATTCGCCCGGAGGTAACCCCCTTACTTAAAGAAAGTAAACTAGCTCGTTTAAAACCCAGAAACTTATTGCCACTTCTGAACGCTTACCATAGCATGCTGGTTTCTAATATCTTAACATCGTGTTTCGAAAAATACTGGTCTGAGTTGACACAACTCGCCGCATTTCATTCGAGCCATATTCTTTTTCAAAGTGCCGAAGCACGCATGTCCCAGTTGCAAGCTAACTCACACTCTCGTAACCACCGTTTTTATCTTCCTTCCCTCGTAAACTACTTCCAGGTGATTTGTGTTTAAACAATGATCTTGTACTGCGCTCAACAACTAACTAAATGACTCCACTATTACACTTCCGCCCTGATATGCACCATGCTACTACATCTCCCAGAATACAATGTCCCGCTTTCTTTCTTCGCGTAATGTCAGTGCATAAGACTAATACTGAAGTTGAGGAACAGCGCATGAGTTGGGTTTCTCACATGAGGGACCATCATGGACAAGCGAAGTTTACAAGCATTTGATGTGAAGAGCAACAACCATGATCATCATTTATTTTGTTTTTTATTTTTTATCATTGACGAATTGTCTGGAAACCTGGGGTTGCTAGTAACAGTCGACTTGAAATGGAGATCACTCCTCTAACTATTATGAGAACACAGGTGAAATAACGGGGGCTTATGCACTGACATTACGCGAAGAAAGAAAGCGGGACATTGTATTCTGGGAGATGTAGTAGCATGGCGCAAAGTAAAGATGAAATAATATGATAAATTCAGAAGATAAAATACATGAATTTGATTCATTGGATTCAAGTAGTCATGGCTGTGCAGCTTGGTGGAACCGTAAATGGTTCCTTCGTATTTTGCAGTTTTAAACTGCCATTCGACCTGGTAAATAAACCTCTTTCCCGGCGTCAACCTTCCTTTTGAATACATTAAAGTCACCCTAGTGTAGGCCCTAAATAGCCCAAACGGCAGGGTGCAGTGTATTTAAAAGGTTGGACAAGTACTTTTAAGTTATACATGTCCTGGTAGTGAAAAAATCCCAAAATAGTTTTTCACTACTGTGAGGCCTACCTCTTCCATAGGATAATTGGGTTCCCTTATTGCATTCAATAAGTATTAACTTTCAAATGGAGGTAGATGAGAATGTCAAGTTTGGTGTCTGATGAATCGTATTTAAAACGTATTTTAATGTAAAAGTGGGATTTTATGCCACAATTCTGAATATGCCACTTTTAATAAGTTGGCATTCTCTTACCCAACCATTTGGCACCTGTAGCCTGTAGCCTGGGCCACATTACTAGGTGTAGCTGGCAGTTGGTCTTTGTGTCAGACAAATGGGGAATAGGTATTGGCAGTATAGGTTGTTGCTGACTTGATGAGTGGGAGGAGATGTCACCTAGCACACTTGCACATCCCAAAGCCTCTGGCTGGGCACACTCACCGAGGGCTTGACAGTAGTTTTTTGTGACCACAGACAAGTTGGGGCAAGGAAGCCAGGAAATTCCAACCACCTCTGAGAGTGCTAACCTACAGAATCCTCTTCTACCTCAAATTGGGCACCTGGTATAAATAAAGGATCATGAGACACAACTCTTCAGTTCACCTCTTGACCTATGGAAGACTCAGGAGGACTGCTGGGCTACTCTTCAAGGACAGCTACTTTGCTGCCCTGCAGTCCTGCTGCCCTCCCACCTGAGGGAAAAGGACAGGACCTGCATTTTGAACCAAGGACCATCAGAGTGACTCCACGGGCTAGTTGGCAGGCCTCCTGAATAGAGCCTAAGGGACAAAAAAGGCTCTAACCACCTTGAACCCAGCACCTGGACTCTATCAGCTGTGAGTCCTAACCCCAAGTGGTGCCCTCCGCAGTACTGGACTCTTGGAAATGGGCCTGAAGGTACACTGCCAACTCAGTCGTGGTCCTGTGGGCCGAACTGACACAGTGTTGATGCATCTTCTCGCACCTGCACCACAACACAATGTATCCCCGGTGCAGGACCTCGCATCGGAGCCTCCTCAGAACTGACGTGGTCCTTTTCATTGCAAGCTCCTCATTTATGGCATTTTGGATGACACAGGACTGTGCATCACAGCCCAACAGCCTCCTTGGACCCACTGCTGTGCGGTGCATCCGCAAGGGCTGGACGCCACAGTACAAGACCCTCATCAATGGCATCATTGAAAATGATGCAGGAGTTCACATTGCAGCCCTGCAGCTCCTTGGAACCACTGCTCTGTGATCCATCCTTGACGCAGGATCGCTCAACTCTATGCAAACAGATTTTAAGGCACTTTGTACAGCGAGACTAACTCAGTTCCTGTATCCAGCTCCATCACAATGAGCCTGAATTTGTGACTTTGTCACGGTCCAGTGAAGCCAGGTTTGTGGTTTGCGGTTTGTGATTTTAGGCGCCATTTTCACTTAAATATTTGAAATTGCTTATCTCCGTTTCTACTGATTGGACTTTTGTCATTTTGGTCTCAAATAATGAATTACATTTTACTTTATATTTCTAAATTGGTGTGGGATTTTTCTTCTGGTGTGTTTTCACTTTATTACTGGTTAAAGTGCTGCATGAAACCTTTATACATTGCCTGAATGCTTTTGTGCCAAGCTACCAGAGGATTAATGACAGGTTAATTTGGGGTTGCTTGTGCTTTCACCCTGACAGGAATTGTGGTTGCTTCTTGTGTAGGCTTTCATACCGTCACCAGTAACCCAATTTCAACAAAGGTCAATCGAGTATTTATCTTTGTCAAAAGGGGTTTCCCGAAGAGATCAATTATGAATTTTACTTCACACATAGTGCTGAACAGTCACCATTTTCTCGAATCTGGAAAGGACCATAAATAGATTTCTTTGAAAGTTCATACCTTTTTTAAATGAGTAACAAACTTTTAAAAATATCTATTGATGGTCCTTGATACGATTAAGAATGCAAAGAGAATGGTGAATTAATATGTATATTGAATATGTTGTGTATGTGAATGTGTGTAGCAAATAGTGCCGCTTGTGGAGTAAAGTGCATTAGTTGATCTGGAAACTCACTGCGACAAACATTGTACCCAGGTTTCGATAAGGTCATTCATGAACACCTAGGGATCTACCAATTGAGAATTAAAGCATAGGGGAAGGAACCGTTCCATGTTTTAATTGTATTCGCTGTTGACATTTAATTAAGGAAAATAAGACTTTAGAGACTGAGCTACATGTGATACAACAAACTAAATAGTTTGTATTAAATGCCTGTGAAGCAAAACGTATTTGGCAAGACAGGCAGGAAACTCAAATCTTGCATCAGAGAACACAAGAGTAACATCAGAACAAACAAGCATTTGCAATGCCATAGGTCTCGCATTTACGCGAGTTTGAGCTATTGACATTGCAAATGATAACGCCTTTTAATTTTGTTTTCGTTTTTAAAACAGAAATAAAAGGCATAGTCATGTACAATGCCAATAGCTTAAAGTAGCGTAAATGCTAGACCTATTGCATTGCAAATGCTTGTTTTATATACCACACGTCTGCTGCTTCTAAGCACTGTAGATAACAAGTGTTATTAATGCCTCATTTAACCACCATCAGGAGTGCGACAATCAGCAACGCTAATGTTTAATCTTATGACCTGCTGCGCCCTCCTCCCAGCAGCAAACACTCAGCTCACTGGGCTGTCTTCAGCCCGAGGGAGGGACTGGTGAAAACATCATCTGGCGACCTTTTCACCCTGCGCACAACTTAATCCACGTTAGTCTCCGTAATTTGCAGATTTTCTTTTTCTTTTAGTTGCTTCCAGTCCAACTACTTTAAAAGTAAAAGAAAAACGGGCGCAGAAGTGTAATCGACCCTTCCAAAAATGAACTGTTGGTTATTGACTTTCGCTGGCCTCTGAGCTGGCCTTGTTTCTAGAGGGCAGTTGGATTTTAGAAGACTTATCTGCTGAATGTGAAAGTGCCTTCTAGTGAGACACGTACAACATATCTATAAAGGCTCTATACTGGCACCCTGCATGGAGTGTCCTATGCCCATGTGTGGTCTCGGCGAGTGATCTGGGTGCATAATAGGCGAGAGGCGTGAAAGGTGCTGTAGAATGCAGGGTGGACAAGTGGCTTGGAAAGTGCTCTGGGCACAGTGTGTATGAGTGTCTTGTAAAGTGCTTGGTGGTACATTGCTTGGAGACTTGTAAAGTGCTTGGTGGTACACTGCATGGGGGCTTGTAAAGTGCTTGGTGGTACACTGCATGGGGCACGTAAAGTGCTTGGTGGTACACTGCATGGAGGCACATAAAGTGCTTGTTGGTACGCTGTATGGGGGCTTGTAAAGTGCTCGTAGCTTGTTTGTTTAGTTCAATGAGCTGCAGTGTGCACGGGGGACTTGTTGTGTTCCGGCTGTTTTACCTTGACAGTAGAGGCCCATCTGCGGGTGCCTGTGATTTGGGGCCATGTCTTAGATCAGGAGAGGGACTCCCCGGAGGGGGTGGGGGCTCTGTGGGGATTAAGACCCTCATTTTGTGCGTACTTTGCAGCACGGGCTCTGCCTCCAACTTGTGTGGGATGCCCGCAGGGCTATTGCGGGGGGGTGCTCAAATGATTCAAGCCGAACACGTGCACATCGCCTGTCCTCCGGGCGCGTGCACATCTTCTGTCCCCCTTCGGCAGAAAATCAACGACAATAGATCTCGCCAAGCGAGCAACGCATGCACTGCGTCGCTTGGCGAGACCTAAAAATGGAAAAGCAGCATTGGCAGCACATTGGATTCAATTGCAATATAATATTCATTCGCTATATTTAGAGTGTTGAAAGTGACGAAAAGAGTGGAAAGAAAAGAGATCCAGGGAAATACTTTAAAATACATTGGGCAGGGTGTTGTCAAAATTGAGCACCTTGTCACCACAGGGTTTAAGTGATAAATTAGAAATGATTCCTACAATATCAAAGATCATTTAAAATATTAAGCGCAACATTAATTGAATCAAGTGACCAAATATAATAATGGAGCAAAAGACACTCATCTACACCTAGGTATGGCCAACACGGAGCAATAAGAGATAGACTGGTCCACTTATATAATGAAAGGAATTAACAAATACAGTAAAATATTACTGAAAAAAATAATATCTAGATTTAGTTAGGATATCAATGTGCCAGTGTACAAGATATTATTTTGAGTGTGCACTGAATGTTTAGGGTCTGGTATTAACAATATAGTCATCGACTCAGAAGCAATTTATTGAGTGTCCAACTAATACTTCTATATCCTTTATGAGAATTATAATGCAGTGGAAAGTGCATCATCAAATAATCAAGACAAATTAGTGTGACATATTTACACCAGTAATTTTGAATTTCGTAGACATCACACCAGTGATAGTCATCACCACAGAATATTTAGCTCATGAGCTCAAACATTTTTTTATTTGCTTAACAAGAGCATATCAAGCTCTTTACATTAACACAATTAAGAATAAAACATGTTTTTACAAAAGTCTAGATAAATTATGAGGAACCATTAACATTATTATTTATTAATATATTTTAGATAGTGAGGACTCAAATAAGGAGTCTGTCTTCTATAAACTAAGTTAAGATCTTATACAAACGTAAGGAGAGAACCTCTTCTAATTCTTTACTACCTCAATGTTGAATCAATTGCTGAGCGAAGCAACAGAGGATAGTTACAGTATTCTCTTTTTCAGAAAGTAGGTCAAGACCTTAAACCCAGAAATGACTAGTAAGTCTTCTAACTTAAAACCACCTCAGCCTTGAGCCGATTATCAAGAGACACTACAGAGGACAGATATGAATGAAATTACAGCAAGAAATGCAAAAATGTGTCAGTTGGGAAAGAGGAGAAAGACGGCTGTTCCGCAGCTGAATTGGAACAGAAACATTATTTATTTGTCAGCTTATGATTAGAATGCTGTTGTATTTCACCCTCTTTCGTTTTCTGGGCAGCATTGAAAAAGTAAAACATGCTGAATGTGCATCAGAGTGAGAAAACTAGTGAAACAGAAATAGCACAAAGACGAAAAATGCAATTCAGTCGACTATTTTATAAAGTCAGCAAATATCAATTTCTGAATTCCGGGGATATAATTAACCCTCGGCGTAGTTCGCGAAGTAGCGCTACGCGAAGCTACGCAAAGTGCACTTCGCACTACGCGAGCTATGAGTAGCACTTCGTGAACTGCGTAGTACCCTGTTCGCACTGTGCAAGATGCCGTTTTCAATGATTGCACAGTGCGGACAAGCATCTGGCACTGTGCAATCATTGAAAACGGCATCTTGCAAAGTGCGAGCTGTAGTTTTCTGCCGCTCGAGTAGATTTTTACTCGAGCGGCAGCTTTCTCTACGCGGACTGGTAGTTTCTCATCGCGAGCGGTCGCGAGCATACGCGACCACTCGCAATGAGAAACCTGACCTCCCCGCATTGAGAATCTTGCCGGGAGGTTTATTTTCCACGCTCGTGATCGGCAACTTGATGTTGCTGATCGCGAACGAGGAAAAAGTCTCGCCGGGATGTCATTTTGCTTGCTCGCGGTCGGCAACTTGACGTTGAGGACTGCGAGCAAGCAAAAAATGACCGCTGCACTACGTTACACTACGCTGCACGTGGTTGCACTGTGCTACGTGCAATTCACGCAGTGCGCAGTAGCGCAAACTTCGCAAACTACGCGAACGTAGCGTAGTGCTTTGCCCAGAGCTAGTTATAATAAGCATTAGGCTCATTTTCTTCTAACAGGCCAAATGATAACGCCCTAGGTAACTGAAATTGTCCAAAAACATTAGCACACTTGCGTCTTTAGGATTATGGAATGACTCATTGGTGAACATGAAGTAGTGACTATGAGAAACAGAGAACCAGTAATGATATGAATTACAAGGATACATATTTTTTAACAATTTGCAAAACTGGAAACATTTATGATTACATAGCAAGACAACAATGGCACTTTAATAAATTACTAAAATTAATCAGATTAATTGGCAAAGATCTGATTATAACTGAAAATGTTATTTTCAGGTCTACCACATTATTAGTTTGCAACAAAGGACAGACAAACATCATATTGTAGATAATTCATCTGAATTTACCATAGAGCTACACTTGAAATATTTGAAAACTGAGGCAATACAGCAAAATATACAATGGATTTTCTTTAAAAAATATTGCTATGTATTGTTTATTGAGTTTTATTGTAGGTTTCCAAACACATATGCTCTTGACAAGAGCAGAGTGTGAAAAGCATAGAGATCAGATCCAATAATTGAAGAATCTATAAGCTAAATTGCTATGTTTAAATTAGTATTATTCAACATTTATGAAGAAGTGAATTAAATATATTCTGAATAAATCACAAAAACTTTGGGAAAAAAAACTATGACCATTTGAGGTCCTTCTTTCCTGTCCCACTCCAATCATTACAGAATTAGCTCCTCAAAGTCAGCTGCCCCAGAAGTGTTTTGACCGGCATCCACCGCAGTATCCATTAATGTTTTAAAAACCATTCCAAGAATGTCACCAGTGCAGCGGTGGCCGCCTCTTTGAAAAGGAGGAGCGCTGCCCCCCTCCAGCAAATAAAATTATAATAAAACAAGTTTTAAACCTGTGTTACTGTCATTATATTTGAATCCCCTGGTCACACCCTCAGGACTCTGCCGAATTTTGCAGGCGGGTCCAGGGGATGACTACTGGTGGAGGAGTGGTCGGCACTCCCTTCACTGCGCATGAGGTGTTTGGCTGGACAAGAAACAGTCTTTACTCCGAAGTTTTTACTCCGTAGTACATTTCCCGGGGAACAACCTTTACAACGCAACTTTTACAACGCACTACCATTACAACGCATTTTTTACAACGCATAATCCATTACAACGCATGACATTACAACGCATGACACTACAACGCATTTTTAAAAACTACCTTTACAACGCATTCCATTACAACGCATACTACCATTACAACGCATACCATTACAACGCATAATATTACACTATACTATCCAACACTTACCCTACTGATGCACCCCCTGGAGTTAGAATAGTAATTTTTACCCCTACACTATCCAACACTTACCCTACTGATGCACCCCCTGGAGTTAGAATAGTAATTTTTACCCCTATACTATCCAACACTTACCCTACTGATGCACCCCCTGGAGTTAGAATAGTAATTTTTACCCCTATACTATCCAACACTTACCCTACTGATGCACCCCCTGGAGTTAGAATAGTAATTTTTACCCCTATACTATCCAACACTTACCCTACTGATGCACCCCCTGGAGTTAGAATAGTAATTTTTACCCCTATACTATCCAACACTTACCCTACTGATGCACCCCCTGGAGTTAGAATAGTAATTTTTACCCCTATACTATCCAACACTTACCCTACTGATGCACCCCCTGGAGTTAGAATAGTAATTTTTACCCCTATACTATCCAACACTTACCCTACTGATGCACCCCCTGGAGTTAGAATAGTAATTTTTACCCCTATACTATCCAACACTTACCCTACTGATGCACCCCCTGGAGTTAGAATAGTAATTTTTACCCCTATACTATCCAACACTTACCCTACTGTTGCACCCCCTGGAGTTAGAATAGTAATTTTTACCCCTATACTATCCAACACTTACCCTACTGATGCACCCCCTGGAGTTAGAATAGTAATTTTTACCCCTATACTATCCAACACTTACCCTACTGATGCACCCCCTGGAGTTAGAATAGTAATTTTTACCCCTATACTATCCAACACTTACCCTACTGATGCACCCCCTGGAGTTAGAATAGTAATTTTTACCCCTATACTATCCAACACTTACCCTACTGATGCACCCCCTGGAGTTAGAATAGTAATTTTTACCCCTATACTATCCAACACTTACCCTACTGATGCACCCCCTGGAGTTAGAATAGTAATTTTTACCCCTACACTATCCAACACTTACCCTACTGTTGCACCCCCTGGAGTTAGAATAGTAATTTTTACCCCTACACTATCCAACACTTACCCTACTGTTGCACCCCCTGGAGTTAGAATAGTAATTTTTACCCCTACACTATCCAACACTTACCCTACTGTTGCACCCCCTGGAGTTAGAATAGTAATTTTTACCCCTATACTATCTAATACTTACCTTAAATGTAATTTAATATTATGCGTTGTAATGGTATGCGTTGTAAAGGTAGTATGCGTTGTAATGGTAATGCGTTGTAAAGGTATTTTTTAAAAATGCGTTGTAGTGTCCTGCGTTGTAAAGTCATGCGTTGTAATGGATTATGCGTTGTAAAAAATGCGTTGTAAGTGCATGCGTTGTAAAAGTGTGCGTTGTAACGTCATACATCCACATTTCCCATGCATTTTTTAGATCGTAAAGACTGTTGGCACGCAAGTCTTTAAAACGCAAGACAAAACCACGCATTTGAGGATAATTAAAAAAGGAGGCTTGCGGGGGGGTCTCATATACTGACAAACTTGTAAACGACAAATGGAATAAAAAAATGTATTAAGAGTTAATGTATACATTTTTAACAGTAGGTGGCAGTGTTACACTGTGTTAGAATTTTTTCAGAGGCAGTAAGCATGGTAAAAGTATGTGTGGTAGTGGAATGCATGGTACGTGGTGAAGGAAGGCATGGTAATGTCATACATCCTGGCCGGCCTGCTCAGGCTGGCCAAACACCTTATGCGCAGTGGAGCTCTCTTGCTGTGTTGCTGGGGCTGGAGAGAGCAGGCAGAGGCTCCCAGTCTGCCTGGGAGCGCAAGTTGCATGTGCTCAGACCAATCCTGATGCTGCTTTCCTGCAGCATCAGGATTGGTCCTAGTGCATTCTGGGAGCCTGTGCCCAGGAACAGCGAGAGACGGCGGTGGCATGAAGGTACGTTCTATTCTTTATTCTTTTTTTAATTTTGGATTCTTATCCCCTGACCCTCCCCCCCACCTTCCTCTCCTCTCGTCGGCCCAGCCCGCTCCCCCTCTTTGGCAGGGGACAAGCCGCTCCTGCACCAGTGTGTACGCATATGTGCACATGTCTCCAGGCATGTGAGGTTCCATTTTTAAATGGTTGTGGGGTGTCCATTTTGAAGTAGTTTTACTTAAGCTTTAGGAAAAATCATTCCATCCTGGCCTCCATGCATATGCACGCAAGCAGGGCAGCCACCTTGGAGCGATTTTTTATAAGTTAAAAAAAAAACTTTTACAGAATGCCCCCTATGCATACAGGCCCATACCCGATTGCAATGCCTTCTTTTCTTGCAATAAGAAAAAACATTCCAAGATGCTGCTGCTTGCACATTCACACTACGACCATCTGGAGAATAAAAAGGCATTGGAAAAGCCTTTAGGTCTAAACCCATTAAAAACCTTACAAAATGCAAAAGGCATCCGGGAATACAGTTCTAGCAAATTCTCTTTTACTAAAATATTTATATAGAAACGTTGCAGAAGCCACGTCCACATACTGCTATTTTCCTCCCAGCTTTTGTTTTAAAGATAAGATGTTCTCATATCAATTATCCCTTTCCATTATACTCGCAGCACAATTTACGCGATAACATCAGGAACAAGCATCCTATTATAACACAGTGACCTTCTATTGCCAATGCAAAGCTCTTTCCCTGCAGAACATCAAATAATGTAAAAATTGTTTTCAGCAGGTCTTGACATCTCGAGTCAGAATGCAGAAGCCCAAGTGGATATCATGCTCATTACTATTTTCATAAAGTGTACATCATTCTTTTTAGGAGAATATATTAGGTCAGTTTAGAACACAGGCAAGGGAAGCATGCCTTCTATAGTATGCCTGCACTTCCAGGGCTCAAGTACAAGAAAACGTCTCCTGGTTGAGTCAATTGCCCACTATCTCTGCCTAAACACAGCAGCGGTGGGCATTTTGGAACCCCAGACATGCAAGGTGTGGAACTGCACAATTCTTGGAGCGGGGAAACACAGTAGCCACCACTAGGGGCGGGGGAGGTGAGAGAGTTGCACCACAGAAAGCAATGGTACACAGCTGTCAAGCAGTTCACTTTTTTCCCTATTTTAACTTCACCAGCATCAGAAAGTTAGTGAAGTTTATTGACAATGTTGAGACGTATGGTACTACTGCATAAGACCTGGAGGTCTATGCATATTCTACGAAGACAACACAATTATACCTGCTTAATCACTATTATGAGACAATGCCATAAAAAAAACCTAGGGGAATATTATCAACGGCCAGCGATAATTATCGCTGGCCGTACATAGCGATAGAAATATTATCGCTGGCTATCGCTGAATATTATCGCCATGATAACGCTATATTTACGACGCATAGCGCTATGGCGATAATATTTCAGCGAGAGCGGCGTTTTCAATGGAACATCGCTGGTTTTCCAGCGATGTTCCATTGAAAACAGCGATAACATTGCTGATACGGGACTGTGGTCCTATCAGTATAATCCATCTCCCATTAAAAGTATGCCTTAGTCAGAAATTTAACAGACATTAAATTCCTGAGTTAAGGCTGAGGTAGCGCGATTTCTTTTATTGCTGCACCTCCTTGTTAATATCGCAAAGCTGCCTTCACGATATTAACATGTGTTGTTTTCACAACCACGCCTTCTTTGCATCTCATCAGCGATGCGAGGTTATGAAAAAACGGGCTCTACATCAAGGAAACACACGCTAGCGTGTCCTTGATGATATTGCGATATAATTATCGCCGCTTTTCGCCCAAAAACGGACGCTAAAGCGGCGATAATTATATCGCCAGCCCTTGCTAATATGACCCTTAATGTGTGCGGTTTTATTTACTCCATTTCTTCTGGTTGATTGTTGAAATTATAAATATTGAAAGTAATTAAAGTGTACTTATACTTTAAAGTTAGGGATAGATCATAAATTCACTAAAAGCATTTCAACGCATATGTTAATCCTACCTCCATCTTTCAATACTCACCAGTTATACAGATCTATGGGGAACGACCTGTCAGTGAGCATGTGGCACTCACTTGTATATGTCAGGCCGGCAGGTCGTCATAGGTTGCAGGGTGTGAGCAGAGGCTGAGCATGAGACATAGCAGAAGGCCAACGCCCTGGCAAATGCCATTTCCTGGGAGTGTCAGTTCAATAGTCATATCTGATTCCTGCGTATGGAGAATGCTTTGGTGCATGGTAATACTGTACAGACTCATTCGTTGTTCCTCCTTATAGGATTGCAAAGCTTAGAAGCTGTGGTGGACAGCATGCGTGTTTACCCGCCATCTTGAGCACAAGGGATATGAAAACCAATGCCACTTGGTAACCAATGTTTTGCAAATTTTCAAAGCGAGAGCTATTGTACTTCTTGTCATGGAGATGTTTGTGAATTTACAGGAACACCCTTTTATAAAATAGTTTTGGAAAGCATTTTTAGACTTTGATCAGGTATTGTATTTTTGGCTACAGTGAAATTAGTGTTTTTTGGGGCTAAACCCCTTAAAAGGGTCCCTTGCAACTACGGTTCAGTCTAGAACTGCTTCACCTCAAATGTGTTAGATGGTGGTAGAACTTTCTATGTGCAAATTGTTAGTGACTTTTCTGCAGCTGGCGTTCTGCAATGAAAGTCCTATTGTCCATGGTCTCCGCTTGGAAATAATTTAAGTCATACCTCATTTATTCTTTCTCTTGTTATAGGTCACAAGGCAGTGCCATAAGTTACAGAATGACTCTAAATGCATGCCCTCTAACGATTCTGTTGCCATCAAAGCGAAAGAAGTCTCTTGGGTATTTTATATTTACTTTCTGTACCTATATCATGAAGTCATTTTTGCTGTGTTACAATCGTTGGTGTGCGGTAATTTCACCATCTAAGTAAAGAGATTGTTGCAAACTTTGCAATTCATGCAGTTTGAGAAGTTTATCTAATTTCCCAAATTTGCCTTCTGTGCTAGGTCCCACAATAACTATTTCTGTGACAATTCCCACACAAAAAATTTATGCAAAGAGCATTCTTCCATTAATTGTCTTGTTCTGTGGCAAACCTATTTTATCAGGTTATTTGACCTCCTTGTTTTTCATAAAACCTTGGAACTCTGCAAAATGTTCAAACGATGCAAAGGTTTTAAAAAATCTACATAAAATATCAGAGGAAGAAGTTTTACAACTTTGCTCTAGCTACCTACCGTGAGAGTTAATGTGAATGTAATGCCTAAACAGCAATGTGCAACAGGTGAAAATATGTAAGGCATCATTAATGGGGAAGTCATGCAGTGCTGCATCGCAAAGCACCCTGCTGTGCTGCACTGTGTGACAGAATGAGGCAGGAATGAGCAGTTAATACGGTGCATGACTGTCCTTTCCCCTGCGCCCTACTGGCAGCCTAGACCCAACACAGGCACCCTTCCACCATGGTGTAAGCAGGATTGTTTTTGTACAGGAAGGAACACACATAGAAAGAGGAAGAAACAAGGAGAAATAGAGATATTTCTCCTTGTTACATCTCACCTGGAAAGGTGTAAATTTTAGAAGCATCGCCAGGTTTACAAGTTCTTGTAAATCTGGAAATACGTAAAAATCCTTGGGAGTTGCTTAGGAGCACCCAGGTAACAGCCACGGAACGCCTACCCAGGGCAGAGTAACGCAACACAGCAATTTGAGCTGTGTTGCGTTACTCTAGATATTTGAAGCCACTCAGAGCAACACACAGTGGCTTCAAAAATCTGTTTTAAGATTTGCGCCGCTCAGAGCCACACAAACAGCTTCATAAATAGACCCCATAGTGTTAATTAATATTGCACAACTTACATAGCCAACCATCATGCACATAGATAAATAAAAGAACATAATAAAACTTTATTTTTCCTATTTTGAAAGCCTACTGATTCCCTTCTCTATTTTCATGTGATCTTTGCTGTTTTTGTCACAGATTCTACATTTGGAAGTCACCAGATGGAGATGCAAGCGAATTTTGAAAATAAACATATTTGACAAACGTCCATGAATATGTTTTTATTTTTTATTTTAACTGCTTTATCTGGGGTGTTTATGTAGTGGGGACTTCACCCAATAGGCACCTGAGCTGGAAAGAGCAAAGGGCTGAATTGCTGATCTTAAGACCGCGAGAACAAGTATCAAATCTCGTCTTCGTGAAAATTCCAGTGATTCTTATCAAATAAGTATTTCTCTATAATGTAAATTGTAAAAATGTTTAAGTGAGTCTGACTGTGAAACCGAAACATATTTGCAAATATGTGTAATGTCAATAAAATGAATTATGCAGTGTATTTTCCAAGCTACTAATTCGTATTTCATTTTCACTCCCAAACACATCTTGCTTTCTGCATTCCTGTTTCAAATGATGCACCCCATGCGTCACACTAATATGTTAACAGTGCATCATACTTGTGATGCTCTTGTGCAATGAAAATATGTCTCCGTAATTGTGTGGCACAGTTTCCTAGAGACAGGTTTGTGCTGTATCATAGACATTGATGTAAGCATATTGTGATGCCTGGTTTTTGACAGTACACAGGTTTTTATTTTATTTTATTTTTTACATAAGACACATATACCTAGATGTATTTATTTATGTATTTAATTGTTTATTTTTGTTTAATGGAATTTTAATAGCGCATGGGGGACAGTGGGGTGCGAAGGGGGGAAGTGCAGGGAGCATTTTACAGGCATTAGTAACCAGTACATTCAAGAATAGGGAAGATAAGCAATTAAACAGCTGTTAGATTCACAGTGAACATACATAGGAGGAAAGGGAAAAAATATGTTGGGTAGTGTAATAAGAAGCACTGAGTGTTCAAGTCTTTTAAGATCACTGTAAGATCTCAATTTAGTTTAATGTATTCAGTACTCGTTTTCTATCATCTAGAAGCAAGATGAAAAAGGATTGATTTAGTGGAATTTTCAAAAGTAGACCATTTTTGCTTCTGGTGTTCTTTTTGCCTCCTGCGGAGTGGAGAATTTATCTTTTACATAGGGAGAGAGACCAGAATAATGGGGTTTGTGTTTTATTTAAGCTCCTCTTAATTTAATTATTGATCCAAAGGGAGACTTGACGCTCTCTTAAAATGGGAGCGATAAGATGTCAATTTTATTGCAAGACTGAAGGCTCCTATTATGTTTCTCTGATCTTGCATTTATTTCAATAATAGCCGTCAAGAGAAAATAGAAAATACAAATCCCATGAGGCTAAGAGAAAACTTGCCAATGGGAAACAAAACATTGGGCCATATTATCAAGAACGGCGATAACAATATCACCGCTTTGGCGGCGCAGCAATAAGGGGCTTGATAATATGCCCTAGAGAATTCCAATAGAAGCCCAGGTTTGTGGTCCTTCACACCAGAACCTTGGCTTCTATTGGAATTCTCTAGGGCATATTATCAAGCCCCTAATCGCAGCTTTAGCTGCAGTTTCCTATGCATTACATCACTGGTGGTGAGCTGTCCTGATTTAAGCTTGCAGTAGGTTCAGGAATCCTATTGGCATTTTGGTAATTGTTTTGCGAGCTGTGACACAGAATGGCACTATTTGTCTAGCGGGTGGAGGTGGATAAAAAAATACACAGCTGGATGACAGTTACTCTTGAATGATCAGGTTTTTGTTTATTTTGTTAGCTTGTTGTATTCAATTTGTTTTTGTTTATCTTGATTGTGATGCATAGTGTGAAGTTATGGCAGCAATGAGAATGATGATGCAATCTTTGCAAATTTTGAATGAGCTGGGGAGCTGATATTACCATGGCTAAGATGGAAGAAACATTTTTACTCATATATAGTGGATAATGGGGGAGAAACGTTTTGTGCATCTAGAAAACAAGGTGTCTTGCTACACAATCTTGTGGTATAGGGAAGGAACATATATGAGAGTTTGGATGGGATTCCTGCGGGCATGCAGAAGGTGACCCCAGAGATTTGTATGAGATGTCGGTAAAAATGCTGGACGTGCATTTTGGCACCCAGATAAATGTGTTTCTAGACGTCATAGGTTCTTTGCCTGCCAACAGGGGAAAGGTGAACACACAGGAAACTGATTAGTATGTTGGAGGATTTTGGCTAAAACGTGTAATTTTGGGGACCTGACTGATTCATTAATTCATGATCAATTAGTCCGCTGTACGAATAGTATGAGGGTACAGGAGAAATGTTTTCTGCAAAAACCTTTCCTAAAGTAAGCCATTGCTATCATTGAGGGTATTGAACATACAACGTGTTGAGTTCAAGAGATTCATAAGGAGCATCATGATGAGGGGGGTGTTTCTAGATTCACAAATGCAAAAAAAGATGATAAGAGTGCGAAAGAGCCTAAGAGTAAGAGTGACAGTAGCAATCTCAAGTTCTATCGATGTGGCAGCAACATACAGCAAATTACCCAAATTGTTTTGCAAAAAAGTTGCAGAAAGAAAGATCTTTGGCCAGCGTATGCAAGGGCCTTTCTGAGATGGGAAATGAAGGTAACGTGGTGCACCATGTTGAAGAATTGAGTGAGGGTGTCATAAATCTGGTATTTGTGTTCATGGACAATGATTTCTATGGATGTGCTGTGAGATAGGGACGGTGTGAGCATGCCTCAGTGTGATGTGATGACTAGAGAAAAACAATTGACTATATTAGCAGATTCTGTTTCACCCTACACCCTGGTTCGTGAACATATCTGTGAGGAGGTGTATGGAAGTGATGGAATTAAACTCATCAAACCAGATATCAAGCCTTTTGGGAAGGAATACATGGGGAAAAGTGTACATAGCGAAACAAGGGGATTGTTTGTTGGGGTGGAGGCACTAGAGAGATTGGGTATCACTCTTAGTCCCAATGCTCGTGGAAATTTATGTTGGTGAATGGTGAACAGGAGAATGAGGACATATTGAAGAAATGTCATCACTTTTGTAGAAAATTTGGAAGGATTTGAAAACTGTATTGTGTGGAGGAGGGAGCAAGGCCTTTTGTGCACAAGGTGAGGTAGGTGCCACATTTGATGTTACACCCCTTGAAGGAAGAACTTGGCAGGTGCTGACGTTATGTGTGATTGAGGAGATTGAATCCTAAGAATGGCTGGCTCCGGTAGTGCTGGCACTGAAGGATAATGGAAAAAGTTTGAGGATGTGCATAGATTTAAAGGACCTGAACAAAAACATCTGGGTTGCGGTATGGTAATGATGAGGAAGACCATGATAAGAAACTGTTTGAGGCACTTCGTAGATTGCGTGATTATGGCTTATTAGTGAAAAAGGAAAAAAGTAGGTTCAGAATGACATCGGTGTCTTACTTGGGATGTGCTACTTTCAGGTGTGGGATTAGTCCCAACACACAACAATTTTTACTTTAGGGTGCTGAAGCCCAAAAAAACATTATTTTTTTTTAACTTGTCCAAGCTTTTATTCATCAAAAGATTTTTGAGAGGTTGTCTCACCCAAAGGAAAGCTAATTTGTACACGGGAGTTCTTTAAATCTATGTTTACAACAGTTTTCTATGGTCCTGTTTTTTTGGGGCAAGAAAAAGTATAAAATATACCTAGAGGTATACTCAAAATATTCTTTATTCAGCTAGTACCCCGGTATGTTTAAAAACACTACAAAAGTCGGTCATCTAGTGAAATCCAACAAATCACTGGACCGTAAAGAGTCCGATAGTTGTAATTAGTTCTATCATTACCAACATGTTTCATCCACAATATTAACCTAAAGAGGTCTAGGGTCTTCTTCAGGGTGACAACATTCAAGACAATGGTGTACACTCAGACCATGCAGATGGGTAAATAATAAAACACTAACAGTCCCTCAGTTAGATCAGCAAACCCTGGTCATACCAAGTTATGGGTGCCATGGTAAAGTGTGGGGATGCCTCCTCCATAGACACACATTCATCAGAAGGATCGCATCTAAATTTCACCTAAAGGAGCCCATATAGTAGTGGAGGTGGCCCGTTAGGTGCAATTGAGACACAATCCTTCAGGTGAATGTGTGACTATGGAGGAAGTGCCCCCCACACTTTGCCATGGAGCTCTTCGTTTAGGATGACTAGGGTTTGCTGATCTAACAGATCACAATTTCCATTTTGAATATTTGTGTGGTCTCGAGACTACAGACTACTTATCGCGACTACCTTCCGTAGAGTGTAGTAGGGATTGTGAGAGAGCTGGTGTGCTGTGGGTACAAGAACAAGATTTGACGAAGTCGGAGTGGAGTAAGCAGCAGAGGTGGGTGAGGGTATGGTTTCTGTGAAAGAATATGTTGTGAGAGGGTCGCTGGAGAAGCAGCTTCTGGGTCCAATGTGGAAAGTTATTTGACGGTGCATGACAAATTGTGAATTGTTGAGGGTTTTCTGTATAGAGGTGAGAGATTGGTGCTGCCAGAAGGGTTGTGGGACAAAATTGTAAACTTGGTGCATGAAGGTCATCTGGGCCGGAAAAGGACCAACGCTTGGGTGAGAGAGTGCTACTGGTGGCCTCTGATGGATCAAGTGGTAGAGAAGGTGGTAAAGGAATGTATTCAGTGTGCGTAATGTGCCAAAAACAAGGTGACTAGAATGGTTTCCCTCTCACCTGTGGAAGTGCATGAGAAGCCATGGAGCAAGGTGGCAGTAGACATTGTGGGGCCTTTTAATTCCCTTTACCAGGCAGAGAGATGTGATCTCATATTGGTGGACTACACTTCTAAGTGGGTTTCTATGGTCTGTATCAAAAAATTCAACACTCAGATGATGACTGGATTTTAGAAAGATGAATTCATAAAGGAAGGTGTGCCTGAATGTATAGTCACCGATAATGGTGTATGGTTCATCTCTTCTCAGACGGTGCATTTTTTAGGGTTATGAGGTTAAACACGGTAAAACTGAACTGTACTCACCTCAAGCTAATAGACTAGTGGAGAATATGAGCAGGTTGGTGAAAGTATCTAGTCAGCAGGTGGTGTGTTGTGGTGTTTCGCTGTACAGTCTTTTAAGAGAAAAATAGTGGCACACAGAACACCACCTAATGCGATCTGTGATTTTACCCCTTTTAGTGTATTGAGAGGGAGAAGGGCTATCACTCTGATGAATTCTCTGTGTTTAAAGGGTGGTGAAGTGGAGAGTAAAGTGTGGAGTGAAGATGTGAGAGAGAGGATAGCTAAGCATCATGGGAAGTACAAGAAAAGGTTTTGACAACAAGCATAGTGCGAGGAGGATTCTGCAGTGTGTGGGGAACTAAGTGCGGATCAAAAAACCCAAGATTTCATGCCAAAGGGACAAGTGTTTTTTTGGACCTTTTTGAATCACAGAAGTGAAGCTTAGTGTGGCACACATACTTACTGGGGAAAGGTGCTGCATGTCCAGGCTGGTTAGGGTGGTTAGTGACAACACTTGTGGTGATGGTGCTGTTCGACCACATATAGATGTGCGTGTTCCAGTGTGGATGAAAGATTATAGTAAACAATGGGGTTCCAGCTTTACATAGAAGTGTAAAGTGTTATTTGTATGCAACCATTTTGTGTATGCTGTTATTAAGCTTAGAAATGTAAAATGTTTATTATAGTCAAACTTTCTTGTATATTGTTTATTATATTCAACTTTCTTGTAAATGCATTACATTTTCTTTACGGCTTTATATTATACTATTTATTTACAGACAAACTTTCACGCAAGATTTATAGATATTTGTTATTGTATTTTTGTTTCTTTTGTTTAGGAAAGGGGATGTGTTGTGTTTTGATTACCTGAGCTTGTCACCTGTGATGTATTGGAGTGTCACTATGTCATCTGCGTCTACGTCAAATGCTGATGGGAGGAAAAGCTGTTAAAGGTGGCTGAGGTGTGGGAAGAACTTATTTGGTGTTGTTCCTAGATTGTACCAATAAAGCCACTTTTCACCTTATTGGGTCCATGTCTCAGCTCTCCCTTCGGTGGGACACTGCAGGCCAACACAAAGGTGATTACATGAAGAATATCTATGGTTGAGCAGGGATTCCACATGTGGACCGAGACTGATCGGTCACTCCCTCCTCTAATCTTAAATTTGACCATGGGACCATGCACAACTATAATGGTTGGTACAGTTTAATTTGCTCCCAAGGTTATTTAGGTGGCCAGGTATGTATGCCCTTAAACATGAGTCAACCTAATGTAAATGGTATTCTGTCATGCAGTCACAGCCAGTGAATAGTTCTTCTTTCTACTGAAACATGGTTCTCTTTCCTGAGCACAGACATCATCCTGGAATTGTCATTATAGGCATTTTGAAGCCACATAACTGGCCTGAAGATTATACTGTGTGCAGATTATTGCAACAATGTACATGGAAATTTGCATCAGATCTATAGCTGGTAGAATGCAAGGTGAGAAAGAGACCAATTAGCTAAGGTTAAAAAAGAACTTATTTACAACCTGTCTGTATTTAAATAAAGGTCAAAGTTTGACGCTTTCGCAGAGAAAAATAAAGAGGTGTTCAGGGAGGTAAGGAATACTAAGAGAGGCTAATGTGAGGTGTCCGTTCATCCCAAGCATTATAAGTTCAATTTTACAACTGTTGCGGTGTGGGCAAATGATTCACACACGTTTCCACTCTTCCCAGTGTTTTCAGGAACTCCTCCACAGGGCCTTGCGCCTGTGACCACTTAGTGTATATTATGCTTCAGGGTTGGATGCTGACCTGCTTGCCCTGAAAGAGATTTAGCAGGTGAGAGCAAATGCATTAAAGATGGAAAGAGAAATGGCTGAAGCCTATAGTACAAAAGAAACAAAATGGGGAGTAGAGAGGTACTATTCAGCACGAGTAGTGGAGGTGGATGCACCCTCCCGAAGTTAAGTTTATAAACATAGGGATCCACCCTCCGATATGTATGTACGTCAAATCCTCCCAGATTAAGTATTTATTCCTACAGTGGTGGAAAGTACACACAAGTTGTTTAAATACCCCTCATACTCCTTGCTCCTGGGACACTGCCCTGCCTCGTGCGAGCCATCGGGGAGGTTGCACGAGGCAGGGCAGTGTCCCAGGAGCAATAGCCTATCAGGCACTCCTTTCAACCGTTCAAGGCTCATGGTGCATAATCCCTACAATTCTCAAGTTAACGACTACTACGGCCTATTGAGGCTTCATGACTGCATGCAGTGATTTCTCCTGCAGCATTTTCTTTACACTTTGCATATATCACCATTAGGATTAATAGATCACACATCACTATTATATAGTGTGAGGACAGGAAGGGATCCTTATGGTCCTGAAGAAGAAGCTTGGGAAGCTTCGAAACATGTCGGCAGATATAGGAGGCATGGTTCATTGAGGCATATACACCCCCTTCCCCATATTTTAATAATACCAGCTCTAAGGTATATTAAAGTTTTTTTGACCAACGAGCCAGGTATTTTTTAATTCACTTTCCTATCCACTCCTGACCTTTCCTCTCACACCCCTACATGACACATAGTTGTCTCACAACAACAGTGCTTCCACGTAAACGTAGGTCGCAGCACGCCCGTCTCGTAGAGGGGCGGGAAGACCCCTATGATGAAGCATAACACCAAGGGCCCTTTTGGTGTGTGAGGGGTATTTAAACAACTTGTGTGTACTTTCCACCACTGTAGGAATACATACTTAATCTGGGAGGATTTGACGTACATACATATCGGAGGGTGGATCCCTATGTTTATAAACTGAAACCTATGGTACTCAGCAAGAGGGTATTTCACATGGGAAAGAAAAAGTCCAAAAATAACTTGCACCCACTCTTGTTCAAAGAATTCAAAGCACTTTAAGGGACCAAGTCCATATGGGCACCAATGTAAATTTACTGATCAGAAGAGAGTGGTCCATAGTATCAAATACTGTAGAGACGTACAACATAAGTAGATAATACAACCACTCCTTCATCTGTGACTCAGAGCTTCTTTGCAAAACCCTACAAGAGCACTTGCCCTACCATGGTTGAATCTGAGCTCGCACTGGAATGATGAACGGATATTGGCATCTTCCAGAAGGCTCTCTAATTGGGAAAACACTATTTGTTCTAAAATTTGCATGACACCACCTTTCTGGTTTTATAGTGATTAGTTTCAGAGTGAAGATATTGTATCAATGCTAAATAGAATGAAGGAAGATGGGAATGAACCACCTAAGTAGCCATGCTGGAGCTGACTCAGAGGGAGCATCATAATGGCTTTAACTTCATATAAGGAAGCAGGAAACAGAGACAATCACAAATAGGTTTATATAGAGAAGAGTAATTTATTAGTCATGTCCAACCATTGTGTAACTATTTTCAATAATATTAATTTAGAAGAAATTTAGATCTTCAAAATCTGACTTGGGGGCTTAACTCCTGAATAGTGGCGTGCAGTAGAGGAGTCTTCAGAAACTGATTTAATGAGCCATCTGGGATACAGTCTGGAGCATCAATGATTTCAGCCCAGCAGCGCTTTTTGGCTTCCTTGATGGCCAGTGTGTATAATCTGATAATGAAAAAGTGACTTTATCTTCTGGATTGTAATGTTTCATGGAGTGCTGTTCCATTCCTTGTTTGGTCTGTTTAATTTTTTAATTTTGATAATTATTTTAAGGAATTAATTGAGTTTATAATCTGCTCCTGCTAACAGTAAGAGATATCACATGAAATAATTACAGGTTCATTGGGAAGTTGGAGTGTCTAGAAAAGTCCACAAGAGTGCCATCCAGATGGAGTAATTGTGATGTTAGCCAAGAGGCAGAGATGATGTAGAGTGTTTTACTATAGAAGATATGGAGGGCATGGTATAAATGGAAGGTAGTAAGAAATCCATCCAGAAACAGTCAGAGCAGATTTAACTGTAATTAAAATGGTGACCAGTGAATGTACTGTGACATTGATAGGGCAGTGTATCGGTGTTTAAAACCTCATTACCTTCAAGGTTTAAAAAATAAACAAAGTTATAATGTATGGTCTCTATAATCACCGCAGCTGGAGACAGAAGGTAAACATATAGTGAGATCTCCAGCCAAATTTTTGAGCGATTAATTGATGGTGGTGTTTTTGCCACACGGTCAGTAACAAAGCTACCAAAAAATACGTATTTTAATGGCTGGCTGGATATTTACAATGAAACATACACAATGCACCACTGCTCCAGAGAATTCATGGGATATAAGCATGGTAAAACTTGAATTGACTGGTAATAATAATCACAACCTTTCCTCCCCTGCCAAAAGCTCCATACTGATTCAGTATGTGATATCCAGGTGGAAGAATGTTAGTGATAACAACGGTGCTAAACGGGTGTCAACTCTGCATCAAATATATATTTTTTAAATTGGAGTCAAAGCTTTAAAATTCCTCCTAATGCTTAACATTTGACCTGTAATGCAGTAAACAACGCTGTATTAATGATATTGACTTAGTACTGAACCTAGGTTTAGCATATACTCTGTTTAAAGGATGCTGATTATAAGGTGGACAGAATATGTGGAGAAATTGTGAATCATAGAGGTCAAGTCCATGCTGCAACCAATGCATGAACGGTATCCAGAAGTATTATGCTGGAACCATAAAGTGTGGCCAGTAGTAAAAATACTGGAGGAACATTGCTGTTGTTGTCAGTGTCCCACGAGTGAAATTTAGCAAATTGTCTGTCCATTTCCACAGTCCTTCACTGCACGCCTGAAACTGCACACCTAAAGAGCTGTAGCTTAGAGGTGTAAAGTTGTGCAGACTGATGCTGGTCAATTATATCAGCAACCCAGATTGCGTGCCTGATGCTAGTGAGGCTCGTCTGTACTGCTCCAGCAAGGAATGCTGGAATGTGTAGTTGGCAGTCCATCAGCCATGCAGAGGTGCAGTCTTAAGGCAGAGTAAGGACAGCCACTGGATCCACCACACAGGTTGCTAGAATTCTAAGGATAGCTGCAGATGTGGGCATGGTCAAGTACATCAACTTAAATTTGGTTTACTATGTGCATAGGACATCACTTTATTGTCCAAATCAGAGAGAGAGGAAAAGGGTGAGACCATGTTCATGATATCCACAGATAATATATTTATATACATTGAGTCTAAACAAAACTCATTTAGAAAGCTAGTGCTGCTCCATAAGCTCTAACAAGAATCTGATACTATGGACCAAACTTTGGACACCGATTGAGTAGACACAGTAAGATAATCTTCCATTAAGATGGTATTCATTTGATGAAATAGACTAGTGAGTTAAGTGCTCACTGCTGCAATCTGTGTGCAAAATGAATGAATTGCACAGAACAGAATTCGAACAAGGGCCACTAAGTTATACATCGTTTGAAAGTGAAGCAGTGAATTAAACTGGATTGTGTGATTGCATTTGCAGTCCCAAAATGTATTCAACCACGTGCAGGTGATACAGCGTGGAACGCAAAATCCCTCCCTTCGTCACAGATCATAGATCACACTCAATCACTACATTCGCTGGTGGGGCTCATAACACCAACATTCATCCTTCTAATAACCTGTTTCCAAGGAGGCAATTGTTCCACCCGCTGTAATGGAAGGAAATACTCATATATCCCTATTTATTCAGACCTCAACTTCACCTTTAGTACTCCTCCCATGAATAGGCCATGGATCAGCTAGCTGCAGGTTGGAGTGATAACAAAAATCCATAACATTATTTACATAAATACATTTCTCATAAAAACGACCCAACACAGTTCTTGTAATAAATCTTACATTTTATCTAAATAATTGAAATTCAAGTCTCTGGTTTAATCAAGCAATAGATCATCATATTTACCTATTCTGACTAAAAGTCGCCCTCTAAGTCAGAATCTTGGTCATCGGTTCATACTGTCAGAGTCTTTGGAAAACAGCTGTCCTGCAGTGTCACCGTCCTCTCTGTCAGCATAACGTCAGGAAATCGAAAATCTTCTGAAGGGTCTCGCCGAAGGCATCTGCGTTACTACCTCGCTATTCTACCATCTTTTATAATAAAATTACATTCCAAAATGTTACAAATAATAATTTGAATATTCGGGATTGGCTGACGAAATCTGTTCCACCTCTTTCCCACACGGATAATGTCTCTTTTAGATGTAGTTCAGGTTTTTGTGAACACATGTATCTTTTTATTTTCCTTTCAGAGCAGCTGGCTGATAGCCCGGTATGTCCTTTGGTGGCACAGTTGAGTTAGGGTCGTATAAAGGCCACCGCAGCTGATGGCGACGCATGCGCACTTCACCCAGAGATGCTCGCAAATGAAGTCAAATTCGTCTGATAGGGATGTCGGCCATTTTGTGGCCACCAAATGGTCAACTTAAGCAAAGAAACACAAAAATGTAATTAATACACGGAAATGACTATTAATCTGTCATCCCCTTACTAATACCCATATGTGTATGTATTTATCTAGCAGAAGCAACACTTAATGCAGATTATATTCACAATAATAAAGCACATATCACGAATACATCACAAAAGCAACATATAATCATGCGATTTCTAATTGTCTATTATTAATATGCATACGAAAATTAGTTTACGTCATTAATTAGGCCATGCAAATGCAATTCCCACGTGTATTTCTTATATTAGTAATGTTGATCAATTCACACAGCAGACAATTAGTACAATTACTATTAATTAATTATTCTTACTAATATAAACATGCAAAATGGAGAGGGTATACTATTTTTAAAGAAAACCCCACTCCAGCACAGGCACACCTCACGACAAGCACTACCAGTTGAATGAGTGAATCAATGAATCAATCTTAGATCTTAGAGCTTTCATCATCCCCAGACACTAGACCACTCCTTAAATAATGTATGAAATTTATGCCCAAATTGTCGCTGGATTGTAAATATTACTCTCACAGTTAAAATATGTCAACGATAGCTACAGTAAGACATTTACAGAGTAATTATCTAGAGTTTTAACCAAGTACACACCTTGAATTCAAGTCTCAGTTTGTCCTTGTCATGCTTGTTCTCAACATTTCAGTACTTCTCCAACTGCCATCATGACTCTCTCCTTCCCTAGGTACCTTTAAGAGTCACACTGCATCAATTGGTTCCTCTGTGATGCCCAGAGGGAGCATCAATCTGCCATTACATGCCGGAGTCATGGTATGGGCACAGTAGAAGCTCTGCAGCTCTCAGGAGCTTCTTCAGCTATACTCCAGCTGGTGTGCAAGTGCTATAAGCTGAGGGAAGTCTCCTGGATGCCAAACAAGAAGCTCTCTGTTGTGCAAAGGCCAGGTAAGAGCAACTCATCTTCAAAATTAACAGATGACCTCAGCTACAGATGAAGCATCAAGCAGGGCACTATGACATCTGACCTCATCAACAGATGAAGCATCAAGCAGGGCACCATGCCATCTGATGCCATCTACAGATGAAGCATCAAGCAGGGCACTATGCCATCTGACCCCATCAACAGATGAAGCATCAAGCACGGCACCATGCTATCTGACCTCATCAACAGATGAAGCATCGAGCGTTGCACTATGTCATCTGATGCCATCTACAGATGAAGCATCAAGTAGGGCACTATTTCATATGACCTGATACAGAGATGAGGCACTATGTCATCTGACCTCTTTACAGATGAAACATCGAGCAGGGCACTATGTCAAAAGCCCTGATTTACAGATGAGGCATCAAGGAGGGCACCATGCCATCTGACCTCATCTACAGATGAAGCATCAAGCAGGGCACTATGACAAAAGCTTCAAAATGTCTCCAGCTTTAAAAAGCACCCATCCATGCACATTGGTGCCAGTGGAAACAAATTGAAGGCAGCAACAATACTTTTTAGAGTCCGAAGTAAAGTGGCATTTTAATGCCCGTCGCCCCCGGTGATGGCTTCTGCATGATGCCTTTATTAGTAACTCCTTGCCCTTTGTGGGTGGTGCCTGAGTCACTCACCAGTAGAGCCATGTGAAACTTTGCCTTATTTGCATGTGAGCAGAGATCCACGCTGGAATGTGATTCTCTTAGGTTATGGCTTTCCTAATTATCCAGCCATAAGTCACTTGTAATATCTCCCCCATTCACCCCTGCCTGCTTTATCATAATAATAATAATAATATGACATTTGAAAATGCCATGACAAGCGTTTCTTTTGTGCTGGACTCAAATGAATTTCACCACAATGGAATGGAAGAACTGCAGCTGTAAGGAACATCTAGTTCTGCTTGCACTCTGAGCTTACATTGGAAGGTCCTGACTTATCTACTCACTTCTGTACTTTCCCAAACAAAGCAATCCTGCACCTATTTTGTTAGAAAATGAATGTATGTACACTTTGGAATGGAGGATTAGCAAGTCCTCAATAATGTAGGATTTGGAAGCAATAATGTCTTTTTGTTTGCTATCATCATTTCGATTTCTTTACTGAAATGGTAAGGAAAGAAAACTGTATCTTTCAACAAACTTAACAATTTCTGAAACCCAAACTACTTTTTAAACACAAATTGAACTTTGTCAGTTTGTGTCTACTTTTAGCTCTTTCCCTCTGTTTATTAACTTGTAGCTTTTAATGTACTCTTTCACGGACCAATCATATGTCTCCATGAATATTTATCTCTTTATAAGTTAAGAGTCGGCAAAGATGTGAATATTTACAGGGCCGGCTTTAGGGCAGAGCGACAGGTGCGGCCGCACTGGGCGCTGACCTGTGGAGGGGGGCACCGAACTCAGGAGGGGCGCTGTATTTAGCAATAACTTATTATTGAAGAGATGAGGGGCACTTTTGCCCTGTGGTAGCGAGAGAATCTGAGGAGGCGGTCATGAGGTGTGGGGGCGCCAAGAATGACTGTCGCACAGGGCGCCACCAGCGCTAAAGCCGGCCCTGAATATTTACCTATTTCAACCTTATGAAGTTTAAATGGGCAATCTTTGTGATCCTTACGAAGTTTAATTTAAAAAAGAGTGAAACGCTAATGAAGTAGCCCTTGGCAAAAAAAAAAACGCAAAAAGTATTTGTAGCTCTATTATTGAGGTTTGCCTTTACCCCTCGACCAGCAGGGGGTAAACAGTTACTGCTGAGGAGTCACACAATGACAACACTCCATCAACCATAGACCCACCCTTGCACAGTGGGACTTCTAATGGTAGAGAACTGCAGTGCATGGCAGCAAGTGTACCGGTGTCCCTCGCAGCACTAACCAAGCAGTGGAAATGCTTTCCTGCAGCTCTGTAGAACCTCTGAAAGTGCCCTATGTCATTTATTTTTTGTTTTTTGATTTGCTCTACGCAAAACTTGAACAGCAAAGAAAATCAAACGCAAATTTGCAAAATTAAGGGGCAGATTCACAAGTCCCTTGCGCTGCTAGTACGTCATCTTTTTGTGACGCACTGTCAGAGCATTTCTCTGCCCCATATTTACAAGGACCGGAAAAGCCACCCTGCGTGGCTTTTCCTGTTCTTGTAAATATAGCCCCTTTACAGGCAGCACTCTGCGTGAGAGAGGCATTCCATGGGTGTTTCTGTGGGTGTTAAACGGACACATTTCCAGATTTACGATAAATCGTAAATCTGGAAATGCGTCAGTTTGCAATGCCACCCTAGAGGTGGTGTAGTAGCCAGGCGCAACGAGGAGAAATGTATTCATTTCTCCTCATTTTTTCATCTTTCAATGCGTGCTGCATTCTACAGCACGCATTGAAAGAGGAAAATGCCTGTAGTGATTGTTTTTGTGCAGGAAGTTGCCCCTTCCAGCACAAAAAAAATCTCCCCATGGTGCAGGCATCCTTGCACCATGGTGCAAAGTTGCCTGCGCCGGCCAATGGCAGCTGTTTGTGTGCCAGCGCAGGGGAGAGCACAGGAATGCGACATATCATTGCAAATATGTTGCATTTCTGTGCTCTGAAAGTGCCGCAGCGTGGCGCAGCCAAAGGGCATTTGGTGCCGCGCTGCAAGCTTTCTTGTAGATCTGCCCCGAAGTTTGCAATGCCAGACAGCACCGATATACTTGGATTACTGATTTCTGAATACATTATATTCACATAATGTTAGATTTGGTTCAGACAAGTGGACCTTCCAAGGATAGTGTCACGGGTGGATCTTAGAAATCCAGTCCATTGGAGATAAAATCCTGTTAAATGGTAGCGGCAGTTTCAATCGATAACCTTTCAAGTATTTGCCCGGCGGTAATCGCCTCTCATACCACTCGATAATTTACCAATGAAAGAGGCAGGCGCCGGAGACTGGAAGGCAGGAAACAAAGTTTTATTCCGTCGGAGCAGAACACATCAGATCAGACAGCAAGGTATCGTCACGAGGTGCTCTAACTGCATCTCTGAGACCTGGTCTCTTATACACAGGTTTATTGCTTTATTACACATAGTACATTCTTGAGATTCCCTTGATGCATGAGAGAACATCCCCTGAAGCCCCGGCTCAGATCTGATCCCACACATAGCTACAGTAGAAGTTCTCACCTTACCCGCAGTAGGAGATGGCTATCGCGCAGCAGGGTATTCCGCCAATTCCCGGGGGTGTGTGTGACCGGTCGGGTCTCAGGGGGTAGGGGCTTTGATCTACTGTAATCCCTTTGATGTGGGGTGTTTCCCTTACAGTAGGGGCAATAAACTGCATCCGCAGGGCTAGGTGATGGCCTGGGACCAGTTCGGACAATGGGGCGCAGAGGAAGGGGGTTATCAAAGGAGAGGCACGACCATGTATGGGATGTCGGTCGGATGTGGTTCCGTAGCAGGGTCGCGCAGAAGGAGAGGGTTTATGGCCCGTGTATGAGAGAGCGGGGGCGGTCGGCGCGCGGGGGATGCTCGCAGCGCCAGGGGAAAGCGCTGGCGATCGAGAATGAGCGGGGAGAGAGTGGGGTGCCTAAAATGGCGGCCGTGCATTCGCTGTGCGTGGCGCTGGGGAGAGGCAAGATGGCGCAGATAATGTTCAGTTTGCAAGCTAAATTTCCACAGTCCTCCCTTTTAACATATCTCGCCAGCTTGCCTAGTTCGGATCTATCCCCATAATACTCCGAACTTCCACCTCATACAGAGCTTTCATTCGCTCTGTTTCAAAGTCCAAAGTCTTAGGGCAGATGCAGTTCATAAAAAGCGAACATAAAGGTGGCAGACACTGAATCCCCAAGCAACATCCACATAGTATCACAATTGGTATGAGGATAAATGAAAACAGCCTCCATCCCCAACTTTTAATAGTGTCCCAAAACCAACTCCCCAGTGACCATTCTCCTTGCTCTCGATGGACCTCTGCGGACAGTCTGTGGAGGTGTTCAATTGCTTTGTAGACTGAGGGTGAGTTATCCGGTACGTAGGTACAACAGCTGGACCCAATGATGCGGCATGCTCCTCCACGATCAGCCAGAACCACATCTAGAACGAGGCGGTTCTGAAGGGCCACTAAGCGGACGGCCTGGAGCTCGGCGGTGTTGTTGGCGAGGGCGCCAGCCGTAATGTTCATCGCCGTTTCGACTGCCTGGGTTAAGTGGCGGATGGCACGGCTGTTTGCCATTGGACCCCAGAGTGGAACAAGGCCTTTCACTGCGTCCATGAACTGTGCTCCGGCGGAGTCGGCTTGCACAATGTCTTTGGCCCGCTTCTGTCGGTGATGGTTTGCTGGAGCCACATATGTCGGAGGAAGGACAAAGGCGATGTAGCAGGTGCCTCCCCAACCTTTCGGAAGCCAGGTGTAGGCCTTAGTACCACAGACGAAGTACATATTCGGGGAGGCAACAAAGGAGGGTGGGTCAACTGAGTCCAATGTTCGGGTGATGAGGCAGGAGCTGTGGCCCACCAGCTGCGCCCCCAGGCCTTCGAGGCACACAAATCCAGTGATGTTGATGACGGACAGGGCCACTGTTAGGGTGGCGGCCGTCCGTTTCCGGAGGTAAGAGAAGGTGGGTCTGGCTGGGTTATTGAACACTTGCATTTCAACTCGTTCTTTGGCAGGGATGTCCATGTGAAAGGAAGAGTTCGATCTCAGAGGGCAGAAGAGGGCAGAAGTTCTTCCAGTTTTGTTCAGCCAGAACCCATGGTAGAAGTGTGACATGGTTCTGCCGGAAGTGGCATTGTCCTTGTAGCTTTCTTGCAGGAGGATTAGCCAGGCGAGGCAGGAACCATGGACAGAAAAAGGTGAAGGGATGAAAGGGATAGAGTGTCCAGTGGCATGTGGTAGCAATCCACAGATCCAGCAATTAGTGGCGTTGGCAGCAAGATTGTGTTGGTGGAGCAACTGCACAAAAGAGTTATTCCAGAACTCCTTACGCCTTTCTCGGAGTTGGGGTGAAAGTGAGATCAGATGGTGTTCTTTCGTGGTGGTAGGTTGAACGGTGGTCAGCAATATCTTATGAGCGGGTGTGTCCTCCTCCATGATCCAGAAGGTGACCACGAGGAGAAGGCAAAAGAGAAGGGTAATGAAAAGTGCAATAGTCTTTAAGCTGTGCATTCGGTCAGTCTTTGGGTTTTTGTAGTGGATCTTCGGACGTCCGGTTGCTTCCATCATCTTCATGTCGGGCGCTTCCATCACCTTCAAGAGACTCGGTAGCGGGCAGAACCACAGACTTCGCTTAGTTTCTCTCCTGGTGGCCTTTGAGGTGACTAGGCTACCGCTCTGAGATTTCCACTTAGCCTGCGGTCTGCTTAGCCGAAGTTCTCTCCTTTCGTCACAAGTTATACCCTTCCTTGGATGGCACGGTGGGATCGGGATATTCAGTCAATTCAAGTGTCTCTGTATCCGGGCAGCGGCTCAGGGATGGTCGGTCTTTGTCCAGAAGTTCCTCTTGGGCAGTGATGTTGTCCGTGGTTGTCAGGGCCGGTGATACCTTCTTGCAGTGGTGTGCATGCAGCCAATTGCGTTTCCCCTCCACTCGAAGAGCTGTTCGGGTGGTGATCAGGACTTGCAGGGGGCCCGTCCACCGGGGCTCCAGACTCTTGGTGCGCTGGAAGTTACGCACTAAGACGAAGTCACCGGGTTGGATGTCGTGTCCGGGGCCCCTGGAAACATCGGGAATGGCGTGCAGCACCTGCTGATGGATAACAGACAACGTTTTAGTTAGATTGTACAGATAATCAGACATGAGGACGTCCGGGACGTCGTGGATGGATGTTGGTTTTGGTGCAGCCCAAAGGTTCATGGGCCGCCCGAAGACGACCTCGTAGGGGGTTAAGTGGTGTTTGGTGGGGGTGGAACGCATTGATAGCAATGCTAGTGGGAGAGCGTCTGGCCATCTTAGTCCTGTGGTGGCGACTATTTTTGCTATCTTAAGCTTCAATGTGGCATTGTGTCGCTCAACCAGGCCTGCAGATTGGGGATGGAAGACCGCATGGAATTTCTGTTTTACACCCAACCCTTTTAAGATGAGTTGGATAACTTCGGCTACGAAGTGGGGGCCGTTGTCGCTCCACAAAATTCGACAAAGGCCGTATCGGGGGAAGAATTCCTTCAGTAGTACTTTTGCGGTAGTCATGGCGGTGTTGTCGTGGGTTGGATAGGCTTCCACCCACTTGCTGAAGGCACATACAACAACAAGTACGTACTTCAAACCCTGGCACCTTTCTAACTGGACATAGTCCATTTGTAGGACTTCAAAAGGGTGATTGGGGACCCCGAACCCTCCCCGGGGTACAGCAGTTCCTTTCCCAGGGTTGTGTTGGAGGCATACTAGGCATTGTTGGACCAGACGTTTGGCTGAGTCTGGGATCTTGTCGTTGTGCCAGACTTTGGAGATGAGTTCGATCATGGGGGCAGACCCTATGTGTGCGGGGGAGTGTGCCATGGTCAGCATGGGGATCAAGTATGAGTCTGGTAGCAACCATTTGTTCGAGTCTTTAGTCCGCCAGCAACCATCATCGTCCTTCAATCCCACCCGTGCCCATTCAGTTAACTCGTGTGGTGTACTGGCTAATTGGATGTCCCTAATCGTTTCCCTAGCATCCTTCCATTTCTCAGCTTGTGACCTGGTCACGTACATACGGGTCGTGGACCTATTCTCGGCTGTGGTTCGGGCAGTAATGTCAGCTAGTGCATTTCCCTGTCCTATAATGTCTGTCACCTTCTTGTGTGCTTGGCATTTGATCACAGCCAGCCGTGTGGGGAGGAGGACCGCTTCGGTCAGGGCAGAGACTAGATCTCCATGCAGGATGGGTGTGCCATGAGAAGTCAAGAATCCCCTCTCTTTCCATAAGAGCCCAAAGTGGTGAACTACCCCGAAGGCGTACTGACTGTCTGTGTAGATGTTTGCGGTTGTCCCTGCTGCCAGGATGCAGGCTCGTGTGAGAGCAATTAGTTCCGCCGCCTGTGCGGATCGCTGTGTGATGTGGGCTGTCTCAACAACTGTTCGGGCTGTGGTGACTGCATAGGCAGCTGAGGTGGTGCCATCGGGGAGCTTGATGCATGAGCCATCCACCCACAGTTCTCCGTCAGGATCCGGGAAGGCAGTATCTCGGAGGTCGACCCTACTCTTGGTCTGTTCGTCGGTGAGGGTCACACAGTCGTGTATAGGGGACGCATTGGGATCAGTGTCAGGGAGAGGTAGTAGAGTAGCTGGATTCAGAGTGGTGCATCGTTTCAATGTGATGTGGGGTGCAAGCAGAGTCAGTTCGTAACCGGTCAGTCGTGCGCTAGTCAGGTGTTGAGTCTTGGTTTGGTTCAGGAGGGTGTCAACCGCATGGGGTACCAATACTGTGAGGGGGTTTGAGAGTACGATCCCCTCGCTTTGCCGGATAGAGATAGCCGCGGCGGCTACTGCTCGAAGGCATGCGGGCAAAGCTCTGGCTACAGGGTCAAGAGTGGCAGAGAAGTAGGCACAAGGGCGTTGTTTAGGGCCTATGGACTGGGTTAGGACAGACAACGCACATCCCTCCCTTTCGTGGGTGTAGAGGGAGAAAGGTTTAGTGTAGTCTGGGGTTCCTAGGACTGGGGCCGAACAGAGGGCGTCTCGTAATTCTTTGAAGGAGGATTGACATTCGGGTGTCCAGGGGAGGGGGAAGGGGACATCTTTAGCCAGCAGGGAAAGCAGAGGTTTTACGATAAGACTGAAGTTTGGCAACCATTGTCGACAAAAGGAGGTGAGGCCTACTAGGGACCGCACTTGCTTCTGAGTTTTGGGAACAGGGGTTTCTAGGATGGTCTGAATTCGGTCAGGGGTAAGTTTCCTCCCGTCTTTGGATAGTAGGTGGCCTAGATACGTTACTTGGGGCTGGCAGAATTGCAATTTCTTTCTGGAGACCTTGTGACCGTTCTCCGCAAGGAAGCGGAGGAGGTGAATGGTGGCTGTGACGGCAAGTGGAGTGGTGTCGGCCGCCAAAAGAATGTCATCGACGTACTGTATCAACACCACTCCATCGGGTAGTTGGACTGCATCTAGCTGCCTCTTGAGGGCTTGGCTATAAATACTGGGACTCTCAGTGTAGCCTTGGGGTGCCCTGCAGAATCTGTACGAACGGGCTTTTAAAGTGAAGCCGAACAGGTAGCGGCTGTCTGGGTGGATGGGGATGGAAAAGAATGCGTTTTTGAGATCAATAACAGTAAAGGTGGTGGCAGTGGATGGAATCAGGGTGAGGATGGTGGTGATGTCTGAGACCACGGGGTACTGGGGTATGACTACTTTGTTAACTTCTCGCAAATCAACAATTAAACGGTAGGCTTTCTCATCTCCCTCGCCTTGCTTCTTTACAATGGGTAGGATAGGGCTGTTACAAACATTACTGACTACTTCTTCTACCACTCCTGCCTCGACTAGGGACTCGATGATTTCCACCAATGCCTTCTCGCCTTCGGGTGATATCCGATACTGTGGAAGCTTTGGGAGCACTGCGTCCGGTCGGACGGTTATGTGTACCGGGTCGATCACCATGCGCCCTACATCTGAGTCGGTTTTAGCCCATAGATGTGAAGGTAATGTGTCGAGTAGGGACATGTCAGCATCGGTTATAGAGAGCATACGCCGTGTGTGACAGGGTCTGGACAGATCTGGGTTATCGTGTAGGATGACTCGAACTCCGTCTGGGGAGCATCTGATGGTAGCTCGAAAATGTTTTAGCAAATCAAGTCCCATAATAGCATCGGGGGTGTTGGAGGAGAGCAGAAAGGTCGTGTCAGTGGTGTTATCTTCTAAGTCAAAGGAGATTGGTGCTGATAAGGGGTTAGTGGAGGGCGTTCCATCGAAGCCTATTGAGGTTACATGTGAGCCAGACAAGGGTGCCCTAGGGATCAGTCGTTTGGATAACGCACTACGTGTCGCCCCAGTGTCTACCAGGAATGGAGATTTTGTGCCCAAGACCTTAGCAGTGACGTAAGGACCTTGCTGGTCAACACGGAGTTCGACTGGATCCCTCCCTTGCCCCTGGCGGTCCTATGCGAAGTCAAGGGTGCTTTCGTAGTCGGACTGCTGACACTGGTTTTGTCGGGGGCGATCAAAGGTGTTTGGTCTGCCTGGCCTGTCGTTGATTGCGTCGTTCATGTGCCCTCGTCCCTGTCCTCTATTTCTGGGGTCATATGCTGTGTCTCTGGGATCCCTATTTTTGTTCAGTTCCAGAAGGACCGGGCACTGGGATTTCCAGTGTCCGAACCCTCTACAGAACGCACATTGGTTCCCATCTAAGTCTCTCCGTCCGTTGTAGGGTGCAGGTGTATGGTCTCTAGGGGGTAGCTTTCTAGGGGCGGTTGGTTGGTAATTCCCTTTCGGGGGGTTCCCTTCCTATGGTCCCCCCTTGCAACTGTGCTATCATTACCATCTCCTTCAGTTCCTTTTTCTTCCTCTCTGACGCCCTATCGTTCTCGTTCTTCTGGTTTTCGTAATATTGGGCCATCTGGAGAATTGCTGCGGGTTTGGAGGCTGCCCAACTACTCTCGCTGGTCTGTAGCTTCTGGGAAACTTCTTGTGACAGACCCTTCACATAATTCTGGACAAAGAGGTGATGTCCGGTTGCAGTGGTCATGTCCTGGCCACTATAATCGGAAAACACAGTCTCGAACCGAGAGAAATATTCAGACACATCCTCCTGGGGTTTCTGGCGACAAGCCGTCACTATTGACCAATCTACCTTTCTTTCCGGGATTAGAGTCTTCAACTTAAGTACGATCTTGTCTGGGAGCTCTAATATGGCTTTCGGGGCTTTCTGTCCCGGTTCTCGCCGTTTATCTATGGTATCGAGTTGTACCCAGGTATATCCGAACGGCTCAGCGTGGTCAACTTTCCGGATTTGCTTCCACACATTAGCCGGCAGACATAGCCCAAAGAACAAGTCGATATCTGCTAAAGTCATTATCGTAGAACCTAAGGCTGTACCCAGTTCAGTGTAGAAGGCAGTCGGGTTCTTTCTCAAGTCGGGTAGAGTTTTTCTAAAGGTCAAAATATCTTGTCGGTCCCATGGCTGGTAGACCCAATTATATACAACCCTTCCCTTCGCATCTTGGTGGTTGATGTCGTCATGTGTTCCCTGACCTCGTGGGGGGACCCAGTAGGGGGCAGCCTCTTTGATGGGCATCATGGTATCAGCCCTTCCTTCTTGGGGCTTAGTCGCTATGGGGGTTTCTGCTTTGGTGGTCTGCCTGTGTTCTCTAAGGTGTCGATAGACCTCGAGTGTACGAGTGAAGAGGTTCGTTACATCGCCCTCTCCTTCTTCCCCAATGTCTACCTTCCTATATAGGGTCGCTAAGCCTTCGGGACCTTTATCGCGGTACCTATCCTCATATGCATTTAGGGCATGATAACAAAGTCGTACGACAAAGTGTCGTCTGCGGCTGTCTGCATACGAGTTATATACGTCTGTTATATACTCCTCACTTTCCTTACGCTCCACTAGAGTCTTTACTATTTTGTCGATTCCTGCTCGTTCATCCTTCGTTAGTCGATTCATTCTGGTGGAATCTTTCTTTCTCATCTCAGGGTCATCCAACGTTATTGCCGACGTTGTGTTCAGTACAGGAGGCTCGGCCGGCGCGGAGGCCGTGAGGACCGAGGCCCCTGTACTGCTTTCGTTCGTGTTTGGGGGTTGTGGGTGTTGCACTATTGATTGGGAGGGTGCGTATGGAGGGGGCATGTAAATGATCGGGGGACCTAATAGTAATTCATCATTCGTTCGCTGTTTAGAGGATAACTCAGGGTAGAGCAAAGAAGGGGTCCTAACAGCGTACTGGCCTGATGTTTCGGGCTCCTGTCTTAGTTTAGTTTCCCTTCTCTCCTTTATTTCTTCTTCTAACTTTCTAGCGGCAAGGTGAGCTGCTTTTCGTAATTCCTTTTCTGCTTTTACTTCTTCCCTCTTTTTCCGTTGTGTTGCTTCTTTGCGCCACATGCCGATACTGTCAAGCATAGTAGGCGTCGTCTTATTGCTACGCAGAGCTATTTCTAGCACTTCTATCTTATGGTCGTCGAAGGATCCCATCAGTGGCCACTGACTCTCGGGGTCCTTCTTGGTATATTTATGCCACAGCTTGCTATAAGCTACGGCGACTAGTCCATATTTAGTGAACATGTCCTTATTAGGGGTGCCCTCCAGTGGAGCCGGATGGTTCACCTCTAATAAGCGGTCCGGGCAGAACCAACTACCAATCAGTGGGGAGAAGATAGGCATGACGGGTTTCAACGGGGACAAAAGTCAGCACTACCTATCTTTTCACTGCTTGCAAAGACTAGACAGAATATCTCTATTCCTCGTTATTTGTAAGCAGAGAATACCTCCAAAGAACCAATATCGAACAACTAGTGTTCGGACAATCAATCAATCAATCAATGGGGAGATAAAGATAGGCACGACGGGTTTCAACGGGGACAAAAGTCTGCGTTACCTACCCTTCACTATTTGCAAAGACTAGACAGAATATTTCTATTCTACGTTATTTGCAAACAGAGAATATCTCAAAGAGCACTATTCTTCAAAACAATCAATGTTCGGACAATCAATCAGTGGGGAGATAAAAATAGGCACGACGGGTTTCAACGGGGACAAAAGTCTGCGTTACCTACCCTTCACTATCTGCAAAGGGAGAGAGAGAGAGTATTTCCACTCCTCCCCGTTTGTAGACAGCGAATATCTCAAAGAGAACAATCAATGAGCACAATCAATGAGCAATACTAGTATTCCAAAAGCTTCAAACAATCAATCAATTATTTCGCAATTTGTCGTGTATCACGACCTTACCCGGACCGCGTGGACAGTTTCTCGGCTTCCGCTTCCAGCGCCCGATCGTCCTCTACTCTCCGTATTTGCCGCGGCACTCCTGATGGTTCCCAGTCAGGACCGTAGATCACTCGAGAGAGGTCTGCTCGGAACCAGTGAAGTTCGGATGATCGGCTGCCAGACGAGGGTCTATTGGGCAGGAGCTCTCCCGATCGTTGCAGTCGTTCACTCTGTCGTCGGGACCTCTCCCACTGCATCCACGTGTCGCTGATGGGCCCCACGTTTGGGACGCCAATTGTTAAATGGTAGCGGCAGTTTCAATCGATAACCTTTCAAGTATTTGCCCGGCGGTAATCGCCTCTCATACCACTCGATAATTTACCAATGAAAGAGGCAGGCGCCGGAGACTGGAAGGCAGGAAACAAAGTTTTATTCCGTCGGAGCAGAACACATCAGATCAGACAGCAAGGTATCATCACGAGGTGCTCTAACTGCATCTCTGAGACCTGGTCTCTTATACACAGGTTTATTGCTTTATTACACATAGTACATTCTTGAGATTCCCTTGATGCATGAGAGAACATCCCCTGAAGCCCCGGCTCAGATCCGATCCCACACATAGCTACAGTAGAAGTTCCCACCTTACCCGCAGTAGGAGATGGCTATCGCGCAGCAGGGTATTCCGCCAATTCCCGGGGGTGTGTGTGACCGGTCGGGTCTCAGGGGGCAGGGGCTTTGATCTACTGTAATCCCTTTGATGTGGGGTGTTTCCCTTACAGTAGGGGCAATAAACTGCATCCGCAGGGCTAGGTGATGGCCTGGGACCAGTTCAGACAATGGGGCGCAGAGGAAGGGGGTTATCAAAGGAGAGGCACGACCATGTATGGGATGTCGGTCGGATGTGGTTCCGTAGCAGGGTCGCGCAGAAGGAGAGGGTTTATGGCCCGTGTATGAGAGAGCGGGGGCGGTTGGCGCGCAGGGGATGCTCGCAGCGCCAGGGGAAAGCGCTGGCGATCGAGAATGAGCGGGGAGAGAGTGGGGTGCCTAAAATGGCGGCCGTGCATTCGCTGTGCGTGGCGCTGGGGAGAGGCAAGATGGCGCAGATAATGTTCAGTTTGCAAGCTAAATTTCCACAATCCCATTCAGTCTTTTCTTTCTGTGCAGTCATGACCACTTTTCAATTAATTCCCACATGAACCCCTTGCCTGCTCATGACGGAACCACTCCGTCATGAGCCACGGGCGCCGTGTGCTCATGACGGAGTGGTTCCGTCATGCTGCGGCCGTTGGTGGCCGCTCCGCCACGCGGCGATAATTCCCCGCCTGTGCGGGCGATTAGCGCAGTGGGCGGAGACGTGACGGAACCACTCCATCATGAGCACAGCTCACCCGTGGCTCGTGATGGAGTGGTTCCGTCATGAGCACAGCGGACCCGCAACTGCCCCCAAACCCCCCCAGTGCCGCGGCGGAATTCCTGCCGCGGCGAAGGGGTTAAAGTCTAATGGTTTGGGTATGCATGCTGCCGCCAATGAGGAAACCAAATTCAGTGTATTTCACAGAATCAATGCAGGAAAGTAAGACACTAAAGGAAAATGTGTTAAAGAAAAAGAAGTGAGAGTAGATATTTTCTTGGCAGGAAATGTTTGTGTGAGAGAGAGAGATTAAGAGAGTGAGAGAGAGGGTGGGGGACTTTCACACTATGCAAGTAGAATAATCCGCAGGGTGAAACATATTTCACTAAATAGGACATTGACTTCCTTTTGGTAACAGTGTGTGAGTAGTAGGGCAGTACTCAGATAAAAAGTGGGAGATGTCCCATGCAAAAAACACAAGTAATAATACTAGTTAAGAAATGTAGAATGTAGAACACAACAAGAAGTGAAATTACTTAGAAAAGTATGTAATGAGAAAAAGAATCCACAACTGGGGATGCATGCAAACCTCCTGGGGAAATAAAATGGCCAAAAGAGTCCAAAGTTAATCAATAGAAAAATCTGAAAACCTCCAAAAGGTTTGTCATTTAGAGGTACAAGTGGCACAGAAAAACTCACAGTTGCTTCAATTCAATTCAATTTAATTTAATTCAAAAGAAACTGTATTTGGTTATTCCTAACCATCAAGTGCATTTCGTAAATACTAAAATGTACATTTTCCCCCTATGTATAACTCCAGTTTCTAAAAGTTAAAAAACATGTTGATTAATCCTGAACCTAGTGCATTTCTTAATATTACAGTATGCTTTCAAGCCCTGTGTAAAATCATGCATTTCAAATTTGCAAAATATTTCACTATAGTTCATTTAAAATTGATAAAAGACACTCCTTTTCTCAGGTTAAGTCCCTCACTTTTTTAGCCTGTACTTAAACGAAAGTTACTTTTGTAGAGTCGCTTTTTGGAGCAGTATACTTACCTGTGAAAACAATCTTACTCCTCCGCATACCAATTGGATGGAGGCATCTGCCAGCCAGCTGATAGTGGCTTGTTCAAAGGTACGGATGTTTAATTGGAGGACGACTAGCTTAAGAAGTGTCTTCCTTTAGTCCATAACTGTTGGGCATGTGACTTATTGATTAAGTTCTGTAGTCGTTTAATGGCAGTTTGTGTCTTGCTACTTGCCATTCCATTTGGACGCAGATCTTTTGAATCATGAGATCCTAAGCGATACAGTGTAAAACTCCATTTTATGGCTGGATGGACATGCGCTGAGGCGTGTGCTTGCGGCTTCAAGCTAGTGAAAGAATTGATCACAGTTCAAGCATGTAGACGTTTAGCCAGGATGGTTTTATCTTCCAAGAGTGGCAATTTCTTTGCTGTGACATTGCTTAGCAGAGTGAATGCTGCTCTGTCCATCTTGCTGTCCCTTGCTTCTTGAATTCCCAATTCAACTAATGCTTTCCCAAATGAGCACCTCATGAATTCGATTGCTTTTTCTCCATCTGAGCCTTAATCTCAAACCAACATAGGTTGTTCAGTGATATGCACACTGAGTCGGGAAGTTTCCAGCACAGTTTTACGAAGCTTTTAGGGGCATATTATCAAGACAGACGATAAAATTATTGCTGCTTTAGCGGCAGAAAACTGCCGCTAAAACGGCGATAATGGGGTTGATAATATGCTCTATGGAATTCCAATTGAAGCCCATGTTAGATGTGAAGGACATCTTATTCATTTTGAATCTGTCGAAGTGGGTTGAATCAGGAAGAAACAGTCTGTCAAAACCTTGAATTCAAATGTGGGTGATTGTAGTGTGCTACATAAGTTTACATGCTCTCGCGCTGAAGGCGCGTGAGCTCGTATGTATTTAATTGTAGTTCTACGGTCTGGCTGCGAACGATGCGTGCCAGGATTCTACCAACGTTAATCAGTTGGTGGAGATCCTGGTACGCAGCGGGAGCGCTTGGCTGTGGGTGCCTTTGATACTTCATTAAATCCTACAAACAAAAGATTACCTGCGTACCTCCATTATTACAGTGATTCAATGCCCCAGAAAGCCAGACACTCAGACAAGTAAAAGCCCTAATCCAGGAGAAATGGTTGTTGCAGTCTGACATTCCATGAAGCATCCAATGATGCAATATGACTACCTGTTGGACAGGTGTTCCATCATTAAATTATCAGATCTTCTGAAGGCCCACTGCACTGTGCTATCTATTTGTGTGTGTCTGTGCATGCTTGTGTGTGTCTATGTGTGTGTGATTGTGTTCCTCTGAATTCCCGCCCATGTTGAGTTGTTACTGTTTTATGCATGGTCATGATGTCACAAGGAGTCATAATGGTAATCGGTCAGAACCCATGAAGAGACAGAAATGGGAAACAGTGTGCTGTTCATCCTTGGGTGTCCTGTACACCTACACCTCTCCTGGGAATGTATAGCCAATCAAGGTGGATTCCTATTTTGAAAACTAGGTCCCTCTTGTAAATTGTTATGTGTCTTTTTGGGTAACCTGTGGATTAAGGAATATTACGGTAAAACAACCAGGAAAACAAAACCACTAGAGACAAATATAGAAAAGAGTCTCTAACTTTAAAGGATTAAGGGTATGTGGTAAGTTGAGGGTGGAATATTACATAAGACATGTTTTAGGATCAAATAAAAACGGGAAAGGGCAAGGTCAAGGAAAGTGGGCTATGGAATTTCCTCTGAAATTAAAAAGTAAATCTGAAAAAAATGATAAATATAATGAATAATAAAGGACTTATTATTTACATGAATTTAAAAAATGCATAAGATATAAGAAGAATATGTGAGTCATCCTAATATGTAAACAAGCATTAGCGAAGCTAATTAAGCGGGGCTCTAAATGGTTGTGTTGTTGGCTTGGCCAATGCATTTTGCCAATCACATGCTGATGCATGGGAACAGCATGTCAACACAAAGAATTTTATGGGAGACATCGTTTACAACGAATGCGATACAACGCATTCCTTTACAATGCGGTCGTTACAATGACCACGCTGTTACATCGCAAACCATTACAACGCAAATCGTTACAAAGACTTGCTGTAGGGGGCAGAAGGTGTTTGATTTAAAATCCAACACCTTCCCTACAGTTGCACAGACTGGAGTTAGAATAGTAAATTACACTATTCCAACATCCAGTGCCACCTCCAGCAAGTCGTTTTAATGACTTGCGTTGGAATAGTATGCGATGTAACAATGCGGTCATTGTAACAACCACGTTGCAATGGAATGCGTTGTATCGCATTCATTATAACGTCACATATTCGGAGTCTCGCCAAATATGGGCTTTGTTTGGTCAAGCTTAAGAAAACATGATTTTATAAAGTGCAGTGTTTTCGATTTTAGTACAAAATATTTATGACACTAAGCTATTATTTATTAATCAGAATTATCTCTCACATGTGGATAAAACAACACTTGCAAATCAAATGCTCCTTGCCCATGAAAGTGTTACAGGCCTGAGCACATCTGCAAATCGGATCAATAAGACCATTGTATCTTTGTGCATAACGATAAGTGTGTAACTAAAGAAATTGCTGAAGCAATCAGCAAAAACTGGATGCAAGTTTTGTACTCAAGACACATGCATTTCCACAGTTTTCTCTGAAGCCTGTGCACACTGTGCTTGATTGCTTTCAATATGAGCAAGTAAACCGATCAAGATTAGAGATTCTTTACAATGCCGCCATCACTTTTCACCTTTTCCCAGCCTGGTTCACTGCACTTTTATAATGCAGTGTGCACCTTTATGGTAAGTGCAGTAAGCATGCAGAAGGCTTTGCTATCTGAGATGCAGGTTCTACCGCTGTCCATGAAACTGCAGATGAAGACAGTAACTTGAACTGCAGAGGTAAATCATGCACCTACCTGAACACTCTCTTGGGTGAGAGGGCACAGCACAGAAACACTGACTGCATTTAGTGTGAGAATGATCTCTTTAATGAAGCCATTGAACATTACAAACAGCCCTAGGAAACACGCCGCACACATTAGTCCATACCTCACTATACACCATTATTCACCTCCCTACCCCTCACTACTAATCACCACTGGGAACCTCCCCCAACTTAACCACACAATACCCCTTCCCTGCACCCTGAATTTTATTATCATTCTGACTCTGTAAACCTTAAACTTCCAGGCTTCTGAAAAATTGCAACCTGCACCCCCAAATGCAAGTCTCTGAAACCATCAAACATTCCATCAAGCTGCCTACTCAGCACCTGTCCATCAGTGAAAACTCAATTTCAGAAAACACCCTAACTTGTGCACCTGACCCAAAAAGCTTGACACTCGTAAACACCAACCCAAATACCCCAAGTAAGGGGGTGAGTGGGAAGGTCTTGGAAAGAAATACTTGCCTCGGCGATTCAGTTGTAGCTGCAGTCACATTGTTACTTTTTCCCTAAAGATGACATTTCTCCTCCTAAACGTTTCCACTCCTAATGGCTCTATCTATTTCTCTACCTCCACCGTACACCCCTAACCCAGTAATCAGCTTTTGAAGACCACCTGGATCACACCACCCACCCAAAATGCTCAGAGGGTATACCTCCCTGTGGTCCGCTATCCCCCAAGCCTTTATTGGGGGAGAGAGCAGAGCACAGACAAGCTGACTCTGTAAAGTGTGAAAAGGCTGCTTTCATGAAACCGGTGCATGTTAAAAACATTTAATCCTAGGCAAAATGCCTTACAACAAGTCTATACCTCAGTACACATCCAATAGTCTTGGGCCATCTTCTGAAGTGTCTTTGGGTGCTGCCACTTGCTGTGCTTATGTGCCCTGTGCACTTGACTTAAGCCCTGACATATGAAACAAACCCACTTTAGAAGTTGGCAGTGAACTTAAAGCTGTTTCTATGGGTTTGTAGCAGGCGATGGTGTTGGTTGCTGCTGCAGACCTCTGTAGGTTGTAGGATGCACTTCAGTTCTGCCCTGGCCTTGAATTTTTAGTCATTCTTCTTCTAGATCACCTGCTTTGCCAACAATCTACGGGCCTGATTTAGATCTTGATGGACGTGTTACTCCATCACAACTGTGATGAATATCCCGTCCAGTGAAATATAAATCGTATAGGATATAATGGGATTCATATTTCAGCAGACGGGATATCAGTCACCGTTGTGTCGGGGTAACCCATCCTCAAAGATCTAAATAAGGCCTTAAGTCTTGCAAACGAAGACATCCACTTCTGTTAATGAAATTAAAGTGGTGGCCCCTTTTTCATTCAATATTGTGGCACAGATGTACTCTTGGGAGGATACAATTACTTTTTGAAACCTTTTATTAGTGCTACTTCATTGATATTGGTGATTTTTTTTTCCATCTTTTGCTAATGATCATGCACATTATCATGCAGGAGATGCAACAAAGGAATCACTTGGCTCATTGTACTCTCCCCCTTGCTGACTTCCAGTATCATGATCTCTAAAGGAAGTAGCATTTGTATCAGGTACTTCACTAGACCCCATTTGCCCACCTCCTCTGTGATGGTTGTGGCAGTTGCAACCACTCTCCTTTGAATCATGTAATTATTTAGAGACTTAAACTGCTCAAACAGGGTGTGCAGCAAGTAATGTTATGTTCCAACGTGTAGGCACCTCCTTTATAAGGGCTTTTAAAGGTATTTTGTTAGCACCCTGAACAATCTTCAAATGTTTCTGGGGTTCGAATGATTGACTGAAATGGGAGCAAATTCATCGGCAGATGACCAGTATGATGCAGATGGCTTCTTTCTCAATGAAGTGCTGCACAATTAATTTTATACGATGCACTGATGATAAGAATCTGAAGTATCCTCCGTCACCTATGGCTTCTACAATATTACTGTCATTGTCAGTCAGAATGAATCCAATTTTAAGAGCTCTGGGTTGAAGCTTTTGTACACTTTAGCATCAAATTTGTCCAAGATATTGGCAGCAATATGCAATTTCTCCATGATGACCATTGCAACTCTTGAATGCTGCTGAATGCCCCAAAAGGCGTCATCAATGGTGAGACCAGCAGTTAGCTGTTGTTTCACTCCCATAAAGAAGATCCAGTGTGCAGAGATGGACGTGCAATCTGGTTCTTTACACATGTCTGTTGTGGTGGTGGATGGACTGAAAGTCACTCCCTTTGATAATGTCACTAACCAATTGCATCACTTAACGGGGCAGCAACAGAGGAAAATAAGTCCCTCTGGGACCTTCGATTTTGGGCTGAAAGCCTCTATAAATCTATCTAAGAAACCCTTCTCCTTCCACAAAAGAAATCGAGAATAGTTCAAGCTTTAACATTTTTGCTAGCCTTTGTGTAAATTGACTTTCTCATGAGTTTGGTCTTATATTGACCGTTTTGGAGAACATCACTTTGATGGTTGGTTGTTTTGACTGTATCCTTTGTGATATCTTTGGTAGTAGTTGCCTACTGGGGAGCAGGTAGACTGCTTGGACCCTTGGGGTGACAATAGCCCTTTGTCCCTTGTGCCATTCTGAGGTTGTTGTGGGTGATAACTGCACACTGGGGGGCATATTCACAAGGATCTATTGCCGAGTTAACAGCACTTTATCGCAGCCAAAGTTGCGATAAACTTATCGCCCCAAGCACAAGCTGGTGTTAACAGCCCACAGCTCCAGTATACCCGCGATAGCAGCCGCAAAAAACATCGCCACAGATGACCCCTGCAACTATCGCTACTGAAATGCACAGTTGTCGTCTCTATGCTAAAAGCCACAACAACACCACACCTCAACATTCTCAATGACCATCCAGATCGGTGATAAGAACACAATTCAGGCGATATGGCGCGTTAGCACCCGGAAACTATCACCTGCTCAGGCCTGGTGCAAAGTCGGATGACAGCCTGCACCACAAAAGGGAGCCCAGCCCACAGTCACATCGGAAGAGCAACAGATGCCATTGAGCTACTGGTCATGTGGCCTTACACCCAAGAGGGCCACAACACCCACCGCCACCACCCTGGGACCCCAACCCCCACCCGGAACCCCCACCGGACCACCACAGAGGCAGCGCAGACAAAGACAGAAGACCCCCAGGAAAAGCAACAGCCTCACAGACCCAACACCTGACAATGTCATTGCCCACTACAGGCTCAAAAGGACAACCATCGTACGCATCCTGACCAACAGTGCCCAACAGGCCGATGGCACCAACACAGCAGACAACCAACATCCCACCCCACACAAAGCTGCTGGCTGTGCTTCACCTGTTGCCCCCTGCTACCAGCCAAACAACACCCACCAGAGTCGGAGGAGTCTCATAGCCAGTCACATCCAAGTCCCTCACACCTGTCCTGGAAATCACCATCAGCCTGGTACCCCAGTCCCTATACGTCCAACACAATGCGCAGGATCCGCTGGAGACCAAGCAAGGACCATACGCCATAGCTGGATGCACGCACGTGTTGGGGGCAATCCACAGCACACATGTCCTACCTGTGCCCCCTGGTGACACAGCACACAATCACCGCAACAGAAGCACACGTCTCACATCAATGTGTAGGCAACATCCGAACACTGTGGAACCTCCACCAATGTCGCCTCCAAATACCCAGCCAGTGTGCATGATTCCTTCATCCTCCAACAGTCCATCAGCAACCAGCATTCCCAGGATGGCACCAAAGGAAATGCACAGCCCCTTGGCAAGTTCAAAATGAACCCCCCACTCACCTCAACTCTACAACCATGCAACTCACAACTCTGGCAATTCACACGTCACAAAATCACAACCAACATGGAAAAAACATGCCCACCCACCAGACACGACAGAACAACTCACAATGGTAACCTGGGCAAGCCGTGAACATGAGCCATCAACGGCATGACACCCCAGCCACACAATTGCCGAATGTGGGGAGGGGTGGCAACCAGGCATGTGCGAAGGATGCAGGAGAACCATGATTGGGAAAGTACACAATGCCAAGAGTGGCGGAGATGTGCTGGACAGACCGCAGTATGCAGAACACACCCATATCCATGGTGACATACACATCTGGTGCATGGAGTGTAGTGGACAGTGGACGCAACCATGTCACCCCAGCTAGTGGGGGAGTTCGCGGAAATGTTGCCTGTTACGTCACCCCCGTAAGCGTGAGCAGAGTGGGATGGGATGGCCTGGCAACGTAGGGGTGATAATAAAAAGCGTGGTCCTCTTTCGGAAAGCCCAACAACTCTGCCAGGGCGGCGCCTCTCACCACGCCACGAGACCGACACCATCCTCGTGAGCGGAGTTGCCTGCGATCCTGTGCGCCTGCCGTACCCCAGCCCACTGGACCCTGAACCCGTCAGGCCCGCCCCTGTGCAGCCAGGCCACACTGATCACCTTCCAACACCGGCGTGTGTCAAGGAGGGCCCACCACGTGCCTGCGCATGCTCCGAGCCCGAGGCCCAAGACCTTGGCAGCCTCCACAACACAGGCCCGCTTTAGTCCTTTCTCGTTGACGTACGTTACTGCCACCTCCGGCCTACACCACGGTCAAGTAGGTCACACATTTAGAACTGAGTCTTGATCATACATTGTCCGTGTACGCACAATAAGGAAGATTCTACTTCACTGTACTCCCATCGGTCAGTTGGCAGCAACCATGTGCATAGCATCTCAATGACACGTGGCTGTGGGCCCTGGCTGACCGCTGCCCCAGGCCTACACCACGGTCAAGTAGGTCACACATTTGGAACTGAGACTTGATTACACCATGGCAGTGAACATTATTTAAGGCAGAGTTCATGTCACCATACTCCCTTCGATGTGATGCCACCAAGTCTGTGCATAGCATTACAACCACACGTGTCTGTGGGCCTGAGCAGACTACTGCCCTCGGCCTACTCTGCGCACAAGTAGGTCACAGAATTGGAACTGAGCATCGATTATTCAAAGGCAGAATACATGTCATCACATGGAAGGAGAGGCGTAAGAGGATGACGCATTGCAGTTCGGAGGGAATAGGATCATCGTTACGGAGGTGATCGAACACTACCGACAACTGCCCTGGTGTCACTAACTCTGTGCATCGTGAGCCAATGACAGGTGGGTGTGGGCCACTGCTGACCGCTGCCTCCGGCCTACACTGTGGTCCAGTAGGTTACTGAGTCTTGATTTAGAGATGGCGGAGTTAATAACAGTGTATCGGCATCATCGCAGACTGCATCCCCTCTCAGCACCGGTGCCACTAAATCTGTTCCCCGGATTCATGGACACTCTCTGGCCGTACATTGGTGGCATCTGAGTCTATGGACTAGGGGTTAGTTTTTCATTCTCATGTAGCTGATACCAAATTGGTGGTGAAAACGAGGCTGTCGCATCACCGCAGGAGGCACACGCCACCACCGCCAGGACCACCTCCACCCGCCATCTGCTAAAGTCGAACCGGTGGTCATGACCGACTTACGGAGTTGCTGACACCTGTCGTGGATGCCATCATCAGACTGATACCCTGCTCAGCACTCCAGGTGCCACTGACTCAGTGCACCGCAAGCCATCATATGTTACTGATTGGGTTTTGTGCTGTGGAGAGGTTGCGCAGCATTGTCACCTCAAGCAGTGTGGGAGACCTGGGACGTTGATGAGGAAGATGATGCAGGTCTAACACACCCCACTGCATCTGCATCAGGAATATCTCAAAGGGACACAATCTGAGACTTTTTCTTCACATGGGTGCGCTCAGCTGTAGTGCCCCAACATCAGTGCACTGCAACTAGCGGACACTTCTGCTTGCATGTTCGGTGTCTTCTGGACTTTCTTCGGCTCCCTCCATGTTGCTCAGCAGTTGACTCTGTTATGCAGGTGTTATCAGTTTCTGTTGCACTGGTGTCTGCTGTTCAAGTGATTGCTAGCACCGAGCACTCCGTGCGGGCTGGCTTACACTCACCCCACACACATCCAGCACAGGCATCACTGTACATGTGGCCCTGCCAATAAGGGGGCCAGGCGCGCGTGCCCGTAGCCAGTTCAACATAATATCTGCCTGTGTCCCTGTGGTCTTGTTGAATGCATGAGGGCCCAGGGCCCTATGACATTACATTGTGCTGTGAACAGCGGATGCAGACATGTCACCACAGGCAGTGGGTTAGAGCTTTGACATGTAGCTTTGTCATCACCCACTCAATTAATAAGGGGAGTGGCCATCATACGCAGAGCCAATGTGGGTGTGTGACTGCTATTTGTGTGCCCCTGGGCGTGGTTCTGTACTGTGAATGTGCATCTGCATGTGTCTCTATGGCAGTGTGGGTCTCCTTTGTGGGGTGTGGGTGGTCCCTGAAGGGTAATAGACACCAATGTATGTGATCTAGTTCGCCTTCCATGGGTTCGGAGCCCACCCGCACCTGTTCGTCCACCTCCTTTTGGCGTGCTCATGCATGACATTCGGGTGCAATGTGTGGGTGGGTGAAGTGTCGTGAGCCAGATGTGCTTGCGGGTGCTTCCTGCTGTGTGGTCTGTTGCAGGCTCTGTGTTCTCCTCTAAGTAGCTTGGCTGCCCGGGTCCTGGTGGTGGGTTGTGTGTGATGTCCATGGGCTGTTGTAGGGCTTCGGTGTTGAAGGTGTAGTGGTCCTCTCCAGCATCACAGATGTGTTGTCTTCTGTGCTCTGCTGGAGGTGTTGTATGCCCCTCTGCAATGTGAAAGGGAGATGCATGTTGACATTGTGTTGACATGTATGTTGGCGCATTGTTCTGGTACATGCAGACTGTATGACAATGTACATTTTGACTGTTTGGGAGGTGCTGAATACTGCTGTGGGACAGTGTATATTTGGACTACATGACGGATGTGAGGTTATACGCGTACATCTCCATTTCACAGTTTCCTGCTCTGTCAGATGTAGTAGGCATGTTTCTGGGCATGTGCGGAGCCAGTGGTGTCCTCTGTTCTGCAGTGTCGGCTTTGCACATTGTACCATGTTGTTGTCAATGTGGGTGTGCTGTTCTAGTTATGTGTGTGTGCTGCAGTGTGCCAAGGGGTTCAGGGACATGATCCTGGGTAATTGTGGGTGTGCAGTGTGCTACACCTCGTTGTGCATGTGTGCCATTGTGCCCATCTCCCCCTGTCCCCCCAGTCCCTGGTCGTTACTCACCCTGTTTATGTTGTGTCAGGTCCTCTCGAGCTGTGTTCGCACTCCCTACTCCTTGCACTGTCTCCACACTGATGACTGTGACCTAGGTTTCCTCCAGCTCCTCCTGTGGCGCAGGACTGCCAGCTCCTGTTGCCGTTGCAGCCTTCCTGTTGGCAGTCGGTTTGTGCCTGGATTAGGTTGTCACATCATGCCAGCGCCTCTTGGCCTCCTCGGCACTCCCACTTTATTCCAGGTGGTCTACTTGTGGGTCAGTTGATGATAGTGTTCTGTCACCTCCATGACGCTGATCTGGTTTTGCTGCGGACTGCACCCCGTCTTCCTCTCCCTCTTCTCCTCGGCCGTCCCCGTCCCCGTTGTTCCTTGCTGGTGGTCTGTGGGGGTTGTGGGGTTTGAGTTGGCCTCTGCGCTCGGTCAGGGTGCATCCATGTTGCTGCGTGCTTTGGCTTGTTTCTGGTGTGTTGTTTCTGTGGTTTTTATGTTGCATTTTCCTGCCAGACGCGTGGGATTTGCAAGCCTGTGGTTGATTTTTATTACTTATTGTAGCACGATTGGCTTCATTACATGATTTTTGCGTTTGCATTTTTGCGGCGTGGCGTTGATTTTTGCACGGCCATTTGACGCGTTATCTGGTGACTATCGCATGCTACTGCCGCGTTGTGAATACTTGGATTGCACGGAGTAATTTTCCCGCGATAGGCTGCGATGTTGAGAGTTGCATTTTGCGGTAGCTATCACACGCTCTTGTGAATATACACCCTTGTGTCATAGTCACAGGGCTGCCTTGCATGTTGCTGACATCCTCCTCTTCCTCCTCAAAACCACCTACTTCTATGAGTTTAACTTTTTCTCTTTCATCGTCAGCAGCTATGTTTATGAGGTGTTCTGCCCATACAATTGCGTGCTGGTTTTTCAGCTGGGACAGTTGTTCCCTGGTAACATATTGTCCATCTGGCTTACTACAACAAACATTTTTTGCAAATTGAGCATTTTGGGATGCACTTCTCTTTTGACCAAAGCTCCAAACTGGGGAGGGGAGCTTTGTTTGATGCCAAAGCCTGAAGTACTCATTGAGGTGGAGCTAGGCATTTGTGTTGGCCTTTTCCTAAGTTGGGCTTTGTCTGCGGTAGAGAAGGTTTGTCCAGTCTTGGAAAAATGGCAGCAGTCTGTGTTGGTGGAACTACATCACTAACAGCGGGTTGAATAGAAGACAAAATCTGTACCTTCTGTGTGCCTCTCTCCACACTAATAATTAGTGGATCATCATCACCTTCCTCACTTCAAAGGCTTTCATAAAACTTTGTTTGTCCCTCATCTGTTGTGGCAGATCTCAGTTGGGTTCCAATCTATATTCTTATAATCAGAATGGGGCCTCAGAGAAGATGGGGAGTGCTCTTTCTTTTGCTTGCTGGAAACTGTAATTCTGACGTGTCCAATGGAAGAGCAGTCACAACAACACCCTTCTCTCGTTCTGCTACTACTTCTGGAAGATTATCATATTACAGGCTGTAAATCCTGTTGTTGACTTTTCTGTGACGATGCCATAGACAGCTTGGACAATTCTATTTCAGGCTCAGTGGTCTCCATGACTGCAGTCACTGCAGCACTGGGAAACATCTCTATCTCAGTATTGTGTGTAATGTGACATCTCGTGAACCTATAGGGAATAAAAATGATGCAGGAAGTCAATGAGATGTAGCCAATCTAGTCAATGAAATACAAATCACCATCACACCAATACTTAATACCAATTTAACTGTGGATAAAATTTAGCTTGTGGGTAGGCAAAAATCTAATGCATGAATAAAATGGATGCCGGTGACCCTCTAGGTTCAATGGGGAGTCTATGGAAGGCAGGGGGTAGGCACAAATCAAATAAAGGTGTCAATCCATGGTCCATAGGACCCCTCCGGGAGCCAAAGGGGGCATGCAATAATCGAATAAATGACCTAAAAAATTACTGGGACCCCACCAGGGCCCATATGATTCGATGGTAAATGGGGAGGTGAAACAAAATCGAATAAATGAGCAAAATAAATGCTAGTTCCCCTCCAGAACCCATGGTGTCGCTCAAGGCCCCATGGGACCCTTTGGGTGGCAGACAAAAAATAAATAAATGTATTAGATAATTGCTAGTATCCCTGAAGGGACCATGTGGATCCCATGGCAGGGAGGCAAAACACAACTAAATGAATTAAACTAGTTATAGCCCCTAGAGAATTTTTACTTGCTCGCACCAGAATTCTTTGCTTAGAGTGTGCAAGGGGAGGGCCCCCAGTGCTTGAAAAGATGTTTTCTTTTCCCACAGCATAGGACCAATGAGAGAATTGTTGCGTGCCTGCACTGCTGTGACCAGAATCCACTGCTTGGAGCATGCAGGGGGGATCACCAGCTCAAGAAAGGTGCTTTCTTTTCCCGCAACTTGAGACTCACAAGAGTCTATTTCTTGCCCTCTCTACTGCGACCAGAATCCCCAGCTTTGAGGATGCAGGGGGAAGAGCACCAGAGCTAGAAGGGGCACCTTCTTTTCTCACTGTATGGATGTACAAGGACACAGCTCGGGCGAAGACTGAGCCATGAGCGGGCCTGTCTGTACTCATCTGCGGCCATCTGAAACCAAACCGAGCCACCCCTCTGTGCTGTACAAACTGATTTTGGGCTAGTGAGTGATAGGAGAAAGCCAACTGCAAGCTGTTATAAAACTAGCCGAGTCATCACCTCATCCTCTGCCTCCCCTTAAATAATCATCAATAATGTTGTTTATGACCTTGGCAGTGGGGGCTATAACAAATTAAATAATAATGGTGGAAGAACAATTAGGTCTTAATAATAGGAACTTACTGGTAGTCTCTCAGAGTTGTGTTTCTGCCAACTCCAAAATCACTGGAGATCCCATTAGCTACTACCTCGGTAGATGCTGTGAATAAATTGAAAGAGTTTTACTCTCCATCCAGGGGGTCTTTCAGAGCAACAGGTTTGGCGGATTTCCACCATGAAAATGTTAAAGATACATCTGATTCTCTCCTGCTGGCTTGTAAAGGGACAAAACAGTCAAGAAAATCAGCAGGGAACCGACCACAGGAAGGTCTGACCAGGAGGATAGTTGAGGGTGGCTTTATAAATGAAAAGAGCTTAGGTAAGAAATGTATTGATTTCCTGTTTACTCACTTTAAAACTCTGGTAAAGAATTCCTTTGCAAGCTGCAATAGGCACCTGATTCCAATTAAAAAAGCCCTTCTGGCCCTGACTGAAGCAAATACCACAAATCTGGCTTATTTTAAACAAGTGAGAGTTTTTTTGCAGGCCAGCACTAACTGTGCGACCCCCTGACACATATTGATTAAACAACAGAGCTGAAATAGGGACTCTTCTATTGTCTTGGGTTGGCATGTAGCTGCTCCTCATCTGTTTGCATCTAAGGACCTACCCCAAAAGTCACATTTACAACTCAAGTTCCTACCTCCCCTTTTCTATTATTCTGCATCTCTGAGAAGGAGGGTGACTCATCAAAGAGGGAAGACCCCAACATGTACATACAGTCCAGACACTACCAATGATAAGCCTTCCACCTGTTGCTACACCAAATGTTGTTATATTGGTGAATGCCCCACGTTTACCTCCATTAAAAGAGGGGACAATTGAAATGTTCATTCAATTAGAAAACAAGGTAGTCCATTGGTTTGACAAGCATATAAGGGGGGCTGTTTCCATTTCTAGCAAATTGACATGATTGGATGCATTGGGTGGATTGGTACAGACCCCAAATATTTCTCTGATGATTGTATACTAATGAAAATTTATGAAAGAAACCTGGTCGGTAAGCTTCTGTGGCAGCTTTCTCAACATGGTTTCTCTTCAATAGAGATCCATGTGCACCCATTGTGCTTTTTTTATAAACCCTATTGAATAAGGTTAAAATTAGCTCTTGCCCTAATAGTACTTCCTAATATCTTGACAAACGTGATATTCTCATTGTGCCTTTCTGTGATAGAGTTGGGACTTTTAACTCCCTAGTGTGTGTTGAATGACTGCGTTCCACTACCAATGAGAGAATGGCTGTTTCCCCCATTGAAGAACCAAAGGATTCCACTCTGTGGTTAGAATCTTCATCTATGTTGGGGTGTTTGAGTTGGAATATTGTGGGCTGGGTGTCAAAGAAAGATGATTTATCATGGTTGGATTTTGTTAAATACTTTAGCATCATTTGTTTGCAGGAAACTTGGACATTTACTAATTCCTTCTTTTTGGAAGCTTTTAGTTAATTTTTCACTCTGCACTTATGTCCCCTTCTGGTATAGCTGGACTGTGGGGGAGTAATTACTCTGATCTCCCACTCTCTAACCTGCAACCAACAGAATTATCAACAGGTTCACCTAACCTGGTCGCTATACTGTTACCCTTCTCAAAAGAAAGGAGGTTGTTGATTCTCAATTTCTATATCCATCTAAAAAGCATTCTGAGCACCTACATCTATTGGGAGTATTTCTTGATCGGTATAAGGACAACTTTTGCCCCTATACCTCCCTGGTCCTTTTGGGTGATTTTAACATCCTGCCATGTGAGGAAAACTGCAAAACGCCTCATTATGCCACTGAATAGATATTTATTCAATAATTTAAACCTAGAAGTTACCCACCATCGGGAAAAACCTAAGTCTATGTTACATGAATTTAATTTGATGTTCCCAATTAAGGAGAGAGAGTTTTCCAATGAGGCCCTGGTCAATCCGATCTTTACGGAGAGAGGGTCTATTAGTGACAATGTCTGTGTAATGGATAATCTTAATCAACAGATCAAAGATTTTAGAGTCACATGGAGTGAGCAAAGTGATCATAATCCAATTAATCTCTGGGTAGATTGGGTAAATAGTTTATGCAACTAGTACAGTAGTTTAGTTATATGACCAAGGACGGAGACTGAAGTGGGCAAATGTGATCCCTGAAACCTTTTCTAGTAAATTGTTTTAAAAATGCGATCACAACATTGAGAACTGTATGAATTCAAATTCTGAGGCTGAAGAAAAGATATCGTCCTTCAGACATATGTGTAATGAGGTCAATGAGGCTGTACACCTTCAAGATACATCAAACGCCACTCCTCCCCATGGATGACTTGATCGTTCCTCTCTTTAGCCTTCAATATGGTTAAAAAAGATAAACTTTGGAATATCATTTTTAGCCTATTGGCAGACCGAAGTATTGATTGTTTAAGAGAGCTACAGAAGACTACATCAACATCAGTGTAATATGGGTGGGGAGGTTCTTGTACTGAATCCTTTAACACCAGCAGGGGTGGCAGACGATGTTGTATTTTAATTCTCTTCTTATTTCCCCTACATATTGATCATGTGGAGGCCTGATCCCAGCACTTCTTTACACTGACAATGCAGTTTTACGGCTAGGACCTCCTTGGAGTTACAACACTTGCTCGACTTCTTTGTATCTTTAATGAACTCCCTTGATTTGTGTACCAACTTTTGGAAATCCCACACTATGTTGGTGGGTCCTAGTTCAATCAAAATTAGATTGTTCAACATTAAGGGGAACATTATTAGTCTGGTTGACTCATATACCAATCCGGGGTACTGTTCAATCACATTTACTCCTGTTCCTCATCAATAACCTTAAAAATATTTTTTTGCTAGGTCTGTTGCATCAGTGTATGACTTTAGTGAGAGACCGGCTATGAAGCTGGTAAAAGCCTCATTGAAGATATGTACTGCCTAGTGTGTACTGACTGTCTCTTATGACAGCGACATCTGGGGGGTACTCTGATTCGTTGAAAATGTAAACAGTGGAAAAACATTTTTGGGAATGGCTGATATCCCTCCCAGAAAGTACCCATTTGTATATTACACAATGAATTAGGCCTGGGCTATATGTTAGATCAGCTGACCCTTCGCCACTTACTAAGATGGATCACAGTTTAGATTGATAAGCAAACAGTTTTTAAGTGAGATCATATGTTGTCTTAAAATTCTTTCCCATTATTGAACGTTATCGCACAGCAGTTACTAATATAAACCACAGTTTCCTATTGGCTAGTTTCAGGTTAAATATATTCGGCACAGTATTGGCAGTTCCTAAAGGTTAGTCCCAGGTTAAGACCAGTGGAAGCTGGCATGGACCGGAGATGGTGGGGCGGAGGGGAGTAATGAAAAAGAAAAGTAAACTTACCTCCGCGCCACATCTCACCTCTGTCATCTCTCTGCTTCCGGCAGGAACAGTAGGCACCCATACTCCTCTAAGCCAATCACAATGCCTCAATGCAGCATTGTGATTGGTCTGAGCGCCGTTGTTCGGCGCTCAAACGGGAACTGGGAGTCTGGCCAGGTTTTCCACCCAGGCTGTTAAACACCATGGGTGGAGAACATGCAAAATTCACATAACTGTTTGGCCGGCCCAAGATGACCGGCCAAACATTCATGTATTTATGGGATTTGTAGAGTGCAGGAATCACCCCCGTAGGGGTATCCCCCCCCTATCGTAGCAGGAAAGTCAGATGAAACATGGGCAGACAGGATTAAGCTCTAAATAATGCAGTTTCCAGGAGTTTCCTGAAACTGAACAAATTAGAGCATTTGCGCAGGTCCTGGGGCAGGTGTTCCAAACTTTGGAGGCTAGATGGACAATGGTTTGCCTCCTTTTCTACATTTCTTAAACCAGGGGACCACCAGCAACCCTTTACCTTCCGATCTCAGAAGGCGATTTGGACAGTAGACTTTAAATTTGTCTGACAGGTAGCTGGGGCTCGCACTATATAAAGCTTTATGGATGAGACAGCAAAGCTTAAAAATGAATTCTCTGGCGGATGGGGAGCCAGTGAAGTTGTTGGAACAGTGGACCTGAAGAAGTGCACGGTGGTTTTTTAAGGGCCAGGCGAGCGGCCACACGTTTTGTACAATCTGCAGTCTGTTTAATAGGGACTCATTTGCAGACGCCAGCAAAGCATTACAATAACCTAAGCGGCCAATGATCAATGCCTAAAACAGGGTTCTTCATACAGAGAGAGGCACCCAACGAAACACTCTGCGCAAAAGGCTTAGGGTGTGGTAGCAAGTCCCTGCCGCAGTCATCACTTGGTCCTTCATGGATAACAATATATCTAAGCGTACTTCCAGATTTTGCCACCAAAGTAGGAGTGGGGGCAGGACCCAATGTTATAGGCCACCACCTAGGGGACTAGAAACTCTGGGCTGACCCAAACAGCAGGATTTTTGTCTTGGATGCATTAAATTGCAGACAGTGGTTTATCATCCACTCCGATATAGCCAACATGCCTCTAGCAAAATGCTGATCAATAGACTCACAGTCCTTGTCAAAGGACAGGAGCAATTGGGTATCGTCAGCGTAAGAGAAAGGAGTTAAACCGTACTCCCTAATAACCTTGGCAAGGGGGGCCACATAGATATTAAACAAAGTTGGGCTCAAACAAGAGCCCTGGGGTACTCTCTTTGAGAGTTTCAAGGTTTGGGAACGGAATGGACCCAGGTTAATGGTCTGAGTGCGCTGGCCTAGGAAACTGATAAGCCACTTAAGTGCCTGTCCCTGCAGACCAGCCTCCCTCAGTTGAAAAATCAATTTCTGATGAGAGACCGTGTCAAAGGCTGCTGTAAGATCCAATAAGACCAGCATCACAGCTTTATAATCATCCAATGCCTTTTTAATATGATCCGTAACCCCAATAAGGTTAGTCTCTGTGGAGTGGTTGGGTCTAAACCCAGATTTAGAGGAATCAGGAATGTCATGTTTGTCGAGGTAGTCCATTAACTGAGTGTTAATATAACTCTCTGCCATTTTACTCATCAATGGGAGGAGTGAAATGGGGCAGTAATTTGAGAGCACATCAGCAGACAGTTGATCTTTCTTCTTAATAGGAAGTACTTGAGCGGACTTCCAATCAAGAGGCAGGATACCTTCGCTTAAAGAGGTGTTCAAAATCTCAGTAATAGGGTTTATGGGGGTTCAGAGCCATAAACTTGATTTTGCTTATATTTTTTATTTATTGCTAAACCTTTGGCATCACAGAATTCTTCACAGTGGTTAAGGAGCTGCTGTAGCCCTCCCTGTCTTTTAGACACCAGCAATGTGTCATCCGCAAAGAGGAGTGTTATTACTTTTTCGCTCCCTAGCATAGGAGCATCAGTTGCGTTCATTGTTAAAAATGACAGGACGTTAATAATAAACAAAGAGAAAAGCATTGGTGCCAGTACGCAACCTTCGCACACACCCCTGTTAACAGGGATTGAGTTGGCAAGTTGCCCCTGTGAGCCCCAACTTACCCTAGCAAATTTTTCTTCATGCAAATGGGTCACCAGCATTACCATTTCTTGTGGCATGCCTATGTCGTTAAGAGTTTGCCACAGTTTCTGCCTGGGAACTAGGTCAAATGCCGTCTTGAGATCTATAAAGGTGACATACAAATTGCCCTTACCTATGGTCACTTTTTTCCAGCAAAGTAAAAGAAAGCGGAAAACCTGATCGACAGTCCCTATTTTCTCTTAAATGTCGGCTTGTTATGGGGTTAGGACTTCATTTTCTTTAACCCATGCCTGTGTCTTATACAAGAGTGCCTTGCTGAAAACTTTCTGGATCGGGTCAATTAAACTGATTGGCCTGTAGTTAAAAGGCTGGGCCTTATCGCCTTTGTTGAACAGTGGCACAACTTCTGCTCCCTTCCATGATCCTGGGATTGGAGCTCCATTAGCTATGGCATTAAATAGCACATACATATATTGTGACCAGCCAGGGATGTCCACAAGGAAAAAGTCGGCAGGTATACCAGTGGGTCCAGGGCTTTTGATTGGACTATTGTACCAATTGACGTCATTATGTCATTCAGAGTGAAAAGAACACCTTTAGTTTAAAAATACTTCCCATGTTGTTCTACCAAGGTGTTTGAAACTTCTTGGTCAGTATAAAGGGTAGAAAAGTGTGCATGGCAATCAGAAACAGAGATATAATTATCTGGCTCTTGGGCTCCTGACTAAGCCTGGGCAAAGCACTACGCTACGCTCGCGTAGTTTGCGAAGTTCGGGTTACTTCGCACTACGCGAACTGCACGTAGCACAGTGCGAACATGCGTAGTGCTGCGGTCATTTTTTGCTTGCTCGCGGTCCTCAACGTCAAGTTGGCGACCGCGAGCAAGCAAAATTACATCCCGGCAAGACTTTTTCCTTGTTCTCGATCAGCAACACCAAGTTGGTGATTTCGAGCATGGAAAATAAACCTCCCGGCGAGATTCCCAACGCGAGGAGGTCAGGTTTCTCATTGCGAGTGGTCGCGTATGCTCGCGACCGCCTCGCGATGAGAAACTACCAGTTTGCGTTGAGAAAGCTGCCGCTCGAGTAAAAATCTACTCGAGCAGCAGAAAACTACAGCTCGCACTGTGCAAGATGCCATTTTCAATGATTGCACAGTGCCGGTTGCTTGTCCGCTCTGTGCAATCATTGAAAACGACATCTGGCACAGTGCGAACAAGGTACTACGCAGTTCGCAAAGTGCTACGCGTAGCTCGCGTAGTGCGAACTGCACTTTGCGTAGCTTCGCGAAGTGCTACTTCGCGAACTACGCCCAGGGTTACTCCTGACTGGTTGCCCCACACCACCAGAGACCAGAACTTTTTGCTATCCCTAGCTTGGCATGCGCCCTTAAGGGACTGCCACCTAGCTTCGTCCCACTCCCTCTTTGTTTTCCAAAGTTCTGACCTATATACTTACCTAGCATTTCTAGCCCCCTCATGGTCCCTTGATTAAACTGCTTTTATTAGTTGGGACCTGGAGCGTTTACAAGCCTTGTTATACCATGTTTGTATGCCCTTGTTAGTAGGCCTTGAACGCTTCATGTGTGTTGCCATAGTGAAATGGAGACCTAAGAGCTCGAAAAAGGAGCAGTAGGATTTTGTTACTTCCATCCTCCCTTCCTAGGTTGCCTTTAATGCTGCAACTTCTGCTGTGCTACCTAACATATCCATGTGCATGTTCAGGAGCTTATCTTGGTCTGTAGCTATTTTGTGCCACTTAAGGTGACGCATATCATTAGTTGGCCATACCTCTTTGGTTGACAGCAACTGGGTCTTCGCCAGAATAGTTGTTTCACACCATACTGGTATCATAGTGAGGCTGAAGGGGTTGTGATCGCTGTCAACTGTATCTTCTGTGACCATATCTATTACCCTCTGTGCCTGTTTCTTAAATTCCCTCACACTCGACCAGAAGGGTATCAATACGGCCAAGGACGCAAGTAATCCCTACAAGTGCATTCTTAGCCTTCTTAACTTTCCCAATGCCTACCCCACCCCCTCCCTTTCTCACCTTTCTTTTTGCCACCAGCTCTGCTGCTATTGACTTTATAACCCAAGAGAAAAAGAGGGGGAGGAAGTGAAACGAGAAGGACAAGCTCAGATGCAATCCTCTCTATGCAGGCTCCACGCAGCTTGATATATTCAGCTGTGCGTTTGCTAGCGCAGTTAGCCCTCGTTAAATACTACATGAAGTATGTTAAGGAATATAAAACAACTCTGTACAACATTCAGCCTAAAGCTCAAATACATTTATAAGAAATAAATTAACAAAATGAACAAAAATGTACTTGGCTTCTTTTATCCATGCTTGAACAAAATGGATTTTAAAAGTGAAACATAAGGATTGAAAACAAGCTGGGAATTAGCCAGCAAAAGAGGACACATAGACGACAAAGAAGATACTGCCATGTTCTGCCTGTAGCACCTTCCCCTCTTAACGACCCAGCCCAAAAAACTTATTTTAGCACTGTAGGGAAAGGAAAGCACCGATAAACCCAAAATGTATCTAGGCCCACATATGCAACTGCCCTTTACCCATCACAAGTAAATCAGCCATGTCAGAAAAGAAAATTAAATAAACTTCAAAAATTTCCCAGCCACAAACAGTCCTAGGGAATAGCAACTACCCCTCTCAGATACTTTTAAAAGTTGCAGAAAAAAGTAGGGGGCAGATTTACAAGAAAGTGACGCATCTGCCCTTTCCATTTCACGCAGCGCAGCACAGCAAGGTTGCTGTGCTGCATTGCATCCCAAAGCTCATGAATGAGTGCCTCAGTGTAGAGTAATTAATGGTGCCTCGTTTCATTGGTAAACGTTGATTTCTTTGCAATTTTTCTTCACCAAACAATGTGTTTAAAAACAAATCTCCAAATAAGCAATAAAATATCAAATGACTTGACTCCAAAGGCCTTCACTGATCGCTTCAACTTTCTCATGAACACTTTTTAAAACTCTGGTTTATACTTCTGCTTCTTGGGCAGGTTTGGATGGCACCTTTACTTGTCCTGTTCTGTTATCTTGTTGTTACACACAGTGCGGCTGTTTGGCCTTCTAGTCATTGCGGTCCGCTCTCAGCACTGCTCTGTTGTTTTCCACTGTTCACTCGCAGAACTCTATGCTGGCCGGGCGTGGCCATACCACTGTTACCCAGTTCCTCTATTTTATACACTATAGCATGATAGCAGTGACTTGGTCAGATCCGAACCCACACTCTATGCTCATCACTTTACCTGTTATATACCTTCCAGTACGATAGCACCTGGTCGTCTTGAGTTGCGTCATAGGTCGTCTCCATAAAATCCAGACACTAATGTCCCTATGAATTGATTGGTTCAGGAATGGTCCACATCCACTTCCTCCTTGATTTAACGGTTCCTTGGATCTCTCTTCATTTCAGGGACTTATGCTTGAATTCAGGCTAACTTGTCATAGAGGATCAAGTAGGAACACCGGTATTTAGCAGATCCTAAATACCGGTGTCCTTTATCTTAAGCTCCAAATAGGATTCAACTAACACCGCACTATCCGAATGCACTGCTGTATACCATGGTGCAAGCTTCACTCCGCTGTTGTCACCCTCACAGTCAATGTTTGGGGGTGATTGGAGAAAGGAGGGTGGAGCTTGGGTTTAGATTTGAGTTCTTTTCGATTACTATTGGCATCTCAGTTTTATTTTCCATTGTATTCTTAGTTATTTTCTTTCCTTTGCCTCATGTTTTCTCAGCTGATTCACACTGGGCCTATCAGCCAGACAGTACCCTGGATGCACAGACTTCCTGGGTTGACCTGCTGTCTTGTTTTGTCATGCAACACTGTCCTGTTTTGTGACCACAAAGTCACGTGTTGGCCTTAAGCTCTCTCCGTCCTCTAAGAGTTATGTGCTGTTGTAACCCACATGACTCTCCCCAAGCTGACCTTAGTGTTCCCCAACAGCGATCGACCACATTTTGATTTAGATGAAATGCAAAAAATAGAACTGTTGAACTGCATAATATAAAACTTGATTTTATATTGTTTTTAGAGATATGGTTTTGGGACCTTGTATATATTATACTTTAACTATACAATGAGAATTTCGAATACAAACTATGGGGCCGATTTACAAGCCCCTTGCGCTACTTTTGCATCATTTTTAATATGAGAAAAATGACGCAAAAGTGGCTCATGGGGCTTGTAAATCTGCCTCTATAGTTTTGCTATTTGATAGTATTTGAATGTTCTTTAAAATCTTTAGTATTAAATCTGTTTTATTGACAGAATACGAAGCAGAGAACAAAAATGAGTCGCCTACAACCCAGCGGGCCGGCTAGTTAAAATCCAGCTGTGCAAGCAAGACAATGATAAGAATAGGGCTTCCAAATGTTAAACACAGCAAGTCGCCAACAACCCAACAAGGCCGGCAACGTCTTAAGAAAAATAGTAAAAGGTGAACAGTGCTATGGGCTGACTCCCAAGTTAATTGAAAAACAAGAGGCCACGGGAGTCGTATGGCACTGTGTAGTATTCCGAATTTAAACACTGAACAGAACAAGAATAAAGTGAAACGATAAAGAAATCAAAGCAAAACCCTCACCCTCCCCCCACCCCTTCTCCTCAGTGAGCCACTCAAAGGAAAGGAGGATATCAGCCCATGTACCCTGTATGTTACAGCAAAGCCTCCACATAGGGAAGTGGAAGGGGACCAGTAATACGCATTCTTATGGGATGATAGAGGTGTCATCAGGGACCGATTTGAGAATGCGGAGGTATTGTCGGCAGGTCAGTTCTCGAAATTCCGTGGAGAGAATAGCAAGTAAGGTAGGCCTGGGCTAAAATTTCGTTCCGTTCGCGGAAATTGAGATAATTTGACATTTTCTCGTTCCGCGGAAAGCGCGAAAATGTCAAAATGACCGCATTCCGCAGCTTGGCGATAAGTTTCTTGCTCGCGCTGTAAAATAATACATTCTCGCGTGCGCGCGATCGCCTTACCTGAATCCCTGCGTTCGCCGACAAGTTTTCTTGATCCGGTCGCGTTCTCTATGAGATGTTGTATTGTTTTTAGCCATTTGCGCTGTCTCGCGACAGTTCGCGCCCGCAGTGACGTCATGCGTCGCGCGATCACGTCTTTCTTCTCGCGATCATGAACCGTGAGACAACTGAAAACAAGATGGCCGCGCCCGCGAGCAACCACATGGGTAAGTTGGCGAGCTGCAACCATGCAGAAAATCTCGCGAACATGCGGGAAAAAAACTTCCGCATCTTTGCGATATTTCTGCGTGTTTGCGATAATTTTTAACATTTTCGCGATAATTTGCGAAAGTGGATTTCGCAAATTCCGCCCACCCCTAAAGAAAGGGGCCCAGGTTTTGGCATAGTCTGCACTCCTCTCCCCCTGCTGCCATAGAGAGCTTCTCCATTGCTAAAAGATTCCATAGCTTGTGTATCTAGTGTATATGCTCCGGTTCCTGTCCGATTTCCACCTTGCCAGTATAACCCTGAGTGCAGCGTTCAATGCAGCTTTAAAATCTTTAAAGTTATTTTTTACATCGTTGCCCGATAAAAAAAAGCCATCCCATTTCAAACAGTAAAATAAAATATGATAGCTTGTGACTCATTTTGACAAGATGTAATGCTTTAATAATGCCAAGGGCATTGAGTGATGTCCTTCCCTGATAATTTAGGGCATTGTATTTTGTACAATTTCGAGTGCTTCCTTATATTTATTTGATTCACTATTTTAAATATTAATCCACTTTGGATCCTTGACTAGGGTGACCAACCGTCCGCAAATTTCACGGACAGTCCGTAATTTCGGCCGTCTGTCCGTTGTCCGTGAAGGATTCTTTAACGGACGCCAATTGTCCGTAATTTTAACCTCCCTGCTTGACTCCGATGCTGTTGAGGTCGGTGTAACAGACTCCGATGCAGCACCAAAGCTCAGATACCCAGCAGCATTGGAGAGGCACAGGGGGTGGCAACCCTCACACCTTCCGCCCTTGATGAGCTGTTAAGAGGTGCTTGAAGGTGACTGAGAGGGAGGGGTGCAGCTATTCAGATGCAAACAGCCCTGAATGCGTCATGTCTCAGCAATTTAGAGGGGCCTCACACATTCCCTTTCTGCCCAGGGCTCCAAACATCCTAGAAGCGGCCCTGATTACCAGGAGGCAGCACTTGGTTCTCTTCACAGAGCTTAATTACTGTCACTAAATTGTAAGCAAACCTCCGTTCTTCAAACATGCAGTCTATAATGTAATAAAATAAAGAAATGGCACAATCGCACCCACACTGATTAACAAAGTATGGAGGACAATCAGTTAAATCAGTTCTCTTGGAGTATCTCCTTTAAGTACTGTACATCACAGTGGGGTATGGCAAAACTAACATTTTGGAAAGAGAGCCTGTCTTCTCGTTGTCTTGTCCAGGAGGGGGTGAGGAGCCATACCCCACCCTGGAAGAGACCAAGATGATACTAAAATACTGCATGCCCACCCCTGTGCCCACCCAGGCGGATCCTGTTCCCCCTCCTGTGATGGCTCCAGCCCCCCCCCCCAGTGATGGCTCCTGTCCCCTCATGTGGTGGCTCCTGTCCCACCCGCCTGTGATGGCTCCTGTCCCCCCTGTAGTGGATCCTGTCTCCGCCCTGGGTGGCTTCTGTCCCAGTCCTGGAATGGCTCCTGCAGCGAGGGTGAAGTTCTTGATGGGCCTCTTCTCAAAAAGGCTCAGCTCAAAATTAATATGAAAAGGTGGGCGAGTGAGTAAGTGAAGGGATGGGTGGATGGCTGGATTAATTAGTGAAAGGGTGAATGGATGAATGAAAGATTGAATAGATGGATAATGAGAGAGGATGGATGGATTGATGAGTGAGTGGAAGGATGGATGAGAGAAAAGGTAAATAGCTGGATGTATGGGTGGAAGGGTAGCTGGATAGGTAAAAGGGTGGATGGGTGAGTGAAAGGATGGATGAGTGAAAAGGTGGATGATGAGTGAGTGGGTGGATGGATGAGTGAAATGATGGATGGATTGATGAATTGATAAGTGCAAGGGTGAATGGATGGACGGATGAGTGAAAGGGTGGATGTAAGGATGGATGAGTGAGTGAAAGGGAGGGTAGATGGACAAAAGGATGAATAGATGAGTGAAGGAGTGAAAGGATAAATGGATGAGAGAAAGGATGGATGAGTGATAGGGTCAATGGATGGATTCATGAGTGGCTGAGTAGATGGATGGGTGGGTGGATGGAAGGAAGGATGGCTAAGTGAAAGGGTCGATGGAGAGAGAAAGGGAGGAAGGATGGATGACTGAAAGGGTGAACGGGTGGAAGGATGAGTGACTGGGTGAATGGATGGATGAGTAAGTGAAAGGAAGGCTGGATGGGTGAAAGGATAAATGGCTGGATGGATGAGTGAATGGATGGATGGGTCGAAGAGTGGATGGATGAGTGTACAGATGGATAGGGTGAAAGGGTGGATGGATGGCTAATGGATGCATGATGAATAGGTTTGCAAATGGTTGAATATGTTTGGATGTGGCTGTTACTTATATACTATTGCGCGACCTCCTCTGATGGGTCTGTAAAACTTACCTATTGTCCTGAAGTTTTGTCCTGAATTTTGACCTCCTGTCCTGAATTTGTGTCCTGAATTTTGACCCTTTGTCCTGAATTTTTACACTCACCGTCCTGAATTTGCACCAATGCCAGTTGGTCACCCTATCCTTGACAGGGGTCGACCCACCTGCAGTTTTACAGACCTGCCCACACCCCGCCTCGTTCTTATTTCAGCAGGAAATGCATGGAAAGTAGGATGCACGGGCGCACCCTTCCGGTTAAAAAAGAACGAAAATAAAAGAAAATGGAGGGTTTGTCATAATGGATGTCGTAACTTCCAGGCTTCCAGGACAAAGACCGTTCATAACAGACAGGCCCGCCTTACGCTTTTTCCTCCTCTTTCCACGAAGGAGAAAGAAAGTAAGCAAGACTCGAGGTCTACAATTTTCGAACGTTCACAGCATCATTGAACCAGATGACAATTTCCAAGATTTCTCATTGTTAATTGTGTCCGCTTTTCCATAAAACCATTATCAGCTACTTCTTGCAAAAACGATAGAATATGCGGAGCGTTCTGCGCAAATACACCGAATAATTTTGTAAGCATAAGATCAGTGTGTCAGATACCGCACACTGTTGGTAGGTATGACAAAGCATTGTAATTACCAAAACTATAAGCACTGGCAACCCAATATGTATGCATGTACTATTTATATAAATAAACGGTGCTTTTCCTTGAAAGTAAATATGAAGAGAGCACACATGGTTTAATGTAATTTAGTGCCTTTGTGTAAAAATTCATGGCTTAAAAAGTTCAATAAAATATGAATTTGTAAAAAATGAGAAGTGCATTTGGAAAGGAAATAAATCAGATACAAAATACCTCCTTGGTATTCAGCTGAATAATTCATCCCTTGCATGTGGTTTTCTGAGGTTCAGCTTGCATTTTTCTGATTAATGAATAAAATCACATATGCATGGGCTTAAGGATTTTAGTTAGGACATATATGTGTGTATCCATCAACAAAACAGAAAAAGAGATGGGGAAACACAATAAAGGGGAGGGGAGAAAAGGACAGGTGGCAAGAATAGTTATGGCTGGGTCAGCGTTTCCAAAGGAAATGTTTTTTTTATGTTGCTAATAGCTGGCACCATTTGAAAACTCTCCAGGAAACTTTCCAAAAAGGTGCTACTTTTTTACCAGTTTGTGCATGAAAGGTTTCGGGGTGATCCGTTAAGAAAGAAAGGGGTCCCACAATGCAAAATCCCCATGCATTTTCCACAGACTGCTTTAGGCAGGCCTACAGAAAAACTGCTGAAGGAAATTCCACCAAATTTGTCAGGAAGCTACATCTTGGTACCCACATTTTGATTTTTGTCATTGGTTGTAATTCCCCTCAGTAGTTTTTTTAAGAAATGAAGGTTAAAAAAAATATATAAATATCTGAATGGTTGGGTTTGAGGGACACTCGCAACAGTATCTCAATCCTAATCTTAAATAATAGAGCATTCTGATTTGGCCAGGGAACTTTTTTGTCCTTGAGCCAGTTTTCTCTCGCGGAAGTCTGACTCAAATGGAAGCAATTGCTCTGATTTGCTGCCAGCAACATGAGCAAAATGTGACTGTCAGCCATTACAGGAACAAGGGATTCAGTCCCCTGTGTGGAACATGTGAAAACAAATATATATATATATATATATATATATATATATATATATATTACCTACTGGCGGTCGCCAGTAGGTAGTTATAGTTAGGACCCTGTTTCCATAGGAAATCCGCAACATTCTATTTTGAATAACTTTGGCGCCGGTCGACGAATCCTCGCGAATTTTTCAAAATAGGTGGGGCGCTACGCTCCGCTCCTACCCTGAAAGTCTCGGGGGGATTCGTCTAGCGGGGGCTGAGAAAAAAGGGGGGTCCCAAAACGCGTTTTCCCCATGCATTTTTCCATAGGACCTTTAGACACAGCTACAGCCCGAACGGCTGAACAGAATTACTTGAAATTTGGCAGAGAGGTAGCCATAAGGTCAAGGAAGTGCCTTTTGTAGGTTTGGTGTAAATCTGTTCAGTATTTCCTGAGAAAATAGCATTTAAAAGCATATATATATGTGGGCGGAGCCTAACCACACATCTCATCCTGAGATCTGATTGGCTGTCAGCACTTCATCCAAGAAGTGTTGGCAGCCATCTTGGGACCAATATACATGATAGCACCTCATTAAAAAGCATTGCAGTTAATAGAAGGTTTTAAGACTTTAGTTACATTATAAATCATTTGTTGATGGTACCATACTCATTTTAGGAATTGTGGTATGTTCTAAGGTGATTTTACCATGTGAAAAAGCCTTCTGCTGGGATATCATGATTGAGAGAAAAATATTTTCTCATGCTTTTACCACAGAGGTTTGGAAGGTGATCTATAGGCTAAACTGAGAGCATATTTTCTGTAAATTCACATTATCTTTCTCAGTCATGTGAGAATGAAGTCTGACATTCTCAGTAAAACATGTACATCCAACAAGGGCAGAGACTGTCAGTTGATTCCTTTGTGTTCTACTGCAGCTTCCCAGAGTGTTCCAAAGAACTACTAGAGCGCTAACAGTCCTACTTATGATAAACGTATGGCACACCTGAAGCCATCTTGCTTGGATTAAAGTGGTAACTCTTAAAACATTTAATTTAAAAAGGAACAAAATGAGGGGGTTCATTTTTCCATAAAAAGTATGATTAGTGCTGCAGAAAGAAAAATTAGGGCACATTTTGAGTGACTTCTCAAATCCTCTTCTATTTCATTAAAAAATTCTGACATGCAGACTGAAACATGCACTTTCAATACCAGCAGCAGTTTTCCCTGGTGAGCAGTAGCTTTACTACAGTGATCTAATGAGCAAAAAGAGTGCTAACATTCTGAATTTATGGCAAATGTGTGACACATCTGAATGCCTTCTTGATGGAATCAAAGTAAAAAACTGAAAGTATTTCCTACTGAGGAGACTGCAGTAAATGAGGAAATTAGGAAACTTCATAACAAATAAGTCTCCCAAGATGGCCACCAGAGACAAAAGAGCCCAAATGAAGCCCAAATATCACCCAGATGTAGCCCAAGTATAGCCCAATGACAGAATGTCCCAGAATGTTCTTAAAAACAACTAGAGCGCTTACTGTCTTCATTATGACAAAAGTATGGCACACCTGAAGCCATCTTGATTGGAATAAACTGGTAACACTTAAAACATTTAATTTAAAAAGGAACACAATGAGGAGGTTCATTTTGCCATAGAAATTATGATTAATGCTGAAGAAAGAAAATGAGGGCACATTTTGAGTGACTTCTCAAATCCTCTTCTATTTCATTAAAAAATTCTGACATGCAGACTGAAACATGCACTTTTAATACCAGGAGCAGACTTCCATGGTGCAGTAGTTTTACTACAGTGATCTAATGAGCAACTAGAGTGCTAACATTCTGAATTTATGGCAAATGTGTGACATATCTGAATACCTTCATGATGGAATCAAAGTAAAAAACTGAAAGCATTTCCTACTGAGGAGACTGCAGTACATGAGGAAATTAGGAAACTTCATAACAAATAAATCTCCCAAGATGGCCACCGGAGACAAAAGAGCCCAAATGTAGCCCAAAATCACCCAGATGTAGCCCAAATATAGCCCAATGACAGAAGTGTGCAAAACACTTATTATTTTGTGTTTTTGCAGTGTTATATAGTGCAGACTTGTCAGGTATTGGAGTGCTTTACATGAGCATTGGTTACATCACACAAGAACAAATTCATTTTGGTTGTAGACATGGGGAGACTAAGTGATTTGACCAGAATCACAGAATGTCGAGCTGAAGCAGAAACTTCAACCTGGTTCCCCAGTTGCAAAGTCTGCAGTTCTGGAAGTAACACCACATCCTCTCCCCTAAGTGCAAAATTTAATCAAGTGGTCAACTGGATAAAAAACATAAAGATAACAAATAATTTAAAAGTGCTTTGTCGCTATTTGAAAACTCAGAAAATATGTCCTTATTTTAGTCTTTTAGAGCACTAACCATAATTTTGATGCCAATAAGACCCTCTCATATATGTAATTTCTAAAGGAAATGCTCTAGGTATTACAGTTTTGATTACATCAAGATGATGTCAGGCGTTCCACACTTTTGTAATAAATATAGAATGTTAGCAATCTAGTTGTTCATTAGGATACTGTTGAGAGGCAGAGGCCAGGGGCACGGACTCTGAAAATTGAAGGCAGGTAGGAGGGTGCAAAGGCAACAATTTAACCACACTGAGCAGGCAGGAAGGGCCGTGGAAGCACAACAGACTATGGAGGGCAGTGGAAAGGGGGGCAGGGGCAACAAACCAACAATACAGGACTTGCAAGAGAGGCTGTTGGAGGGAAGATCTATTACGGGTCAAGGAAGCTAGGGGCGGTCCCCAGATCCCCGGGAGCCACCACAGAACTGAGCAGGAGAGTGAGTCAGGGACAAAAGGGGCACCTTAATTTGAGCCGGGGTGCCTAGGAACGCTTGCTCCAAAAATGAAGAAAACAGACATATGAGACATGGAATTGGAGGCAGAATACAATGGCAGTTTAATGATAAGATGCAACTTCAAAGAAACCGCAGAATAGAGACAAAGTACAAAATACAGAATCCAGATAATCATACAGCTGTCATGATATTCTCTGTATCTCAATTAATGTACTGACAGAGAGAGAGAGAAAACACATCTATAAATGCATCATGAGAAACAAGTTACACCAAGGAAAATGTTACCTAGGAACACTCACGTTTACTCTTAGAGCAAGCATTCCTGCAATTACAATACAAAATCTTTTAAATGCAAAAGTAAAGAGAACAATGGTTAAACATAACATGACATTTCATATAGGTAAAATAGAATAAGATACGCAAAGCAGAGCAAGACATTTTAAGCAAAGGAAGACAAGAGCTCCCAGCTCTTGGGGAAAACCTGCACTGCCTGTTAACCTACATACAGACGGCGAGGTAGTCCGTCGATATCTGTGGGTGCTCCCTTTTTATATCATTTTGTGGGCTCCTTTGCACGCTACATCTACCTACGTATGCTACCCAAAAGCTTCGTCTGCAGATTTTACCAGACATTTCGTCATTTACCCACTTAATGCTGACAATGGACTGGGTGAAAAGGTCAGTCTCTCAGGCCAATCGCTTATCGTAAGTTCCATAGAGCAAGCAGAAAATAATGGGTATTGTACGGGAATTCAATATATTCATGTATAAAATTTCATCAGTTCTCCTAACTTGACGCTCTGCGGTTGCCACTTCCTTAAAAGCGGGAAACCTGCCCAGGAAGCAAGTACCAGTCCAGGATGCAGCCTACTGTATGTCGACAGCTTCAGGGGGATGTTGAACTTTGATACCGAGCACGGAGCACTCGGGTAGGGTGGGGGCTACTAGTTTGGAGCAGAAGGCCTCGCAGACCTGCCTTCAGACTGCTATACACTAAAATTGCAGAGCTATGGTCAATTTAACAAAGAGGCCTACATATTGAACAGAAGGGCCTACACAGGGGTTTTATGCTGGCTGAGTGGTAAGGATGTCTCAGGATAAATATATAGCAACACAGGACCCGCTGGTCAATTTAATACGGCCTACAAATGCAGCTGGCAGGGCAAGGACAAGGGTCTCATACTTCAGGTGTGGACAGAACGGGCCAGGGGGCCCCTGTGATACAAAATCTACCCTCCTTCAAGGCTGTGGCAATGTAATAGACCATTGTGGGCAGAAGGAAGAGGCAATGGTAGTACAACCATACATGCCAACAGACCCGATTCAGCCAGGAAACGTCCAATGTTTTTAAGCTCAAATGGGCTTTATTTGATCTGTCTCCTGTCTACAATATCCTCTTTTTCAATGTAACTCAAAGGGCAAAATCAATACCCCAGTTTTTTTTCAAAATCTCCCTCTTACCAAGTTCAAAATGTTCGCAAGTATGGTACATTGGATCATGGAAGGAAATGGGATAGGGACATGGACTTGGATAACAGAGGACAGGAGGCACATGGAGAGGTGCACCAAACTGACCCTGCAGGGCAGGCATCAGGGTTTGCAGCAGCACAATACACCACACAGGGCATGCAGGACGGGAGTGCAGCACAACAATCCATAGAAAGCAAGAGGGAGGGGACAGGACCATGCACATGGACAACAGAGAACAGAGGGGCAAGAGGCAATGGTAGCTAGCTGACCATAATGGACAGACAGGAGAGAAAGCTGCAGCATAACAGACCATAAAGGGCAGGAGGGACGGATCAGGGGCATTACAATGGAACAGACAAGCCAGGAGGGAGGGAGTAGGGCTGGGGGCAAGGGGGCAGGGCAGGAGCAGCAAGATAGCCATGGAGGTCAGGCAGGATGGGCACTAGAAGCAAGACACACCATGAAGAGCAACAGTGAGACTGTGATGGCATACACACAGACCATGGAGGGAAGGTGGGAGGGGGTCAGGGGCAGCTAACTGACCACACAGGGAAGGTGGGAGGGGCCATGGCAGCACAGAAGACCATGCATGGCAAGTGGGAGGGTTAGTGGCAGCACAATGGCTATGATGGGCAAGAAGGAGGGTGGAGGGGCATGCACAAAGGACGATGGAGGATAGAAGGGAGGGTCAGGACCTGTGCACAGACAAGAAAGTTCAGGGGAAGGGACCTCACAACAGACCACACGGGGCAGGCAGGAGGAGCAGTTGCAGCACAACAGACCAGGGAGGGCAGAAGGGTGTGGCAGTACAATGGACCATGTAGGACAGGAGGAAGAGGATAGGGGCATGGCATGTGGACAGGCAGGGTGGAGGTGGCAGGGACAGGTTACAGTCATCTGACAATGCTAGGCAGGTGGGAGGGGAGTGGCAGCTCAACAGAACACTCAGAGTAGATAGGAGTGGCAGGTCCATGGGACATGGTGGGCAAAAAGGATGGAGCAGGGGCATGCACAAAGACATCGGAGGGCAGGGGGAAGGAGAATAGGGGCAGCAAGCTAAGCACAGAATTTAAGCAGGAGGTCAATGATGGGGCATAGAATTGGGCAATGGAGGGCAGGAGGAGTGGACTGGTACATCATACTAAATTGAGGGCAGTGGCAGCACATCAGACCATGCATGGCAGGAGGGAGGAGGCTAGTCCATGGATTCACACAACAGAGGATAGGGAGGAAGGGGATGGGGCAGCAAGCTAACTGTTCTGAGAAGGCGGGTATTAGGAACTTTATTGTTTTTAAAACATTGTGTCTGTGCGAACTACTTAAAATATGAACAAGTATGCAGCATAATCTCACTTTTATTCAGGAAGAAGAGGACGTTTGTGACTGTGACTCCAGGCTCACTTGGCAGAAACACCCCCTGACCCTCCACCCCCTATCGCAAAATGTAATGCCTGTGAAAAGGGTAGGTGAACACAGTGTTATATAGAACATAGTCCTGAGAGCACGATTGAAAATGAAAACTAGATATAGTGTATGGTATAAACTATGCACCAAAAAGTGTGATATAAGATGAACCGGGCGTGAAATATAATATGCAATACATTGTGCGCAATGACAGATTCATTGGAGAGTGCGAGATAGCACAGGCACTAGCGCGTGCTATGCGATATGCACAGGGCAGTGTTGTGTAACCTAACTAGTCTTTAAAGTTGTAATATAAAATATGTGCTGGGGAGTGTAACGTTGCATATGCACTGTGACAAAGATATGGATCCCAGATTGTAATATGTATGGCATAGCACTGTGCGTTATAACATAGGCATCGAGGAAGGCACGTTAGATGGGGCAATATAACCCGTGCGAAGACAAGTGTGGCATGACATATTCACGGGGTGGTGTTACAGTGCACATGGGCTAGAGAGTGTCATAGCATATGCACTAGCTAGTGGAATACAACACAGAGGTGTGTGGCACTCGTCAGGCAATGGTGGGTGTAACACAGCATTGGGCTCTGTCAGGAGCGCCCTGTGACTCTCAAGTGATGTTCGTCCCCTTTCCAGAGAGTCAAATAAAAAGTATTACACATCCGGATGTGTGTTTTATTAACCGTGAGGGGGGTTTCTTGCATAGTTTTGGTCGAATTTTTGTCGAATCCCCTTTGAATGGCTTGGTGTGCATGTGTATTAAATGTGCCCGTCAATAGCTACCCATGTTTGTATAAATAAACGACAAGGGTGTCTACCGGGATTAGGCACGGTAGGGCATCAGACATGTCAGAGCTTCACTAGTGGTGTAAATACATTCCACGTGGATTCATTGCATGCATAGTCGCCTTTTAATGAATATCACGCAAATCGTCATGGTGATAGGTACGTACGGTTTGTCCAGCATGTCCTAGGTGTGTCTATAAATATATATTTTTTAAAAATAATAAAAAACAGTGGCCGGCCCTGGGGATTGGGGTCAAAAAAATATAATTAGGAGACTGGCCCTGGGGGATGGGGTCATCAGGGCCAATAAATTAGAATAAGAAGGGGAACCAAACAGCCCCCCTTCTTAAAAAACTAAAATAAATAAAAGACTGGCATCGTGCCGTAGGCCATGCCCCCTCCGTGCAGCACTCTGCAAACGCGCCCCCAACAGGCATCTCCAGTATGCGCCAGGGAGCTGCGCTGCAGCCAGGTGTTCTGAGGCCAAGCCCCTTTTTACACCTCTCTGCAACGCAGCTCTGTGGCGCTTACTGGAGGTACCTAGTGGTCTAGTTTGACCCTAGGGACCCTTAGGATTCAAGGGGACTTAATCTCTCAACTTAGAACAGCCACAGGGCGCGTTTACACAGTGGTGAAGGGAGGGACGGGGCCTGAGGTGACGTGTGCAAACACGCACTATGGCACGTTTTAAATTGGGGATATAATTTCCCTTCAATACTGAGGGCCCCTGGGGGCTAACTAGCCCACCAAGTGCTTCCAGTAAGCGCCACTGAGCTGCATTGCAGAGAGGTGGTCCAGGCCGTGCCACTTTTTACACCTCTCTGCAACGCAGCTCTGTGGCACTTACTGGAGGTACCTAGTGGGCTAGTTGGACCCTAGGGACCCTCAGGATTCAAATGAACTTAATCTCCCAACTAAAAATGGACACAGGGCTTGTTTACACAGTGGTAAAGGGAGGGGACGGGGCCTGAGTTAACGTGTGCAAAAACGCCCTGTGGCCTGTTTTAAGAGGTAGTTTTAATCCCCATGCCCTATTATATACTAGGGGCTTACAGAGGAGGTCATGCTAATCACAGGGGGACCCCCAACGCATAATGTTCTCTAGTGTATGTAGGTGTATTCTAAGTGTCTTTTAACATAGCACTGGCTCTAGGACTGGTTAGTCAGACTCAGTTACCACCAGTATCCGTCTGAAAAAGTTGAGGGTACAGGATGATTTTGCAACAAGGCTTCTTTCTGCTCTTCTTTTTGTTCTTTCTGCACGTTATCCTTCTTCCTGCACTTATCTTCGTATTTGAGGACTTCTGTTGCTTCTTTCTGCACTTCTTTTGTTTCTTTCTGTGCATTTTTTCTTCTTTCTTCACATGTCCTATCTCTGTAGGCATAGTTAGAAATTAGCATTTAAAAAACCTTTGAAATTCACAGAAAAAACCATAGGTTTCAGGCACGTTATAGTTAGGAATTAGCATTTAAAAAACCTCAGAAATTCACTGAAAAAACCATAGGTTTCAGGGGTGTTATAGTTAGCTGGACTTTTCACTTGTACAAAACCATTGAAATTCCCCCGTTATAGTTAGTTCAGCTAACTATAACTCGCGCGCCCGCAATGCACTGCTGATGACGTCACATATTACATCACTCATGACATGGTCAGTGACATCACTCATGACATCACTGATGACATCTCAAATGACATCACTGATGACATCACTGATGACATCATCCAGTGAATGTGTGTTTTTCTGAAAATTAAATATGTTTTATATATGTATATCTCAAGGTCGATGGAAGAATAAATGGGTATATAAGTGTCTAAATGGATGATTTGTTTTTGAAAAATTGATTGTGTAACTGACTGATTAAGTGTATCATAGTGAATACATGGCTTAGTGAGTAATGTTTAAATATGTAAATATCTGTATCAGTCTCTCACTTTGTGTATAAGTGGCTGCATGGGTTGGTGAGAAGCTACATGGGTGTCTATATAGGTTATTAGTTGGTTTTTTGAGTATCAGTCTGAGTGTCTGCATGGTTCGGTGGGGGGTATTACGTAGTGCATAGGTGCATGAATGAGTGACTCACTGTATGTGTTGAACACAGCATGTGTGCAGGACTGTATGGGTGGATGAGTGTGTGTATGGGTGTGTTAGTGAGTGAATGACTGTCTCTATAGTGTCTTTATGAGTAACTACATATGTTTTAAACTAGTATATGTGACTATTGGTGTATATATGTGAGTATATGTGAGAGTGAGAGATTGAAAGAGTTCCTGTATGAATAAGTATGTGTTTCTATAAGTGATTGTTTAAAAGACTAAGTATGTGTAAGTTTCCGTAGAAGTAAGTATGGTGGTGTGTGTATAACTGTATATGCAAGTAAATGTATGTTTGATTCTTTATTAGCATGAGTGACTATGTGTGTGAGTAACTCTATGGATGAGTGGCATTGTGTAACAGGATGTATAGGTGTATGAGTACATATGATGAGTGAGTACATGTATGAGTGACTGTATAGGACTGTTGGTGAATGAGTGGATGTGTATGTGGATCTTAGAATTACTGAAGAGGTTGTTGTAACTGGTATTGGTATGTCCATTGTTTTGAAAATTTTAGTCTCTATTTTTGAATGTGTGTATCAAAGGTTATATTAGGGTGAGAGGAGGTCTGCCACTCTATCACAAGGATGATGTCATCAGTGATGTCATCAGTGATGTCATTTGAGATGTCATCAGTGATGTCATGAGTGATGTCACTGACCATGTCATGAGTGATGTAATATGTGACGTCATCAGCAGTGCATTGCGGGCGCGCGAGTTATAGTTAGCTGAACTAACTATAACGGGGGAATTTCAATGGTTTTGTACAAGTGAAAAGTCCAGCTAACTATAACACCCCTGAAACCTATGGTTTTTTCAGTGAATATATATATATATATATATATATATATATATATATATATCAAACACCGCAATAGTAGCGAAAAACGCTACTTTTAGCCTTCCCCCTACTCACTTGTGACGGTGGTCCGCGGCGAGGTGGCAAACCTCTAAGTATTCCAACAACGCTGTAATTCCTCCTTCCCCGAATCCCCAGCAACCACGGACACCAATGAGCTTCAAAACGGTCATTTAATTAGAGCAAAAAGGCAAAGCAACTTATAAGTTGCTTTGCCTTTTTGCTCTAATTAAATGACCGTTTTGAAGCTCATTGGTGTCCGTGGTTGCTGGGGATTCGAGGAAGGAGGAATTACAGCGTTGTTGGAATATATATATATATATATATATATATATATATATATTACCTACTGGCGGTCGCCAGTAGGTAGTTATAGTTAGGACCGTGTTTCCATAGGAAATCTCAAAATTCTATTTTGAATAACTTTGGCGCCGGTTGACGAATCCTCGCGAAATTTTCAAAACTAATGGGGCGCTCCGCTCAGCTCCTACCCTGAAAGTCTCGGGGTGATTCGTCAAGCGGGGGCCGAGAAAAAAGGGGGGTCCCAAAACGCGTTTTCCCCATGTATTTTTCCATAGGGACTTTAGTCGCAGCTACAGCCCGAACGGCTGAACAGAATTATGTGAAATTTGGCAGAGAGATAGCCATAAGGTCCATGAAGTGCCTTTTGCAGGTTTGGTGTAAATCTGTTCAGTATTTCCTGAGAAATTAGCATTTAAATCAATATATATATCTGTAAGCGCGCAGCGTGCGCGCACTAAGCAAGTACTGTGCGTGCACCTTGCCGTGCGCGAGCGCACTTCTGATTGGTTGTTAGATGTCAGTAAACATTCGAATCGGTGGAAATCAGGAAGCGGCGGCCGCCATTTTGTCTCTCGCATAAAGAGGGGGTGATAAACAAAGGGGGAGAACTTGAAAAGGGGGCAGAGTGAGGAGATATTGACCCACTAGGCATTGTAAGGGGGTCACAGTAGGACCTTGTAGGGCAAAAAAAAGATTTATATTTTGAAAAAAAATATCGCCGAGTGCGCGCACCCAGCGCGCACCCAAAAAAAAACTTTAAAAAAAAAATAATAAAAAATCGCATTTAAGTGTTTAGATATAAGGTGGCTCTAAAAAGAGCCCTTGTGTTTATTGTTTGTTTTTTGGTACCTACAAGTAAGTACCGATGCAGAGTCTAAAGTTCAAGAGGAAGACTCTGTTGCCTTCATCAGTGAAGTGTACACCGTCTCCTCTATAAATGTCTTGCATGTTGTAACGCAAGTTGTTGTGGTATATAGAACCCATACCATAGTCTCTGAGGAAAGCAGAAATAGATTTGTTGACGTGCTTCCTTGCTTTGTCAATCTGCGGACAAAATTGGTTGGACCAGTTCCACTTTTGCCTTTGGCATATGTTAGAATATACAAAGGAAGATTGAGGAAAAAGCGACATCAATTGCACAAAGGTGTCCTTAATAAGCATTTCCAGACCTACACCAGTTAAAGTGCCTAGGTCATTTCCACCACAGTGCACAATAATAAGGTTAGGCTGTGGGAGATGTAGAAAGGTTTTCACCAAAGGCATTAATTGGTGCCACTTTAACCCTCTCTGACCAATCCATTTAATGTCTACATTTGGCAAAGCAAGGTCTCTCACCATACCTCTTTTTTCTGCAAATTTTTCACTCCAGAAGACATAGCTGTGACCTACAATCCACACTGTGAACATCTTCAAAGGAGATCTGGATGCACTCAGGAGGTGTCTTTCAGTAGAAAGGCAAAAAGAAATGAAAGACAGTTGAAAAATGGGGGCACACATACTTTTTTTTATAAAAAGAACTCATTGGCTGTTTCAAACCATTCTACACTAAAAACTAGGCTGTATGTTTAAATTTTAAAAAGCATGTATTGTATTGGTTCAGAAAAATGTGTGAACAAAGAACATTAGTTTGGATTTGCTGTTAGGTTTGAAAAGTCAAGCACTCTTGCTCTTTGGAAATGAAACATTGTCTGTTGAACTTCTGACCTCTCTGCTCACACCTGTGTTCCATGACCTGTTGCTATGGTAGCAGGCAGAAGTCAAGTTGGGGGAAGGGTACATTTGGAAAGGGGTTGAAGTTTTCAACCAATAGAAATGTGTGATTTCATTTGAAAAAATGTGGGAAGCACTGAGATTTGAAATTAACATGTATATGTGTGAAAAAAGAGAGGGAAACTGTGCCATTAACTGGTTCTGCTGAGAGGAGAGAGGTGTTCAGCTCAGAGATTCTGGTCTGATAAACTGCTGTGTGACTGCCACATTTCTATCACAACTAACTAATTTTAAAGGTGAGTTATGAGTTTGAGAGGGGGTGTTTGTGGTTAATTTTGATATAAATAAAATAATTATGATTATTTGTTTAAAGTTGTGATTTACATTTTCTGTTTTGCGAGATATTTAACTGTTTTGAATATGTAAAATATTATGGAATATGTTTTCACCATAAGTTAATGTGTACTGGTAACAATGAGGAATACTGTTTTGTGCCTACCATCAAACCATGAGTCTGTGTGCAGAGAAGAATTGTTGACAGAGATTTAATTTGTGTTGCTGTTGAAAAGTAAGACTTGCAGTTGAAAGAAAAGGACAGCTTCTTTTTAATTGTGATGGTTAGCATTTAGCAGAAATCACTTTGAAAGAAAAGAGTGGAAAATGGCAGCACATTTGAAAAAAGCATTAGTTCTGTTAGAATTGATAACCCAGGAAAGGGGCAGCCTGTGTTTTGTGCCTACCAACACAGCATGAGTCTGTGTGTATATAGGAATTGTTGGCAGAGATTTAATTTGTGAAGATGTTGTTCAGTAAGAAATGCAGTCCCTGGAAAGGGGTAGCCTGTATTATGTGCTTAAAATGATGACATGAGTCTGTGTGCACACAGGAATTGTGGGCAGAGATTTAATTTGTGAAGATGTTGTTCAGTAAGAAATGCAGTCCCAGAAAAGGGGCAGCCTGTGTTATGTGCGTAAAAAGATGGCATGAGTCTGTGTGCACAGAGGAATTGTGGGCAGAGATTTAATTTGTGAAGATGTTGTTCAGTAAGAAATGCAGTCCCTGGAAAGGGGTAGCCTGTGTTATGTGCTTAAAATGATGGCATGAGTCTGTGTGCACACAGGAATTGTGGGCAGAGATTTAATTTGTGAAGATGTTGTTCAGTAAGAAATGCAGTCCCAGGAAAGGGGCAGCCTGTGTTATGTGCGTAAAAAGATGGCACGAGTCTTTGTGCACACAGGAATTGTGGGCAGAGATTTAATTTGTGAAAATGTTGTTCAGTAAGAAATGCAGTCCCTGGAAAGGAGCAGCCTGTTGTGTTTACACAAATTATCCCTTAGCACACATGCACTGTTACATACATCCCTGCAGTCTTGATGCAGTTCTGGAAGTCTCTTTGCTCATCTGTCTTGCACCAGACAATACACAGTGTTCAGAAACACACTCTTGGCACACACGCAGCAGCTTCTCCAACACTCTCATGTGTAGTACTCAGCTCTGTGTGCTGTTTCAGATAGCACTGTGTAATGCAAACACATTCAACGTCAGCAAGGCCTCATTTAAATTGATCTAGTCTAATCACTCACCCTGTAACACATGGTCATTGTCTTAAGGAGCTGTTAGGACATGTGCTGTTTTCTGCTTCTGTAAATGATAAGGGAAATGTATCAGGCTGTAACAGTAATTTGGTACTATTCAGGGACTCTGTTTTGTTCCAAAAAACATAGCATGAGTCTGTGTGCGCACAGGAATTGTGGACAGAGATTTAATTTGTGAAGATGTTGTTCAGTAAGAAATGCAGTCCCAGGAAAGGGGCAGCCTGTGTTATGTGCGTAAAAAGATGGCATGAGTCTGTGTGCACACAGGAATTGTGGGCAGAGATTTAATTTGTGAAGATGTTGTTCAGTAAGAAATGCAGTCCCTGGAAAGGGGCAGCCTGTTGTGTTTACACAAATTATCCCTTAGCACACATGCACTGTTACATACATCCCTGCAGTCTTCATGCAGTTCTGGAAGTCTCTTTGTTCATCTGTCTTGCACCAGACAATACACAGTGTTCAGAAACACACTCTTGGCACACACGCAGCAGCTTCTCCAACACTCTCATGTGTAGTACTCAGCTCTGTGTGCTGTTTCAGATAGCACTGTGTAATGCAAACACATTCAACGTCAGCAAGGCCTCATTTAAATTGATCTAGTCTAATCACTCACCCTGTAACACATGGTCATTGTCTTAAGGAGCTGTTAGGACATGTGCTGTTTTCTGCTTCTGTAAATGATAAGGGAAATGTATCAGGCTGTAACAGTAATTTGGTACTATTCAGGGACTCTGTTTTGTTCCAAAAAACATAGCATGAGTCTGTGTGCGCACAGGAATTGTGGACAGAGATTTAATTTGTGAAGATGTTGTTCAGTAAGAAATGCAGTCCCAGGAAAGGGGCAGCCTGTGTTATGTGCGTAAAAAGATGGCATGAGTCTGTGTGCACACAGGAATTGTGGGCAGAGATTTAATTTGTGAAGATGTTGTTCAGTAAGAAATGCAGTCCCTGGAAAGGGGCAGCCTGTTGTGTTTACACAAATTATCCCTTAGCACACATGCACTGTTACGTACATCCCTGCAGTCTTGATGCAGTTCTGGAAGTCTCTTTGCTCATCTGTCTTGCACCAGACAATACACAGTGTTCAGAAACACACTCTTGGGACATACGCAGCAGCTTCTCCAACACTCTCATGTGTAGTACTCAGCTCTGTGTGCTGTTTCAGATAGCACTGTGTAATGCAAACACATTCAACGTCAGCAAGGCCTCATTTAAATTGATCTAGTCTATTCACTCACCCTGTAACACATGGACATGGTTTTAAGGAGCTGTTAGGACATGTGCTGTTTTCTGCTTCTGTAAATGATAAGGGAAATGTATCAGGCTGTAACAGTAATTTGGTACTATTCAGGGACTCTGTTTTGTTCCAAAAAACATAGCATGAGTCTGTGTGCGCACAGGAATTGTGGGCAGAGATTTAATTTGTGAAGATGTTGTTCAGTAAGAAATGCAGTCCCAGGAAAGGGGCAGCCTGTGTTATGTGCGTAAAAAGATGGCATGAGTCTGTGTGCACACAGGAATTGTGGGCAGAGATGTAATTTGTGAAGATGTTGTTCAGTTAGAAATGCAGTTCTTGGAAAGGGGCAGCCTGTTGTGTTTACACAAATTATCCCTTAGCACACATGCACTGTTACGTACATCCCTGTAGTCTTTATGCAGTTCTGGAAATCTCCTTGCTTATGTCTCTTGCAGCTGACAATACATAGTCTGCAGAAACACACTCTTGGGACACACGCAGCAGCTTCTCCAACACTCCCATGCGTACTACTCAGGTCTGTGTGTAATGCAAACACATTCAACGTCACCAAGGCCTCTTTTTCTTTGCTCTACTCTAAACACTCAGCCAGGTTGCAGATACTTATGGTATGAAGTAGCTGTTAGGAAATGTGCTCTTTTCTGCCTCTGTGATTTTCCAGGTAAAATGTCTAAGGCTGTAACAGCAATTATCACTTGATCTACCAGAGTAGTAAATGTCCTTTGAATTTGGAAATCAAATTCTGTTTTCTGCTTAGAAGCACATCATGAGGCTGTGTGTGCACAGAAATTGTGGCCACAGATATAATTTGTGTTGCAGTTGTTCTGTTAAAAAATGCACTTGCAGGAAAGGGGCAGCTTGTTTTTTTTCAACTGTGGTGGTTAGTACTGTGCACAAATTAGTAAATCACAAATGAAAGAAATGGAAAAACATTTGAAATAAATGAAATGTAAAAAAAAATATTTAAATGAATTATAATTACAAAAAGGATTTTTTTTTAGTTCCTTGCAGGCATTGCTGAGCAACAGTGAAAAAAAAATGCCTTTAAGGACAAGAAAAAGGAAAGAAAAGCAACAACAAGTATATCTGGACAAAACTGGGAAAAAAAATAGCAGGAGAAGCTGGTGATGGCAAAAAGAAAAAGTCTACTGGTAAGCAGAGCAGAGATTTCTTAAAAAAGATTTTCAAAAAACAAAAAAATTGCAAAAATAACTGTAAAACAAAGAGAGTTTTATGTACAAAGCCACAACACAGTCATCAGCAAAAAAAAAAGCTAATGTACAATCAGAAGTATGTCAAACAGATTTAACACGAAAATTAGATTTTAAAAACATTCGTCGAAAAATGTTTCAGAGAAGAGTGATGTTAAATTTGCTAAAGGATGTGAAAAATATAAGAAAAAATCTAAATTTATTAAGAAAAAATTTTTTATAGAAAATATTGTAAGTAAGGCTTTGGAAATAAAAAGAAAACTTTTTATTCTAATTTTGAATAGGATGCGTAGATTAGAAAAATTAGTGAATGCAATGAAGTCACAAAGCAAAAGGAAAAGAGAAGTGAAAAAAAGTAACTTTTGTAAAGTGTTCTTGGGAGAATGGAAACACAGTTCAAGTACTGAACCATTTTTTAATGAAGAGAGTTATCTTCAAAGTAATAGTTTGTTGCATGCAGTTGACACTAATGGTAGAGCATATGAAGTTAAGGATGGTTGTGTGATGCAAAAAGAGAAAATGGTCCCTAGAAATGAGGAAGAAGTAATGGCTGCTGAGGCTATGGGGAGACGTCCAAAAGCCCCAGTGTACACTTGAACTGTAGTAGTATTTGTACTGTGCGTCAGGAATCTATTGATAAATTACGTGACTTTCTAAGAGAATATAGTAAAAAGAGTGTAAAACAGAAGGTGAAGGTGCTTCAAACACTAGATCCATGCAGAGTGAGAGAAAATACTGGTTTGCAGAGACATTCTCTGGGTTGTCTATCTAGAAAAGTGTGTAAAAGTGTTTTTCATCATTTTAGGATGCTGGCTGTTCATCATACTGAAATGAGAAAGTTTGTGAGAACATTGTATTTTGCTAAAAGTCCAGCAGTAAAGTTGAATGAGTTGAATAATGCTCTGTTCCGTGGATCTGTATCATATGTAGTGAAGGTTACTGATGAGATTCAGTTTTGTTACTTTGGTCCAGAACAAGAAAGTGCAGAAAAGGACACAGTAAATGAGGAAAATGAGGAACAGAATGTAGAACTCATTATTACTAAAAATTTTGAGGATGAAATGACAAAATTTACTATCACCTCTAATGAAAGACCAAATATTACTTGTATTTGTTGCCGCAGAAGTCATTATAAAATTCAAACAAGGAGTGTTGATCTGTATAAAAAAAAGTGAAAATGAAGATAATTATAAGTGGAAGGATTTTGCAACATATATATTTCTTGAAAATTGTTTTGAATTGGGTGAAGATCAGCATATTTGTAAATACTGTTATAATAAGTTAGAAGAAAATAGAATGCCGACCAGAGCTGTACATAATAATTTAGAATTGGATGCTATTCCTGCCGAACTTTCTGAATTAAATACATATGAGTCTATACTCATTCAATGTGTTCATCCGTTCCAGACCATAGTACGTATGGAGCCCAAAACTGGTAAATTACCTCCTTCTGATTTACTGAGAGGTTTAAAAGGAAGAGTGGTGTATTTGCCCTTGGATTTGAAAAAAAATATGGAAACTATTGATGCAGATACTTTGGAAACTGAACCATTAGTAATTCTGGTTAATGGTGTACCTACAAAGAATAAGAAGATTTGGCAAGAGCTGGTGGATGTACGAAAAGTACAAAGAGCAAATTTGTATTTGAAAAATAATAATAAATGGTATGAATCAATTTATATAGAAGAAGAAGAAGAAGAAGATTTACAAGAAGACACAGAAACACCAACTGGTCAAATTGAAAAAGTGGACAAGTCAAAGGAAGAAGAAATTTATGAACATTTTAGCATACATCCTCTTCATTCAAAAGAAGTTATGGGAGACACTATTGATCTGTTTCAGATGAAGAAAGCAAAAGGAACTCCCGTGAGTGTATGGGAGGAGAGCTTGGAAGCTCGATGTTTTCCCCAGCTGTTTCCTACAGGAAAAGGAGGACGATACGATGAACGTCCAGAACAGATTCCAGCTTCTGAGTATCGGACTACAAGACTTCCCAAAATCTCTGCTCAAAAAGCCCAAAAACCTAACTGATCAGTATCTGTCCACCGCTTCCTTCTGCTCAACAGGTCCTCAGGTGTATGTACCTAGCGCCAGGATGCCCGTAGGGTTGCAGAGCGCTCTACAAATGCTATAAAAAAAAAATTAAAAAAAAATATGCAGAAGATCCAAGATTTCGTCAAAGTATTCCTTATTTGTTCCATCTTTTATTTGAAAGCGACTTGTCTGCATTATCATATGCAGTAAATCACATTTTAAAAAGTGGAGTACATTTACAAAATGTGTCTGCTAAGGATTTTATGGAGAAAGTGCAGCACCGAGATGATCATTAGGAAACACAACTGATCAATCTGATGGCTTGTCAGCGTGGGACAAATGAATATTGGTACCGATGCCATGGTGAATTAAAATGCATGTTACGGAATTTAGGAACTCCAACATGGTTCCTTACCCTAAGCTGTGCCGAGTATGCTTGGGATGATTTACTGGATTTTCTAAGAGAGGCAAATTCAAACATTAAAAACATTGAATACAAGACAGCTGGAGAACTGTGCTCTTTGGATCCAGTTAATGTTTGCAGATATTTCAATCATAGATTTGAGTCTATGATGTCCTTTATCTGCAATAAAAAAAATCCACCTCTTGGAGAAGTAGTGGATTTCTTTTGGAGAAAAGAGTACCAGGCAAGAGGTGCTCCTCATATTCATATGCTGTTGTGGATCAAGGATGCCCCAAAGTTTGGAACAGATACTGATGAAGCAGTGTTATCTTTCATTGAAGAATATGCAACATGTGCTATACTTAAAAGCACAGAAGAGAAAAAGTTAAAAGAACAAGTTTTACGTTTCCAAAGTCATCGGTGTGGAAAATACTGTCGACGGAAGTACAAGACCAAAGATAAATTCTACACAAAGTGTCGATTTGGATTTCCTAGACCTGTTCTTTCAAAAGGAAGAGTCAACAGTTTTATGTCAGCTGTGCGACATACTATAACCCGAAAATCTCCCAAAAATACCTACAACCTAAAAAGAAATGAAGAGTCAAAATTTATAAATGACTTCAACCCAGTGATTTTATCCATGTGGAATGCTAACATGGATATTCAGTATGTGGCAGACAATTCTATTGCTGTTGCTCGGTATGTGACATCTTACATCACTAAATCTGAGAAAACAGAATTGAAGGAAATGTGGGAAGAGATTTCTCACGAGAAGACTGTCAGTAAGAAGCTGTACAGTTTCAGTTTAAAGATGTTATCGCATCGAGAAATTGGATCCTACGAATGCTCAGATAGGTTATCATCTGCAAGTCTTTACTCGAAATCCAGAAGAATAATTTGGGTAAGCTTAGGCCTTGCAGGAATGAGAAATCGGGTACTGAAATCTGTTGGATAAATTGAATATTTGGCCGAGAATGACCCAGAAAGTACAGATATTTTGAAATCAAACATGTTGGACACATATTACCCAAAGAGAAGTCATCATCTTGAGAACATGTGTCTCTATGAAGTGCTGCAGAACTACATTTATTCACGGAAAGCCACAGAAGACATCAACAATGGAAAATATAAAGTCATTGGTGAGGAAGGATGTTTGGTGAAGCAAACAAAAGGAAGTTTGATAAATCACAGGAAGCTCAGTTGCGAAACTACTGACAAAAAGGAATTTTACTACTTGGCTCTTTTACAGCTGTTTAAACCATGGCGTTCAGAGGACGAACTACTGGGAGAATTTCAAAACTATGAAGATTCTTTTTAATGCTAGCAAAGACAGCATAGAATGCAGTACTTTCACAACTTATGTCCAAATGTTAAATGAAGAAAATGAACAGGAAGCAAAAATTGCAGCTGAAGTAGCTAGAGACAGTTCTCAAGACAGCCAAAGTTCAGCCGATCATAGAAAATGAAGCTGCAGTAGCCATGACTGAAGTAGAAACGGCTATGAATCAAGCACAGGAAGATTCAATTGACTTACTAAATCTGGAAGAACAACTGAATGAAGAACAAAAAGAAATTTATGAAGAAGTCATCAAAAAAATTGATCATGGATTACTACATGAAAAGAAAGAGTGCTCATGCTCATCATTTGAACCAATCAGGATGTATGTGAGTGGACAAGCTGGAACTGGTAAAAGTTTCTTAATAAAAGTCATCAGAAGCTACCTACAGCAAAAAACAGCTTCAAATTTGTCTTGTGTGGTAACTGCTCCAACTGGGTTAGCAGCCTATAACATAAAAGGAATTACCTTACATCGCTTGCTAATGTTACCAGTGGAGCATGAGAACAAAATAGAATACCACAAACTAACTGGAGAAGCATGCCTCGAAGTTTCAAGAGTGTTGAAGAAGATGCAAGTTCTCATTATTGATGAGGTGAGCATGGTTTCAAATTTAATGCTTGCCTTTGTGCATTTAAGAATGCAACAAATACTTAAGAGAGACTATGACGTGTTATTTGGAGGTAAACACGTCATAGTTTTTGGGGATCTTCTGCAGCTCACTCCAGTTAAAGGACAACCAGTGTTTAATACTGTGACACATGAAGACACGAAGAAGTCATTAGGAAGCATTGGTAATGCGAATATTTGGTCGTTCTTTGAGTACAAAGAACTCACTACCAATATGAGACAAGCAAACGACGAAGATTATGCAAGTATTCTGAAAGATATCAGAATTGGACTACTCACAGAAGTTGGTAAAAAAGCATTACAGAGTCGGTTGCTACATAACTTATTTCCAAATGAAGAAATAGTTGCAGAGAAAATATACCAGAAAATTGCTGAAAAAAATACTGTAATCTGCTTAATGCCAACACTACGTGAGTGCTCAATATTCAATGAGGAACTTTTGAAATTGGAAAACGAAGAGATTAAGAAAATGGAAGCAGAGGACAAAATTCAGCATGAAAGAATTACTTTTACATTAACAGGCAAACTGAAAAATAAATTGGATTCACTAGAGAAGAATATTTCCAAAACAGCTGGATTAGAAAAAAATCTATATGTTTGCATGAATTGTCGAGTGATTTTAAGGAGAAATTTGGATGTAGAAAAAGGTTTAGTGAATGGAGCTATGGGAAGAGTTGTGGGTTTTATTAATTATCAGAAAAAAGAAGGAATTGAATGTTTAAAAATAAAATTTGATCAGATAGAAGAAGTTAAAGACATTTGTCGTTGTTCAGTTCGTTTCATGCTTGTGAAAGACTTATATGTGCGTAGAAAGCAGTTTCCATTTTCTCTAGCATATGCTGTAACTATTCACAAGTCTCAAGGATTGACTGTAGATAGTGCTTTTGTAAACATTGGTTCTACTGTGTTCAAAGAAGGTATGGCATATGTTGCTCTGTCACGAGTAAAAACATTATCTGGTTTATTTATGATAGACTTTGATGACTCAAAAGTTAGTGCTGATACAAACTGTGTAAAGGAGTATAATAGATTAAGAAGAACCTATGCTCCTCATTTAGGTCAGTATCCTGTGATTGAAAAACATGTTGTTTCTCGGAAAAGGAGATTTGAGAATATTTGTAATGTGGATGAACAGAACAAAAAAAAAAGGACAGTGATGTGATAGCAAGGAAAAAGAAAAAGGACAGTGTTGAAGAGGTTGTTGGTTGCCATTTTGAAAATAGCTCTGGTGTCAACTGCTATGCAAATGTAGTGCTGAATGTTGTATTTTATCTTGAAAAGTTGCTAGAACAGATAATAGTAAATCATGGAAAAAGATTGTGTTCTCTGCTGAGTCTCCTTTTTGAGAAGCTGAGTACTGATAAAACTGAAATAGAAAGTGCTACTGATGTTAGAAATCTTTTAGATGTATGTTCTGGTTCAACACAGTTTAAAGAAAATGTCCAGCAAGATGCTCAGGAATTCTTAATATATATTTTGAGTGTACTAGAAGATGAAGGAGTAGAAGTAGAAAACGTATTTGGTGTCTCTTACAAGTGGGAACATTGCTGTGAAAACTGTATGAACACATGTAGTAGTAATGTTGATTCAGAAAGGTTCATATTTTTACCATTACCACAAAGTAAATCAGTGACTTTTAGTAAATTAGTTGAAGATGCCAATCACAACATGGAATGTTCTGAATGTAAATCAGACATGTTTTCAACATTATTTTTACAGAAATATGGTCAGTATGTAATTTTAATGATGCAACGTTGTAGAACTGATGGTTCAAAATTGGACACTTTAATAAAGAAGTTTACAGGACAGCAATTATCAATTTCTGAAAAAACTTTTGTTACAGTTGCAATAATTTTTCATGAAGGACCTACTGTAACTTCTGGACATTACACAGTTTATCTTAAATGTGAAAAAGGCTGGACACTGTGTAATGATTCCCAATTAATTTTCAAGCAACGTTTGCCTTATGATTTACCCAATTCTTACTTAATTTTTTTGAAACCTAAATTTTGAAAACTAAAAACTGCATCTGAAGGAAGCATTTTTTGTAATTTTAAAGGATTAAAATTGAAGATATCACTTAAAAAGGATTTTGAAATTACTATTTGGCCTAAAGGAAAAGTAATAAAAACAATTGTGGACTCCTTTGACAGAAATTATTTTGGCATGTGTGCTTTTGCGACAAGGTTTAAAGACGGTTTGTCTAGAAATGTTTTATTCATCTAGAGAAGTAGTTGTAATATATATGTAATATTTCTAACAAGGTATATTTTAGTGAAGATTTGGGACTTTTTTTAAGCAATCTTTTAGATTGTTTTTTTTTTGCCCGCTGTTAAATGATGAAAACAATTGTTTTCACTATTTTAAGTGAAAAATAAAAAATTCTGAAAACAGCAAAAAAAGGGCAAAAAATTGCTTAGTAAAATATGTAAAAACATGTAATGCTTTTTGTAATGTATGATTGAATATTAATACATTTTTTCTTTTTTTGCAGAACTGGAAAAAAAAAATTAAAAAAAAATTCTGTTCCCTTGCAAAATACTTTAAAAAAATTTTTAGAATTTTTTTTTTTTTTTTTAAAATAAGTGAAAAATATTAGTATTACTCAATCCTCCCTTTTCATGCTTCAATTTCTTCACCTCTTTATGAACATTAAATAAAAAAAAAATAAAAAATGTTTTTAAAAAAACCCTTGGGTGCGCGCAGGGTGCGCGCACCTAAAAAAAAAATAAAAAAAAAATCCCTCAAAAAAATATTTTTGGGGTTTAGTTTATAAGTGGCTCTTAAAAGAGCCCTTGAGTTAATGGAGGGAAACAGGAAGAGAAAAACTAAAAAAAAGAAAAAACATCTATGGCCTACTGCACTCATGGGCATCAAATTTTCTCTGAATGAGATCAAGACTGGTCTCACCCACAGAAATAAGTTTACCGCAATCAGTGCAGCGTGTGGACAACCTAGCCAAACAAGGTGGTCCAAAAAGAGGTGTGGAAGAAGGCAAAGGCACCACTGCAGAAGAAGTGCTCGGCTGAGCTGCCGAAGATGTGCTCGGCTGAGCTGCTGCAGATGTCGTCAGTAGAGCAGGTGGAGGGTTTGCTCCAGAAGCTCGACGAAAAGTCACTGGATGCATTTTGTCAACATGCCTCAACATAGTGTGAATGCTAAAAGAATACTTCTTATTAGGATTCCCACGTGACAAGACTTTTTGACAAAGTGCACAAGTCACTTTAGGTGCATTTACCTTCTTTAGTCCCTCAGGAAAAGTGAAAAACTGCCATTTAAAGCTGTCTTTCTGCTTCCTGTTCCTCTGCCTCTCAAGAGTGTCCTGGTCACTGTCTGAAGATGGTTGCTGTTCAGCCATTGTCTCTCAACAACAGAATAGCTCCTTCTCCAAAGCAATCAGAACTAATAATGAGGGGAGTAGGTGTGGTTTGGGAAGAATCTGGAACTGAAAGTACTTCTAACCAATCAAAAGTGATGATTCTTGATCACATGACTTGCCATGAGGGGATTGGGTGTGGTGTTGAAACAATTAGAAACTGAAAGTAATGATAACCAATAAGAAGTGCTGTTTTATTATGCATAAACCCGAGGTGCGCGCACTGCGCAAGCTCCGAGCACGCACCTCGTGATTACGTATGCGCGAACGCGTAGGAGCGCATATGCATACGTCATATGCGCGTACCTAGCGCGCATACGTTGAACACGCGTATACGCGATTGTTATTGCGCGTAATTTTAGTGTATGCGGAAGTAAACAGCGTGGAGCGCGTAGGACGCACGCACGCATGCGTACGTACGATCGCATACGTACTGGGTGCGCGCTCCCAACGCGCACTATAACTTATATTTGTGTACGTAAATAACGTACGACGGTATTCATAAAAAACTTACGAAATTGTACTAGGAGCGTGCCCAGAGCGCGCACCCCAAGAATTTATATATAAAAAAAAAAGTGGAGAAAAATTAATTGCAAAAATTATAAAAAATAATCAACTTTATCATAATTGAAATTTTTAAAAATAAACAAAAACAAATAAAAAGATACAGATAATATATAAATGAATACATAGGAATTTTATTTTTATTAAAAATATTTTTTAATAATTAAATAAAACAAAAATTAGCAATTAAAAAACCGTAAAAATTCACTGAAAAAACCAAAGGTTTCACACACGTTATAGTTAGGAATTAGCATTTAAAAAACCTTGCAAATTCACTGAAAAAACCATAGGTTTCACACATGTTATAGTTAGCTGGACATTTCACTCGTGAAAAACCGATGAAATTCCCCCGTTATAGTTAGTTCAGCTAACTATAACCCGCGCACCCGCAATCCACTGCTGATGACATCACATATTACATCACTCATGACATGGTCAGTGACATCACTCATGACATCACTGATGACATCTCAAATGACATCACTGATGACATCACTGATGACATCATCCTTGTGATAGAGTGGCAGACCTCCTCTCACCCTAATATAACAATTGATACAAACATTCAAAAATAGAGACTAAAATTTACAAAATATTGGACATACCAATACCAGTTACAACAATCTCTTCAGTAATTCTAAGATCCACATACACATCCACTCATTCACCAACAGGCCTGTACAGTCACTCATACATGTACTCACTCATATGTACTCATACACCTATACATCCTGTTACACAATGCCACTCATCCACAGAGTTACTCATACACATAGTCACTCATGCTAATAAAGAATCAAACATACATTTACTTGCATATACACTTATACACACACCACCACACTTACTTCTACGGAAACTTACACATACTTAGTCTTTTAAACAATCACTTATAGAAACACATACTTATTCATACAGGAACTCTTTCAATCTCTCACTCTCACATATACTCACTTATATACACCAATAGTCACATATACTAGTTTAAAACATAAGTAGTTACTCATAAAGACACTATTGAGAAAGTCATTCACTCACTAACACACCCTTACACATACTCATCCACCCATACAGTCCTGCACACATGCTGTCTTCAACACATACAGTGAGTCACTCATTCATGCACCTATGCACTACGTAATACCCCCCACCGAACCATGCAGACACTCAGACTGATACTCAAAATTCCAACTAATAACCCATGTAGACACCCATGTACCTACTCACCAACCCATGCAGCCACTTATACACAAAGTGAGAGACTGATACAGATATTTACATATTTAAACATTACTCACTAAGCCATGTATTCACTATGATACACTTAATCAGTCAGTTACACAATACATTTTTCAAAAAAAAATAATCCATTTAGACACTTATATACCCATTTATTCTTCCATCGACCTTGAGATATACATATATAAAACATATGTAATTTTCAGAAAAACACACATTCACTGGATGATGTCATCAGTGATGTCATCAGTGATGTCATTTGAGATGTCATCAGTGATGTCATGAGTGATGTCACTGACCATGTCATGAGTGATGTAATATGTGACGTCATCAGCAGTGGATTGCGGGTGCGCGAGTTATAGTTAGCTGAACTAACTATAACGGGGGAATTTCATTGGTTTTTCACGAGTGAAATGTCCAGCTAACTATAACATGTGTGAAACCTATGGTTTTTTCAGTGAATATATATATATATATATATATATATATATATATATATATATATATATATATATATATATATATATATATAAATATATAAGGAGGCAGGGTAGGGATACCCTCCCTTACCCCCCAGAGCCCCCCCAAAAAATCAGCAAAAATTACTATGATACCACAAGACTCCCATGGGATCATAAAAAAATGGCAGCCATGGCCACTTTGTTTTAATAATGGGAGGGTGCATATGCCCCCAAAGCCCTTATAGGCACTGTCAAGACCACCCCCCAGGATGAAGATATTGAATGAGGGAAGGAAGGTGTGTGGTCATTCTTCCTGAGCCATCACAGGACCTTGGAAGTCCAACCCCAGGCTCAAATTAATGAACATGAGAAAGGAGGGTGTGCAGCTACCTCCCTGAGCCATCACAGGCCCCATAAATCGCATCCTAGGGCCAAAAGTGATCAACTGAGAATGGGGACCATGCAGCCCCCCTCCCACACCCTGAACCATCTCACGCCACTCACAGTCACTGAACCCTCATTGAGAAATTAAGTTGATGTGACTAGTAAACTAGGTGCTGTAAGCAGTGTTTACTCTATGGAGAAAGTTTACTCTCTACCACAAAGTTTTAGCAGACAATGAAACGCTCACGAGAAACACATCACAGAGAATTATAAGTTCTATTATTATGATCCCTGCTGCCCTGAAGAAGCGGAATGTAACCCCGAAACACGTGTTGACATCTTCAGCTTCTATGCATTTTCTTTGTTGATATTAAAGGAATTGTGACACTACAATTTTGTACTATTAATATTCTATGAATTGAGATATATAATTTTTGTAAATGTGTCATATTAGATATAAAAATTTACTTAATATTGAAATATGCTTACAATAAATACGTTTTTCAATGAAAATAATACAAGCTAATAGCAGAAGCAAAAAATTGCATAGTATTGGTGGTTTTCGAGTTCTTTGTGTATCTTTACTCCCCACAGCTCCCCAATGTATATTTAATATGCATGTCAGATGGCTAACTGACTTTGTAGGTGAGTGTACAGGGCCTTTTCCTTGCATTATCCATTGTTTCTTATAGAATGCCAAGGGGCACGGCTGCGTAGCTTTATCAATCATATTACATGTGTCTTGAATTTTATGTGATTTTGATATTTATTATTTTTGTTATTAACAAATAGAATTGTTCTTACTTTAGTTTGTAAATTCTTTTTGTGAATGATGGTGAACTACTTAAAAAAAACTCTAGAAACATAAGTCTATACCACCCAGAGGACTTAGGAATTTATTTATCAAACTCAAGCTATAAGCGAAGAAAGAATCCCAAAAATGGTGAGGCATGATAACTTTGAAACAATATTTTAAAAAAGGTAGAATTCCGAGGGGTTTGCGTATCAGCCTTTTCTCAGCTGTGAGAGATCTTGATACCATTCAAACTGGGAAATGGGAGAAAAAACTAACATCTACCTCTAATGATCTAATGCTTATGCTTATTGAGCAAGCTGAAATCCAAATGGACTTCATGAGAAAGTAAATTGAAGAAACCGAACAATTTATTATAGATCTAAAATTAGAAGAGGGAACTCACAAAAATGTTGAGACATTAGATAAATATCAAGAATAGATCAAAGAGAGGAAAAGATCCGAGGGGCATATTATCAAGGATGGCTTTAAAAGTATTGCCGGTTTAGCGGCAGAAAACTGCTGCTAAAGCGACGATAATGGGCTTGATAATATGCCCTGGAGAATTCCAATAGAAGCCCATGTTCACACCACAACATGAACTTCTATTGGAATTCGCAAGGGCATATTATCAGGCCCATTATCAAGCCCATTATCCATAAAGGCAGTTGAACTCCGCATTGCGAACCAATTATATCGGGTGTTGGCTCGTGCACAGAAATGATGTTGGAATACATAGATATATATTTGACCCTGATGGTCACTTCAATATCATCTTATATAAGCGATACTAATGATTTGCTATGTAAACTGTCCGAAATTCCTTGGGAGTGTTCCCAATTATTGATTTCTGTGAAAAGCATCTATACAATAATTTCTCATCTAGATGGGATTAAAGCTTTGAGGTATTTCTTTCTCCTCTAAGTCACTAAGGCACTGGCAACCCAATATGTATGCATGTACTATTTATAAATAAACGGTGCTTTTCCTTGAATGTAAATATGAAGAGAGCACACATGGTTTAATGTAATGTATTGCCTTTGTGTAAAAATTCATGGCTTAAAAAGTTCAATAAAATAGGAATTTGTAAAAAAAAATGAGAAGTGCATTTGGAAAGGAAATAAATCAGATACAAAATACCTCCTTGGTATTCTGCTGAAGAATTCCTCCCTTGCATGTGGTTTTCTAAGGTTCAGCTTGCATTTTTGTGATTAATGAATAAAATCACATATGCATGGGCTTAAGGATTTTAGTTAGGATATATATGTGTGTATCCATCAACAAAACAGAAAACGAGATGGGGAAACACAATAAAGGGGAGGGGAGAAAAGGACAGGTGGCAAGAATAGTTATGGCTGGGTCAGCGTTTCCAAAGGAAATGTTTTTTTTATGTTGCTAATAGCTGGCACCATTTGAAAACTCTCCAGGAAACGTTCCAAAAAGGTGCTACTTTTTTACCAGTTTGTGCATGAAAGGTTTCGGGGTGATCCGTTAAGAAAGAAGGGGGTCCCAAAATGCAAAATCCCCATGCATTTTCCACAGACTGCTTTAGGCAGGCCTACAGAAAAACTGCTGAAGAAAATGTCACCAAATTTGTCAGGAAGCTACATCTTGGTACCCAGATTTTGATTTTTTGTGAAGTGATTGGTTGTAATTCCCCTCAGTAGTTTTTTAAAGAAATGAAGGTTAAAAAAATATATACATATCTGAATGGTTGGGTTCGAGGGAAACTCGCAACAGTATTTCAAACCCAATCTTAAATAATTGAGCATTCTGATTTGGCCAGGGAACTTTTTTGTCCTTGAGCCAATTTGCTCCCGTGGAAGTCTGACTCAAATGGAAGCAATTGCTCTGATTTGCTGCCAGCAACATGAGCAAAGTGTGACTGTCAGCCTTTACAGGAACAAGGGATTCAGTCCCCTGTGTGGAACATGTGAAAACAAATATATATATATATAAATATATAAGGCGGCAGGGTAGGGATACCCTCCCTTACCCCCCAGAGCCCCCCCCAAAAATCTGCAAAAATTACCATGATACCACAAGACTCCCATGGGATCATAAAAAAATGGCAGCCATGGCCACTTTGTTTTAATAATGGGAGGGTGCATATGCCCCCCCAAGCCCTTATAGGCACTGTCAAGACCACCCCCCAGGATGAAGATATTGAATGAGGGAAGGCAGGTGTGTGGTCATTCTCCCTGAGCCATCACAGGACCTCGGAAGTCCAACCCCAGGCTCAAATTAATGAACATGAGGAAGGAGGGTGTGAAGCTACCTCCCTGAGCCATCACAGGCCCCATAAATCGCATCCTAGGGCCAAAAGTGATCAACTGAGAATGGGGACCATGCAGCCCCCCTCCCACACCCTGAACCATTTCACGCCACTCACAGTCACTGAACCCTCATTGAGAAATTAATTTGATGTGACTAGTAAACTAGGTACTGTAAGCAGTGTTTACTCTATGGAGAAAGTTTACTCTCTACCACAAATTTTTAGCAGACAATGAAACGCTCACGAGAAACACATCACAGAGAATTATAAGTTCTATTATTATGATCCCTGCTGCCCTGAAGAAGCGGAATGTAACCCCGAAACACGTGTTGACATCTTGAGCTTCTATGCATTTTCTTTGTTGATATTAAAGGAATTGTGACACTACAATTTTGTACTATTAATATTCTATGAATTGAGATATATAATTTTTGTAAATGTGTCATATTAGATATAAAAATGCACTTAATATTGAAATATGCTTAAAATAAATACGTTTTTCAATGAAAATAATACAAGCTAATAGCAGAAGCAAAAAATTGTATAGTATTGGAAGTTTTCGAATTCTTTGTGTATCTTTACTCCCCACAACTCCCCAATGTATATTTAATATGCATGTCAGATGGCTAACTGACTTTGTAGGTGAGTGTACAGGGCCTTTTCCTTGCATTATCCATTGTTTCTTATAGAATGCCAAGGGGCACGGCTGCGTAGCTATATCAATCATATTACATGTGTCTTGAATTTTATGTGATTTTGATATTTATTATTTTTGTTATTAACAAATAGAATTGTTCTTACTTTGGTTTGTAAATTCTTTTTGTGAATGATGGTGAACTACTTAAAAAAACTCTAGAAACATAAGTCTATACCACCCAGAGGACTTAGGAATTTATTTATCAAACTCAAGCTATAAGCGAAGAAAGAATCCCAAAAATGGTGAGACATGATAACTTTGAAACAATATTTTAAAAAAGGTAGAATCCCGAGGGGTTTGCGTATCAGCCTTTTCTCAGCTGTGATAGATCTTGATACCATTCAAACTGGGAAATGGGAGAAAAAACTAACATCTACCTCTAATGATCTTATGCTTATGCTTATTGAGCAAGCTGAAATCCAAATGGACTTCATGAGAAAGTAAATTGAAGAAACCGAACAATTTATTATAGATCTAAAATTAGAAGAGGGAACTCACAAAAATGTTGAGACTTTAGATAAATATCAAGAATAGATCAAAGAGAGGAAAAGATCCGAGGGGCAATTATCAAGGATGGCTTTAAACGTATTGCCGGTTTAGCGGCAGAAAACTGCTGCTAAAGCTACGATAATGGGCTTGATAATATGCCCTGGCGAATTCCAATAGAAGCCCATGTTCACACCAGAACATGGACTTCTATTGGAATTCGCAAGGGCATATTATCAAGTCCATTATCAAGCCCATTATCCATAAAGGCAGTTGAACTCCGCATTGCGAACCCATTATATCGGGTGTTGGCTCGTGCACAGACATGATGTTGGAATACATAGATATATATTTGACCCTGATGGTCACTTCAATATCATCTTGTATAAGCGATACTCATGATTTGCTATGTAAACTGTCCGAAATTCCTTGGGAGTGTTCCCAATTATTGATTTCTGTGAAAAGCATCTATACAATAATTTCTCATCTAGATGGGATTAAAGCTTTGAGGTATTTCTTTCTCCTCTAAGTCACTAAGGCACTGGCAACCCAATATGTATGCATGTACTATTTATAAATAAACAGTGCTTTTCCTTGAAAGTAAATATGAAGGGAGCACACATGGTTTAATGTAATTTATTGCCTTTGTGTAAAAATTCATGGCTTAAAAAGTTCAATAAAATATGAATTTGTAAAAAATGAGAAGTGCATTTGGAAAGGAAATAAATCAGATACAAAATACCTCCTTGGTATTCAGCTGAATAATTCATCCCTTGCATGTGGTTTTCTAAGGTTCAGCTTGCATTTTTCTGATTAATGAATAAAATCACATATGCATGGGCTTAAGGATTTTAGTTAGGACATATATGTGTGTATCCATCAACAAAACAGAAAAAGAGATGGGGAAACACAATAAAGGGGAGGGGAGAAAAGGACAGGTGGCAAGAATAGTTAAGGCTGGGTCAGCGTTTCCAAAGGAAATGTTTTTTTTATGTTGCTAATAGCTGGCACCATTTGAAAACTCTCCAGGAAACTTTCCAAAAAGGTGCTACTTTTTTACCAGTTTTTGCATGAAAGGTTTCGGGGTGATCTGTTAAGAAAGAAGGTGGTCCCAAAATGCAAAATCCCCATGCATTTTTCACAGACTGCTTTAGGCAGGCCTACAGAAAAACTGCTGAAGAAAATTTCACCAAATTTGTCAGGAAGCTACATCTTGGTACCCAGATTTTGATTTTTGTGATTGGTTGTAATTCCCCTCAGTAGTTTTTTAAAGAAATGAAGGTTAAAAAAATATATAAATATCTGAATGATTGGGTTCGGGGGACACTCGCAACAGTATCTCAAACCCAATCTTAAATAATTGAGCATTCTGATTTGGCCAGGGAACTTTTTTGTCCTTGAGCAAATTTGCTCCCGTGGAAGTCTGACTCAAATGGAAGCAATTGCTCTGATTTGCTGCCAGCAACATGAGCCAAATGTGACTGTCAGCCATTACAGGAACAAGGGATTCAGTCCCCTGTGTGGAACATGTGAAACCAAATATATATATATATATATATATATATATATATATATATAGTACCTACTGGCGGTTGCCAGTAGGTAGTTATAGTTAGGACCCTGTTTCCATAGGAAATCCGCAACATTCTATTTGGAATAACTTTGGCACCGGTTGACGAATCCTCGCGAAATTTTCAAAACTAATGGGGCGCTACGCTCCGCTCCTACCCTGAAAGTCTCGGGGGGATTCGTCAAGCGGGGGCTGAGAAAAAAGGGGGGTCCCAAAACGCGTTTTCCCCATGCATTTTTCCATAGGACCTTTAGACACAGCTACAGCCCGAACGGCTGAACAGAATTACTTGTAATTTGGCAGAGAGGTAGTCCTCAGGTCAAGGAAGTGCCTTTTGTAGGTCTGGTGTAAATCTGTTCAGTAGTTCCTGGGAAAATAGCATTTAAATCAATATATTTATCTGTAAGCGCGCTCCGAGCTCGCACCGTAAGCTTACCGTACGCGTACGGTGCCGTGCGCGAGCGCGATTCTGATTGGCTGTTAGATCTTAGTAAACATTCGAATCGGTCGAAACCAGGAAGTGTCGGCCGCCATTTTCTCTCTCGCACTCTGAGGGGTGGAGGAAAAACAAAGTTGGATATCATAAAAAGGGGGCAGGCTAGACAGGTCCTAACCACCTAGCCTTGGTTATGGTGTGCCAGAAGGCCATCAACGTCCCAAAAATTATTATTATTTTTTTGAAAAAACGCCGAATACGCTTACCGTACGCGTATGGTAAAAAAAAAATAAAAAAAAAAATCCATATTTTCCCCACCCCGTGTGCAAAAGGTGCCCGCCGTGCACCTTATGTGCATGGCATATTACTTACTGAACATTTAATAGAAAACCTTTCACAACGAAGCGCATAATATGTCCTCCATGTGCGGACGGTGCACGAAGGGCATCGTGCGTACATGGCCCATCCAGCGTAACGTGGGCACGCGGTGCGCGTAGCGCACCGCGTGCCTACCGTGCGTGCACGGCAATAAAAAATTCTGTTCCCTTGCAAAATACTTTAAAAATTGTTTTTTTTTTTTTTAAAATAAGTGAAAAATATTAGTATTACTCAATCCTCCCTTTTCATGCTTCAATTTCTTCACCTCTTTATGAACATTAAATTAAAAAAAAAAAAAAAATGTTTTAAAAAAAACCCTTGGGTGCGCGCAGGGTGCGCGCACCTCAAAAAAAAATTAAAAAAAAATCCCTCAAAAAAATATTTTTGGGGTTTAGTTTATAAGTGGCTCTTAAAAGAGCCCTTGAGTTAATGGAGGGAAACAGGAAGAGAAAAACTAAAAAAAAGAAAAAACATCTATGGCCTACTGCACTCATGGGCATCAAATTTTCTCTGAATGAGATCAAGACTGGTCTCACCCACAGAAATAAGTTTACCGCAATCAGTGCAGCGTGTGGACAACCTAGCCAAACAAGGTGGTCCAAAAAGAGGTGTGGAAGAAGGCAAAGGCACCACTGCAGAAGAAGTGCTCGGCTGAGCTGCCGAAGATGTGCTCGGCTGAGCTGCTGCAGATGTCGTCAGTAGAGCAGGTGGAGGGTTTGCTCCAGAAGCTCGACGAAAAGTCACTGGATGCATTTTGTCAACATGCCTCAACATAGTGTGAATGCTAAAAGAATACTTCTTATTAGGATTCCCACGTGACAAGACTTTTTGAGAAAGTGCACAAGTCACTTTAGGTGCATTTACCTTCTTTAGTCCCTCAGGAAAAGTGAAAAACTGCCATTTAAAGCTGTCTTTCTGCTTCCTGTTCCTCTGCCTCTCAAGAGTGTCCTGGTCACTGTCTGAAGATGGTTGCTGTTCAGCCATTGTCTCTCAACAACAGAATAGCTCCTTCTCCAAAGCAATCAGAACTAATAATGAGGGGAGTAGGTGTGGTTTGGGAAGAATCTGGAACTGAAAGTACTTCTAACCAATCAAAAGTGATGATTCTTGATCACATGACTTGCCATGAGGGGATTGGGTGTGGTGTTGAAACAATTAGAAACTGAAAGTAATGATAACCAATAAGAAGTGCTGTTTTATTATGCATAAACCCGAGGTGCGCGCACTGCGCAAGCTCCGAGCACGCACCTCGTGATTACGTATGCGCGAACGCGTAGGAGCGCATATGCATACGTCATATGCGCGTACCTAGCGCGCATACGTTGAACACGCGTATACGCGATCGTTATTGCGCGTAATTTTAGTGTATGCGGAAGTAAACAGCGTGGAGCGCGTAGGACGCACGCACGCATGCGTACGTACGAACGCATACGTACTGGGTGCGCGCTCCCAGCGCGCACTATAACTTATATTTGTGTACGTAAATAACGTACGACGGTATTCATAAAAAACTTACGAAATTGTACTAGGAGCGTGCCCAGAGCGCGCACCCCAAGAATTTATATATAAAAAAAAAAGTGGAGAAAAATTAATTGCAAAAATTATAAAAAATAATCAACTTTATCATAATTGAAATTTTTAAAAATAAACAAAAACAAATAAAAAGATACAGATAATATATAAATGAATACATAGGAATTTTATTTTTATTAAAAATATTTTTTAATAATTAAATAAAACAAAAATTAGCAATTAAAAAACCGTAAAAATTCACTGAAAAAACTAAAGGTTTCACACACGTTATAGTTAGGAATTAGCATTTAAAAAACCTTGCAAATTCACTGAAAAAACCATAGGTTTCACACATGTTATAGTTAGCTGGACATTTCACTCGTGAAAAACCGATGAAATTCCCCCGTTATAGTTAGTTCAGCTAACTATAACCCGCGCACCCGCAATCCACTGCTGATGACATCACATATTACATCACTCATGACATGGTCAGTGACATCACTCATGACATCACTGATGACATCTCAAATGACATCACTGATGACATCACTGATGACATCATCCTTGTGATAGAGTGGCAGACCTCCTCTCACCCTAATATAACAATTGATACAAACATTCAAAAATAGAGACTAAAATTTACAAAATATTGGACATACCAATACCAGTTACAACAATCTCTTCAGTAATTCTAAGATCCACATACACATCCACTCATTCACCAACAGGCCTGTACAGTCACTCATGCATGTACTCACTCATATGTACTCATACACCTATACATCCTGTTACACAATGCCACTCATCCACAGAGTTACTCATACACATAGTCACTCATGCTAATAAAGAATCAAACATACATTTACTTGCATATACACTTATACACACACCACCACACTTACTTCTACGGAAACTTACACATACTTAGTCTTTTAAACAATCACTTATAGAAACACATACTTATTCATACAGGAACTCTTTCAATCTCTCACTCTCACATATACTCACTTATATACACCAATAGTCACATATACTAGTTTAAAACATAAGTAGTTACTCATAAAGACACTATTGAGAAAGTCATTCACTCACTAACACACCCTTACACATACTCATCCACCCATACAGTCCTGCACACATGCTGTCTTCAACACATACAGTGAGTCACTCATTCATGCACCTATGCACTACGTAATACCCCCCACCGAACCATGCAGACACTCAGACTGATACTCAAAATTCCAACTAATAACCCATGTAGACACCCATGTACCTACTCACCAACCCATGCAGCCACTTATACACAAAGTGAGAGACTGATACAGATATTTACATATTTAAACATTACTCACTAAGCCATGTATTCACTATGATACACTTAATCAGTCAGTTACACAATACATTTTTCAAAAAAAAATAATCCATTTAGACACTTATATACCCATTTATTCTTCCATCGACCTTGAGATATACATATATAAAACATATGTAATTTTCAGAAAAACACACATTCACTGGATGATGTCATCAGTGATGTCATCAGTGATGTCATTTGAGATGTCATCAGTGATGTCATGAGTGATGTCACTGACCATGTCATGAGTGATGTAATATGTGACGTCATCAGCAGTGGATTGCGGGTGCGCGAGTTATAGTTAGCTGAACTAACTATAACGGGGGAATTTCATTGGTTTTTCACGAGTGAAATGTCCAGCTAACTATAACATGTGTGAAACCTATGGTTTTTTCAGTGAATATATATATATATATATATATATATATAGCCCCCCCAAAAAATCTGCAAAAATTACTATGATACCACAAGACTCCCATGGGATCATAAAAAAATGGCAGCCATGGCCACTTTGTTTTAATAATGGGAGGGTGCATATGCCCCCCAAGCCCTTATAGGCACTGTCAAGACCACCCCCCAGGATGAAGATATTGAATGAGGGAAGGAAGGTGTGTGGTCATTCTTCCTGAGCCATCACAGGACCTTGGAAGTCCAACCCCAGGCTCAAATTAATGAACATGAGAAAGGAGGGTGTGCAGCTACCTCCCTGAGCCATCACAGGCCCCATAAATTGCATCCTAGGGCCAAAAGTGATCAACTGAGAATGGGGACCATGCAGCCCCCCTCCCACACCCTGAACCATCTCACGCCACTCACAGTCACTGAACCCTCATTGAGAAATTAAGTTGATGTGACTAGTAAACTAGGTGCTGTAAGCAGTGTTTACTCTATGGAGAAAGTTTACTCTCTACCACAAAGTTTTAGCAGACAATGAAACGCTCACGAGAAATACATCACAGAGAATTATAAGTTCTATTATTATGATCCCTGCTGCCCTGAAGAAGCGGAATGTAACCCCGAAACACGTGTTGACATCTTCAGCTTCTATGCATTTTCTTTGTTGATATTAAAGGAATTGTGACACTACAATTTTGTACTATTAATATTCTATGAATTGAGATATATAATTTTTGTAAATGTGTCATATTAGATATAAAAATTTACTTAATATTGAAATATGCTTACAATAAATACGTTTTTCAATGAAAATAATACAAGCTAATAGCAGAAGCAAAAAATTGCATAGTATTGGTGGTTTTCGAGTTCTTTGTGTATCTTTACTCCCCACAGCTCCCCAATGTATATTTAATATGCATGTCAGATGGCTAACTGACTTTGTAGGTGAGTGTACAGGGCCTTTTCCTTGCATTATCCATTGTTTCTTATAGAATGCCAAGGGGCACGGCTGCGTAGCTTTATCAATCATATTACATGTGTCTTGAATTTTATGTGATTTTGATATTTATTATTTTTGTTATTAACAAATAGAATTGTTCTTACTTTAGTTTGTAAATTCTTTTTGTGAATGATGGTGAACTACTTAAAAAAAACTCTAGAAACATAAGTCTATACCACCCAGAGGACTTAGGAATTTATTTATCAAACTCAAGCTATAAGCGAAGAAAGAATCCCAAAAATGGTGAGGCATGATAACTTTGAAACAATATTTTAAAAAAGGTAGAATTCCGAGGGGTTTGCGTATCAGCCTTTTCTCAGCTGTGAGAGATCTTGATACAATTCAAACTGGGAAATGGGAGAAAAAACTAACATCTACCTCTAATGATCTAATGCTTATGCTTATTGAGCAAGCTGAAATCCAAATGGACTTCATGAGAAAGTAAATTGAAGAAACCGAACAATTTATTATAGATCTAAAATTAGAAGAGGGAACTCACAAAAATGTTGAAACATTAGATAAATATCAAGAATAGATCAAAGAGAGGAAAAGATCCGAGGGGCATATTATCAAGGATGGCTTTAAAAGTATTGCCGGTTTAGCGGCAAAAAACTGCTGCTAAAGCGACGATAATGGGCTTGATAATATGCCCTGGAGAATTCCAATAGAAGCCCATGTTCACACCACAACATGAACTTTTATTGGAATTCGCAAGGGCATATTATCAAGCCCATTATCAAGCCCATTATCCATAAAGGCAGTTGAACTCCGCATTGCGAACCAATTATATCGGGTGTTGGCTCGTGCACAGAAATGATGTTGGAATACATAGATATATATTTGACCCTGATGGTCACTTCAATATCATCTTATATAAGCGATACTAATGATTTGCTATGTAAACTGTCCGAAATTCCTTGGGAGTGTTCCCAATTATTGATTTCTGTGAAAAGCATCTATACAATAATTTCTCATCTAGATGGGATTAAAGCTTTGAGGTATTTCTTTCTCCTCTAAGTCACTAAGGCACTGGCAACCCAATATGTATGCATGTACTATTTATAAATAAACGGTGCTTTTCCTTGAATGTAAATATGAAGAGAGCACACATGGTTTAATGTAATGTATTGCCTTTGTGTAAAAATTCATGGCTTAAAAAGTTCAATAAAATAGGAATTTGTAAAAAAAATGAGAAGTGCATTTGGAAAGGAAATAAATCAGATACAAAATACCTCCTTGGTATTCTGCTGAAGAATTCCTCCCTTGCATGTGGTTTTCTAAGGTTCAGCTTGCATTTTTGTGATTAATGAATAAAATCACATATGCATGGGCTTAAGGATTTTAGTTAGGATATATATGTGTGTATCCATCAACAAAACAGAAAACGAGATGGGGAAACACAATAAAGGGGAGGGGAGAAAAGGACAGGTGGCAAGAATAGTTATGGCTGGGTCAGCGTTTCCAAAGGAAATGTTTTTTTTATGTTGCTAATAGCTGGCACCATTTGAAAACTCTCCACGAAACGTTCCAAAAAGGTGCTACTTTTTTACCAGTTTGTGCATGAAAGGTTTCGGGGTGATCCGTTAAGAAAGAAGGGGGTCCCAAAATGCAAAATCCCCATGCATTTTCCACAGACTGCTTTAGGCAGGCCTACAGAAAAACTGCTGAAGAAAATGTCACCAAATTTGTCAGGAAGCTACATCTTGGTACCCAGATTTTGATTTTTTGTGAAGTGATTGGTTGTAATTCCCCTCAGTAGTTTTTTAAAGAAATGAAGGTTAAAAAAATATATACATATCTGAATGGTTGGGTTCGAGGGAAACTCGCAACAGTATTTCAAACCCAATCTTAAATAATTGAGCATTCTGATTTGGCCAGGGAACTTTTTTGTCCTTGAGCCAATTTGCTCCCGTGGAAGTCTGACTCAAATGGAAGCAATTGCTCTGATTTGCTGCCAGCAACATGAGCAAAGTGTGACTGTCAGCCTTTACAGGAACAAGGGATTCAGTCCCCTGTGTGGAACATGTGAAAACAAATATATATATATATAAATATATAAGGCGGCAGGGTAGGGATACCCTCCCTTACCCCCCAGAGCCCCCCCCAAAAATCTGCAAAAATTACCATGATACCACAAGACTCCCATGGGATCATAAAAAAATGGCAGCCATGGCCACTTTGTTTTAATAATGGGAGGGTGCATATGCCCCCCCAAGCCCTTATAGGCACTGTCAAGACCACCCCCCAGGATGAAGATATTGAATGAGGGAAGGCAGGTGTGTGGTCATTCTCCCTGAGCCATCACAGGACCTCGGAAGTCCAACCCCAGGCTCAAATTAATGAACATGAGGAAGGAGGGTGTGAAGCTACCTCCCTGAGCCATCACAGGCCCCATAAATCGCATCCTAGGGCCAAAAGTGATCAACTGAGAATGGGGACCATGCAGCCCCCCTCCCACACCCTGAACCATTTCACGCCACTCACAGTCACTGAACCCTCATTGAGAAATTAATTTGATGTGACTAGTAAACTAGGTACTGTAAGCAGTGTTTACTCTATGGAGAAAGTTTACTCTCTACCACAAAGTTTTAGCAGACAATGAAACGCTCACGAGAAACACATCACAGAGAATTATAAGTTCTATTATTATGATCCCTGCTGCCCTGAAGAAGCGGAATGTAACCCCGAAACACGTGTTGACATCTTGAGCTTCTATGCATTTTCTTTGTTGATATTAAAGGAATTGTGACACTACAATTTTGTACTATTAATATTCTATGAATTGAGATATATAATTTTTGTAAATGTGTCATATTAGATATAAAAATGCACTTAATATTGAAATATGCTTAAAATAAATACGTTTTTCAATGAAAATAATACAAGCTAATAGCAGAAGCAAAAAATTGTATAGTATTGGAAGTTTTCGAATTCTTTGTGTATCTTTACTCCCCACAACTCCCCAATGTATATTTAATATGCATGTCAGATGGCTAACTGACTTTGTAGGTGAGTGTACAGGGCCTTTTCCTTGCATTATCCATTGTTTCTTATAGAATGCCAAGGGGCACGGCTGCGTAGCTATATCAATCATATTACATGTGTCTTGAATTTTATGTGATTTTGATATTTATTATTTTTGTTATTAACAAATAGAATTGTTCTTACTTTGGTTTGTAAATTCTTTTTGTGAATGATGGTGAACTACTTAAAAAAACTCTAGAAACATAAGTCTATACCCCCCAGAGGACTTAGGAATTTATTTATCAAACTCAAGCTATAAGCGAAGAAAGAATCCCAAAAATGGTGAGACATGATAACTTTGAAACAATATTTTAAAAAAGGTAGAATCCGGAGGGGTTTGCGTATCAGCCTTTTCTCAGCTGTGATAGATCTTGATACCATTCAAACTGGGAAATGGGAGAAAAAACTAACATCTACCTCTAATGATCTTATGCTTATGCTTATTGAGCAAGCTGAAATCCAAATGGACTTCATGAGAAAGTAAATTGAAGAAACCGAACAATTTATTATAGATCTAAAATTAGAAGAGGGAACTCACAAAAATGTTGAGACTTTAGATAAATATCAAGAATAGATCAAAGAGAGGAAAAGATCCGAGGGGCATATTATCAAGGATGGCTTTAAAAGTATTGCCGGTTTAGCGGCAGAAAACTGCTGCTAAAGCTACGATAATGGGCTTGATAATATGCCCTGGCGAATTCCAATAGAAGCCCATGTTCACACCAGAACATGGACTTCTATTGGAATTCGCAAGGGCATATTATCAAGTCCATTATCAAGCCCATTATCCATAAAGGCAGTTGAACTCCGCATTGCGAACCCATTATATCGGGTGTTGGCTCGTGCACAGAAATGATGTTGGAATACATAGATATATATTTGACCCTGATGGTCACTTCAATATCATCTTGTATAAGCGATACTCATGATTTGCTATGTAAACTGTCCGAAATTCCTTGGGAGTGTTCCCAATTATTGATTTCTGTGAAAAGCATCTATACAATAATTTCTCATCTAGATGGGATTAAAGCTTTGAGGTATTTCTTTCTCCTCTAAGTCACTAAGGCACTGGCAACCCAATATGTATGCATGTACTATTTATAAATAAACGGTGCTTTTCCTTGAAAGTAAATATGAAGGGAGCACACATGGTTTAATGTAATTTATTGCCTTTGTGTAAAAATTCATGGCTTAAAAAGTTCAATAAAATATGAATTTGTAAAAAATGAGAAGTGCATTTGGAAAGGAAATAAATCAGATACAAAATACCTCCTTGGTATTCAGCTGAATAATTCATCCCTTGCATGTGGTTTTCTAAGGTTCAGCTTGCATTTTTCTGATTAATGAATAAAATCACATATGCATGGGCTTAAGGATTTTAGTTAGGACATATATGTGTGTATCCATCAACAAAACAGAAAAAGAGATGGGGAAACACAATAAAGGGGAGGGGAGAAAAGGACAGGTGGCAAGAATAGTTATGGCTGGGTCAGCGTTTCCAAAGGAAATGTTTTTTTTATGTTGCTAATAGCTGGCACCATTTGAAAACTCTCCAGGAAACTTTCCAAAAAGGTGCTACTTTTTTACCAGTTTTTGCATGAAAGGTTTCGGGGTGATCTGTTAAGAAAGAAGTTGGTCCCAAAATGCAAAATCCCCATGCATTTTTCACAGACTGCTTTAGGCAGGCCTACAGAAAAACTGCTGAAGAAAATTTCACCAAATTTGTCAGGAAGCTACATCTTGGTACCCAGATTTTGATTTTTGTGATTGGTTGTAATTCCCCTCAGTAGTTTTTTAAAGAAATGAAGGTTAAAAAAATATATAAATATCTGAATGATTGGGTTCGGGGGACACTCGCAACAGTATCTCAAACCCAATCTTAAATAATTGAGCATTCTGATTTGGCCAGGGAACTTTTTTGTCCTTGAGCAAATTTGCTCCCGTGGAAGTCTGACTCAAATGGAAGCAATTGCTCTGATTTGCTGCCAGCAACATGAGCCAAATGTGACTGTCAGCCATTACAGGAACAAGGGATTCAGTCCCCTGTGTGGAACATGTGAAACCAAATATATATATATATATATATATATATAGTACCTACTGGCGGTTGCCAGTAGGTAGTTATAGTTAGGACCCTGTTTCCATAGGAAATCCGCAACATTCTATTTGGAATAACTTTGGCACCGGTTGACGAATCCTCGCGAAATTTTCAAAACTAATGGGGCGCTACGCTCCGCTCCTACCCTGAAAGTCTCGGGGGGATTCGTCAAGCGGGGGCTGAGAAAAAAGGGGGGTCCCAAAACGCGTTTTCCCCATGCATTTTTCCATAGGACCTTTAGACACAGCTACAGCCCGAACGGCTGAACAGAATTACTTGTAATTTGGCAGAGAGGTAGTCCTCAGGTCAAGGAAGTGCCTTTTGTAGGTTTGGTGTAAATCTGTTCAGTAGATTCTGAGAAAATAGCCTTTAAATCAATATATATATCTGTGACAGCTTACGGTGCGCTTACGGTGCGCTTACCGTAAGCTTACCGTACGCTTACGGTGGCGTGCGCGAGCGCGATTTTGATTGGCTCTTAGATCTTAGTAAACATTCGAATCGGTCTAAACCAGGAAGCGGCGGCCGCCATTTTCTCTCTCGCTCTCTGAGTAGGGCAACAAAAACGAAGCCAAAAAATGTCTAAAGAGGCAGTTTCTTGACATCCTAACCACCCAGAATTGATATAGGGGTCCCCAAACAACCCCCAAGCCCAAAAATTTTTTTTTTTTTTTTCGGAAAATCGCCGATTACGCTTACCGTACGCGTACGGTAAAAAAAATTTTAAAAAAAAATTAGCCACATTCTCCCCACCATTTGTGCATGGCATATCACAGCTATGAAATTAACAAAGAATACATTTCACAAAGATGCGCATAATATGTCCCCCATGTGCGCATGGTGCGCGAAGCGCATCGTGCGTACATGGCCCATCCCGCATAACGTGGGCACGCGGTGCGCGCAGCGCACCGCGTGACCACCGTGTGTGCACGGCACTAACTGCGTAAAGTGGGCGCACGGTGCGCAAAGCGCACCGCGTGCTCACTGTGCGCGCACGGTGCGCGAAGCGCACCGTGCGCGCACGGAACGAGCTGCGTTAACTGGGCGCGCACGCCATGAATGGCGTAAAGTAACTTAGCATTTAAAAAACCGTACAAATTCACTGAAAAAACCATAGGTTTCACACACGTTATAGTTAGGAATTAGCATTTAAAAAACCTTGCAAATTCACTGAAAAAACCATAGGTTTCACACATGTTATAGTTAGCTGTACATTTCACTCGTAAAAAACCAATGAAATTCCCCCGTTATAGTTAGTGCAGGCAACTATAACTCACGCGACCGCAATCTTCTGCTGATGACATATGTGTCTTTATGAAAAAAAAATATTTGTAATATATGTATAGCTAAAATTTAATGGAAGAAGACATGGGCAAATAAGTGTCTAAATACAGTATTAGCATCAGCAGAGGATTGCGGTCGCGTGAGTTATAGTTGCCTGCACTAACTATAACTGGGGAATTTCATTGGTTTTTTACGAGTGAAATGTACAGCTAACTATAACATGTGTGAAACCTATGGTTTTTTCAGTGAATATATATATATATATATATATATATATATATATATATATATATATATGTATATATATATATATATATATATATATATATATATATCCCATGGGATCATAAGAAAATGCCAGCCATGGCCACTTTGTTTTAATAATGGGAGGGTGCATATGCCCCCCAAGCCCTTATAGGCACTGTCAAGACCACCCCCCAGGATGAAGATATTGAATGAGGGAAGGCAGGTGTTTGGTCATTCTCCCTAAGCCATCACAGGACCTCAGAAGTCCAACCCCAGGCTCAAATTAATGAACATGAGGAAGGAGGGTGTGCAGCTACCTCCCTGAGCCATCACAGGCCCCATAAATCGCATCCTAGGGCCAAAAGTGATCAACTGAGAATGGGGACCATGCAGCCCCCGTCCCACACCCTGAACCATCTCACGCCACTCACAGTCACTGAACCCTCATTGAGAAATTAAGTTGATGTGACTAGTAAACTAGGTACTGTAAGCAGTGTTTACTCTATGGAGAAAGTTTACTCTCTACCACAAAGTTTTAGGAGACAATGAAACGCTCACGAGAAACACATCACAGAGAATTATAAGTTCTATTATTATGATCCCTGCTGCCCTGAAGAAGCGGAATGTAACCCCGAAACACGTGTTGACAGCTTCAGCTTCTATGCATTTTCTTTGTTGATATTAAAGGAATTGTGACACTACAATTTTGTACTATTAATATTCTATGAATTGAGATATATAATTTTTGTAAATGTGTCATATTAGATATAAAAATGTACTTAATATTGAAATATGCTTAAAATAAATACGTTTTTCAATGAAAATAAAACAAGCTAATAGCAGAAGCAAAAAATTGCATAGTATTGGTGGTTTTCGTGTTCTTTGTGTATCTTTACTCCCCACAACTCCCCAATTTATATTTAATATGCATGTCAGATGGCTAACTGACTTTGTAGGTGAGTGTACAGGGTCTTTTCCTTACATTATCCGTTGTTTCTTATAGAATGCCAAGGGGCGTAGCTTTATCAATCATATTACATGTTTCTTGAATTTTATGTGATTTTGATATTTTTTTTTTGTTATTAACAAATAGAATTGTTCTTACTTTGGTTTGTAAATTCTTTTTGTGAATGATGGTGAACTACTTAAAAAAACTCTAGATACATAAGTCTATACCACCCAGAGGACTTAGGAATTTATTTATCAAACTCAAGCTATAAGCGAAGAAAGAACCCAAAAATGGTGAGACATGATAACTTTGAAATAATATTTTAAAAAAGGTAGAATCCCGAGGGGTTTGCATATCAGCCTTTTCTCAGCTGTGAGAGATCTTGATACCATTCAAACTGGGAAATGGGAGAAAAAACTAACATCTACCTCTAATGATCTAATGCTTATGCTTATTGAGCAAGCTGAAATCCAAATGGACTTCATGAGAAAGTAAATTGAAGAAACCAAACAATTTATTATAGATCTAAAATTAGAAGAGGGAACTCGCAAAAATGATGAGACTTTAGATAAATATCAAGAATAGATCAAAGAGAGGAAAAGATCCGAGGGGCATATTATCAAGGATGGCTTTAAAAGTATTGCTGGTTTAGCGGCAGAAAACTGCTGCTAAAGCGACGATAATGGGCTTGATAATATGCCCTGGAGAATTCCAGTGGAAGCCCATGTTCACACCAGAACATGGACTTCTATTGGAATTCGCAAGGGCATATTATCAAGCCCATTATCACCGCTTTAGCAGCAGTTTTCTGCCGCTTAACCGGTGATAATTATTAACGCCACCCCTGATAATATGCCCCCGAGTTCCTACAGGATTAGATAGACTATAACTCAGGACATATATACTCTTATGCCAGAAAATTTGATTCTAGTTTTAAGAGAGAGGCCCCTGAGAAAGCACCCTCATGAGAAAGGATTCCGGTCTCTCTGACTCTTCTAGTATAGATTTCAAGAGTTCTACTAATGACACAAATTCTCTCTCTGAGACTGGAACCAAGACTTTTTGAGAAGCGATGGAAAGGATGAGACCAGCAGACAAATGAGGAAGAGGAAAATAAAGAACAAACAAGACAAAATAATAAGAGAGGACACGGGGGGGGGGGCAAAGCTGACAAGGAGAAGGAAATACAAACATAGGGGTCCAAACCAGGTCTATGACCAAATGGGGAGCAAAACCCAAGAATCGAACCAAATAGTTAATCTGTCCTCAAAAAGGTTGATGGAGAAGTAAAACAGAATGAATAATAGTGGTTCATCATTTTCACTAATGAGACACTTTGATGATTTTGAATTGAAGGCAGACCTTTTCAAATTCACTAGAAGTTTTAAACTAAAGATGTTTTTCATTAACAAACTCCCTAGGCATATTACCACTGTAACATAACCCATTATATCACCCATGACCCCACAGGATTTTTAAGATACTCACATTCTGATGAGTCTAGAAAACTCCTCATCATTGGATATAGAGGAATGTGCCAAGTAATTCGATATTGTGGAACATATTAGCCACGAATGTGGTCAAACCAGAATGTCCAGATTTGCCGGAATCCTTCCCAAAGAGAATGTAATAGATGCTTTTTATGATCTGGTTATCAAAGATTTTGATGAGTTACAAAGATTGACATGTAAGAATAATATGCCCAATAAAGAAATTAAAGCTATAATTGATTTACTTGATGATTGTTCAATTATCATATGACAAGCTGATAAATGTGAAACCTGGTTGTCATGGGCTTTAGTATTTATGAGATTGAAGCAATTAATCAGTTTAGTGTTTCTACTGATTATGTTAAGTGCTCACGTGATTTGAATAACAATACTCAGATCAAATGATTTGTTATGCAAATGGTTAGATGATGGTTTTGTTGATCAAGATGTATTCAGATATTTTGTGAAAAATAATCCCACCACACCTATCATTTATTTCTTACCTAAAATCCATAAAGGCAGTTGAACTCCGCATTGCGAACCCATTACATCGGCTGTTGGCTCGTGCACAGAAATGATGTTGGAATACATAGATATATATTTGACCCTGATGGTCACTTGAATATCATCTTATATAAGAGATACTAACGATTTGCTATGTAAAGTGTCCGAAATTCCTTGGGAATGTTTCCAATTATTGATTTCTGTGAAAAGCATCTATACAATAATTTCACATCTAGATGGGATTAAAGCTTTGAGGTATTTCTTTCTCCTCTAAATCAGAAAACTATTACAAGCATGTAAAATGATTCTTGAGATGACAGAGTTTGTCTTGAAGAATAATTACTTTCTATACCAACATGATTTCTACCATCAATTGTGTAGCTCAGCATTGGGTGCATTTTCCTAATATAGAATGATACAGAAGATGAACTAATGCCATACCTTTTTAAATTCCAATATTTTAAATGTTGAACTGACTTTAGAGTGTAATCCAACTAGCATAACTTTCATAGACTTAGAACTGTATGTTAAAGATCAAATCTTACACAGTAGATCTTATCACAAGCCTACCTCCAGTAACAGCATTTTACATTTTAGTTCAGGTCATCTAGTTAAGCAGCAATCAAATATTCCCTAGTGTGAACTCTTAAGACAGAAACACAACTGTAGCAAAGTTGAGACTGAAAACCAACAAGCATGAGAAGCAGTGCAGAGAGTTCAACAATGGGATTATCGTCCAAAGGTTTTGAACACTGCATTAAATAGATCTACTAAGGTTAAGAGGCATTCTTACTATTGGATAAAACTTCAAAAGCTAAAAAGAGATCCACTCTTTTTGGTGTAAAGGTAAGTTGTATCAATAATAGCCTGATTTAGATCTTGGTGGAACTAGTCCCGCCATCAGTTTTCCAATGGTTTTGTCGGCCCACCTACTTGCTGGTCTGCCCGTTCAATTTAGATGCTGGCAAGTGTATGGATAATAGTTCATCTGAGTGCCGCCATCTCTGCCAAAATTTACCTCCTGCATGGATGGTGCCAAGGGCCAAAGCTGCTGTCACCCAGGATTACCGCCAGGCCAATTCTGATGTGCCTTACCATCGAGGAAACTGTGGCAGGGAAACCTCCACACTTTAGGTAACAAAATTGAAGGGATATGAGGTAAAAACATACTTTTTTTTCTGTTTTCCACTTCTGTTTCTGTCTTGAACCCCATTGTCCAAGTCCTTCCTTTGCTGCTGCTACTTGCCCATGAAGAAAATCCACTCTGTCATAGCCTGGATCAAGGATAATCTTACTTTTTACTTGTCTTCATATGAATCGTGTGTTTTCATTTGCCCTGGACTTGTGCATTTTTACATTGATCTTACATTAAAAAAAATTCTAAGTGTTCATTTTGCAATGTATTCAGGTAAAAACAACACATCGGTCTTAACACTTAAAAAAATTACAATTGTAAAACAAAAAATATGTGAAAATAAGTGAGATAATTGTATCATGTACTTTTTTAGAAGTACCCCTAAAAGAAAATGAAGAAAAAAAGAAGTAAGGGTCGGAAGGGTGGTAGAGTAGTTGCTTTTGGAGGTAAAGGGAGCTGGAGTAGGTGATGTGCTTGTGCGTGTCTTTTGTATGTGTCTAGGTCTGCATGTGTGTTTTTTGGCTGGTGTGTGATAAGTTGGTGAGGGTGTGTGTTTGTTTTTGGTTGGTGTTTTGTGTGTAAGTGCGCTTTTGTGTAAGTGTGTTACTTTTGATGAGTGTTTGTTATGGTGGTTGGTTTGCTTGTGGGTGTACATTCCATAATGTGCATATTGTTTGCATGTTTTTCTGTGTTTATTTGTGTGTTTGTGTTTCTGTGTGTGTGTGTGTGATTCTGTTGCTTGTGTATGTTGGAGTGGGTGCCTGCAAAGAAGTGAGTGTGCTTGAGAATGGGGTGGGAGTTTGCAACTGGGTTGAGGAAGGGACAGAAGATTGAGCTGTTTGGGAGGCTGGGGTGAGTGAGGAAGCTGCTATGCTATATGTTAACATAATGCAATAATATATGATGATTTTGAACTCAATGTGGTTGTTTCTTTTTAATGTTATGGGTTTTGAGCAAACAGCGGAATTAATTGTGCACAAGAAACGGGGGACTAATCATTGGAGAGTGTTTTTTAATTTCATTTATGAGAAAAATTGTTTATTAGATTTTGTGAAACTGTTCATGATACGATATATTTTTTCTTTACTCTAGAGTTACCCCTGACGAAGGCCGAAAGTCCGAAATGCATTGGGTTAAATATTATAATGAAATGTGCGAATCCGACATGCTGTATTAAAGGCTGTGGCATTATACACGCATTTGAACATCGGAAGAACCATGTTTCACCTATTTATCTAAACGGACAATAAACTTCACAAGGAAATTGATTAAAACGGACTAAAATGAATGAAATTTTTTGTCTTACGATGTTTTTCATCTAACAAGTGGTGGTTTGCATCCTGGGACTGATATGCAAATATCAGCAATCTGACGTATTTCCACAGTGCTTTAGGACATAGCACTTGCCAGGATAGCACCCCGAAATAACTAGACTTGATGAACTTTGAAGAAGCAGGTGTGCGGGACGTATCTAGAATTGAATTATTTTGCATACAATGTCCTAACCGACCCAGCACCCGTGAATGACTTGGATTACTATTTTCATTAATACCAATTCACTGAAGAAAATAATTGTTATCTTGAACTGTTTTGTATCTTTTCTATGTTTGTTTAAGTATATTAGTTTAAACACATAGAGGCAATAGTGGGTGATTTTAGTTCTTAAGTATTGATGGATACACACGTAGAGGAAATAGCGGGTGGTTCTTGTCTTTAAGTATTTTGTTTATGTTGATGGATACACACGTGATAATGGAAGGCGTGGCAGTGGGGGTATAAGCTTCTGTCAGTTCACAGCCATTTAAGAACTTTTTGCAACTCACAAGGGCGGGTACAGACGAACGTCTTTGAATTAGATTGCAGAAACATTGAAGGTATGAACTAGATACAATGTAGCGCACCTCGCTGAGTTACATAGGGGTTTAATAATATATGATGATTTTGAGCTCAATGTGGTTGTTTCTTTTTAATGTTATGGGTTTTGAGCAAACAGCGGAATTAATTGTGCACAAGAAACGGGGGACTAATAATTGGAGAGTGTTTTTTAATTTCATTGATGAGAAAAATAGTTTTTTATATTTTGTGAAACTGTTCATGATACGATATATTTTTTCTTTACTCTAGAGTTACCCCTGACGAAGGCCGAAAGGCCGAAATGCATTGGGTTAAATATTTTAATGAAATGTGCGAATCCGACATGCTGTATTAAAGGCTGTGGCATTATACACGCATTTGAACATCGGAAGAACCATGTTTCACCTATTTATCTAAACGGACAATAAACTTTACAAGGAAATTGATTAAAACGGACTAAAATGGATGACATTTTTTGGCTTACGATGTTTTTCATCTAACAAGTGGTGGTTTGCATCCTGGGACTGATATGCAAATTTCAGCAATCTGACGTATTTCCACAGTGCTTTAGGACATAGCACTTGCCAGGATAGCACCCCGAAATAACTAGACTTGATGAACTTTGAAGAAGCAGGTGTGCGGTACGTATCTAGAATTGAACATAATGCAAAACACATTAGCAACAGCTAATTCAAAACAAACAAGTTATATGTTTAGTATGCTTAGTGACACGTTAAAAATTGTTAGTTACTAGTCTCCACTCCACCACGGTTTCCTGTCACGGTTCATTATGTGGGATCTGCAAGATCTTCTCCACATAGGGATATAGTGCTAAAGAGGGCCGGGAGACCCAACACCAGTCCTCTAGGCCTCCAGGTGAACCTTGGAGGTATGCATTAGGCCTGGGGTAAATTTCCGTTCCGCTCGCGGAAATTGCGATAATTTGACATTTCCGCGTTCCGCGGAGAGCGCGAAAATGTAAAAATTTCCGCATTCCGCAGCTTAGCGATAATTTGTTTCTTGCTCGCGCTGTAAAATAATACATTCTCGCGCGCGCTCTATCACCTTACCTGAATCCCCGCGTTCGCCAACAAGTTTTCCCGATCCGGTCGCGTTCTCCACGAGATGTTGGATTGTTGGTAGCCATTTGCTCTGTCTCGCGACAGTTCGCGCCCGCAGTAATGTCATTGGTCGCGCGATCACGTCTTTCTTCTCGCGATCATGCACCGCAAGATGAGTGAAAACAAGATGGCCGCGCCCGCGAGCAACCGCATGGGTAGGTTGGCGAGCCGCGACCACGCAGAAAATAGCGCGAACGGGCGGGAAAAAAACTTCCGCATCTTCGCGATATTTCCGCGTGTTTGCGGATATTTTTAACATTTCCGCGATAATTTGCGAAAGTCACTTTTGCAAATTCCGCCCACCCCTAGTATGCATGTGACAACAATTAGTACAAACACATCAGGTGTGGGATGCTGAGATCCATCCAAAAGCCACAGCAATAGTACAATGTAGAATGAGTCCCATGACCAACTCACTCCATCATGAATCCGCTGCTAGGACAACTCCAACACAATTGAGAATACTAAATTGGCTTGGTGCAATCCCACTGCCCTAACAGCGACAGAGTAATACTAGCCAGCAGAGAAGCCCGCCACATCAAAGGAGGTGAGCCACTTACATGACGGAAAACAGTCTTTTGGTGCAGACTGATTTGCATATGTCTTGGTCTGAACTGGTGTGGTTAATTGAGCTAAAGAACAATGATGGATTCAACCCAGATCTATGACTGGGGGTGAGTGTCTGAAAAGTTTCAAAGCTCTGTCTATCATCTCCATTTGTTTGCAGATGGTGGTTCAGCCAGCCTACATCTAAATATGGTTAACGGGAATCTGTCAGCTTGTACTTGACCACAGCCACGGACGGACGACAGGTGTCTGGCCAAGATCTAAATAAGCCCCGAAGTTTTGTGCTGAAAACTATAAGAAATGTACTAGGAGTTAATGCCCCCTTAAAGGCACTTTTCCGACGGTTCGCCAGTGATATTTTCATCACCCTAACTACAAGCTGTCGCTAACCTTTATTAGCGGCAGTTTTCCAGCAAAAACTTTCATAGAAAAGATTGCCACTTCTGTTAGCGATAATGACATGCAAGGAAGGCGTTCCTGTGCAAAAACGTCTGCTAACCCCAATTCGCGATATTTACAAGGGAATTCTTGAAGGTAGGAGGACCAAACAAACTGCCTCTAACTGCAGTTAGAGACAGTTATTAAAGACCAGAAAAAAGCTGGTCTTTGAAATGGAGATAGCACTTGTGACCTCATTTCAGCAGGTTTTGGTGCTGGACAGCGCTGCAAGCAATGTTGCTGCGCTGCCCTGTGACAAAACTACATGGCAGGAATGCGCACGATTAATAGGATAGCTACGCCCTTCTTGCCACACCATGGATGTGCTGTATTCACTGGACAGTGCTTCATGATGCAAGTAATGACAGAAACGTCTGGAATACCGACGTATCTGTTTGCGGTACAGTCACGCATTGCTGCAGTTGTGTCGCAAGCATGATGCAACTCCAGAAATGCATGGGGCCAGCATATCCATGTGGCACTGCGTCACCCTTACGCATGCAACAGGCAGGATGGGGGTACTGACACAGTGCCCTCCTACAATTGCTGCAGTGAAATCTGATGAATTTCACTGTGCCACTCCTAAGAGGCCTTGTCGCATGGGAACGCACACCCTGCATACATCATACCTGATGCAGGTATGACGTGGCACAGGGCTTCACTAGGTCACGCATATGCCTACATGCATCACTTTGCAAATATGCCACAACTTTGTGCTAGATTTTGCCTGTTTTTTTCTTGAGTGGTGCCAGGGTGTCGGCGCAGTTGGAGATCTATCGGTGGCAGTTGCGCGCTCGCTGCGGTGTTATTGTCTGAAAGAGTTGGCGGAGTGGTAGAGGTGGGGGAGTTGACGAGAAGTTCTTTGGTGGCCTTGATCCAGCTGCGAGGGGGGCAATGATGGTGGTGGTTTACGGTGGGCATGGTGAAGACGTGATGTATAGAATGATGGCCGGCCCAGAAGAGACCTGTGGTGTGGCTCTATTTAAAGTTCCTGCTGGGGAAGGAGACGTGCTCGACCATGTGTCCTGCTATGCGGCTTGCTGCAGTGACTAGCTGCTTGAGTCTGATGTTGGCAAGCTTCCCCAGGAAGGGGTGGTGTTCTGGTCACTGGGGTTGTCCAGGTAGAAGTAGAGGTCACCGAGTAGGATGTCGTCGGTGGATGGGAGAGCCTGGGGTGCAATGACGTCTACAGTGGTATCGGAGAATGGGGGTCTATGGCCTGGGGGGCCTTTAAATGAGGGTGCCACAGAGGATGGGGAAGTTGAGGTGTTCCATGGTCACCGTTAGGTCATTAGAGTGCGTGGTCAGTTGGAGTGTGCTTCTGTAGGTGATGGCAAAGTCTCCTCCTGGATGGTCGGGGTTGTCCTTGCAAGTGATTTAGTAGCCGTCAGTGATGGCGATGTCCAGTCCAGAGCAGAGGTTGGTCCTGGCAGGCTATGTGGAGCTCCGGGATTGATTGCGAGGAAGGTGCTGGCGTCATAGCTGTGGAGTGTCCGAGAGGAAGGGGCCTTGGTGCTGAGTGCGGTCCAGGGGCCGATAGACGCAGACGGGCTTGCCTATGGCTTGCCTTTGGCACAGGTGACGTCCATTACAACGCAGGCATTACATCATAATGCCTTTACAACTCAACTACAACAACGCAGGTGCCTTTACATCGCATTCCATTCCAACGCATTGTAAAGCTAATAATGGTGTTGTTAAAATTTTTAGGTTGGGTATGAGTTTCGGCTGTCAGAGTTTGGGGTGTATTATGGTGTAGAATATGGAATTTGGGGTGTATTATGGGGTAAATTATATGAAATTTGGGGGGGGGTTTGCGGGGTCAAAGAAGAATTTAAGGCTCCAGAGTGTTTTCGGGGTCAAATAAGAATTTTAGGGTTCAGGGTGTGTTTTGGGGTGCAAGGGTTAGTTTTAGGTTTACACTCACTGAAGTGGGAATAGTACTTTTTTCATCTCTGCTATCCAGCACTTTCCCTACTGTTGCAATAGTAGTAATAGAATGCATTGTAATGGAATGCAAAGTAGTTGTATGCGTTGTAATGTCATGTATACCTTTGGCACACCAGCGGTACGCAAGTTGCTTATGGGAGCACAGCGCCCGTCATAGAGAAGTGCTGCGGGGGGACTGGACAGCTGGGAGGTGGGAAACATTGGAAAGGACAGTGGATGGGGTGGGGATGAGGTGGTGTGTGTGTGAGTGGGTATTGTAAATATTTAAATGAAAGACATCTTACCTTGAGGACGGGTCCTGTGTCATTGTTGCTCCTGCTCTCCTGAGTCTGCTTGAAAGTATTGGGGTGATGCTCCTCCATCATTGTGGATGAGCCGCCACTGAGGGTGCGTCACACCAGGTGCTAGGCCTGAGCGACTCGGTCATCCTCTGCTACGTGTTCCACCTTCTCCTTACCTGGACATTGACACCATGGTGCAATCAGCTGTACTCTCTCCAAATCTGTGACTCAGCCAGCAGGAGCCTCAGCCAGGTGGGATTTCACAAGCTGGGGTACAACAGTAGCCGCCAAGTCCGCTGGGGAATCTCCCAATGCAGGTGATGCAGCTAGGCCCCCTTTGGCGTGAAGTTGCAGCGCACCTGCCACACAAGTTTGGCACAGCTCAGGGGCCTCACCCTCTACAGCATCCAGCCAGCGCAAATTCATCCGGCCTGTGATGCTAAGAGGCACTACCCACCGTTGATAATCCCCTCCGTGCACCCCAGTGTAGTGGTGGATCGTAGTATGCGATGCAGACCTCCCTACGTTGGTGCGCCTCTACGATTCACAGCTCCAAGGGGCTCAAAGTGATCTTCTCACACAGGTGAGCAGACTTCACCATCAGATAAGGGCAAACGCCGCTCCTCAATGTCTAGCACCTTGGTCATCAACTCCCCAGCACCTCCGCATCCCACTCCAGGCTCCAGATGCAGGACCAGCAAGGACTGTCCGCGCTTTCAAGGTTTTGGATGCCATGGTGTTGCGAAGAGTGCGCAATGAGAAGTGATGCATCACCGGTGTTGCACCGCGATGCGCCTCTTTTCATGGATGCAGCCATGCATTTCCTCTCCCCCTGCGACTCTGGCTGGTCATCCTGGATGTTGGGGGACTTGAGAGGGTTGTTGATCTGTGCTGCACTTGGCCCTGGATGCTCCATTCTGCATTCCATTGGTGTTTTTGCCTATATTTAATTGGGGAGGTCGACTGTTGGGCTGACTAAAGTACATTTTTTTGCAGCTAATGGGCATTTTGTTAGTTTTTGCCCACTAAAGCCGGAATTCCTATCGCCATCACGCTAATGTTACCGGCAGTTTTCACCGCTGATCCCTGAAGCAATCGCCATGTAGCGACGTCTTGTGAATACGTCGCTAACAAGACGATGGTTTTCAGCGGTACACAGCGGTCAGAAAACGTCTAACTAGCGTTAGCGGTAGTTATTGCCAATCCTTGCACATATGCCCCTCAATATCTTATCTTAACATTTGAACGTTCTCGAAGATAGACTAGGATCTCAGTGGGATCATATCTGATTGACCCTCGATTACCTTTAGAAGGGCCAATGCCCGTAACAATATTTTGAGTCCTAGTGACACTGTCCGATATGCTGAGAATAAACAAAATATCTGGTTTGGAAACATACCCACAGGATGTTATAGGTGTGGCTGATGTATATGTTGCAAAAATGTTAAAGATGAAACCATGATGTTTGCAATTATTATTACTCCAAAATGTTTAAGATGAAAACCTTCATGAACTGAAATACCGCCTATTGTGTTTAAATGGTGACTTGTATCTGTCTTTCACAATATGTTGAGTCAACCATTAGACCGCTCAAAGAGAGGTGGAAGGAACATTACAATGCAAAATGAAATCCAGACACTAAGGCCCAGATGCGCAAAGGTTAAGCATCTAGTTAGTGCTGCTTTATTAACACTAACCCAATGCTAAACTTTTTGGAGATTAACAAACTATTGCTAATTGGGGATGTATGTTGTTACAACGCACACTTTTACAATGCATGCACTTACAACACATTTATTACAACGCACAATCCATTAAAACGCATGACATTACAACACATGACACTACAACGCATTTTTAAAAACTACCTTTACAACGCATTCCATTACAACGCATACTACCATTACAACGCATACCATTACAACGCATAATATTAAATTGCATTTAAGGTAAGTATTAGATAGTATAGGGGTAAAAATTACTTTTCTAACTCCAGGGGGTGCAACAGTAGGGTAAGTGTTGGATAGTATAGGGGTAAAAATTACTATTCTAACTCCAGGGGGTGCAACAGTAGGGAAAGTGTTGGATAGTATAGGGGTTAAAATTACTAGGGGGTGCAACAGTAGGGTAAGTGTTGGATAGTATAGGGGTTAAAATTACTATTCTAACTCCAGGGGGTGCAACAGTAGGGTAAGTGTTGGATAGTATAGGGGTAAAAATTACTATTCTAACTCCAGGGGGTGCAACAGTAGGGTAAGTGTTGGATAGTATAGGGGTAAAAATTACTATTCTAACTCCAGGGGGTGCAACAGTAGGGTAAGTGTTGGATAGTATAGGGGTAAAAATTACTATTCTAACTCCAGGGGGTGCAACAGTAGGGTAAGTGTTGGATAGTATAGGGGTAAAAATTACTATTCTAACTCCAGGGGGTGCAACAGTAGGGTAAGTGTTGGATAGTATAGGGGTAAAAATTACTATTCTAACTCCAGGGGGTGCAACAGTAGGGTAAGTGTTGGATAGTGTAGTGTAATATTATGCGTTGTAATGGTATGCATTGTAATGGTAGTATGCGTTGTAATGGAATGCGTTGTAAAGGTAGTTTTTAAAAATGCGTTGTAGTGTCATGTGTTGTAATGTCATGCTTGTAATGGATTGTGCGTTGTAAAAAATGTGTTGTAAGTGTAGTGCGTTGTAAAAGTTGCGTTGTAAAGGTTGTTCCCCGCTAATTGGTATTAGCGTTAATGTGTATGGAGAAGTAAAGCAAAGCAGTGAAAAATGATGCTTTGCATCAGGGGGTATTACATGGGTGGAAGATGGGTGGTCTCATGCATCCAACCATACTTTTTGCTGCTTAACCCTGTTTACTAACTTTAGTAGATAGGGTTTAGCACCAAACATTAATTCTGCTGGAAAGTAGGCGTTAAAAAGAGAGATGTTTTAATTTCTCCTTTTTTTCTGACTTTGCATGCGCACTGCACTGTGCAGCACACATACAACGTGGAAAAAGGCACGCATTCTTGACAATCTGGTGCTAAGTTGTGTGCCTGCCAGCTGAAATCAACATCAACGCTAGGGAGAGGGGAGGAGAGAGCCATATCTCTGTGCATATGTCGCTCTCCTGATCTCTCCCTGTTATGCAATGCAGCGCAGCACTTTTGGCTGCTGCGCTGCATTCCATGACAACTTTCTGAACCTGGGCATAAATCCCCTACAGCAATGCACATCAGGGATAAACATTAGTACATTAATATCAGTCAAAACTCTTTGACTGGTGTTGAACATATACCTAAACATCACAGACGAGGGGATAGGGAACTTTAACTGAGACATAAAGAAACATGGTGGATCAATAAGGTACAAATAGTCAAATATGGATTGCATATAGATCAAGAACTGTATACCATTCTTTGATCTAACTTGTATTTAGTGGAACTGGAAAGTCTGTAACTCTTTGTCAGGAATCTGGTAGCGTGAATGTATATAGATGCTGGTGAATGAAATATTTACTGATGGTATGAATGTCAACCGGGATTTGAAGTTCAATAGGGACTTAAGAACGTATTCTAAATTTTGACTGCTCACTCTGTGGGAGGTAGGAGAACTTAGTAACATTCTGAGAAAGTTGAAATGTCTGTGCATATTTGTTAGTTGACAGACGACAGAAGAGGGAAAGTAAAATAAAAAAATAAATAAAACCACTTACCTTGCGCTCTCCGCATCACCGCTCCTGTCATAAACACTTACCTGTACTGCCGGCATCCCCGGGCTGCCCTCCTCCTCTTCCTCGCCTTCTCTCTCCTACATGGGTTGATCATCCTGTGAATAACTGCCAGCATATCCCCTTTTAGCTCTTGAAAGAAGGTCTTATAGACCTCCCAGGGTAACCTATCAGGCCCAGCCGCCTTACCACTAGCCAATGTGTTTATGGCTTCTTCCATGTCCTCCCTAGTGATAGGTCTGTCTAGAATCACTGTCTCCTTTTCCACCAGCCGTTCATTGACTAGGTTTTGCAGTACTATCTCACTAGCCTGTCCCCCAGCCTTTCCTTCTGTATATAATTCTTCATAAAAGGTGTGAAAGATTTTTTTAATTTCCTGAGGATTGTGCACCAGATTGCCTTGTGTGTTTTTCATACTGTCAATTCTTTGCGCAGCCTCTCTTTTTTATGCGAGACAACGCCCAGTGGCCTCACCATATTCACAGCAGTTCTCCATATTAAGCTGATATTTAAGAGCATTATCCTTGCTCCAATGTATATTAACATTGGCTTTACATCGGGCAACGTTGGTTTGTAATTTCGTGATGTCTCTATCTGACAATATTCCCTACGCTAGAGTTTCTTCAGCTATTTTAAGTTTCATGTATAGATCCTGAACCACTAGCTTTGCTTGCCTTTGTTTATATAATCTGTAGCTCAGAGCTTCCCCCCTAAATCCAGCTTTTAAGGCATCCCACACATACTTACATGAGGTAGAGTCACGTTTATTCTCCAAAAAGTCCTTAATCCAATTATTCATGTGGTCAATCAATCAATCAATCAGGCATTGGTTAAGTGTGACTACTCACCCGTAAGGGTCTCAAGGCGCTGGAGGGGTTGTTAGCAGGCTTCAGTCCATCAAGGGGGGTTTGTCGAAGAGCCAGGTTTTGAGGTTTCTTGCGAAGATAGGGAGCGATGTTGTCTGTCTGAGGTGGAGCAGCTGGGCGTTCCAGGCTCGGGCTGCGAGGAAGGAGAAAGAGCAGCCTCCCAATCTGGTTTTTCGGGTGCAGGGGACCACAGCATAGGAGAGCTGGGCAGATCATAGGGTCCTCTGGGGTGCGTGGAATTTGAGTCAGCTGTTCAAGTATGCTTGTCCGGTGTCGTGGAGGGCCTTGTGGGTGTGTGTGAGCATCTTGAAGGTGACTCTAGCTTTGATGGGGAGCCAGTGGAGTGTGCGCAAGTGCTGGGAGAAGTGGCAGTGTCTTGGCAGGTCGAGGACCAGTCTTGCAGTGGCGTTCTGGATGTTCTATAGCTTGCGGGTGAGGTTTTTGTTTATTCAGGCATAGAGTGCATTGCCGTAGTCGAGTCTGCTGGTGACCAGGGCATGAGTGACGGTCTTTCTGTGTTCAAGGGGGATCCATTTGAAGGTCTTGCGTAGGAGGTGGAGGGTGTGGAAGCAGGAGGATGAGATCGAGTTGTTCTGGCGGTCCATTTTGAGCTCGGAGTCCAGGATGATTCCCAGGTTGCGTGCGTGGTCCGTGAGGGTGGGCGGGCTTCCAAGGATGGGGGGACACCAGGTGTCGTTCCATGCATCGGGATTTGGCCCCATGATGAGTACTTCTGTTTTGTTGGTATTTAGTTGTAGGCAGCTGTTTTTCATCCATTTGGCGAAGGCTTCCATGCCTTCTCGAAAATTGTGTCTGGCGTTATTGGGTTCATTGAATAGGGAGAGGATGAGTTGGGTGTCGTCTGCGTATGACACAATGTTGAGTCCATAGGTTCTGACGATGGGGGCGAGCGGAGCATGTAGGCATTGAAGAGTGTAGGGCTGAGGGAGGACCCCTAGGGGACTCCGCAGGTGGTAGGTGCAGGGTCGGAGACGAAAGGGTGGAGTCTGACCTGCTGCATTCTGCCGGAGAGGAAGGAGCAGATCCAGTTCAAGGCCTTGTCTTGGATCCCTGCGTCGTGGAGTTTGCATATTAGGGTGCGGTGAGAGACTGTGTCAAACGCCGCTGAGAGGTCGAGGAGGATGAGGGCTGCTGATTCTCCTTTGTCCAGCAGGGTGCGGATGTCTGCTGTTGCAGCGAGGAGGGTGGATCCATACTGTGTTTTTTTCTAAAGCCGGATTGGGAGGAGTCAAGGATGCTGTGCTCTTCGATGAATGTGGCGAGTTGGCTGTTGATGGCTTTCTCGATGCCTTTCGTTGGGAACGGGAGCAGGGAGATGGGTCTGTAGTTTCTGAGGTCAGTGGGGTCTGCCGAGGATTTCTTCAGGAGGGGATTGACCTCAGCGTATTTCCAGTCATCAGGGAAAGTGGCGGTTGCCAGGGAGCGGTTGATGGTGTGGCAAAGTATGGGTGCGATGGTGTCGGCAGCTCTGTTGAAAATGTGGTGGTGGCAGGGGTCCGTGGGGGACCCGGAGTGGATTGACTTCATCATCTTCAGTGTGTCTTCGGTGGTGAGGGCTGTCCAGTTGTTGATCGCTGGCTTCAGGGTGTCGGGGGTGGTTGGTGAGGGTTCAGTGTGTTGGTTGACTTCGTCGAAGTTGTCGTAGATGCTCTTGATTTTGTGGTGGAAAAAGGTGCTGAGTTTGTCGCAGAGGTCTTGTGAGGAAGGGATGTCGGTGGACTCGCTGGTGGGTTGGGCGAACTCCTTGATGATGTTGAAGAGTTCTGTTGTGTGGATGAGTGGAGATTCTGTCTTCAATCGTTGTTGGTGGGCGTTGGTGGCGGCTCTGAAGTTGTTGTAGGCTTCTGTGGATTTGGTGTTCCTCCAGGCCTTTTCGAGGCGGCGGCAAGTGTGCCTGAACTCTCAAAATTCGGTGGTAAACCATCTGGCTTTCTTGGTGTGGGTGCTGTTGTTTTTCTTGAGGGGGGGCTATGGTGTTGGCGCTGTCGGAGATCCATCTGTGCAGGATTTGGGCTGCGGTGTTGGGGTCGCCGTTTTCCGCGATGGTTGGGGTGGAGTTGCTGAGTGATGAGGTTAGCTGATCGTCTGTGATTCTGGTCCAGTTTCTTCGTGGGAGCAGGTGCAGGTGTTTGTGGATGGTGGGTGTTCTGAGGGTGAAGTGGACGCATCGATGGTCAGTTCATGGGAGTTCAGTGGTGTGTCTGAAGGTGATGGAGTTACCTGTTGTGAAGAGGGGGTCGAGGGTGTGTCCTGCTGAGTGCGTGGGTTTGGTCACATTATGGCGGAGTCCAATGTTGTGGAGGTTGTCCAGGAGGGATGTGGTGCTGGGGTCCAGTTGGTTGTTGAGGTGGAAGTTGAGGTCTCCCAGTAGGGTGTAGTTGGTGGACGCAATGGCATGCGGGGAGATGATGTCTGTGATGCAGTTGGCGAAAAGTCCTCGGGGTCCAGGGGGTCGGTAGATGAGGGTTCCTCAGAGGGTGGTGGTCGGGCTGGCCAGTATCCTGAAGTGAAGGTGTTCCATCAGGTCTGTGGGCTTGTCAGGGAGTGTGGTCAGGCGGAGGTTGGATTTTTGGACGATGGCGATTCCTCCTCCCAGTTGGGTGGGACAGTCCTTCCTGGAGATCTTGCATCCTTGGGGAATGGCGATGCCGATGTCTGGTCCCGAGGTGGTGTTGGTCCATGTTTCGGTGAAGAACGCTACGTTCGGGGTGGTGCTGTCGAGGAGGTCCCAGATTTCGGTGGCGTGTTTGTGGAGGGATCGGACATTGAGGAGGATGCATTGCAGGGTCTTCAGTCGGGTTGTGGTCTTGCGGGCGGGTTGCGCCGGGTCTGTGGTTTTGGCGGTGCTGCAGGTGTGCCGGCAGCGGTGACAGCTGAATGGTCCGTGGGTCTCAGCTTGTGATGCTAGCTTGCAGTTGTTGTTGCGTCCTGGGTTGAGAGCGTGGAGTGATGCTGGATCGTAGTGTTGGCATTGAGGAGGTCCAGGGTTCCTGGCGCTGGTCGCGGTCGGGTCGCGGACGGGGTCAGACGGGCTTACCTTTGGTGCGCCTTCGGCGAACCAGCAGCTGCCATTAAGTAGGGGTCGGGGAGGGCTGGACAGCAGGCAGGCGGGAGCGGGGAGGGGAGCTGGATTTGGCCGGTTGCGTTGGTCAAGCTGGGGGGGAGGGGCCACGGGGGCAGCAGCGGCAGGGAAAAACGTGCAGAAAAGGCAATAAGAGAGGGAAGAGTGAAAATGAGGCAGTGAAAGGTGCAAAAAAGTGGGGGAAAGATACAGAAGGAGAGTGAGAGGGGAAGACTAAATCAGTGAAAAATGAGTGAAAACAGAGGAAAGACACAGAGAGGGAGTGAAAGGGGAGATTGAAATCAGTAAAAAACGAGTGAAAACGGAGGAAAGACACAGAGGAAGAGATTGAAATCAGTAAAAAACGAGTGAAAACGGAGGAGAGACGCAAAGGGGATGTGAAAGGGGGAGATTGAAATCAGTAAAAAACTAGAGAAAATGGAGGAAAGACACAGAAGGAGAGTAAAAGGGGGAGATTGAAGTCAGTGAAAAACAAGTGAAAGCAGAGAGAAAGAGCGGAGCGAGAGAAAGGAGACAGAGGTCCACTGGACCACCAAGGATGAGGTGCAGGTAAAACCTGCAGATGGAGGAGGGCCTTGAACATCAGCACTTGAGAGTGCAGGGGCTCGGGGGAATGCCTCACTTGAAGGTGGAGCTGCAAGGGGGGAGAGCAATTTCACTGACAATGGTCAATGAACACAGTGTCCAACAAGAGCTTCCGAACAAATGTAAATGTTCTCTGAGCCATATAGCTACCAAGAGTGAAAATATCCATCACTACTGGGCCATGGTCTTAGATGATCCTAGGAAAAACTGGAATCTTGGCTCCTGATAATAATGCTGGAGACACTAAAACATAGTCTAATCTAACTATTTTTTTATGTGGGTGGGAGTAGAACGTATACCCGGGTCTGGGTCCTGAAGCGCTGCCAATACATCGACCAAACCATGATCAGTCAATAAGAGATGTAGTGCCTTAAACACCTTAGGCTTCCTGCCCTTATAGTTCTGTGTGCCTGGCTGTAAGTCCCGTCCACCCAAATGTATATTAAAATCCTCACATAAAATAAGTAGGGTGGGCCATGGTGTCAGTTCCACATTCAATCCCTTCAGAACTGAAACCTCATCAAAATTAGAGCCTATCACTGTGCATAACGTAAACTTACCCACCCCGTAAAATGCATTCCAAAATAGCCCATCGACCTTCTTTGTCCACGAACATTCGACCTATTTGCTGAATGTCCCGTTTTGCCAGCACTGCAACCCCTGAGTCATTGTAGACTGTTGTGAACATGCCAAAACCTTAAACCCTAATTCTGTTAAGCTCTTCCGCTTGCCCCTAGGTGTATGTGTTTCCTGCAAGCAAACCAGGTCAAGGTGCATCACACGTAGCTCTGTGGCCACTCTTTTGTTTTTTCTGTTATTATTTAGCCCGCAAACATCAAAAGAACAGATACATAGTCCTGGTTTAATCATCCTATCCCCCATTGGATGAAGCTGCTTTCCCTCATTCATAGCTACTGTTAAGAGGCCACATATGTCTTTGCTCTCTAATCCTCATTACGTTCATCAAGCTATGGATTGCTTTTTCTTTTTTTAACACCTGTCCCACACAAGTCAAAACCCCCCTTCTCCCCACCCAGTCCTACAGCACCTCTCACAGCAAACCCCTCAATGCCCCCGACCACTCCCCCCACCCATGTAGTGAGGTTTTAGGACCAATGGTGCCTGGGATGACAAGATCCCACCACCTGGATTCTTCCCCCACCTTCCGAGGGCTGGCTTCCGGGGTGTTTATACCCGTATCATCTGGATGTCTATTGCTTAGCTCACTGTATCCACTGCCATGTGAACCCCTCCTTGGTGGTCAGACAAGGAATAAAAATTATCCCCAGAATCGATTTCCTTGCTTGCAGTCTGGATATTGCTTTTACTCCTTGCATCTAGGTTTTCTGGGTTTGAAAGGGCCACTATCTCGGATCCAGCATTGATTTTTGCGGGGGTGGCTATGCCCGATGGCACAGTGCCGTGGTTATCACCCCCTTCTGCTCCTTCTGCCCTTGCCGTCATCAGAGCTTCACCCTCTGTAACTTGCACCGTATTGCAAGAATCAGCTATGCTCATAGTTTTAGTACCCAAGTTGTGGCAAGGGGAATGCCAATAATATCAGGAAACTCTCCGTTGACAATTCGATCCTTTATTTGCATATAGTGCAGTAGTAAGTTTGAAGGAAAGGAAAGAGCCCACGGTCACAGCAGTCATGAGGGCAGGAACAGAAAGGCAACTGACAGAGAGAATAGAATCTTACATGACATACCACCATTCTACATGGAGATTCTACTACGTTAAAGAAATAGTAAAATAAAGATAATACAGTATACCACACAAGTCCCCCTCCACAGATCCTTGTGCGGCAGAAAGATTTAGCAATTTGCCTCTCTCTACCATTCGTCCAGTATATTCACACTCTGTTGTATGTAACAGATTGACCGGAGAAATCCATTCCGATGCATCTATAGGAGAGATGATACCTTCAGATTGTAAATTATTAAGTAGTGATTTGAGATCATCTCTGATGCCTAGAGGTACAGGTCTAACTTTATGTGTAATGGGGATAGCATTTTTTTTTATACGATATTATGTTCGTAACCCTTGACTGTGCCTACGGAGTTGTTGAATACATCTGGAAATTTTCCCTGCAGGTCTTCAACTATTGAATTTGGGTTAATGATTAGGGAAATATTTGATGGTAAATCACCTAGAACGATTGGCGTAAAATAATGCCTAATAATGCAAGATCTTTCCAGCCGATGATATCTCTACCTTTTATGGCAACATAAATCTTAGTCTTGACAGATCTGCCAAGACATTCTACATTGTCCCAGAAGAAACCAATTAGATCAATGTCCTGCTCACCAAAGGCCTTCGGGTTGATGTCAGGATTGATTAGTGTTGTGTTATTAGGCCAAAGTTTGTAAAATGTAGTGTCAGCTAAGATAGTAACAGGTGCTCCTGAATCAGCCATTGCTAAAATAGTTTTACCATCAATGCAAATATCAATTAGGGGACCTTTTATGGGCTTATCAGACAATTCAGGAACATCAATAGTAACAACGATGTTTGTAAACTGAGGATTACATTCTTGTGTGTCTTGTGTGTCTAAAGAAACACTCGAAATTTTCATCCTGTTAGGCGATGTATTATACACATTGCTCCTGCAAGCACTTTGGAAATGGCCAATTTTTTGGCATTTAGTACATTTCTTCCCTAAAGCAGGACAGCTGGGATTGTTTCCAATGTGATTCCTGGAACCACAACGGAAGCAAATTAATTGAGCTCTAGACGGTTGATTCACAAATTGTTTCTTGCGATATACCTGTTTAGAATTTATAGCACAGACCATATTATCATTAGCGATGACGTTTACATTTGAAGGATATGTAGGTTGAGTAGGAGAAAAACTTTGGTTAGTATTGAGGTTCTGGACTTTTTTAAGAGTCCAGAGGTGTCAGGGAAAACAACACCCAAAGACCCCTGAGTTCCTTCCTGCCTTGGTGCACAAATAAACAGAGACACGGGCTTCCCGATGGTGGCGTCAAAGACCAAGGTTTATTTACTGCAGGGACACAGAAGTCATAGGAACCACACAGAGGCAGAATCTACAAGACTGTTCAAATTGCAAGAAGTGGGTTGCTCCTTAAATACACGAAATATGTCTTTAGGCAACATTTACATGAATATTTCTCATGCCCAACCCGGTATCTAAAACAGACAATAAACATACATCAAACAATAATTAGTCGTAGGTTTTCGGTATTCGATCAAGTCTCTTTGTCAGTTTTCCATTCTTTGCCTGATCCTCCCCATCATAAAAATCGTATCCTCCCCATTGTAAAAGCCCAGAAGGAGAGGAGCAGAGCCAGGTGCAAGGGATAGAAAAGTAGGATAAGAGGTGTTTATGGATCGTAAACGGGCATGGCTACCGTATTCGGCCTCTTAATCAGGACAATGGACGACACGAGAACCAGTATAGCAGGATTGGCCTCAGGCAGGGGAGGCAGCTTGATTCTGCCTAGTCACGCAGCGTCAGTCTTTCTCAGGGTTGAGCTTACGTGTCCTTAATGAGGTGATTCTGCCGGGGTCATCGCTCGTCCATTGACTATGTGAGGGCAAGAAACAAAATGGATGCCGTGTCTAAAATGGATGCCATGATTTAGCAACAGAATGCCCTATTTCTCAGTGAATTCATGCTCGTTGCGCAGCGAAAACACTGTCATGTATATAATGGATCATTTACGGTTCATTGGTACTAAAATCGTGCCAGTACTACGATACCGAATACACGGGTTCGGATCGCTACAGAACCTCAGACCGTCCTTTTGCCCTTACATAGGCAATAGCTCACTCTATATCAGAGTCCATCTCTATGTTCATCAGGTCACTGATATGTTGTTGGAGCATCATTCTATCTCGTGGCGCATCTCCAAAAACAGGTGCGTAAGCATGTTGAAACACAAAGGCCACACAAGGCAGGACCACACTGAACAATGAGACAGCATGAGAATAAAAATACCAATGCAACACCAGTGACTATCAGAACCTTCCATCCCCATGCAGATAACAGGCTCCAGAACCATCCCATTAGTGACCAGTTACCTTCCTCTACATGAATAGAGTCAGAGATTTTGTGTAACTTAGAAATAGCCTTATATACCGTTGGCGCATTATCTGGGATAAAAACACAGCAACTCGATTGGATCATCTTACATACCCCACCTCGATCTGCGAGTAATACATCAAGGACCATACGGTTCTGTAACGTCATGAGGCGATCCGCTTGAAGCTCAGCTGTCAGGTTACTAAGGGCACCCGCAGTTTCGGTAATAGTGGATTCAACTACCCGTGTTAGTTGACGTAAGTTTCTACTGTTGGCCATAGGCCCCCAGAACGGAAGGAAACCTTTGAAGAAGTCTCCTGCCTCTTGGCCAGCAGTATCTTCCTTATTGAAAACACCTCTCACAGCTCTAGTTTTGTGATAATCCGGTGCAGCAGTGTATGTCGGAGGCAACAGTTGAGCGATATAACATGAGCCTGAAAAGTCAGCAGGCAGCCATGTATATGCTCTGTCTTGGCAAACAAAATAGGTGCCCTTAGCAGCTAAAAATGCAGGGGAAGACTGTGACGGGAAAACGTATGTTTCGGTACAGTCGCTTTTCCCTAGTCGAGCTTTCGGATTCCTCCCATTTCCTTGCAAACAGACCTGACCTTGGTGGGGTACGACCCAGATCGGAGTCGAACTTTTACGTTTGTTCTCACCCAAAGTAATGCCATATTCCGTAACGTTCCAACCCATGTAAACTTGCAATTCATCCTTGGGAATAAACGGAGTGTTATTGACATCTCTAACCATGTCAGTAATTCCCTTTACCAAGGCTCTATTAGCGGAGTTATACCTAGTGGAACGTGGAGGTCGTGGGGGGTAGGTCTCTAGGGCATAGGCGAACATGGTCTGAAATGCCCAGAATGATCCATTATAACTAAAGGGCAGAACCAGATAAGGGATACCCTTGTCCATGGTATGTGGTATCAAGCCACACACCCAGCAGTTTGTTGTGTTAACCACTAGTTGATGTTGGTGCAAGAGCTGAATGAAGGTGTTATTTATAAACTCGGAGCGTCGAGCTTGCTCATGGGCAGGAAAAGGATGGAAAGAATGAAGAGAAACAACAGTCGGAGAAACAGAAACATGGGGAGATACTGTAGATGTAACAGGTGCAAAGATCGATTGAATACCAAAAATAATTCCGCCTACCAGAGTTATTAAAACAATCAGAAGTGTCAGAGCACATTGCATTAGAAAACATTTGCTATACAAAATTTCATATAGTTTTGTCTTGCGAGCATTTATGACGTAAGCCCGTCGCAGTTCAGGAAGCTCCATCTTCTACAACCGTTCGCAACGGATGGTTTGTACCTGTTAAAAAAATTGCCTCTGTCTACCCTGGGAGTTCCCAAAATAAACAGAAGAAACCGACCTTGTGTCTGGTTCCCTGCAAGTTAAAACAAGGCACACGTTACGACCCTACGGTAACCCAGATGGCAAGGTGAGGGAACAACAAAAACAAAAAGGATAAAAATTATAGAGCAAACTTCCTGACTGAATGGAATGCGATAAGATCAAAACAGTTTTCAAATAGAGAGGTAATTATGCAATGTCATTGGTTCATAGAATGAGAACGTAGGTTATATCTGTATTTCCCGGGTCTTGTCTGATCTTGAAACAATTGTTCTATAGGTACAGTATTGTTCGAGTCCACAGGTGACGAATGTTCGTCTTGTATGACACTCTGTTCAGGGTTCGAAAACACAGTTCCTGGTGAGGTATCAGAGTTCTGTGTTTCAGTTCGTTTGTCCGTTATGTACTCTGCATCGCTGAAGGGAATGAGCCTAGGAACAGGTTCTGTCTCGGATGCACCAAGTCCCTGTTTAACCCAGTTGTCGTAGGGGAGTGGGAGAGGGACACGCTTCGTATGGCTAGCGTGCACCCAATTCTTCCTTCCAGCTAGGCATACAGCAGTTCTTGTTGCCAGGAGCACTTGGAACGGGCCCACGAATCTTGGCTGGAGGTTCCGGGTTCATTCAAAATTCCGCACCACAACTTGATCCCTGGGTTTCAATGTGTGACCTGGACTCTCTGGCTGTTTAGGCAAGGATTTGAATACCTGTTGATGAATAAGGCTCAATTTAGCAGTCAGATCAAAAAGGTAATCAATCAACATAGGATATTCGATCTGTTTGAATTCCTTTGGCCTAGGGACTCCCCAAACATTAGCAGGACGACCGAACACAATCTCATATGGGGTAAGCCCTACTCGAGAGTGTACAGTCGCTCTGGTGGACAGTAAAGCTAAAGGCAGTGCGTCTGGCCAAGATAGACCAGTGGAAGCTTGAATTTTAGCAAGTTTCAGCTTCAAGGTACCATTGTACCCTTCAACCAAACCTGCTGATTGTGGGTGATTCGCACTGTGGAATTTCTGGACGATTCCCAGACCCGCACACACACTCTTCATAACTTTCCCTACAAACTCACTTCCATTGTCCGACCAAACAATCCGTGGCATACCATATCTGGGGAAGTACTCTTTGAGGAGGATTTTGGCTGTGGACATAGCAGTGTTATCCTTTAATGGATATGCCTCAATCCATCTTGAAAAGGCACAGACTACCACTAGGACATATTTAAGATTGTTACACCTGTCCATGTGGATAAAATCCAACTGAATCACTTCAAAGGGACAAGAAGGGGGAGCAAAGTGACCAACCGGGGTTGGGGTTCCCTTGCCAGGATTATGCATTAGGCATATCACGCAATTTTTCACCACTCTTTCCGCACATTTAGTAATTCCATCATTCTTCCATACTGGAGCTAACAGTTTACAGATCCCTTTCGAACTAATGTGCGCCGATCCATGTGCCATCGTGACTACCGCAAGCACATACGCATCAGGTAACATCCAACGTTGATGTTCAGACAGATCAATCCAACATCCACTCGAATCCATTTTACCCGTTTTCTCCCTCCATGCATTTTTCTCATTTTCAGTTGCTTCGTTCTGGATTGCCTTCACACTTTCAATCGTATTCTCACACATTCCTGATTCAGCAATCCATCTTGCAGACGTTTCAACGTACATTCGGCTCATCATGTTCTTGGCCGTCTCTTTGGCGACTTCATCAGCAAACGCATTCCCACGGCCAACATCATCCGTAATCTTTCGATGTGCACTGCACTTCACAATCGCCACTTCATTCGGTAGGGTCAGAGATTCCAATAGATCACTGACTAACTGTCCATGTTGGATCTTAGTCCCATGGGACGTGAGAAAACCTCTTTCTTTCCACAGACGTCCAAAGCTATGTGCTACACCGAAGGCGTATTGGCTATCAGTAAACACATTCACTCTCTTTCCCTCAGCTAAAACACACGCTCTTGTTAGTGCAATTAATTCTGCAGCCTGAGCAGAATTCTGACTCACTCTTGCGGTCTCCACAATCGTACTCAGAGTCATAACTGCATACGCGGCCGTCACATCACCATTCTGTAGTTTAAAACATGACCCATCGACATACAAAATGCCATCTGGATCTAGTAACGGAGTATCTTTTAAGTCAATCCTACCTTTTGTCTCTTCCTCAGTTCTAAAACAACAGTCATGAGGCTCTGAATCACTCGACTCTTGGGTAGTCGGCAACAGCGTTGCTGGATTCAATATGTTGCATCGCTTGATCTGAATGTGACTTGCCAACAGTGTCAGCTCATAGCCTGATAGTCTAGCACTGGTGAGGTGCTGAGTTTTCGTTCGATTCATGAGTGTATCCACAGCATGTGGAACCATGACTACTAACATGTTGTTCATGACTAGTCCAGCAGACTGTCGAATAGACACTGCAGCTGCTGCTGTAGCTCTCAGACAACTTGGCAATGCTCTGGCCACCGGGTCTAATGTGGATGAGAAATATGCACAAGGCCGCTGTTTGTCACCAAATTGTTGCGTCAAGACACTCAATGCACAACCTTCTCTTTCATGGACATATAGTGTAAACGGCTTACTGTAGTCAGGAGTACCCAACACAGGAGCTGAACACAGCGCATCACGTAAGTCGGAGAAGCTCTGTTGACATTCATCCGACCATGGCAGAGGGCTCGGAACACCTTTTCCAGTCAGGGCTACCAATGGTTTTGCCATGAGAGAAAAATTTGGGATCCATTGTCTGCAATATGACGTAATACCCAGAAACGCACGCACTTCTCTCTGTGTGCTTGGTACAGTCATCTGTGAAATTGCTTTGATTCTCTCTGGGGTCAACCTTCTTCCCTCCTTTGACAAAAGATGACCTAAGTAGGTCACTTCTTGGCAACAATATTGCAGTTTAGAAGGGGAAACCTTGTGATGTAAGTCGGACAAATGACGTAATAAAGAAATTGTAGCTGTTTTGCAAGTTTCCTTGTCATCGGCGGCCAGTAAAAGATCATCTACGTATTGAATCAGAGCAACACCAGGAGGAAGTACAAGAGCATCTAATTGACTTTTCAATGCTTGGCTATAAATTGAAGGGCTCTCACAATAGCCTTGTGGAGCACGCTTGAACCTGAAACTGCGACCTCCTAAGGAGAAACCAAAAATGTCTCTACTTTCCTCGGCTATCGGAATGCTGAAAAAGGCATTCTTCAAGTCGATCACTGTAAACCATGAGGCTGAGGCAGGAATCAACGTCAATAATGCAGTGATATCTGGTACCACAGGAAACTGCGGAATCACTATTTTGTTAACCTCTCTGAGGTCAATCACAAATCTGTAGATTGGAGGTTTGGAAGGGTCAGTGCGTTTCAAAATCGGCAGAACAGGACTATTGCAGACATTTCCTCTAGTTTTCTCTATCACATCTTTCTGTATCAAGTCTTTCACGATCAGTAAAAGTGCACGTTCACCTTCATTTGAAATCCGATACTGTGGGATTCGTGGGAATCTAACATTCGCTTTCAGACTTACCACATAAGGGGAGATTTCCAAAAGGCCTACATCGTTAGGACCAGTCGCCCAAAGAGTGTCAGGGAGAGAACGCAGCTCCGGTGGGAGCTTATCCATCGACATGTACATTGGAGAAATGACTCTCTTGCCTAATGTGAGCTGCACTCCCGAAGGAAAACAGTACAGTGTCGCATGCAAGCGTTTCAACAGATCTAAACCAAGCAGATTCTCATTACAACCGTTTGTTAGGATAAGGGGTGCTTCTAGTTCGTATGGCCCAACAGAGATTGACAAAGGACTAGAAACAGGATTGTGAACAGGGGCGCCTGAGAAACCTACTGAAGTGTTCGTTAAGCCAGACAAAGGTGCGCCAGGGAGTTTCGCATGCATAATTGAACTTTTTGCCGCACCAGTATCCAACAGAAACGGTTCGACCACACCTGATGTAACTACTGCGACATAAGGTCCACTCTGATCAACTGGAACTGATACTACTCCCTCTCTTTGCCTGTGGCTGTCCTAGTACTCGCTTTTCTGAATCTCTTCATCATTTTCATAGTAATCTTCAACATGATACTGTGAAGATCTACCTAGTTGCGTAGGTTGTACATTCCGCTGATCGAAATAATTTGATGGGCGATCAACTTGTGGAGTCATTGTACCACGTCCTCTACCTCTAGGAGCTTGCATAAACCCGCCATTACCTCTCTGAGCTGGGACACCACTGGTCTGCGCGTGGAGTATTGGACATTCGTTCTTATAATGGCACTCCTTTTTACAATAGGCACACTGATTCCATGCTAACTGTTGTCGAGGGAATCCATAATTAAATCTTTGGGACGTCCCTTGTTGGGATTGTGGCTGGTGCTGAAACTGGGGTCGCTGCTGTGAATCTGACTGATTCGGGCGAGGCGGATACGCTTGTTGCAATAGTACTTTAGTCTTCAAATCTTTTGTCTTCTTTTCTGACTTTTCCTTTTCTTCTTTCTCTCTATTCTCGTAATACTGAGCAGTCGCGAGTATCTGTGCTGTCGTCGACACTGCCCATGCACTCTCAGAATCTTTTAACTTGTTACTAAGCTCAGGTAGTAAATTAAACACGAACTTGTCGACAAACAACCTCTGACCTCCCTCAGTACTCATATCTTGCCCACTGTGATCTACGAAGGTCTCTTCAAATCTAGTGAAGAAGTCAGAGACGCTTTCATCCTTCTTCTGCTTGCATGCTGATAGTTTATCCCAATTTACCCGTAACGCTGGCATCAGCGTTTTCATTAGGTTAATTATTCTGCCAGGTAAAGCAGCAATCAGAGGCTCAGGTTTAGCACCACCAACTTGTTGCGCGTCTGCCGCTATAATAGCTGGCCAATCACCCCCCAGGGCGACTGGGTGGTTCTCTTGCCGAATCTTGACCCATATAGGTTGTGGCACTACATTGTCAAATAGCATTTCAATGTCCGCCAAAGTCATGATACACGCTTGAACTGTCTGCGTTAACTCTTTATAATAACCAGCAGGATTTTTACGCGGGTCCGGCAACGCTTGTTTTACTGCTAATACTTCGGCCCGCTTCCAAGGGATGTGTATCCACACTCTATGGAAATGTGCCGGAGCAGCTGCAATACCATTAACCGCATCAGCTTGAACTGCTTCGCGCCATATGGGTGGAACTTCCCTCATCGGATATTGACCTCGTCTTTTCCTAATAATCGGTGAACCATCAGAGGCCCTTGGTGCTTGAAGAGAAGAATCATCCCTATAAGCTAAAATCAGTTCTATCGCATCCCTTACTTCTGAACCTATCACCATTCCTGCGGCAAACTTTTGCTGAACATTTATCAAATCAGAGGGGACGGAATCTAAGTCATCATCAATCCATTCTTCACGCGCAAGAGAACACATCACGTCAAAAACATAACGTTGAGTTGGTTCATTCCATTGCATAAAGGTATCTAACACTCTTCGTGCATCATACTTCGCGGCTTTCGACATCCACCTAAGAGCTGTCGAATCTAACATTTCTCGTTCCTGGGGACCAGGAAGCTGGCTACATCTCTGCGTAGAGTCAGAAACGGGGGTCCCAATTAAAGACCTGTAGAGAGGAGTTAAGATATTAGTTACAGAATCGGTTATTTTCCGACGAACAGAAAGCAGAGTCAGAATGTTTACAGGGTTCGGGAACAGGGCAGCTGGAGCAGATGAAATAGTAAGGGTGGGAGTAGTAGGTAAAGCAGTTTGCGAAACGACAGACAAAGGCGGAATAGGCGACCCAGGAAGAGGGGGTGCCGAGGGAACATTAACCACAGGAAGGACAGGAGCTGGAATCAAAGGAAGTGGAGCACCTATTCCAGGCTGACCAGCAGCTGGCTGTACAACAGGTAGTAGGTGTGGTGCTGTAATACCCTGTGCATACGGTGGAGGTGATCTCAACAGGTAAGACAACAGATGATCCTTTTCATGGTCCTCTATCGGCTTAGCAGGACAAGATGACAATACAGGGTAGCATTTATCAATCGCCAAATTATGTTTTCTATTCGCCATCTCCATTGCTTTCTCAGTCTCATTGACATGCAACTGCCTAGCAGACTCCACTAAAGTCAACCCTTTCTCTTTCTGTTCCTTCTTCGTCTTCCTAATTTCTCTCTGTTTGGCTTCTTTACGCCACGTGCGAAAAGAATCGAACATTGCCGGCTGGGCTTTCTTTTTAAACAACTTCATTTCTAGATTGTCTAGAATTTCAACTTCAAAGCTACCATGAGGTGGCCAACTAAGGACACCATCTTTTCTGGTATAACGGACCCATACTTCATTATAAGCAATAGGACCTACACCATGTTTACAATAGAGCTCATATGTAGGAGTTCCAATCGGAGGAACCGAACATGAATCCTCCAACCGGGAATCCCCGTTGCAACTTAACCAGGACAGGAAACAATTACTACTGTTAGTCATTATAAACTATAAACTAAGGAAAAATTCCAACCAAAATGCGCAAAGAACTTAGGCCTACCAAATGAACCAATACCAAGACAAAGATTATCTTAACAAGAGCAACCAATGATAATCTACGAATTCAAAAACAAACGTATCCAGAGAGCAAACAAGAGCAAAAAGGAACAACCAACCTGAGCGCAACCCACTTAATACTTAACTGAAATGTGGAAGACGTCACCAAGGAGAACCCGTCTACGTCTCGCCGTACTAAGGTCTGCACCTTGGGTCCAAGACAGGGCGACAGTCAGGGCAGCGGTCCTCTGTAGACGTCTGGGAACGGGAACCCTCGTGGAAGAGATCGTCGGGCCACTTTTACGACATACAGGGATTGATGAAGCGGGGTACCTCCCTCCGGAATCTTCACACGAAGCTCCTCGAACTTTTCAGGCTTTGGACCGGTACCGGATGACGTCGCCCCGCGTTGGGCGCCAATTTGAGGTTCTGGACTTTTTTAAGAGTCCAGAGGTGTCAGGGAAAACAACACCCAAAGACCCCTGAGTTCCTTCCTGCCTTGGTGCACAAATAAACAGAGACACGGGCTTCCCGATGGTGGCGTCAAAGACCAAGGTTTATTTACTGCAGGGACACAGAAGTCATAGGAACCACACAGAGGCAGAATCTACGAGACTGTTCAAATTGCAAGAAGTGGGTTGCTCCTTAAATACACGAAATATGTCTTTAGGCAACATTTACATGAATATTTCTCATGCCCAACCCGGTATCTAAAACAGACAATAAACATACATCAAACAATAATTAGTCGTAGGTTTTCGGTATTCGATCAAGTCTCTTTGTCAGTTTTCCATTCTTTGCCTGATCCTCCCCATCATAAAAATCGTATCCTCCCCATTGTAAAAGCCCAGAAGGAGAGGAGCAGAGCCAGGTGCAAGGGATAGAAAAGTAGGATAAGAGGTGATTATGGATCGTAAACGGGCATGGCTACCGTATTCGGCCTCTTAATCAGGACAATGGACGACACGAGAACCAGTATAGCAGGATTGGCCTCAGGCAGGGGAGGCAGCTTGATTCTGCCTAGTCACGCAGCGTCAGTCTTTCTCAGGGTTGAGCTTACGTGTTCTTAATGAGGTGATTCTGCCGGGGTCATCGCTCGTCCATTGACTATGTGAGGGCAAGAAACAAAATGGATGCCGTGTCTAAAATGGATGCCATGATTTAGCAACAGAATGCCCTATTTCTCAGTGAATTCATGCTCGTTGCGCAGCGAAAACACTGTCATGTATATAATGGATCATTTACGGTTCATTGGTACTAAAATCGTGCCAGTACTACGATACCGAATACACGGGTTCGGATCGCTACAGAACCTCAGAATGGGTGGATAATACTTTAGATGTGACAATTGATCTCTCAATACTTTTAGCAACGTCAATGGTTTCAGCTAAGGTAGGATTCGGGAACGTAAGAAGACGTTCTTGAACTTTCTTGGAATGGCACCAAAACACAAACTGATCCCTTATGTATATATCTACATTGGGTCCAAAGTCACACTTTTCTGCTAACACTCTCAAAGTTGCAATATAATCTTCAACTGATTCTTCGGCAGACTGGTTGCACATAGCAAAATTAAACCTCTCCAATAGTACGCTTGTAGCATCAGAATATTGTTTGCCCATGCGCAGCTTAGCATCAATAAAAACATTCCATACAGTGTCTTCTGATGTAGGAGCAGGGTAACGTGGGAGATTGTCAAAAACTCTGCTACTAGCTGTGCCAAGATGATTCACTAAAAGCGCTAATTTCCTTGTAGGTGAATACTTATCAGCATCGATGGCAGTGAGGTAATTTTCGAAGTCTCTCAACCATTCCGACCATTTCAAATCCGGTTTGCCAGGTTTTACAAGAAAAGGTGCTGGCTAGTTGACACCCTGGCTGGATGCCATTGAAAAACTTGAATAAAATTATATTTATATTGTAATATAAATATTATTTTTTTTCTTTTTATTTTTTATGCTAGAGTACTTTGTCAAACAAATTAATTAGCAAAATTGCAGTAAATTTCAATGTTATTAATGAGTGTCAGAGGCTTAAACTGTAAAACAAACTAAAGGAAATGATCCAACGAAGTGAGGAAGGTGTGCGAATCACCGATGTAGGTGCCGCATGAATTGAAATTAGAATGCTTTAAATATTGAAGAAATTGCTGATCTGATGTGATACACGATGCGTGTAGAATCGCCGAGCGTTTTTACCCCAATCAAAGATGGCCGCCAGTGAGCGCGTGACGTAAGCGCGCTCTTCCAAGATGCAATGCATCGGTCAAGGCGCGATGGAAGCAGCGATGAGGAGAAAGGGTTGGAACGCCAGTGAATTCGGCGAGCAGAACGAGCTGAGGCCACAACGACAAGGTAAGCGACTTTTGAAACTAGTCGCTTCGAGCCTCGCGTTTCACCACAGTCGACGAGAATAACTTGGGAAACTTGATCCAACTAAACTGAGCAAAGTAGCGAGGAGGCGGATAAGTCCCTTGAAAGTTCCGTGATAGAGATTGTATCACTCCGGTGGGCTCTTTTGTCGCAATGGTCGTGAAGTCCTGATAATGGCGAAAGTACCCCACTCCTGGTACCAACTTGTGGCAAGGGGAACGCCAATAATATCAGGAAACTCTCCGTTGACAATTCGATCCTTTATTTGCATATAGCGCAGTAGTAAGGTTGAAGGAAAGGAAAGAGCCCACGGTCACAGCAGTCATGAGGGCAGGAACAGAAAGGCAACTGACAGAGAGAATAGAATCTTACATGACATACCACCATTTTACATGGAGATTCTACTACGTTAAAGAAACAGTAAAATAAAGATAATACAGTATACCACACAAGTCCCCCTCCACAGATCCTTGTGCGGCAGAAAGATTTAGCGATTTGCCTCTCTCTACCATTCGTCCAGTATATTCACACTCTGTTGTATGTAACAGATTGTTCTGTGCTTTTTTCTTCTCTTTTGCAGAGGAAAACAAAGGGGGAATAATGCACTTACCCAGGCTTTCTTTTTGTGCACACTCATGTTTCTCCCCCAAGGCGTCTCCATTGTTACCATTCTTGCCGGCTTTATACAATGTTGCCGTATTTGCAGGATTTTTGACAGCTCAAGCCGTATCTTTCAGGAGATGAGATTTCCCTCTCCCAGCCTTGGGAGGCATTGTCAAGTCAGTTCTGACCTTTCCCCTTACCAGCCATCTGCCGTCGCGGCCCTCACTCACCACAGGGGCTGATACCACGGCTGCCTCCACAACAGTCCGAAGAGCAGCAGCAGCCTATTCCTCAGTGTCACCAACCCAGCTCGGTGTGAGCATTTCCGGGATTTCTTTCTTCCATTCGTTTTCTCCTTTGCAGGCGGGGAGGACCGGGAGTGCCAGCTCAAACATCCAACCTCACAGACACCATCTTTCCCTCTGATACTCGACACTGTATGATATTTAACCCTGAATCTTCCCAGCAATTGATGTCACTTGACCTTAACTTGTATGACATCACAATAATCGACATCACTGGCGTTATAAAATAAGTATGTGCTTAATATAACACCACATTACAAATGTCTATTTTAAAAACGCATATTAGGGTGCTGATTTGACCTTTGAAAGTGGTGGGCGTAATTCAATACTTTGATAACTTGTACTAAGAGGCTAGTGAACCAGATCTCTTCTAGGTGGGTTTGGGTTTTAAAATAAATGCGGTCAGATAGGGCATTTTAAAGCCCAATTTTCAAATACTTTTGCTTAAAACCAATGGGCTCTGAAGTCCTTCCATGGTGTGCCATGCCAATATTTCCTGATACTCACCAGGAGCTGACCCCAATATTTTATTGCAAAATATGCTATGAGTGACCCTATATGTCAAAATATAGCTCCACTGTGCATGGGCCAGCAAATTGTCATTAGTGTCACCTTGTGCCAAAAATTACTTACAAGATTTCAGTCATAGAATTTTGCTTTAAATTTCATCCATAAACCATGTGGGACTCTTATGTCAAATTGTACCTCAAATATGTTGGTGACAGCGTTTTTTAATGGTTGCCCCCTCTTATATGCCACATCTGCCTTACTTTATGTCAAGAATCCTCTCCAATGTTTTGGCACCAGGATTTTACCTTGGGTGCCCCATATTATTATTATTGTGCAATTTATAATGAGCATAGATAGAGTTTCCCGGTGCAGAGTAGAGTACTGGAATGATGCAGTAAGCTAAAATAGCAAGGTTTTCAGACCCAAGCGAAAGCTCAGGGGTGAATTACAATGCCTTAAAGCTGAGGGAAGAGAGTTCTACACTTTAGGGCCAAGATATGAAAAAGAACAGCCTTTCATGTGTGTTAAACAAAACCTCAGCACCAAGAAGAGGGTTTAATTTGAAGATCTCAGGGTGCCAGTTGGCTGGTAAGAAAGCACCAGTTCCTGAATGTAACGAGGTCCCAAACCCTGTTTGGCACTAAACATAAAGCACAGTGCTTTAAACTCAATGCACTTGATGATCCTCAACCAATGCAAATCCCGAAGCAAATGGCAAACTGAGGCAGATTTCGGTAAGTGAAAAATCAGCCTAGCAGCAGCATTTTGCACAATCTGAAAAAGCTGAACCAGGGCCTTATCAGCACCTAGGTACAGTACATTACCATAATCCAGTCTGGATATGATTAAGGCCTGGATGACCTTTATTTGTGCTGCTGAGGGGATAAGCCCAAAAATATTTTTCAGCCAACTAAGAACTGCAAAGCAAGTAGCAGTGACTCTTGCCACTCATGGTTTCATGGAGAGTTTATTATCCATGAGAATGCCCAGGTCTTTTACCAGAGGAGACGGGGTTGGCAGTGTCCCGAGGGATTCCGACCTGTGTCCAGAACCCCGCAGAGAAGCGTTCTTAAACACAATATTGACCTATGTCTTGTCCCCATAAAGACTGAGGGAATGCTCATCAATGCCAACATTATACTCAAGCCCAGCTTCAGAATCATAGAGTTATTAATCTGTGCCAAGGATAAAAATAAAATAATCAGAGTATTATCGGCATATGAAAAAAAGGTTAGTCCACAACTCTCAACTAGGTCTGCCAATGGGCGAACATAGATGTTAAAAAGAAGAGGTCTCATTTCAGAGTCCTGTGGAACTCCTGAGGTCAGGGCTTGTGGCTTAGAGCACATATTGGCCAAAAAGAATTGAAAAAGACGATGTTTGCAGAAGAAAGAAAGCCATCCCATTGAAGAATCATCCACACCCAATGCCTCTAATGTAGCTAACAAGATTAAATGGGACACCGTATCAAAAGCAGCACTCATATCCAAAAGAATGACTGCATTGGTGCCACCATCATCTAGATGTTTTCTAAGATGTTCAGTGACACCCAAAAGGGCGGACTCCGTGCTATGGTCAGTCGTGAAGCCAGACTGTGAGGGATGGGAAATATTTGGGCCTCAGTAAATTCAGTAAGCAGGCCATTTACAAATTTCTCCAAAGCTTTGGATAAGACCAGAGGGATGGGCCTAAAAATAAAAAAATAAAAATGAGCAATCCAATTGAGCTTTTATTTAGGAGTGGAAGGGGCATACTGGGCATCCAACTCTGAGGCACAAACCATTCTCTCTAGGAAGAATTGATAAGCTCCAATATGGTAATTAAAAGGGTTGTGTCCAGAGACTTGAGTTTGTCAGGAGGTAAAGAGTCAAGAGGGGAGCCAGATTTAATAGATTGCAGAGTATCTGGCAGGGATGTCAAATCCAGGGGAGACCATTTTCTTAATTTAGTACCACTCACTGCCCTGGGTACCTGGTGATTAGCTTCCGCTATCACCCAGCTTAGAGTATCCTTGTTTATGTCAGGACCTGCCTTTACCAAATCTTTAGCCAACTGAGAGTGAAAAATGTTCGACTTTTTGAGTAAAGAAGACAGCTGGCACAGTGAAAGAAGGGGAGTGAGGGAAATTGAACTAGCATCCTATAGTTTTTTTCACCACCTTACAAAGTGTCTTCTGGCAATTCTGCACATTAGTGAATTTTTCAGTGTAATAAGTAACCGGAGCTGACTTACAGCAAACATGATTGCTTTTTAGTGACTCGCTATAAATAATCTTGGTGTTTTCTGCATACGACTTCCTCTATTGTCTTTCTAACGCTATACAGCATTTCCTTTCTACTATAAGTGCATCATTAAACCAAGGAGCTGGTGGATGAATTTTTCATGCACTTTTGATGGAAGTTGGCAAAGTAGAATCAATGGCCTCAACGAGCCAGTGATGAATTGCATCTTGGTCTAAATCGACCTGTCATTGTGGAATAGGTTTGCCAAGAATGACCTCTGATATGCCAGTACCTGTATTTTACCATGGGTGCCCATTATGCCATGAATTTCCTCCAGTGTGCCAGTACGAGACTTTTGCCATGGATATCATGTCAACTATTAGATCTAGTATGCAAGGAATTTTAGAAAGGTGTCTCTCATGTCAAGAACTGAATTCTGCTAGCACCATTAATTTTGCCTAGGGTACCTATGTAAGCCCAAAATGACCTTCTGTATGCCGGGGACTAAGGCAGACACACAAGAACTCATATTCGCTCACTCACACTCATTCTTACCTACTCAGTCATTATCATTATCATTTGCTTTTACTCATTCGTTCTCACTAAATTGTAGTCAATCTTGCTCTCACTTCCTATTCTCATTCACGTTTACTCACACTGACTTGAACTCACACTTACCTCCTCATTCTAGCTCACACTCACATATTTGGACTTTATCGCACTCATTGTCATTCCAAGTTACACTCACTCAGTGTCACCCATTCTCACTCACATGCTCTAACACTCTCTCACACCCTTTTCTTACTAATTCATGCTCACTCATCTACTCTCACTCACTAGCAGACACTAACTCACTCATTCTCACTTACTCTGACTCACTTGTACTCACTTAGTGACATTCAATTTCACTCAATGTCACACACTCACTTTCACTCACAGATACACTCACATATACACATGCTAAGACATAAACACGCTCCCTATTATACAGACACACTCTCACCTACAAGCACACCCACAACATACATTTATAGGAATTGTTTTACTCAGATCAGCTGCAAGCAAAGGTCTCATTCCAACTCCTTATGCTCCATGTTTTTGTAAACTAATGGTGAAAAATAGACTACTAATCACTACTGGCATAATAACAATAGATAGAAAACAAGGATGACTGTGTTTGTGGCATTGGTTTTGCTATTTCTGAGGCTAGAGGTTACAAAGACAGTGGCAGTGGTAACAGGGGGCAAGCCAGGTGTGCAGCCGCGAACCGTGGCCACCCTATATGATGCCCTGCCTCCTTTAATTAATGAAATAAAGATGAAAGCGGAGACAGTGAAGTAGAAAGCCAGGATCGTCAGGCTGGTAATTGAAGACAGCAGAGACCACAGTGCCAAGCACAGCCTCATGACTGTAGATTAAGGACACCAAATGTATAAGGAGCAGAAAGGGATATGGGTATCACTGGACTGTGACATTCAGCCACCCTTACAAGAGAAAACCATTTGTATTACTAACCTGAACATATTGTCTCAAAGACCCAAATGCCAGACACCAATTTGTGCAAGCCAGAATCAGTTTTTTTGCCCGATCATTGGCCTGTCTCAGCTTGTGAAAGAGCAAAATCACACAGATAACGACATTGATAAACATCTAATATGACATATGTCTGAGAGAAGTTTCCAGTTATCTAAATTTCAAGGTCAGAGAGTGGAAATAATTTAAGCAATGTAGATTGAATTAACATACTTTTTGTCATACTGGATAATTCTGGGTTGTCCTAAGAATATCAAATTGGTGTATACAGGTTATGTGTGAAATTAAATGGAAATCCCCCCATGTAAGTTAAAGTTCTTTGGTCAGTACTATAAAATACCAATGAAGTGGCCTTTGATTCATAGAGGCCTTCACCATAGATCCTTACACGCGATCCTGCTAGGGATCCTGCCAGTGACTGCCAAACTGCTGTATTGCTGCAGCATCCATTCCTTTGCTGAGAGCTGATACTGCTTGAATTCCGAGAGGAGGTGAGCTGAGCTGTGTTCCTTTTGAGGGAACACTCTCTCCCATCCAAAGCCTGATAATCACAGGGTCCTTCCTGTGAATTGCAGTGTGATGAATCCAAAGGACCTTGCAAGTTAACTACTCCATGCTCCCACAGCTTAGCGCACAGAAGTAGATTTTAGGGAGTTAGGTTGTCCATTGACATTTCAACCATGTTAGAACTGTTTATATTATTCTCATTATTAGTGACATGCTGTTTTAATAATATTATGTGTGGTTATTACTCATGTGCTAGGCACCAGTATGAAACTGTTTAAATAAACGCTTTAAAATGTGTATCTTTTTTTAGTGCAATACTTGTGTGTAATATTCAAAAACGCAAAATTAGGTTTAAATTACCATTTCATCCCTGACCCCTTTTTAAGGGACTGTAAGTAACCCAAGAAACATGGACACCACATTGACTAGTAATTTGAGCCGGGTTCTGTGGGACTACAACAATCTGCACTTTCCTCCTGAAGCTTTGCGGCCATGAACCATGTTCAGGGCTCCATAGGTGGGAAAGTTAAACATTGTTAAATTAAGCCAGAGCTTTAGTTTATGATGCATAGTCCCCAACATGTGGCATTTAGATTTTTTGGGACAAAAGTCTTGATTTAGTCTTTAAATATGCGCACACAAGAAAACCATCCATAAAAAATACATAGTGAGTCTGTAGTACTCATGGTTCCATTCTCCACGGAATAAGAGAACATCTATTACTTTAGGTTTGTCAAGCTTGACTTTCAAAAGGTTATTTCCCATCTGTGTGTTTTCTGTGTGTTTTGAATCTCATATTTTTTAATATATTTTTATTAAATTTGCAGGCCATGTGGCAATAGGACTAAATCACCATGAGGCAGTTACACAACATCTCAAAAGTAAAGGTGTCCCCAAAGTAGGGGGGGCAGTAAGATTTGGAAAAACTGCACATACTGTTATAAGGTTCAACAGGACCTGCATATGTCTCCCTTTTAGTTACACATTTAAACTAGACATCTTTGTCTACAATGTGATTTTTTACATGCCTTGCACTTATGCAATAATATATCTAGAAATTATTCAGCATGCAGGACATTCCTTAATTTGCATTTTATCATGTCATTCGTACACTCTGTCCAAGACTAAGGAACATTGAACATGATGCCCTTACATTAGGCTGTTGGGTTGGAGACAGCTCTAAGTCTCAAGGCAAACAATTACATCAGCACTGCACCTTTGACACTGCGATTGGAACTGCGGTTTTATTGTGTAAACTGCCTCTGAGCCACATTTAAAAGGGGAGCGCTCCCGCAGATTACCATGACTCAGATACAGCCCTGCTGACTTTAGCCTTCATCTTGCATAGGACAATAGCCTGCTTTACAACAAATTGGTTTCCTGATAGATAATAAACATGTATGGTTGGATGGGTTGTCCCAAGAGATTTGGCAGAGGGTATATTCACCATGCTTTCTATAGTGTAGGTTGTGTTGGGATAAGAGTACAAATATAAGCATACTTACACTGTAATGTTATAATGGTTGAACTAATAATTTTTTGAACTATTCTTGTAATGCTGGTTACAATGCTTTGGTTCATCCTACGAACAATTGCAGCTCATGCTTTTTACACAAGAATACAATTGTTTCAATAATTGATTGAAAAGCCGATTTGTATCTTTCTTGGGTCTCCCTTGGGCATGCCTCAGTAACACTGAAAGGGTTGATCATATTCCATGATTTCCTTGGGGAACCAGAAAAGTTATGTTCTAAGGTTGTAGATACCATCTGGTACACTGTCATGGTTAGGGGTTCAGATGGCACATTGTGAGCTAGCTGACAATTGAGTCAACATTCTCTAATGATATTTGTGGATTCAGTCCCCATATACTGATGGTTATGTTGTCTGGATAAACAGTTGTTAGACCTGGCATTGTCACGTGGCTAGGTTAGGCCCGGGAAAAAACACTGCTATCTTTACATGCACACATTTCATAAGTTGCCTTCTTTTCTACATGCCTTTTGACACACATTTGCTTCCAAGACAGTGCAGGGTTACTTTCCCTAAAACCACATTGCTTGCAATTCAACTTCACAAGTACACTATCCCTACATGTGGAACATTTAGTACAAGGCCTGAACATACATTGTGCAAATTTTGTTGTTTGTTTTTCGCCCCAGAGGTGACATGGCTATCACAAGAGAATAAATAAATGCCAGCCTGGCTGACCCCTCAACATGGAAACTTGGATGATGTTATTATAATTTCACATGCATTACCATTTTCACACCAGAGTTGAATTCTACCGTCCTTATAAAGTTGATGCTATAGTTAGGGTCTCAGCCCAGCCGACTCCTTTTTGTCCACTGTGAGGAGGGATGTCCAACTTGTGACCAAGACGGGGACCTGCATACACTTAGCTTCAGGTAATGGGGAGTTAGATCCCCCAGTAGGGGATTCTTGGCAGGACACCTACCTTAGGAACCTAGGTTAGAGAGAGCATAGTAGGAGTACACTCTACCCAGTACTTATATGCCAGCATATACATACTGTTTTTATACAATGGTGAAATTGTTTCCACTTTTCACTGCTTATCACTTTTATCTGCTTCTGTCTATTAATCATTGCAGCGCATAACTTTTATACAAGAATCACAATGGTTCAATAAATATTGATACGCCCTTTTTGGGTATTTATTTTGTACCCTTTAAGTATGCAAGCGTGACTGAGCAAAAAGATTCTAGATCTGTTACTACAATTCCTTGGAAAGTCAGGGTTTTCATGTTCTGAAATTGCCCAAAACATTTGTTGCCTTACTACGGTTGGGGGTACATTTGGTGGCACTGTGAGCTAGCTGCTTTATAGGCCAACATATTCTGAGGGGACGCATAGAATCAGTCTGGCACTGTTAGACCTGGCACCTTGGCGTGAGTCTCCCTTCCACTTTTTGTCGCTGTGCCTCATGTGTTTTGCAGGTGTTAGCTGTTCAGAGCACTGTGCCACTGCCAACCAGTGCCACAGTGCAAGTGCTCCCTATTTAAAATGTATATGTTGGTTGGATTCCATGATTGGCTTATTTGGTTTACTGTCAGACCCCAGTAAAGTGCACCAGGAGTGCCCAGGGCTTGTAAATACAAATGCTGCTGGTGGGCTTGCAGCACTGCTTGTGCCAGCCACAGAAGCGGTAAAATGTGTCTAAGGTCTGCCATTGCAGAACCTGCGTGCAGTCTGGTACTGTCATGCTGACTGGGCAAGTGCACCCACTTCCCAGTCCCTAAACCTTCCCATAACTTCATATTAGTCAATCCTATGGTAGGCCCAAGGGCAGGGTGCATTGTAAGCATAAGGTAGGACAAGCCCTGATGTGTGTGGCATGTCCTAATAGTGAATTACAGCCATTTTCGTTTTTCACTATTGCAAGGCTACCTGTTCCCATAGGCCAGAATGGGCTGTTAGAATTGTTACATCCTATGATCCTAACAGACCCAGGGAACATGGTAGAAATTCGAGTTTAGTAGGCCTGATCTCAGAATAATGAAATACATCTTTTAGTAAAGTTTATTTTAATATTCTGTGTTTGCAAATACCACTTTTAGAAAGTTGGTATTTGCTTGCCAAACCATTTCAGCCCGCCTCTGCTATGATGTGTATCTGCCTGTCTGGTTTGTGTGAGTGACAGGGCTGGGGAAACCCAGAGGGGCAGGGCTAGGTAGCCTGGTGGTGGATAGAGAGATTGACATCCAGATGGGTGGGAGGAGTGCACCTGGACTCTGAATAGGGCTGTGCTCTGCCACCACAATGCTGGCTTCACTTCCTGTGGAGCGGCTGATGTCTCTGCCCTGCACCCTGAATAGAAAGGCAGAGTCATGTCGAGAAAGTGCTCAAGAACTGGTTTGGACTGGGCAAAGGCCCCTCTACCCCAGAGGAACAAAGGAATTAGGGGTATAAGTATTGGGACCCTGTTCCCAAGAAATTAGATCCTGCTTGACAAGAAGAACCTCTGCCTGAGGAGAAGGAACTGGGAAAACTGTAAGGAGGAGTACTGTCCCTGACCTGGGGGATTGGCCTGCAGTGGTTGCCTTGCTGCTGTAAGGAGAGGAGAAAGACTACAAAGACTTTATTTCAACTTGTGCGTAAAAGATCTCCAAGGGCTTGTGCTGAGCTTGTCCCCTGAACGAAGTCCCAGGACCAGTGGACTTCCCCCCCAGCTCCCCAGAGTCTTTTGGAAGTGCCTGCTGCTGTTGTTGGGCCTTCTGAGGGACTGCGTGTCGCAAGGAGCTGGAAGCACAACTCGAGAAGGAGAAGCGTGTCGCCGTCGGAGCTGTTGTCGTCACATCTCGCAAAGGGTGTCGCCGCTGCAGCATCGCATCGAGCGGAAGCATCTCGCATCATTCCGGAAGTGTCTCACAACGCTGAAGAAGCGTGTTGCCATCGCAGCCATCATAGCTGACGCATTGCACCGCATCAAGAGAAGAGTCTTGCATCGAGGAAGAAGCGTGTCGCCATCGCAGCCATCGTAGTTGTCGCATTGCACCGCATCAAGAAAAGCGCCTTGCATCCACGGAGAAGCGTGCCGCCGTCGGAGCTGCTGTCGTCGCATCGCGTAAAGGGGTGACGCCGCTGCAGCATCGCATCAAACGGAAGTGTCTCACAAACGTCGGAGAAGAGTGCCGCTGCCAAGGCCGCTGTCGTCGCATCGCGTAAAGGGTTGACGCCGCTGTAGCTGACGCATCGAGTCGAGACTTCTTGCAACATCGGAGAAGCGTAACGCATCTGGAAGATCTTCACTTCTTTATTTCTTTGCACCAAAAACTTCATCGCATCAGCATCGTTGCAACACTTTCATTGCCCTGCGTGTCGCATCTAAGGTACATTGACTTAAAGTGTCACATTTAAGAACTAAAGAGAACTAAGCAAACTTCTACCATCTAAAGTAACAGTATTGTGTATTTTTGTCGTTTAATGGTCTTGTGGTAACTCTATATAAAGAATCCTTATTTTTAATATAAAAACCTGTGTGGTGTCCATCTGTAGTGTTGTCACTTGGTTACTGTATGTGTTCACAAATACTTAACCTATAACGCTCTGAGATAAGCCTTGTCTGCTCGCGCCAAGCTACCTAGAGGGTGAGCAGGGGTTATTTTAGGAGTGTAACCCCTTACCCTGACTAGAGGAAAGATTCCCTGCTTGTCACAAGTACCTACCTGTGCCAACCAGAGAACCCGGATTCTAACATTGGTGGTCAGCGGTGAGGATTCTGGACTTGAATTTGTGACTCATGTACAGTAATTGGTGAACATTACTTAGTGAGTGCAGACCTTAAACGCAACCAATACTTGTTGGTAGATTTCTTTTGGGACTGTCTATTTTTGGGCACTGCCAAGCTTAACCATGGTGGAGAAAGCAGCATCCATAGTCTCTGTGAATACTGAATTTGAATGGGAAGAAGAGAAATTGGATAGCTACAAGTTATCATAGCTGAAATTCTTTTGCAAGAAGTTTAATGTTTCGACAACTGGATGTAAAAACAAGGTAGAGTTCTACAAGGCGCTGAGGGCCTGGGTAGAAGCAAAGAATGCCACTGATGATGATAATGCAGATGAGCAGCTGGATGGGCCAGTAGGTTCAAGAGGAAGGAGAACCCCTTCCCCTGCAGTTAGCAGTGTTTCTAGTAAGAATTTATCTCCAGAGGAGTTGCCAGACAGGAAGGAAACCAGAGCTCATAAAATAGAGATGGCCAAACTAAATGGACAACTGGCAATAGAACAAAAAAGGCTGGAAATGGAAGAAACAAAAGCCAAATGGAGCATGAAGTGAAAATGAGGGAGCTGGAGTTGAAAGCCCAGGGCTTGGGAAGCACTCCCTCTGGTGGCAGCACACCCCCAGTGCAGGTAGAGTCCAGAGTGTGCATACCCAAAGATGTAGTGAAAGAATTTAAAAAAAATTATGACATAGGGCAGTGGTTCAAAGCCTATGAAGTAGCCATGTCCTCCCACCGGGTCCCTAAGAAGGATTGGGGAGCGGGGTTGTGGGGACGGTTCTTGAGTGAAGGGCGGGACACACTGCTAGATTTGCCCTCAGAAGTGTATAACTCTTACCCCCATATGAAGGAAGCTTTAATGGCTAGGTATGGGTTAACCCCTGAAATGTGTAGACAGAGGTTCAGGGGTTGCACTAAGATTCCCAATAGTACGTGTGTGGAGTATGTGACTTTTTTTTGCAGAGCACTGGATGGTTGGGTGAAGGGTAGCAAGGTTGATAATTTTCAAGGGCTTCTTGATTTAATGGCATGGGAGCACTTGTCCAGTAATTGTTTTCCTGAGCTACACCAGCACCTGATTGATAGTAGGCTGTCTAACCCTAGGAAGCTTGCTGAGGAGGCGGACCGCTGGGTCAGTACCAGGGTCCACAAGGGTCCCGTGGGAGACTCCGCCAAAGGTGGGCAGGGTCACCTGCAGAAGAGCGGGGGGGACAAGGGTAAACAGAGTGAGTTCCAGAGGAGGCCCCAAAGTAATCCCCAAGGGAACCAAGGGAAAGGTTCTCAGCCTCCCCCACCCCAGAAACGGACTGGGGCCCTGACAGGTACCCCTGTTCAAAGAGGGCCCCCAACCTGTTACAGATGTGGTGAGCTGGGTCATTTTGCCAATGATCCCAAGTGTCGCCAGTATGGTAAACCAGCACCCCTGGTGCTACCCCCCGGCAGACGGCTAGTGTAGCCCTGGGTGGAGAGATGGGTGTCCAAGGTGGGTGGGGTTCAGTAGAAATGTCCCTGGTCTCATTGGGAGACCGTGAAGTGGTCCCCAAACCCCAGCTGCCTGAGAACACTAAAATATACAGGCAGTGGGTGACCATTAATGGCCATAGGGTTGAAGCTCTCAGAGACACAGGAGCCAGTGTGACGGCTGTCAAACGCCACCTGGTGTCTCAGGAGCAGGTTGTCCCAGGAGCATTCTATCCGGTTGTTGCCGCCGACAACACTGAGAGTCACTGCCCGGTGGCTCAGGTTCCCTTTGGGGGGGGGGTCTCTGGTACTCTTCAGGTAGCTGTGAGGCCCGCCATGCCTGTTGACTGTCTGTTAGGGAACGATCTGGAGAGCTCACCTTGGGCTAAGGTGGAGCGGAGTGCTCACCTGGAGATGTTGGGTATGCCATATTGGGCATGTGTCACCACACGGTCCATGACAGCGAGTAGAGATGCTCAACAGGACCTGGAGCCTGAGAGGGAGGCCCAGGAACCGGCCTTAGGGAGAAGAGGCAGGGGGCGCAGGAAACCGGCCACTGAAGTTCCCACAGTCCAGGAGGAAGCAGACCTTGAGGGGGATGCCCTGGAACCTACAGGGGAACAGATAGCTGAACTGGGGGACCTGCCTGAGCTGACCCATTGGCAGCAACAAGGAGGACCCTCCAGGGAGGAATTCTGCAGGGAGCAGAAAGTGTGCCCTTCTCTCGTGGGTATGTGGCAGCAGGCTGCAGACCAGGCCAACGGTGATCAGTCTGGAACACATTTCATTTACTGGGAGAACGACCTCCTGTATTCTGAGCCTAAGGTTGCTGAGCCTGGGTCAGCCTGTGTGCTGGTGGTACCCCAGCGCTTCAGAGCCTTCCTACTAGGGCTGGCTCACGATGTGCCATTAGCAGGACATTTGGGGCAGGACAGGACCTTTGAAAGGCTTGTCACCTACTGCTTTTGGCCCAAATGCGCAGTAGTTCAGACACTCACTGCAGGACCTGCCAGACTTGCCAGGCAAGTGGGAAGAGTGGAAGGAAGCAGAAGGCTCCACTCCAGCCATTCCCTGTGGTCGGTACCCCATTCCAGCGAGTGGGGATTGACATTGTAGGGCCACTGGACCCCAGGACAGCGATGGGCAATAGGTTCATCCTGGTCCTGGTGGACCATGCCACCCGGTACCTGGAAGCCATCCCTCTGAGGACAGTGACGGCCCCCATGGTGGGACGTGCGCGGATGGGAATTTTCTCCCGAGTGGGATTCCCTCTAGAGGTGGTGTCTGACCGAGGTACCAATTTCATATCTAAATATATGAAATCCCTTTGGCAAGAGTGTGGTGTAACCTACAAGTTCACCACACCTTACCACCCCCAAGGAAACGGGTTGGTTGAGAGATTCAACCGAACCCTAAAAGGCATGATAATGGGTCTTGAGGAACCCATGAGGCATAAGTGGGACGTCCTCTTACCATGCCTTCTCTTTGCTTACAGAGAGGTGCCACAGAAGTCTCTAGGGTTCAGCCCCTTTGAGCTTCTGTACGGAGACCCAGTGAGAGGACCTCTAAGTCTGGTCAAGGAAGGCTGGGAGCAATCTCCCAAGAAACCTCCCCAGAATGTATATAGCTACATGCTGGCCTTCAGGAACCAGACTAGGCGTTTCAGGGAACTTGCTGAGGCAAACCTGGAAGCCAGCCAGGAGGAGATGAAGCGGTGGTATGACCAGAATGCCACTCTGGTAGAGCTTCAGCCTGGACAGAAGGTATGGGTCTTGGCCCCAGTGGAGCCCTGTGCACTCCAGGATAAGTGGACCGGTCCCTTTGAGGTTGTGGAGCGCAAGAGCCCTGTCACCTATTTGGTGAACTTGCGGTCTCCAAGGAACCCCTTGAGGGTCCTTCATGTCATCCGCCTCAAGCCCCACTTGGAGAGGTCCCAAGTGGGCATGCTCTTAGCGACAGATGCCGGGATGGAGGAGGAGACCGAGCCTCTACCTGACCTCCTGTCAGCCAAGGAGCAAGATGGGTCAGTGGATGGTGTCATCCTCTCTTCCACCCTGACCCCTGAGCAACAGAACGATTGTCGCCAGTTACTGGGACAATTCTCTGACCTGTTTTCCCTGATTCCCGGTGTCACTGATTGGTGTGTCCATGATGTGGACACTGGGGATAGTACACCTGTGCGGCACAAGGCCTACAGGGTAACTGACAGGGTAAGGGTCTACATCAAGGAGGAGGTCTCCAAGATGTTTGCCCTTGGGGTAATTGAGTCCTCAAGCAGTCCTTGGGCCAGCCCAGTGGTCTTGGTCCCAAAGGCTGCAGTGCCGGGAGCCACACCCAAACTCCGGTTCTGTGTGGACTACAGAGGACTCAATTCGGTCACCAGGACTGACGCACACCCCATCCCCAGAGCTGATGAGCTCATAGATCGGCTAGGGGCTGCCAACTACCTCAGCATGTTTGATTTGACGTCTGGGTATTGGCAGATCGCCTTGACCGATGGGGCCAAAGACAGGTCAGCATTTTCCACCCCTGATGGGCATTACCAGTTCCGGGTTATGCATATGAGGGGTGAGAATCCAAAGCTGTTGAGGTGGTCCATTTCCCTACAGGGTATGGATTTCACGGTGGAACATCGCCCTGGTACAGATCACGCCAATGCTGACAGTCTGTCCAGATTTTTCCGCCTTAGTGATGAGGAACTCCCTGGGGTAGGCTAGTTCTCCCCACTTTTCAGCTGGAGGGGACACGTGTTAGACCTGGCACCTTGGTGTGAGTCTCCCTTCCACTTTTTGTCGCTGTGCCTCATGTGTTTTGCAGGTGTTAGCTGCTCAGAGCACTGTGCCACTGCCAACCAGTGCCACAGTGCAAGTGCTCCCTATTTAAAATGTATATGTTGGTTGGATTCCATGATTGGCTTATTTGGTTTACTGTCAGACCCCAGTAAAGTGCACCAGGAGTGCCCAGGGCTTGTAAATACAAATGCTGCTGGTGGGCTTGCAGCACTGGTTGTGCCACCCACAGAAGCGGCCTAGTAAAATGTGTCTAAGGTCTGCCATTGCAGAACCTGTGTGCAGTCTGGTACTGTCATGCTGACTGGGCAAGTGCACCCATTTCCCAGTCCCTAAACCTTCCCTTAACTTCATATAAGTCATCCCGATGGTAGGTTCAAGGGCAGGGTGCATTGTAAGCATAAGGTAGGACAAGCCCTGATGTGTGTGGCATGTCCTAATAGTGAATTACAGCCATTTTCGTTTTTCACTATTGCAAGGCTACCTGTTCCCATAGGCCAGAATGGGCTGTTAGAATTGTTACATCCTATGATCCTAACAGACCCAGGGAACATGGTAGAAATTCGAGTTTAGTATGCCTGAACTCAGAATAATGAAATGCATCTTTTAGTAAAGTTTATTTTAATATTCTGTGTTTGCAAATACCACTTTTAGAAAGTTGGTATATGCTTGCCTAACCATTTCAGCCCGCCTCTGCTATGATGTGTATCTGCCTGTCTGGTTTGTGTGAGTGACAGGGCTGGGGAAACCAAGAGGGGCAGGGCTAGGTAGCCTGGTGGGGAATAGAGAGATTGACATCCAGATGGGTGGGAGGAGTGCACCTGGACTCTGAATAGGGCTGTGCTCTGCCACCCCAATGCTGGCTCCACCTCCTGTGGAGCAGCTGATGTCCCTGGCCTTCCCCCTGAATAGAAAGGCAGAGTCATGTCAACAAAGTGCTCAAGAACTGGTTTGGATTGGGCAAAGGCCCCTCTACCCCAGAGGAACAAAGGAATTAGGGGTATAAGTATTGGGACCCTGCTCCCAAGAAATTAGATCCTGCTTGACAAGAAGAACCTCTGCCTGAGGAGAAGGAACTGGGAAAGCTGTAAGGAGGAGTACTGTCCCTGACATGGGGGATTGGCCTGCAGTGGTTGCCTTGCTGCTGGAAGGAGAGGAGAAAGACTACAAAGACTTTATTTCAACTTGTGCTTAAAAGATATCCAAGGGCTTGTGCTGAGCTTGCCCCCTGAACGAAGTCCCAGGACTAGTGGACTTCACCCCCAGCTCCCCAGAGTCTTTTGGAAGTGCCTGCTGCTGTTGTTGGGCCTTCTGAGGGACTGCATGTCGCAAGGAGCTGGAAGCGCGACTCGAGAAGGAGAAGCGTGCCGCCGTCGGAGCTGTTGTCGTCGCATCTCGCAAAGGGTGTCGCCGCTGCAGCATCGCATTGAGCGGAAGCGTCTCGCATCATTCCAGAAGTGTCTCGCAACGCCGAAGATGCGTGTCGCCATCGCAGCCATCGTAGCTGACGCATTGCACCGCATCAAGAGAAGAGTCTCGCATCGAGGAAGAAGCGTGTCGCCATTGCAGCCATCGTAGTTGTCGCATTGCACCGCATCAAGAAAAGTGCCTCGCATCCACGGAGAATCGTGCCGCCGTCGGAGCTGCTGTCGTCGCATCGCGTAAAGGGGTGATGCCGCTGCAGCATCGCATCGAGCGGAAGCTTCTCGCAAATGTCGGAGAAGAGTGCCTCTGCCAAGGCCTCTGTCGTCGCATCGCGTAAAGGGGTGACGCCGCTGTAGCTGACGCATCGAGTCGAGACTTCTCGCAACATCGGAGAAGCGTAACGCATCTGGAAGATCTTCACGTTTTTATTTTTTTGCACCAAAAACTTCATCCCATCAGCATCGTTGCAACACTTTCGTTGCCCTGCATGTCGCATCTAAGGTACATTGACTTAAAGTGTCGCATTTAAGAACTAAAGAGAACTAAGCAAAATTCTACCATCTAAAGTAACAGTATTGTGTATTTTTGTCGTTTAATGGTCTTGTGGTAACTCTATATAAGGAATCCTTATTTTTAATATAAAAACCTGTGTGGTGTCTATCTGTAGTGTTGTCACTTGGTTACTGTGTGTGTTCACAAATGCTTAGCCTATAACGCTCTGAGATAAGCCTTGTCTGCTTGCGCCAAGCTACCTTGAGGGTGAGCAGGGGTTATTTTAGGAGTGTAACCCCTTACCCTGACTAGAGGAAAGGTTCCCTGCTTGTCACAAGTACCTACCTGTGCCAACCAGAGAACCCGGATTCTAACAGGCACCATCCATACGTTTATGCAGTCCAACAAGTAAACAGGCCCTACTAGGAAAATGAAATCCGTACAACATGGCGCCGCCAACATTGGTAGATTGGGTTCTTGTTTGATGGAGCACCTGTGTAGTTCTCTTTTGCATACCCAGAGGCAAAGTTCCCATCAGAAGGGTTGAGATTCCCTTCTGGATTACTCAAAAAACAGGTCAGGTTGAAGCCGTGTTTTCCCATAAGGGGACCCAAGGAAAAACAGAGAATTTTAGCTATATGCTTAAAAATGTGGGTGGCTCCCCTTGTGGAATACTGCACCACTTGGGGTACAGTTTTTGATGCAGTATTTACCAGAACTCATGGTACCTCTTCATTAACTGTTTTGCCAGAAGTGCCCAAACAGATCCAGAATGAGTATGGGGTAGTACCTGCCCTACATTTTGGGAAGAAACTGATGAGCAATGTTGCTGGACAATCCTCTACTATGTTAAGTAACATAAAAGGGGAAGCAGCAGCATTGGCTATACGCCAGTTTTACGGGATTTAGCTCTGGGTCAGCAGGAGCATGCATTACCTAAAACTATCAAGGTGACCTATTAGACATTAGATAGAAAACAAATTGGGAGCCAAGCCTGGCAAACCACAACTAAAGAGTAATTCTGAAAAGGATAACTCTAAGCAAGCACCTGAGTATTCAACAAAGAAGAATTGGTATAATAAGAAAAAAACAAACAGATATCAGGATACTGATACACTTTCATTTCATTCCTTGAGTCCTCCCAAAAATGTTCGGCAAGAGGTGGTCGGCCAGAGCGCATATCGGATGAGTACGTGAAACCAAAGACAGACTCACAATACTTATCTGACTACATCATTAAACAGGAAGACAAACCTAAAACATCCAATTCTCACTTCAAAAGGAAGAAGGTAACCCGGCTTAAAGTAAAGCATGCCGCATATATTGAGGACACTGCTTTCTGAATGGGAAGTGGACTCTGACCATGCTGGACAGCGCGGCAGAGGTCATGGAAGTTTTCTGGAACCCGGGGGCTGTAGTGACTACATCCAAGTGGAGACACCATATACAAGAGTATGTGTCCCACTGTGCCTATGGGAGATGCAACTCCAGATGGAAGGGGGCATACAAAGACCCCTTAAAATTCTCTTTTGAAAGAACTTGTCATTTGGCTATGCATTCTCTTGCCGAAAAGGATTTGCCACCAGAATTTGTCACGAACTCCGTAAATGGAGAAACTGTAATTTATCCTGCCTTCTCCAACCTCATTACATAACATGTAAAACATTCATATGCCAAGGAGTGGGCATTAGCGCAGGCTCCAGCACTAGACTGCAACCATGTGGGGTGGAGTGTTGGTTTCCCTTATCATGAAATACCACTGAGGGTGACTCCACAACCTCAAAGGCAATTACCCATTAAAAATGTGTCTTACAAACAAGATAGGGACATTCTCCAACAACTTGAATACCAGGGTGTAATGGAAAATGGTACCTCTTCAATTAAAAATCCCTTGTTTCCTGTGATGAAACACGATCTTTCATATCGTCTAGTATTAGATTACAGATTTGCAGTACAGAACGCGCACAGCCCAAAACTAAACATAGTCAGGAAAAAATACAAATCCACACTAGACATCTAGAATGGGTTTTTCTGCCAAAATATAGCACCAGAAAGTAGGCATTTGACCTCATTCGGCATGTTGGGTTCTCAGAGGCAATTCTGTTGACTACCGCAAAAAGTAGCCCCGGGCTGTTCTCAGCTCGAGTAACAGAACTTTTGCAACAATTTGATGACCAGGCATTGTTTAATGTCGATAACATATATTTGATGGTTGATGACTTTCTGTACACTTGACAAGAGTGGATCGCAAAGGTCTGGTATCATCTCACTTGGGCTACAAATTTCTCTTAAAAAATCAAAGATTTCCCCCCTCCATGTCCTGTTTCAGGATATAAAGTGTCAATTGAAGTCAAAAACCTTGCAATGCATTTCTTAGAGAAGTGTGTGTTCATTCAAACTACGTTGAAGAGGGTACAATCCATATTGGGATTCCTAAATTTTGTCAGAACCTACATGCCAGATTATGCCGAATGGGTTAAGCTATTCTATGACCTGATTTGTACAGATTTCTTACGCATTCACTGGACCATTGAATATACAAACATACTACTTTCGGTACAAGCTGACATGGTAGCTTCAAGGCACATTTGTGTAAACATAACAAACCTGGTGATTCAGGTAGTTGCAGAGGCATCAGGGTACACTTATTTCACATTCAGTGAAAGTGAAACTACACAGAGTGCATATAAATCACATTTACACACCAATGCCGAAATGTAAAAACGTGGAGCAAGATGGCGGCCGTGACCTCGGCTAAGTGAGGCAGCGTTTTGCTCCGCTGGACCGCAACGGACCCTGAATTAAGACTCTTCGGGATTAGTACATCGCAAACTGAAGAAAAATCTGAAAGAACAACGATATCTGTTTACCGCCCTCGTTCTTCACCTGGTTGTCATTAGACTCACTTTCATTCTGAAGCTGCACTGCCTCTGCCTAATCCTTCACATATCCTGATCGGCGTCTCAGGTGTAGCCCCCCCCCTCTAAGCCCGGAGTTCCTCCTCACCTTTTTCTCGACTTCGAGGATGCCGCCGAAAGCCCTCTCCAAAGCCGCGGCTGCTGCTTTGAAGTCCCGCGGCTCTGCCCGTAATGCACAGGATATTGCTCCGAAAGGTGCTGGGACTGTATGTTCGAAAACTCGAGGGCAAAATATGGATAAGTCTTCCCCTCTGAATTCTGTAGCTGCCGCTCCTCTGTCTTTGATGCCTGTTAAGGAGCGGACGCTGCCGGATATTTTTAGCAGGCTTGGCGCAGGAGAGAAGGCTTTGACTCCGAATGAAGCTGTCAGTTCTCTTCCTGCTACCTCGAGGGACACCGCCTCGGTCTCCAACGGCTTGGTCGGTAAGGAGGGGGGAAATCTGCAATTACCTAATGAATTTCTGCTTCCTCATACTATTTCAACTGTGCAGGACTCACCTCGATCCATGATATTAAATCCTACTCAAGAGGAAGTATTCCGGTCCCCCGGTACTTCCAATGTTGTATCTACCCCGGCACACTGCATTCTGGGTAATGTAGTTCAGTCCTCTAACATATCCAAGCCTGCTATTTTGGAGCTACCCGTTGACCGACTAAATAATGCCAGGGGATCCGAGGTCAGTGAGTCCACAGACAAGTTCTATTCTGTGTCCGATCACTCCGGGTCCGGGGAGGAAGATGACCCTGATTTTCAGTGGTCAGATAACGATAGCGACGCAGCTAATTGGCGACCCAGCAAGGTTCTAAGGGATAAGATGGTAGACACAGTACGCAAGGTCCCTGGATCCAAGACACCTTTCCAGCATACTGCAAAAAATTTACAGAGTGATTGTCGAGAAGATCAGTCCCAACTTGACCTGCAGGAAACCCCAGGTAACACTGGAGGGGATTCTTTCGATATTCCCAAAGAAATTTCTCTGGCGACAATCTATCGCACTATAATGATCCACAGAGAAGCCACCAGGCAAGAGAATATTCGTACCCAAGCGGTCTGCCGCAAAATTCTTTGCGCCGTGTCATTAAATCTTGAGCTGAGACTGTCGCAAGGGTCGCAGAAGCTGAAGAATGAATTTCAGCTCTAGAAGATGCCGTCACAACACAGAAAGATCTAGTCACGGAGGCCAAAGAACATCGTCTGGATATCTTATGGAAACTCTCTGATCTCGAGAATCGGGCTAGAAGGAACAATCTACGCGTCCTGGGTATAGATGAGAACAAGGAGGGCAATGATGTTCGAAAATTTATGGTTGAACTTTTTACAGACGCCTTCCCAGAGCTCACTCAATGGGACTGGAATCTTCAGATACAACGAGCACATCGATTCCCATTTACCAGGAAAAAACAGTCCCCTTCTAGCGCTAATAACTCATATCCCCGAGCTATCCTGGTTTGCTTCAACAACTTTCTCGCCCGAGAATCCATATTTGATCTAGCCAGACCTAATAAAAAGTGGTCTGCCAAGGGCTGCCAATTCTTTGTCCGTCCGGACCTTTGTGCAGAGACAGTTGACCGTCGTTGGCATCTACGTCAGCTAATTTCTATGTTTCAGGTGAAGGGGGCCCAGGTGTTTTTGCTCTTTCAGGCAAAATTGAAAGTGATCTTTAAGGGTCAGACATGGTTTTTTTTGTCGGAGATATCTGCTAAGGAATTTCTGTATTCAATTTAGTTGAATCCTCCAAAACCCTGTTTTTTTTGTTTTTTCATTACTTATGTGTAACTGTGGAGCAGGTTATACTTTATTCTGCTCTCTAGGCTCTAGGGGATGACCCAATTTGCAGATATGAACTCTTGAAAAAACCTTTTTTTTTTTTTTGCTAAATGTTACTTAGGATCATCCCCCCCCCCCCCTTTTTTCTTCTCTTTATAAGGAGAAATTGCTGGTCCAGCGGAGTGTGGGGTGACGCTTACTCAACCATCATAAGGACTTCGGTCCTGTGCTCCAAATGGGGGGAGAGGGGTAAGGGGGAGCAACGGGTGGGTGGGTGGGTCCAGCAGCCAGCAGGGGGTGGGGAGGGTGGATGGGTGGGGTTACTGGGTGGTGTTTGGGTGGTGGGTGGAAGAGGTGATTAGAATTATTGATATAGATTTCACTAGGACTATCTCAAATGTATTTAAGATATTGTCCATCTGTTTATTTTCTAAGATGTACAGTAGGAATATATTTCATAAAAATCCCAAATTGTTTGTTAGACATATCCCTTTTTTTTATTATAATCAATGGCAGGTCCTAGACTGACGTGCGCAACCTGGAATATTTGTGGACTGAACGACCCTAAGAAGCGTAGGATTTTTCACAAAATGCTACAGGTGATGCAAGTGGATTTAATTTGTCTGCAGGAAACTCATATTCCCTGGGGTAACCGTCGCCATCTTAGATTTTTGGGTTATGATCTAGTGGCTTCTACCCGACAAACCTCTACCATCAGGGGTGTGGCTATTATTCTAAAAGTCGGGGTCGGGCGGGTTAAAAGGATTAAGCAGGATAACTCAGGCAGATGGCTAATTGTAGAATTGCTGGTTAATAACTATCCGCTTTCTGTATGTTCAATATATGCATCTAATTTAGATGACCCGCAGGTCCTGATGGATCTAAATCTAGAATTAGCTACATGGCCACACCCATTGATTTTCTGTGGGGATTTTAATATTAACATCCCTAGTCAGTTAAACATTACAAAGCATAGTGTCTATGTCGGGCGGAAGCCCCAAGTCTATAAGGCGCTTCGTACTTTACTCTCTGAACATGGGCTGGTAGACCTATGGCATGTCAATCCCCCAACTCATGACGGGTTTACTTTTTATTCAATACCCCACCAAAAGTTGGTCCGTATCGATTTTGTCTTTATGTCTGCTGAAGTTTTGGGATCTACTAGGATCCAAACTAATCCTCGGACCATATCTGATCATAATCCCATTATCTTTAGTTTTCTATGGGATCGCTCTGTTAACCAAATTAGATCATGGACCTTCGATAGGAAGTTACTGTCTGATAAATCATACCAGTAACGGATGTCGGTCTGGATCCCAGAGTTTTTTTAAATCAATAGCTCCACTGCACCAGTAGGCATAGTTTGGGATACTTTCAAAGCCGCCTTGCGCGGCGAAACTAAGAGAATTGCATCCTATCGCTGGCAATTAGAACAACAGACTCTCAAAAGAAGAGTAGCAGTACTCCAACAAGCAGAGTTGGATTTAAGTATCAACATTCGTAGGGGTGATTATGTAACAGTCAGTCAGAAAGCGGTTGCCTTAGCCAAAGCTAATCTCTTGGATCCTCTTTATGAGGACATAGCAGCTAAGTATTTTCAATTTTGATCTTCAATGTATGAGGTAGGGGAAGCTCCTGGAAAGGTCCTAGCAAAACGCTTACAGCAAAGGGCAATAGCTAGTCAAATTCTCAGGGTTAAGGATCAATCCGGTATAATTCAGGATTCACCCAGGGGTGTTGTAAATACTTTTGTCGATTTTTATTCGATTTTATACACCGAGGAGTAGAATATAATCGAGCAGCAACAAACCCGGTTAGCGCAATTTCTTGAATCTCTTGACACTCAGAAGGTCACTCTCGATCAGAACCTAATCCTCGCAGAACCCATTAGTTGGGAAGAAATTGCGCCTGCTATAAAATCTCTCTCTAATGGTAAAGCAGCCGGACCTGATCTTATTCATCTCGAATTTTATAAGACTTTTTCATATCTATTTAAGCGACAGCTGCTAGAAGTTTTTCAACTCGCCCAGACGGGGGCTATCCCTGATTCCTGGCGGCAGTCGACAATAGTATTATTTAAGAAAAAGGGTAAAGATGAACTAAACCCTGCATCATATCGGCCTATAGCACTAATAAACACCGATAGTAAAATTTATTCAAGGATTTTAGCCTTTCGGCTAGCGCAAATAATCTCTCCCTTAGTCTCCATCCGCCAGCATGGGTTTATCCCTGGCAGGGACACGACCGATCATATCAGGCGGGTTACTGCCCTCCTAGATTGGGCAAAGGTAACAAACTCCCCCCTCGGGGTGATCCTGTTGGAGGCCGAGAAGGCGTTCGACAGGGTCTCCTGGCGGTATTTATGGGCAGTCTTACATTGGAAGGGCATAGCGCCGGAATTTATTCAGGCTCTACAAACCCTGTACATATTCCCAACCGCTAAAATACATATCTCAGGGAATTAATCATGTTATTTTTCTATTAGCAGAGGCACCAGACAAGGATGCCCCTGCTCTCCCCTTCTTTTTGCCCCATTCATAGATCCCTTTTTGTCTTTGATAGAAAAATCTCAAAATATCTCTCCAATTATAGTTCACGGTATTGAATATAAGGCATTGGCATATGCTGATGACATAGTGATATTAACAGATAATGTCGCTGGCTCTTTTCCGGCATTGGAGACTTTAGCAGCTCAATTTGGCTCAATTTCGGGCTACAAGTTAAATATTGCACAAACACAAATTTTACAAACATCGGCTATGCCAATATCTCAGGTTCCTATTACTCTACAGGCAACATATTTGGGTGTTCAGACTTCGGCTGAAGTCGAACAGATCTCTGATTTGAACTATTCCCCTGTTATTGATCTGCTTCACAATAAGTTAGAAAGGCTGAATCATCTCCACCTTTCTTTATTTGGGTGTTGCAATGTCCTTAAAATGTTCGTCCTCCCTAAATTCTTATACTTATTTAGATCTATCCCACTATTAATTTCTAACTCCACCTTAATAAGAGCTCAAAGGATTTGTCAAAGGTTTCTATGGGCGTATCGTAAGCCAAGATGGGCCACCAAATGGACTTGCCTCCCACAGGACCGTGGGGGATGGTCAGTCCCGAATTTAGTTTACTACTACTGGGCAGCCATGATCCAGCAATTCGCTTTTCCATTATTAGGGGAGACCGCTGAGACACCGCTTCATCTGGCACCATCAGTATACTCAATTCCTTTAGGAGACGCCACAAAAGTAATACTAACACGTATTCTTGAGCCAAGCTATTTAAAAAAAACAGATTCAAGGTGGTGTGGGCTTTATTTACGATCTGGCAAAAAGTGCGGCGTCATTTCTCTATCCCTAAGCTTAACTATTACACGCCATTAAATGCCACTGGATTACTTCCAGGAATATTTCAAGAGGGTGTAGCCTCCATTTGGGCCTCTCAGGGTCTGAGGGTAATCGGAGACCTCGCTGATTCCGGCTTGATGGCCTCTTTTTCGTTCTTAAAACACAAGTTTAAATTACAGTCTAATCATTTCTTCAAATATCTACAAATTAGAAGTTTTCTTGATAAAAAATTTCTGTCAAACTCAATCCTGTTTGATAAAATTTTAATCGTGCAATTAATCCAAAGGAAAGTAAAAATTGGGACTTTATATCAATCTTTTCTGTCTCAACTCCCAGATGACTTACCCGATCATAATAACAAATGGGCGATTAAATTTGGAGTACCTTGTATCGACTTAAAATTTCCATTGATGTTAGTTAGGACTGCTCTGGTTTCTGGTACTCTTCGCACTCAAAGCTACATGGCTATGTTCAATCTCTATTACACGCCTGCAAAATTGGTCAGATGGGGGACTGTTACTGGGGGTAAAAGCTCATTCTGTGCAAGATGTAAATCTCCATCTGCAGATTCCCTTCATATGTTCTTTGACTGTCCTGAGCTGTCGTTATTTATTAACCAAATTGAAACTTTCCTTATACAGATTACTCAGTCTCCAAATAAAATTTCTGCAGAAATGGTAATTATTGGTTATCAACATTCTACGGCCCCTGAGAGATCAAGACATTTGCATGCTTTTTTGTTTATCGCAATGGCAATGGTTAGACTCTGTATTACCTCCCTCTGGATAAATCCTGAGACACCTACTTTCTGTCACTGGCAGGCTAGGATGCTGGCCTGGTTTAAATTAGAAACTGCTGTACAAAAGTTTAGAGGAAAGACACGACGTTTCATTGCATCTAAGAACTGGGCTCCTTTTCAAGAATGGATGGCAAATGAATAATGTACCTCAGTTTATGTATCGTTTTTCATGTATACATCTCTGTATGATCTTGCTTTCAGTTCTTAACCAAATGTATTTTTGTCGTATAATTTTTTAATGGACATCTGTTTGTATGATTATGGTTTCATCGCTAATCCCTCTCCCACCACCACGGGGGGAACTTAATTAAAAAATCAAAAAAAAAAAAAAAAACAATGCCGAAATGTGTTTTGTACTTGCAGAGTAAATATTGATAGTGGTACTGACTGCTGTGGTGAGGGAGAGAGCACTGGTTCGGGGAAAACAATTGTTGTGACCCTTGTGCCGACCTTAGAAATGGTTGCACAAGCAAAAGTTCCAAGCAAAAAAGCATTCCATCTACGTTGGATACAATGGACTAAATCACTCACCGCAACAGATGTAGACTACATGTTTGACACAAACAAATAAGCTCCCCTTTGTGCAACCTCACTTCCGGAAAACATCCAGTTTTGCTGCCCTAGGCTGAATTAGTATACACTAAATATTAATATACAGTGAACACCCTTACCACACATAGAAACTATACAACACAATCTCCATTTTGTAAAAAATCATTCATAATTATTATTTTAAAAAAATACAATGAAATGTACCATTTATACATCACATAATAATCACAAATTAAAATTATACAAAGATAAAAATACAGGTTGCTTGCACTCCAGCATACTCTATCGCATTTTTAATCACCAGAAGTAATTTTCACAAAATATTATTGTTCTAATTTCAACAGTGCAACAACAAAAAACAACTCAAAAAATTCTGTCAACGGGGCATTTCGGTGGCACTTTGAGAACAGCACGGGGTGAAGAGAGGACCAGATGGGCGAAGAATATTCCTAGGAGTAAGTGTGACGACAAGACGACGTCCCACTCTCATCCTGAGTTTTGGGATGGATACATGAAACTAGAGAAGTTTCTGATTTGTTACCATAACGGAAAAGCTAAGTAAACACGAAAAACCTCACTTATAAAATATTTTTAAAGGCTAGTAAATGGGATCTACATCCTGAGGAATGCCAATGACCCCTGGTGGGCTATAGACTTTGGCAGAAACATGTTGATACAAGCAGAGAGGGTGACTGGGACACTAATTCCCTAAGTACACCCACAACATATATTCTTAACCCTATCAGGAAGGACCCAGGAATAAAGTAAGAGAGAGGGTAACCTCCTAGATAGTTTTAGTCGGATGACTGCCTCTGCATAAATGGATCCCTAGAATTTTTCAAAAGAAGAATTTTTGCCTTCCACCCTGTATGTTGGCCTGCAGCAGGGTGTAGAAGTGGCCCTATGATGAAGCATGCCACTGACTAGTGGTTGAGGGCAGTAGTAACAAACCCGAAGGGTTTCCTTAATGCAGATTGCGAAAAAGTAAAAACAAACAGACTTTCCCTACTTTGTGAGTGTTTACAAGTAGGATGTTTGCCAAACACTGATGATGTGGGATGGCTAGCCTCCCAAATCCGAATTGGGACCCATCCCAGCAGGTCGGAGAATGGTGGAGGGTAGGGCCGATGACTGGAGCTCTAGCAATGAGCATCTGCCATCTTGGCGAGTCAAGTCTCGCCCCCCCACTTTACGCTTCTTAGCGCTATTTTTATTCAAAATAATTACAAATCAAAATCTCAAGTTCTACCTATTGGATTTTTGTTGTTGTGGTCTTGATTTATTCATTAAAGTAAGAACAATTTTTCTAACTTGGTTTGGTATCTTTTTGTGTGGTGTTGTCACAGTTTTATTGTTTGAAGTGTTGCATGAATACTTTACATACTTTCTCTAAGTCAAGCCTGACTGCTCAGTACCAAGCTACTAGAAGGTGAGCAAAGGTTAATTTAGGGTTTGCATGCATTTAATAATGTATCAGTGTACTGAATATGTGTATTATGTAACCGGAAGAAAACCCACATCAAATCCAAATAATCAGTTATGACCAAAACATGTTCATTTTCCCATTCATCGCATATGAACTCCAAAAGACAGTTGTAGTTGCACTTTTTTATCCAAATTAGATTACTGCAATGCACTCTTTATGGGAATTGATAAGGCACAGGAGAGGAAGTTACAATCATTGCACAATACGGCGGCCAGATTACTCATGAACATCCCTAAGGGTCGCCCCACCTCAGAGGCCATTAGAGCACTACACTGGCTCCCTGTCCATCAAAGAGCCAACTTTAAGGCTCTTTGTTTAGTGCATAAGGCCTTCTATGGAGGCATCTCCGGGGAGGTGCGGAAACATTTCAGCAGGTATTCTCCAGCAAGAACTCTTAGATCCTCTACGGAGGGCCTTGTCTGTTTTCCAAAAACACGCAAGGTAAGATGGGGGGCCGCACACTGTCTTATTGTGCGGCAACATTCTGGAATCAGATGCCATCTACCTTATGTCGCCAACCAAATCGGATGAGGTTTAGGAAAGAATTAAAAACCTGGCTGTTTGCTAAAACCTAAACATCCAGAGACAGGTTGCTCCAGTTACCTATGTATCACACTTAGCGCCAAGACGCCTCGCCATTCGCTGCTCTCTATAAATAACAATTCAAATCAAGTTCATTCAAATCAAGGACACATGGTTTTTTTCCAAAATTGCGCACTGAAAATAATGCTAGAGTCTGAAGAACTTCTTTCTATCCCCCAGCAACATTTCCTATGAAAATGTTTACCAAATACTGAACACGGGTGTTAGTTCATTGCTACCAATTAAGAAAATGAGGGCCGTGTGCGTGCCATAAAACAGCAAGCTGCTGACCGTCAGCCTTTTGACTTTGCAATGCTTATTTTGTATCGTCATGCTTTTTGCAGAATTTGTTGGGGAAGCAGTGCTGGGCCTTCATTAATTTCAATACATATTGACTAAAAGCAAGTATACTTTTTGTCTCAAAAAGCATAAATTGCCATAGTAGTCCATGGCACAGAAGAAAACTACTTTTTGGGTGTGTTCCTGATGAAAAGGGAGAATGCTATCATCACTCACAGTGAAGGTAGCTTATGGCTGAAGTGGACTTAAGAAAAACATGAATGACACAATACTAGACCAATGAATGAAAAGGGCTAACTGAAAGCTACTATAAGTAAATACATCATATTTTTTGCTAAAATCAAAAGTTGATGGCAGGCCCACTAATGTACCCATACTGCAGGTACAATGATAAGAATATGCTGAAGGCCATTTTAGATTTTGGCTAGGCAGCACCTGTACGTAGTGTGTTCTGTGGGCTTACAGACAACCCATCTCCTACCAATGGCACACTTCAGCATACCTCTTTTTGTGACGCCATTCATCATGGCATACAGGTGTCATGTCCTCTCTTGTGTTTGTCGCCCCCCTAGCACATGGACCAAGAACATGTCTCCTTACACCGCTCCCAGTTTGCGGCGCTATTTATAACTTTTTTTCAAGCACTCCATAGCAGTACTTGTGTTTTCAGGCTGTCTCCAATGTACACATACCACTAAAATGCATGCGTGTGTGCATTAACTAATGCATTTTTTAAGAAGTTGTTAAAACACAAACAGCACTTGTTTTTATTTTGCACGATCCAATGGTATTGGAGCACTTGCTCTGTCATCCATTGTGCCATAGTGCGAGCACAAGCCAATGGCATTGGAGCGTTTTAAGGACTCACCAGTTATATCACGCATTACACAATGACACATTCATTTTTGTCACTGATTTTGCTTCAATTCAAGTTTTTTTCCCATCATTGGTTGCCCATCTCCCCATCCCCTCCTGCTTCCCTGCTTGATCTGTCCTCCCACTACCTCCCTTTTTGTTGCTGGGGTTTTTTGTATGATCCCATGGTATTGGAGCACTTGTTCAGTGCTCCACCTTGCCATAGTTTTAACACCAGCCAATGGTATTGAAGAGCTTTAAGTGTTCACCAGTTACATTACACAATGGCACAATAATTGTCGTAGATAGGGGGAAGCATAAGTTATTTGCCCAGAAAACTAATTTGTTCAACCGACTCAAAGATTTGAACCTGGTTCCCCAGTTTCTCTGACAGGAGCTCTGGCTGTTCCGCCACATCCTCACTTCACTTTAAAGCTCCTCAACTGTTTCTCATTATTGCTTCCACTTTATTTCACCATGACCCCGTCAACACTGAACAAGCATTAATTAAAGCCAATACACCTGAGCAGTGCCTCACCATGGGCCTTCTTAATGTGCATGTCTTTTAGCCATGCTGATCAGCATGGCTGAGGGGTCACTGTAAAAAATGGTATGATAGGGCCAGTGCAAGCAATGTCACAGCGCTTTTTTGTGTTAGGCGGTGCAGGACAATAAACTCAACGTGGGGGGCGAAGTGACTCAGCGTTGGCACTACATCCTGTGATTCTGGTCTTTCAGTACTTTTCAGCTAAGCTGAATAGCAGATGTGCTGCTATACAACATGGCTAAAAGACATTCACATTTATAAAGTCAATTATTAGCTCAGGCATTGCCGAGACCAATTGACTTTGCCAATGCGTGTTAATTTAGAAATAAAAATAATTTGTTTCAAGAAAATATTTTTTTTAAATCGAGATTACATTTTTATAATGGATACACTGAAGAAAATATTTTTCAGATTTTAAATATTTATTAACCTATCAATCAATCAATCAATCAATCAATCAGGGGTTTATAAAGTGCTCTACTCACCCGTGAGTGTCTCAAGGCACTGGGGGGGGGGGGGGCTCAGCTGTAGGTCAGCCAAAAAGCCAGGTTTTAAGGCTCTTCCTGAAGGTGCGCACGGTGGGGTGCATGTGATGTTGACTGGGAGTTAATTCCAGGCTTTGGCTGCGACATAGGAGAAGGCTCTACCCCTGGTTCTGCGGATGCACGGTGTCGTTGCTAGGGCGAGGTCGGCTGAGCGGAGGTTGTTTTGGGTGCGTGGAAAGAAATTCTTTCTTTGAGGTATTTGGGTCAGATGTTGTGGAGGGATTTGTAGGCATGGCTGAGTAGCTAGAAGGTTAGCCAGTGGAGGTCTCGCAGGTTTTGGGTCATGTGCTCATGTCGTGGGGTGCCAAGGACAAGTCTGGCTGCAGTGTTTTGGATGGTCTGGAGTTTCTGTAGCAGGGATTTGTTGATTCCCACTTAGGTGGCATTTCCATAGTCCAATCTGCTGGTGCGTGGATGACGGTTTTTCCGGCTTCGGGTGGGATCCACTTGAATGTCTTGCGGAGGATGTGGAGGGAGTTAAAACAGGTGGAGGCAACAGCACTGACCTGGTCAGTCATGGTGAGGGAGGAGTATAGAATGATGCTGAGGTCCTGTGCGTGGTCTGTCAGGGTGGGTGGCTTTCCGAGGGCAGAGGGCCACCAGGAGCTGTCCCACGTGGTGGGGGAGGGTCCAAGGACGAGGACCTCTGTCTTCTCCAAGTTCAATTTTAAGCAGCTGTCGCTCATCCAGGCTGTGATGTCTTTCATTCCTTCTTGGAATCTCAGTTTAGTGTCTTTAGGGTTCCCCATGAGGGAGAGGATGAGCTGGGTGTCATCAGCGTCGGATACTATGCTGAGTCCATGCTATCTGATGATGGCGGTGATGAGGTTCATGTAGATGTTGAAGAGCTTGAGGCTGAGCGAGGATCCTTGGGGTGTCCACAGTTGATCTCTGTGGGTTTGGAGAGGAAGGGTGGGAGTCTGATCCCTTTGGTTCTGCCGGTGAGAAAGGAGCAGATCCAATTGAGGGCGAGTCCTTGTATGCCAGCGTTGTGGAGTCTGGTTGCAAGAGTGCAGTGGAAGACGGTGTCGAAGGCAGCGGAGAGGTCTAGCAGGAGGAGGGCCACCGTGAGTCCCTGGTTGAGTTTCATATGGATGTCATCGGTGGCGGCGAGGAGGGTGGTCTTGATGCTGTGGTTGCTGTGGAATCCAGACTGGGAGGCGTTGAGTATGGTGTTCTCTTCGATGAAGGTGATCATTTGTGTGTTGATGAATTTCTCAGTAACTTTGGTTGTGAAGCGATGTCGAGAGATGAGTCGGTCATTTTTCAGGTCTGTTGGGTCAGCCGAGGGTTTCTGAGGAGGAGCTTGACCTCAGCCCTATTCCAGTCATTAGGGACGATGCTGGATTTGAAGGTGGCGTTGATGGTGCAGCTTAGTTTGGGTGCCATGGCGGAAGCGGCTCTGTGGAAGATGTGAGGTGGGCATGGGCCCGATGAGGCTCCTGAGTGGGTGCTTTTCATGGTCGCAGTGGTTTCTTCAGTGGTGACTGGTGTCCAGGTAATGATGGTGGGTTGGCTGTCATTGCTGTAGGGGAGGGTGGTTGCTGGAGTCTATTCGTTGCAGTTGTCGCAGAGGGCCTTGATGTTTAGGTGGAAGTCGGAGCTAAGCTTGTTGCAGAGATCCTGGGACGGTGTGATGTCAGTGGCCTCGCTGGGGGTTTGATGACCTGCTGGATGATGTTGAAGAGTTCCTCTGTGTTGCTAGCATTGGTGAGGATTTGTTCCTGATGAAGATCCTTTTGGTGGTTCTTATGAGTTGGTGGTATTCTGTCATGGCGTGCTTGTAGGGGGACTGGTCTTTGGTTATTTTGCTGTTTCTCCATTGTTTTTTGAGCTGTATATATGAGCGGCTAGCTTCTTGGAGGTCGGTGGTGAACTAGGCGGCCTTCGGAGGGCATTGTCTGTCAGGGCGGTGGAGGGGAGTGAGCTTGTGTGTGCAGCTGGAGATGCAGTGGTATAGTTCTGTGACTGCAGAGTTGGTGTCTGTCATGGCAGAGGGGGTCGTGGACGAGGGTAGAGTTGAGGTCCTCCTCTGTAACCTTGCTCCAGTTCCTTAGTGGTGGGTGTGGAGGGGGCTTTTGTGTGGTGGTGGTGCTGAAGGAGAAGTGTACGCAGTGGTGGTCTGTCCAGAGGGGCTGCGAGGTGTGGCTGAAGTGGATGTTAGTCCCTCCTGCAAAGTTGGGGTCAAGGATGTGTCTGGCCTTGTGGGTGGGGGTGGTGGCAAGCTGTTTTAGTCTGAGGTTGGCAAGGTTGTCAAGGAGGGTGGTGGAGTCTGGGTCGCTGCGGTTTTTGAGGTGGAAGTTCAGGTCTCCGATGAGTATATAGTCTGTGGAGGCGATGATGTGGGGTACGATGAGCTCGACAATGGAGGTGTTTAAAGGAGCGTGGGGCCCGGGGGGTCTGTAGGCAAGGGTGCCGCGGAGGGTGGTTCTGGGGCTGGTCTGGATCTGGAAGTGGAGGTGTTTGGTGTTGGAGAGGGGGTCGCTCGTGGTGAAAGTGGAGAGTCAGAGGGAGCTCATGTGTGTGATTGCAAGTCATCCTCCTTGGCGGTGGGGGCGGTCTTTCCTCTGGATCTTGTAGCCAGTGGGGATGGTGGTGACAATGTCAAGAGCAGAGATGGCATTAGTCCAGGTTTCTGTGAAGAAGGCGATGTCTGGCTAGAGGGTGTCAAGATCTCTACAGCGTTTCTGTGCAGAGAGCGCACGTTGAGGAGGATGCATTTCAGGGATTCATTGGTGCGGGCGTCCGGCGTGGGTGCGGAGGTCGAAGGGGTGCTGTGGATGGTGAAGGAATGTTGGCAGTGTTGCCAGTAGAATTGGCAGTGGGTGGTGTTCGGCATCGACAGCTGACAGTTGCTGTTTCCTCCAGGGTTGAGTGCGAGGAGGGCAGCTGGTTTGTAGCAGTGGAGGATCGGAGATCCAGGGTCCCTGGTGCTGGTTGCGGTCAGGTTGCAGATGGGCGCAGACAGGCTTGCCTGTGGCGTGCCAGCAGGGCACCCGCTGCACGTGTCAAGTGCACGGACGCACAGCAGCTGCCATTAAGTAGGGAGGGGGGAGGGAATCGAAGCTGGGAGGCTGGAGCGGGAAATCAGCAGGGGAGAGGGGCCATGGGTGCAGCAGCAGTGGGAAGGGAAAGGGGCGGGAAGGGGAACAGACAGGAACTGGCAAACAGTACAAAAATACAGGGGCAGACCAAATAAAAACATGCACAGTTACAATATAATGCAGTTACAATACAATACAGAGAAAACAAGGAGCGAGACAGAAAGCAGGAGAAACAGGCACAATTCACAATACTCGAATCCCTAACTGTAACCAGCACAGCACATCACAGGAAGCGGTACTTATCAGTGGAGCTGCAGGGGGAGAGAGCAGGTCCCTGACATACAGAGAAATACATTAGACAATTGATTGTCATTTGTAATACACTGGACGGGTATACAAGTTATTTAATATCATAAATGTCAGGGGTAGCGGATGTGACATGACATGCGATGTGACCCCTGCCTGATGTCACAGGAAATGATCTCACCTTCTCTTTGAACCACCCCAATGATGTCACAGGAAGTTACATCAAACAAACTTTGGCATGGTAAAACAACAGGAAGTGACATCACCTGCCCATTTGACCACCATGAAATCAAAGGAAGAGACATTGCTTGACCTTTGCCTTGGTGCTATCACAGGAAGTGATGCATCTAACTTTTTGTCACTTACAACACACATGGAGGCTGGAAAATCTCGAACAGATACAAACAAAGTACCCTATAAGCAGATCAACACTGATGTGCAGAAATTACAATATTAAGAAGGATATTTCCATTACATACAGACTTCAACAAATAATAAGTGTATCATTTACTTTCAAAATTGTTAGAAGATAGAACCCCTCGGAAGAATTATCAGTGTAATACACCCTCTTTCTATGTATACATTCTTTATAGGCAAGTGGGGCCGCATGGAGAGTTAGGAGTGGTCTATTACACATTGGAATCTTTGGTAACAGAGCCTCCTCCATCGATAATTCTTCTGAGGGCAATGTAGATACCCTTCTCTTCTTAATATTGGAATTTTGACGCGTCGGTGTTGATCTTTGTAGCTACTGGATTGTTCTTCACATCACCCATGTAACAGGCAAACCTCTATAACATAGAATAGAGCGATGTACACAGGACTATATTGTCAACAGGGCTTTTCTAATCAAGGGTGTGGCCTTATTTGCAAGTCCTTGTGGAGTGGTTGGAAGGGAGATATATACATATACGGTTGATTCTCCATTTCCATCCCCGGGATTCTCTAAACTCCCTTGAGGTTGGCCAGGAGTTTTTACTCATAGAAAATTAAGGTATTCTAAGGGGGAAAGTTTTACCTGGGAGTATTAACGATTCTTTGAATTAGTGTGTTTGGGGTTTGGTATGCTTGTGTCTAATATCACCAGGATATAAATGTTTTATAGTGGGTGTCAATAGCAATGTGTAAAAAATGTTTTTTATATGTATTTCATTTTCTGTCTCTGTGTACTGTATAGATAACTGGGAGATATCGCTTTTCCTGAAGAAGGTGGCTGTCAAATGCTAGTACCCACCCAAACACGTTGATGCTCTACAGATTTTATTTTTACACTAGATCTTTAGGACAATTTTTAGTTGAAGATAATTAAGTATATGAAATATTATGACTTTTTCAACAAATGATCTGTTACAGACTGGTGTCATTTTAATGACATGAGATAATTGTCTATTGTTTTCTCCAGCTGTGTTGTTTGTCTAATGGAGGTTCATTGATTGTTTATTCTATGTGATTTGTATAATGAATTGTTTTTTATGCCTTTTTTTTAAATTGTATGCTAGTAAGCTTACACACCAAGATCAAGGACTAGCAGAGGCTGAGGGAGTAAGAAGTGCTGAAAGGAAGGACCTACAGGGAACACCATTTTGCTCAAGTAATGCAGGCCCTCTGTCGCAATCACACAATGACCACCAATTGGCAAACCTAATATTGATACCCTCAGACAACAACCATCCCAGGTCAGGAACGGCCTATGGTACTTAGATAGGGAGCCTAAAGGCCCTAGCAATCCGCCAAATGACTCACCGAAGCTCCAAATACTATCCTGGAACGTTGCAGGCCTCCACTCCAAAATAGATAAGCCTGAGTGGGGTGCCTTCATTCAAGACAAATATATTTGCATGTTTCAGGAAACTTGGGCCAGGGAGGACACACATAGACTTGGCTATGTAACTTTTAATATACCAGCCACATCTGGGGGTAAGGGTAGACCGTCTGGGGTTCTCAGCATCTGGATTGTAACTCACTTAGGTTGCTCAGTGAAACTGGTAGAGACGCGTTCTACTGACATACTTTGTGCCATCCTGAGTTTTCCACCTAGGACATAAATAGTGTTCATCAACGTCTACTCTCGGCCAGTACGGTATGGCCAAGAGTCTACCACCCTTGATATATTATCAACATTTTTGACTACTGTCATTGATAACAATATGGTGATTGTGGCTGGTGACCTAAACTGCCAGTATGAACCCCTCAAGGGCCTGGATGCAGGTGACCTTAATGAGAGGACCTGCACTGGGTGATTCCAACGGCCAATGCCCCGCCAACTCAGGCCTGGACACCATTAGTCATACAGATGAACACCCTTGCCCTGAATCATTCGCTCAGGGCGTGTAATGGGTGCTCCATATCTGACAGCCCAGCTAACTTTACCTACAATAGACCGGGCTGCTCCTCCATTATAGACTATATTCTGGTGAACACTAAATTATGGCACCAGATGATTGATTTCAAGATTGTGTCCAGACACGACAGCGACCAGAATGCCCTGATTTTAGAATTGGCCTTGCCACACACTGGGGATGTCCTTAAGGGCCAACTTTAAAATACTTTTGGGCCTACCCTAACTAACTGCAGGAGGAGAGTAAGATGGGGTACCCTATGCCAATCCCAAAATAGACTAGCTTTGATCTATCGAACAATCGTGCCATTTTTGGAGGTTGCATATCAACTGAGTGAGATCACAGATTCCACTCGCCCACTCTCCGAAATTGCTGGAAACCACCAGGGCTTAGTGGCAGCCCTGGCAGATAGCTTCTCCTACGAATCACGATTTAAGGAAGGCAGTGCCCCCAGGAACAATGGCAACTGCCGCAAGGCCAAGAAGCCCTTGGTCCTAGCTATTAAATCCAATGACAAGCAGTCAATAAAGGCCAATAGGCTAACCTATAAAAACACAATCAAGCTAGCTAATAAAAATTGGGAAGTAGAAAGATGGGAGAGTTTGAGACACGCTCTAAATAGCAGGGACATGTGGACCTTCTGGAAAATAATTAATACAGACTCTAAGGAGGACAAACCAGAAATCAAACCAAATCGAAGTCCATTTCCAATCCCTTTATTACAGGGTGGAGGGTGATCCAGGGCTTGCAGCAACTCATTGTCCCCAGCCACAACTAGCTCGCCAGGATACCCCCGAAATCTCCCTAAAAGAGATAACTGTGGCAATCGACCGAGTAATCCCCACAAAAGCTCCGGGCCTAGATAAAATCCCTGGGGATCTCTATCGTACCGAACCTAGCATTTGGGCTCCGTACCTATGGACCGTTTTCAATGCTATTCTCGAGGGAATGGAGATCCCCACAACATGGTTGGGGCGGAAATTATTCAAATTTTTAAAAAAGGATCACCCCTACATCCCGCAAATTATCGGCCCATCAGCCTTATTGACGTGGCATAGAAAATCTTTGCCCGAGTGCTCCTGGACCGTTTACAGAACTAGATGGAGGAATTTTCCATTCTTAGTCCCTACCAGGCCGGTTTTAGAGCTAAAATGTCCACAATCGATTAATTTTCTGGTTGCAATTACTGCACTGGAGAACAGTAATCCTGGAGGGTGGCAGCCTCTATCTGATCTGGACTTAAAATCGGCCTTCGATCTAGTTCCCAGGGAGAAATGATGGGTTATTTTACTAGATTTGGGAGCACCCCCATACCTATGCCAAATTCTGAAAAGATTGCATGAACACAACTTTGCCCAAATCAGATATGGGAAGCACGGAGAGCTCACCGATCGCATACTCATAGAGAGAGGTGTGCAGCAAGGGTGCGTTCTGGCTCTGACCTTCTTTTGTATTTTTATTAATGACTTAGTGGGGGCCCTGACAGCAGGAGGGGACATAGATGCTCCTAAGCTAGCGGGCTGCAAGGTACCTGCCTTGATGTTCGCAGATGATACCCTCCTGCTGTCGAGGTCACCGATGGGCATACAAAGGGTTTTGGACATTTTCCACTTATTTTGCAATAAAAGGGACCTGGAAATTAACACCCAGAAAACCAAATATATAGTCTTTAACGCAGGGTACTCAAAACAACCTAATCCCCAACTAGATGGGGAATCTTTAGAGAGAGTCCCTATATGCGAATACTTGGGACTATCTCTAAATGAGAAAATGGAGTGGGGGTTCAGATTTAGAAGGTCTGTTTGAAACTGGCACAAGCATCCAGGGGACTGGCGAACTAGCAGAGAAAATGTGTTCACAAGATGCTGGGGCCAGTGTTAGAAATATATAAGGCACAAGCCAGAAGAGCTGCCTCATACGGGGCAGAAATTTGGGGTCATCGGCCACCGGAACAACTTGCTAAGGTCGAGAACTCATTCCTCAGACAACTCTTGGGACCTCCCATAAGCACACCACTCACCCCACTCGGAATGGATCTTGGTGTTAGCCCAATTGCGCTTGAGGTTGCCCTTAGACCCCTGCTATACTGGCGCCGCTTATAGAGCACACCTGAGCTATCCATGTATAGAGAGGAACTGAGGGAAGTGGCAAACCTTAATGGAGCAAGCAAAATATCTTGGCTTACTAATATCAAGAATTCTCTGATATCCATTGGAATGGGAGACTTATGGGATAGTGCCGAGGTTAGATGTCCATTAACACCTAGGAAGGTTTTGATCAAGAATTTCAAAGACCATCAACTTAACCTATTATTGAGGGGTCCCAGGACAGGTACACTTACATCATCTTTCCTAGAAGTCAAAATGCAATACAGTTTTGAATCTATCATAGACGATAGACAGCCGTCCTTAGCTAAAAATATGATATTTGCAGTTCAGGTATGGTGCACTTCCCTTATGTGCCGTTACCTATAGGTGGGGGGCCAGCTTCACAAAACATTGCCCATCCTGTAATAATTGTACGGAGACTGACCTGTACATACTGTTTTTTTATCCTACATATAAGGAAGTAAGAGTTTGTTGGTTACATCAGCTATGTAGGAATCTCAGAACTTCCCACTGCTCAAAAGCTATCAGGATCCTAAAATATGATAGTAGTATGCCTATTGCATATTCAGTGTCCCGCTATCTGTTTTCAATGTGGTGTGTACGCCGAGCAGTTCTAAAGAAAGAGCATGCCCAACCAACTCTCCCTACTTCCGCACTATGACAGCGATTCCGCCTTTTATATATGTGATTTTGTACTGATTGATTGAGATACTTGAATTTTTTAGGATATTTATTACATCTTACAATTTTTTATCAAACAAATATTTTAATGTGTATGCTGAATTTTATTCTTGAAAAAGCTGTATTGATTGCACTGTTTCTTTTACATGTTTATCCATGCTTTTATGGCCCTATCTGGCCGAAATAAAGTATCTCTTGACTTAAATTGGATGCAACAATTTGTTGCTTTTAGGAATGAAATTGCTTGCATTGTGTTTTTAAACATTTACAATAAATCGCTGAAAGAAATTTGGCCCCTACTGAGTATATATATTACTCATTTTAATTTCAATTTATGTCTTGGTGATATTGTTTGCTCATTGGAATATACATATGAAGTGAAATGATTGATGTTGCCAAAGTGGAATTTGATTTCTTGACCTTGGCAAATTCCGGATTGGCTAACTGAAGTCTCAAAACTCATTGACCTGCCCTGCAAATAGATCAAAGATTGAGTGGGCTTAGAATTCAGAAGAGAAAAGATTTTTGTTCAATTCCCCCTCAGTTTGATAGAGTCAGAACTGAATCAGTTAAAACATCAGATCCAATCTCCACTGAAGAACCGATGCAGATTGGGAGCATTCAGGGACCATTAATCATGGAAAAAAATGAAAAAAGACGTCGATTAGGGAATATTTGCATGTACTGTGGAAAATCTGCCCATTTCGTAAAAGAGTGTCCCACAAAACCCAAAAACAATCCACTGTTAACAGAGAAGACTCACCAGTAAGAGGAGTTGCTCAGGTATGTGCAACTGAAGAAAAGACAACTCCAATTCCACAATCTCTAGCCAATACTCTACAGTCTGCTGCTACACACCTAGTGATATCAGTTACCACGAAATTCTGCAAGAAAGAGACTTCAGGAGTAGCAGTGATGATAGATTCAGGAGCCACCGGAAACGTCTGAGACATTAAATATGCCAAGGAAATTGGAATACATGTAATCAAGAAAAAGAACTTTGAAAATGTTCGAGCTGTGGATGGTACCAACTTAACCTCAGGGCTGATCACTGAAGAAACAGAACTGGTGGAATTAAATTTGCAAGATGGTCATCGTGAAAAAATCTGCATCAACCTAATCAATGCTCCTCAATTTCAATGAATTTTAGAATTACGCTTGTTGACAGATCATAATCCAACTTTTATCGATTAGGAGAAAAGAACTGTGAAAATGAATACACAATATTGTCCAGAACACAGAGTGAAAGTCAACAAGTCTCTCGGGTCACCATCACGGCACAACCATATGTGCTCTTGAAACAATAGAAGTCACGGATGAATATCAAGAATTAGCCCTAGTTTTCAATGAAAAAGAAGCAGACCAACTTTCCCCATCGATCCTATGATTGCAAGACAGACCTTGAACCAGGAGCAACTTTACCCTGCAGCAGGATGTATGTCCTGACTGAGACAGAGAACCAGTATTTAAAAGAGTATTTGGACAAATATCTTCCACATTGTATTATACACCCATCTCAATCACCAGTTTCATTGCTCTTGTTTTTCGTCCCTTGGAAGAATGGCGACCTCAGAACTTGTATTGATTATAGAGCCATTAATGAGGTCACAATCAAAAATAGGTGTCCATTACCATTAATATTAGTCTTGTTGGATCAGTAAAAGGGAGTTAAGATCTACACCAAATTGGATCTTTGAGGTGCTTATCACTTATTAGAGTTGCTGATGGGAACTAATGGAAGACAGCGTTTTGTACTCATTTGTGGCCTTTCCGAATATCAAGTCATGCCCTACGGCCTTTGTAACGCCCCGGCAGCCTTCCAACACTTCATCAAGAATGTACTCAGGGAACACCTGGACCAGTTTGCCGTAGTCTGCATCAATGACATTTTGATTTTTTCCAAGAGTCAGGAGGAGAATGTGCTACATGTGAGGGCCATTCTACAATGATTTCTTGAACACCAACTATATGTAAAATTAGAGAAATGTGCTTTTCACGTAGAGCAGGTTGAATTTCTTGGATTCGTCCTTTCTCCACAAGGAGTTTCAATGGATCCAGCTAAGGGGAAGGCCATCCTGGACTGGCCCCCTCCAACCGTTTTTAAGGAGGAACAGAGTTTTATTGGATTCACAAATTTTTATTGCCGGTTCATCGGTGAGTTTTCCTGGAAGCTTGTTCCTCTTACTTGCCTTCTAAAAAAAGGAATGCAATTCTTTTGCAAACCCCAGAGGCAGAGAAGACCTCTACATTTCTTAAGCAGGCATTTGTATCAGCTCCAATTGTTTTGCATCCTAAACCTGAAGAACCTTCTATGTGGAGGGGGATGCTTCAGACCTGGCTATTGGAGGAATTGTATCTCAACGGCATAAAACGACAGGTCAGCTTCATCCTGTGGCTTACCGTTCCAGGAGGTTGACACCTTCAGAGGTAAACTATTCCATATCTGACAAGGAATTATTGGCTGTTAAGGACGCATTTCAGGAGTGGAGACACTATCTTATGGGAGCATGACATGTGATCACCGTTTATACGGATCACCAAAATTTACAATTCATCAAATCAGCAGAGCCATTAACTTCAAGACAGTTGAGATGGTCACTGTTTTTTGCAGATTTCAACTTCATCATTACCTGTAGACCAGATTATGTGAATGGTAAGGCGGATGCTCTTTCCCGAATAAACACAGAAGCAAATTTCAACATCCAGAAGTTAGTTCAATTCTGCCCTCAGAAAAATTTGTATAGGCAATATATTTTCAAGAAATTGAAAATGAAACGAAAGAGTCTATATTCACAGAAGAGGCTGAAGCATGGGCAGAGGAAGCTCCTGAAAGAGAAATATGAAAAGATTTACCATACCTCAAAGGGAATCTGTACCTATCTACCACAGAATTACAAGAATTGGTTCTACAAGGCCTTCATGATGATCAATTGGCAGGGCATAAAGGAGTAAAAAAGACTATGCAATTAGTTAAAAGAGAGCTTTGGTGTCCAGGCATGATCTCGCAGATAAAAAAATATGTTCAAACAGGTGACAAGTGTCTTAAAGGAAAGCCTGACAGACAAAATCCTCAAGTACTTTAGCTACCCCTCCCTATATCGCCTTACCTATGGCACACAGTCACAATGAATCTCGTTGTACATCTGCCTTCTAGTCAAGGTTTCACCATTATACTTGTATTTGTAGACACCTTTTCCAGGATGAGTCATTTCATACCTTTAAAAGGGGATCCACAAGCATAGCAATTAGCTCAGTTGGTTACTGAACACATAGTTAAAGTACATGGAATTCCCTTAATAATAATTTCAGTCGAGGACACAATTTGTTTCTCATTTCTGGGGGGCCTTCATGAAAGATTGGGAATAGACTCTAGGTATTCTACCAGTTACCACCCCGAGACAGATGGCCAAACAAAAAGAGTAAACCAAGAACTAGAACAGTACTTTTGTTTATATTTACTAAACCAAGAAGGAGAGTGGCCAGAGTTGCTTTGGACAGCAGGGTTCGCTTATAATAATACTGTCCACACCTTTACTGGTTATTCATTGTTCTATTTAAATCATGGTAGACATCCGAATGTTTTAGTGGGCAAGGAAGAAGAATCGGTACCAGCAGTGAATACTTTGGTGAAAGATTTGCAGTTAGCTTATCAATCAGCTAGAAAGAACTTGCAAAAGGCAAAAGATTCCTATTTGAGGCAAGCAGATAAGAGAAGAAGACCCAACACAAACAATTCAGAGGGTGAGATGATGTGGTTGTGAGTTCAGTTGAGAGGTAATAGGAAATTCCAACCAAGATTCCTAGGTCCTTTTGAGATTATCAAAATGGTGAATCCAGTGACAGTTACATTAAAATTACCCCCACAGATGAAGATTCAACCAGTTTTCCATTCTTCTCTCATTAAAAAAAGTCCCACAAATTTGCATACCAAGTCACTACCAATGCCAATCCAGATAGATTCAGGGAAAGAGTTTGAAGTTAGTAGAATACTAGATTCTAAGATTGTGAGAGGAAGTTTGTTCTATTTGATTGAATGGAAGGGGTTTGGTCCAGAAGAAAGGTCCTGGGAACCTTCTCAAAATGTTCATGCTCCTCGTTTATTTAAAGAATTTCATAAAACCTTCCAGTCAAAACCACAAATGTTGAGTAGCCTTTTGCGGGAGTGTACTGTCAAGAATCCTAGACAGACCTCATGTTCGGCATCTCATAAGAAAACAGCTGTCAAGAAGTTAAGGCCGCTTCCGATATCAGCAGTTTGTTTGTGAATAAAAAGACATTCATCCATGTGAATGTCACAAAACTTTCACTCACTTTATTTTTCTAAAGCAACTGAAGCCCGAAAACCTTGGAGAACAATGGCAGAAACAAAGTGATACTAGTGACTCCTGATCCTGTGATGGCGGCCATGTTTGGAATTGACATTCTAGTCTTTTTTAGCGCAAGCCCTCTGAGCCGCACAATGCTCTTGTGCGCTGTTGAAACGGTGCACTTCAACTGAAGTTTACTCAGGAGCAGTGTCTTTCCTATGCACTCCCTCTGACAGGGATATATTACTAGAAAATTCTTTTGTAGCTGAGTGCGCTGTTTAGCAATTTTTGTTGAGTTGTGATCCGAATCTGGAACTTAGATTAAAGGACTGACTAGCGTTACCAAATAGGAACTTTCAGAAAGAACAACTTCTTAAGTAAGGAGTCGAAGTTATTTTTTAAAGACTCTAATTTTTTTTTTTTAAAGAATATAGTTGTGTTAATATTGAAGAGAAGTTGTTTGGAACATCACCCTTTTTTTAAAAGGAGAATTCTTGTCAACTGAAAGCTACAGAGACAAGCTAAATCCTCAGGAGTCCAAGGTAATTAGAAATAGATGCAGTACATGGGAAGAGAGTAAATGGCAATAGAATGGTAGAGTGTTTCTAAGGTTTTCTCGGGGGAGTAAACTAAATCAGAACATTATTGTATTTACAGATCCTACGCTAGTCAAGCATCCAGCCAAATAGAAAGTCAAAAGAAGGTGTGGCTGATAAAGTAGAAGTTGGCATAGTCGACTCTGAGGTAGTCTCCCTCTATTATCCCCATCCCCTTTTCCCCCCGTGGAGGCTTAGCATAGTAAATAAAATATTCCTTTGTTGGTGAACATAGAGGGGTATTGTGGATCTCTCATCTGCTCCTGTGGACTCTGGCACTTAGGTTAGCAAGTTTCTTTGAATAGATCTGACAATCACCCATTAACTGCAACCCCTGCCAGCTTTCTCACCACAGCAATGGGGGCAATTAACAATTAAATTGAATCTGTGGAAGAAAGGTTGGGGGCTTCAAAGAAAGCCCTGTTAATTAGTAACTCTGGGAGGAATTCCCTTAGCAGCGCTATGCGGAACTCCCCAAAGCGGCAAAACAACTGAGTTGCTTGACCTGCCCGTTTACTGGATGTTTCCGACATACGTCAGTGTGGATGCGTGTTCGGATGGAAATATTGAGTGAACTGCACCATGCAGTCGCAAATGGGCATGGCCATCTTGTATCTTACTTTGTTTATGGTGCTGGGGCCTACTTTTTCATCCTTCCCTAATCTCTGTAATCCTTGGATTTTATAGCTTTTTTCCTATCGGTTTTATTTATTATCTTACCCTCTGTCTTCCTGAGTGTGCATTTTGTGTTTTTTTCTATTGTGTGTGAGATTTTGCATTAGTATTGTACTTTTTTTATTTTTTAGCCTCAAAATTTCCTTATTCCCCTCCTTCCTTCCTTTTCCCTGTTTCATTTTATTCTCTCTTTTCCCCCAACCCCATGGCAGATAAGGGCACACCAAGGGGTGCAAGTAGAATCCTTCCTTGTGGAAGGCGGCACCAGGCAGGGGCGTAGTCCGGTGCCCTGTTTTCCGAGATGGAGGTAGCAGCGCTGGTTTTATATATACAACACCACCTCCCCTCCACCCTCGCAACAGGTGGCAGGCCTGGCTCTGGGTACCGGATGCAGGAGCGCCAGCAGCACTGGGCGAGGGTGTGCCGGGCAGTGTACGGCTGCTCTGGGGTCTAGCGCGCCCATCCGCAGTTGACATACCGCTGGTCCGACAACCTGAACTGGGGCAGGACCTGCTGGACCTTCTCGGGGTTGAGATCACAAGGCTAAGTGAGTAGCTAAGTAATTATTAAAATGGTAAATTTTTATTATTACTTGAGTTTTCTATGAAACAGCTAACATTTATTCTCAAATAATAGCAAGCATGCGGCTCACATGCAGGTAAGTCAAGTTTTCAAATATTATGTGATAGTTAGTCTAGACAGGTGCTTAGCTTACTTGGAGCTACCTAACTTAGTTATCGTACTTTTTGGTGCTCGCTTGGGATGATGTGTTTTGTGATGATTATGTAAGAAGTTCTGTAATTAGCTAATTGTAATTGTGTAACTGCATGGTGCAGGCCACACGGATGGTGCAGGGATGTTTGTGAAAAACAGTATGCCCTGAGGCCTTTGATGCTTTGGGTAAGACTTTGGTCGACACCTGAGTTGCTAGACTACAAGGAAGGTTTAGTAGAAATAATGGAATTGGATAATAACAATAGTATTATATGGCTTAAACATGTTTGTATCTGGCTAAAAGGGATTGGCTTGTCACACTTCTGGGATGATCCATCTACATTAACTCAAAACTCGAAAAAGGTTTTGAAATCATCATTTTGGGCCTACATTGAATACAGTGTGTTAAATGAAAAAGAGTGGAACCTTAACATGTAAGTTTCTTACGTCCAAAGATAGTGCTTACTTCGAGCAATTTTTGGATGAAGTATATCCACCACTTGCTAAAACATTATATATGAAATATAGATATGGAGTACTGAGTATAAACACTAATGTAGCAAGGTGGTCAAATGCTCATATTGAGAAGAAAGATGATTTATGTACTCTATGCCCAGCCAAAGCCAGAGAAGATGAGTTGCACATCCTGTTTTTTTGTCCTGCTTATGCTGTAGCCAGAAAAAGATGGATCAAACCGCTCTGTCTAAATTTAGGTGTGAGATGGATCACACAAAGAGGCGGAAAGGATCTTAAGAACCGACACTAGCCAGGTTATTATCTTTGGTATTAGCAAGTTTTTCCTAGCAACAAATTTTACAAACCAAAGTGGGATTGAAACTTTAAAGAAATCTTGCATTTTGATATAAATGATTAAAACAGTAGAGCAGGTCCAAATGAAATGATATTGCTAATTGCACTGCTTAAGATTCAAAAGTGTATATATATTAATTGTTTAAACGTTTTATATTTTGACTGACTGTGGATTTAATCTCGAATACCATATGTATTTTTATTCATTGTGTCTTTTTAAATATTTAAGTTAAGGTTTTAAATGTAAGGATTATATACCCCCACTGTGTCTCCTTTTAAAAAAAATGCTTGATTGAACTTCGACTTGTCACTAGTAATAATATCAGTCTATGTTTTTATCCATCTGTAAATGTTTTTATGTATCTTTTATGGTTCTAATGTACCGAAATAAAGATTTTGAAATGAAATAAAATGAAAAACAGTATGCATTTTTAATCGAAGTTTGTGCTGCGAGCCTTTCCCGCCAGCCGCACAAGCTTCCATTGAGAAATAGAGGTTTGCAACCCCTCTTTGGCCTATGGGGGATCACATCAATTCATTATTGTGTGGTCGTGGCTGCCCACCCAAGGTCGGGCAGTTCAGGAACTGCAATGGCGTCCAACCAACATTGTCATAATAATTAATAAGACCCTTAGTGAATTGTCCCGTCAAAGGGGTTTAGATGTTGTGAATGAGACTTGAGAAAAAGCAATCTTTATTTGTTGCAGTTTATTATTAGTAATTCCAAAATGTAGGTTACTGAATTTGGAATAGGGCTAGGTAGGTAGGTTTTGAAAATTTAGAATAGGATAGGACGGTCTACGACATACTGCTACTAGTTGATCTGATTTGGAAAAGTTCAAAATTATTGCGATTGCCTTTGCCTGTCAAAAAATATTTTGTGGCAATATTTATTTACCACCAATCTTTTTTTGTCTTTATGTCTTACATCAACATTCAGAGGGAAGAATAGGGCTAAAGCGGGTGAGAGTCCAAGAGCTGGAAGTGCCTTCCAGAGTTCCTCGGCTGATAGCTCTGCTGGCCCTACTAAGTCCTCCTGGTGTTAATATCAATATATTTATTCCCCTAACGTTTCCGCTCCTATTTGAATAATGTCTGCCCGTTTTATATTCTGTTTTCCAAATCCTCCTAATTCAATCGTTTTTAAATTCTTGTTATCCCAGCATTATCCTATTTACTTATTTTCTCTACTTCAAGTTCCAGTACTTTACTTCAAACTGTCTCTAGTCTGTAGTTACTGGTCTGTCTGTAGCTTCCTTTCTTCTGCTTTGTCAGGCAGCTTTCCCTCTCCCCTTATGTTGTGGACTACCTAGTGGTTGTACTCTAAGACTCAGAAAACCCATTAGTCACATACTAGTACTACTCCTCCTCTGCCGTGCGGATTGCAAGCCCATTGCCGAAGTAAGGTATTTTACGCATGTTTGTTGAGCTGAGAAAGCTCAATCACCAAAACAAGAGCATGGCTATTGTCACGTTGAACACCCCAAAGTTGTGTCATCTTAGCTAGACCTAGTATTATTAGCAGCAGTTGGTGAACTGATGAATGTGCACCATGTCTGGGAGGATGTATTAGGAGGACTGCCCCATTGTATTTGCCAACCAAGGGCATATGCTATTTGTTCTCAAAACATCAGATTCATCAATAGCTCCAGCCACTCCTTAACAGTTTGTATTGAGGATTTTTTAAAAATTGCCAACGAAAAAATTTGCACCCAGATATTTTTGATGGAAGATTTTTGAAATGTATCCAAATTGTAGTGGATGATGTGAGTGGTGTATTTTGCTATGTAAAAAAACAAATTAATAGCGGAGGTGTATCTGGCATCTAAGAAATCTATAATCTTTTTTTTCTAGCCGTACAGACCACCAGTGCCGGGCCAGCAGTCATGGCGCCAGATAGTCTGCAGATGCAGCAGCAGAAAGGGGTGAGCCAGCATCAGTGACAGGTGGTGGCAAGTCATATTGCTTACTTATTGACAATTAATTATACACTCACTGTAAAGGTGTAGTGTTGTTGTCTTGCGAACAGCAGGTGAACACAGCAGGAGCTGAGCTGAGTAACTAATGGCTGCTTCTATCTTCAGCTCAGCAGAGAAAGTTTTATGAACAAGACCTTTAATTATGGGTTGATGGGAAAGGAAAAGAAGAATGGAAGGACGAATGACAGGTGAAATGTAACATATATGACTGAAAGAGAAGGATGCGTGGGTGAAAGCACTGGATGCACATAATATAGGTGACTGATATGTAGGATGCATGGATGTATGAGGGATGTATGAAAGTATTCGGGTGGGAAGCCTGCTTGGGTGGGTGAAAGTGTATGTGTGAAAGGATGCCTGCCGGGGTGGGTGATTGGAATCCTTTGGTGGTTTATTTTGATTGAAAAAAACTTAAGGACTCATAAGTGGGTAAATGACAAATGTATGTTGCTGAAAGATTTGTTGAAACTTGAATGAGACAGAGAGCCATGTGTGGATTGATGGCTAGATGGATGGATGGATAGTTTCAATGATGAAGAGTGGGTTGAGAGAATGTAAAACTTAAACGGTGGTGAATAGCAAAGCCAAGGGTGAAAAAAATACTAGAAAGACAATGCTATGATGAATGGCAAAATCCTTGGTAAGGAAAATTAACAAGGGACTAGGGTGCTCCTCTGTAGTGGTGGTGTTCTTCTCACCCTTACTTGCCTGGAATGATTTTTTCAAGTTTTTTTATTCACAGGGTTGAGGAGGTGGTATTTCAGACTCCTCCCTGGACTCACTGTAGTTTTCAACCACCACATATTTTGTATACAGTTTACCCACCCATCATCAAGCATCTCCCTCCCTCTAGACCCATGGTATAGGTTTTTTATGTGTTTTGCTAGGAGCATTATTTACAATTTGTCTTTTTTCTTTCTTGATGTAGATACTCCTGCTGATCCAGAAACAAACTATCAGGCAGGAGATTGCAGCCCGGACCCGACAGCAGAACTGGAGGCAATCACGGCTGAGTACCGGGGGCTGGTGGCCTTGGAGGATGAGGAGGCAGCAGCTGCTGCAGATGCCCCAGGCCCCAGCCAGGCCACAACAACACCACACCACTGTTGCTGTTCAGTGGACACCTGCCTCCATTCCACCTTCTCTGCTGCTCCCCCTGATTTCTGCCGATTTGAGCACGGCATCATGCTGAGGCTGGCAAATATTGAAGCCAGTCAGGAATGGATGGACAGGCACCTGAAGAAGCTCCTAGCCTACCGTTAGTGCCCTTCTCCACAAAGTCATCAGAACTTTAGTGAAGTCCCACTCTCTCCTAGGTGAGCTCGAACTGTAGGATAAGGAGACTATTTATCGCAGAGAAGTTAACAAATTGAAATAAAAACTAGGTTAATGCCATAATTATATGCAAGCTTAAAAAAAAAGACAGCAACTAGAGACGAGACTTCTAGAACAGACTTAGACACAAGAAGAGAGACAATAGAAATATGATAAGCAATGAAAAATTGAATTAATCAGAACAATATTGAGCTACTATGAACTGTACGAAGTGGACAAATTTAACCTTAGACGCAAAATAATACAGTGACTGAATGATAATGCTGGCAATGAGATGTTCCTCTGAAAAACAAATGTCATACACTGTGCGGGGGTGGCTAATATAATATATTGAGATGAATTGTATAGTGCGCGCTACAACAATAATTTGAAATGAACCTTTTGGTATAGTTTTCGGATTTTTGAATAAAGTTTTGTGGGTGCTCCTGGGGCGAAGTATCGGTCAAAGAACGTCGTATGTAGATAAGAAAAAAGATAGCACAATCATGATTGAATGTGTCCCCCTAGGCACACTGGTGATCTCCGTTTAGAGATGTCGATTTTGAAAAACAAATTCAATTGGAAATTATCTGCAGTTTTAGCAATTTTTATTCATTGCACTTCTCAGTATTCATATGTTCATTGTGCGTTGTTCATTCACAATGTCAAATGGTATAAAAACATCTTATAGCTCAGACGTTTTGTATCTTGTCCAATGCATTTCGGGTTCCATGAACCCTTCGTCAGGGACAAATCTAAAAAGCAATCATAATGAGGAGGCAAATAAATATCTAATATCAGGTACTCAGGTGTCATGGTACAAACCGTGATTTCATCGTTGTAAACAAGAACATAGGTTGTTAATCAATTACCTGTTATTAGATATTTATTTGCCTCCTCATTATGATTGCTTTTTAGATGAAAACGCACAATGAACATATGAATACTGAGAAGTGCAATGAATAAAAATTGCTAAAACTGCAGATAATTTCCAATTGAATTTGTTTTTCAAAATCGACATCTCGAAACGGAGATCACCAGTGTTTCTAGGGGGACACATTCAATCATGATTGTGCTACCTTTTTTCTAATATAATATATTGCCACTGTGGGCTATATGAACTTAAGAATAAGATGCTTCTCACCCTGCACTGAGTTAGTGTTACTTTCACCACATCCGCCCCACCAATTGTGTGGTCAATTAATGGGGTACATTGTTGATCACACCTCAATAAATCACACAGCCTGGGGGAACAGGTTTAGGGATTTGATGAATGGATGGGAAAGGGAGATTTGGGGAAAAGTTAGACAAAGACAAACACTACATAAGGACACATTCATCTTGGCAATGAGCAGCCGACCATCATAAATCTGTTATTGGAGGAAAAGAAAACAAAGGAACAAATGAGTACAGCTAAACCAAACCAAATTGTCTGTCTGCCCCCAGAGAGACCAAGTTACATTATTATTTATGATCTGTCTTACTGAGGCTTGAAAGATATCATTGGGCACAGTTCTTCCTCGTCTCCCTGCTATGGCTCTTTCCTCCCCTCCTTTCCCACTAATTCTCTAAACTTCATTTTTGTTTATTGTACCTCACTACGCTACTGTACCTGATGCAAATTGTAACACAATGATCCTCTGGTAAAGCACACTGATACATCCGGGTCTAGCCAGCACTATATAAACTTCTCAAATCAAATCAACTCAAAACTGGTTCTCCTGAATGCCGAGACCTGAGCAACATGGCTGATGCCCGGTGGCACTGCTACACAGCTATTGAGGAGATTGGCCCTGTTTTCCCCCTCGACCGTCACCTACCCAGCCGGACATAGGGCACAGTTCCTTCTCCTCTCCCTGCTATGACTCCTTCCTCCCCTCCCTCCTGCGAATTCCCGCAACATTGTTTTTGTGTACTGTACCTTACGATGCTCTTGTAACTGATTTAATCTTTAACGCAAAAATCCTAAATGTAAAGCACTCCGATACCCTCTTGGGTCAAGTTTGCGCTATATAAAACTTTATATATAAATAAAAATAAAATAAAATATATTACAAAATGAACTTTCTGTAGGATTCAAGTAAACAACACAAACACATGCAGTTCAAATGATAACTAAAAGAAAAAATAATACTGTATTGCCAAATTAGGACGGGTAGTTGCACCTGCATTGTTTTCTCTTGTACGGTCCGTCAAGTTTGGGTGCCTGGCAGATATGGTCCGGTAAGGTAAGCATTGGTTTTATAGTTTGGCGCCGGATAAGAGGGTCTGTAGATTGGTAAACTAAAATTATATTGAAGAATCAAGGACTAGGAGAAAGAAAGAAGTTAAACTAAGGAGGACGAGGAGCGCAAGAGGAGATAAGAATAGTCCTTTAGCTTTTGCATTAATTAATTTTATGACTGGTTTGTGAATAAATTGGTGGGGCCAATTTTACAACAACCAATAAAAATCCCACAAAAAATGTCTGCATGTAAAGGTATTGGGCTGATCAATCTGTCTTGATCATCATCATTTCATCATCACATAATATATAAAAAAATATGTAGCCTAACATAAGCACATACATATTGTGATTATTTATCATTCATAACTAAATGTCTGTCTTCAGTTATGTTCAACAACAGGCCCCCACCCAACACCCATATTGCTTCAAATTTGAGCCAGACAGAACAAACACCCCCAGCGACATAGCATTGCCCCTATCAAGTAAATAATCAATGCACCGCTGTCAGTCACACAAATCACCACCCCCACTATACAGACATGTGTAGGTGTGGTGTGTTGCTTACCTTTAGGGCACTTCAACGTGATCAACAATCATCCAAATCGGTTGGTTTCAGTGATTTTGAAACATCCATCTTCTTCTGGTAGCTTTCCTTGAAGTAGTGACACTCTCGCCTATACCCTGAGTCATTCCATCATCTCTGATCCTCCTGAGTCTGACTCAGAGTATGGTGTCCAACTCTGTATCAACAGTGTCCCGAGTCCCAAATAGAAAATGCAATAGATTGGCCTGTAGTAGTACAATTTTGTTAGTGAACAACAAGAAGGGAAAGATTGGACCACTTTTTGTGTAGTCTAGATTTGTATTTGTAAACATTGCATTATCTAAGGGTCTGGCCAGGTCTGAGTCTTTGAGGAGTATAAAGCATAAACAAATAAAAAACAAAGCAGTGTGGACTGTGTCGAATGTACCCGGTGAAGAAATCTCGCTATCCTATCTCTCAAAGGTGAAGGGAAAAAAATAACCTTCAGGGGCAAATTATTGATCAGCTGTTGGTACTTGGGCCACCAATATTGTGAATCTCACATCTGAATCATCACTAACACATTAAGCATAAAAAGGCACACTCACACTGCCTGCCACCACATGAATCACCTCTTCTCAATCTCAACACACATGATGATGACATATCATCACAACAAGTTCACATCACAACAAACAACAATTACTCAGCGTGCCATGCATGCCACCATTTACCCGTCTGTTTTTCCAGTGTGCTCACCATGATCGATTGGTGATGCATTGCAGAATGCATATCCTCCATTTGTTCGCAAAGCAGAGAATTACCAGTGTAAATTGAATTATAATCATGTCATGTGTGGGGCAGTCCCTCTAGGGTAGGAAAAGACTGGATAGATAGTCACAGTCTCAGCCCTGGGTTGGAGACAGGCACACATTTGTAAATTCTCCACCCAATGTCTTGCTTGAGGGAAATGGCTTTGAAGAGCAAGTCAGGACTTCTTCACTGCAAGCAGTTGCGAGTCTGACTGCAATCCGAAAATTAAATCTGTCTAAGAGTAAGACATGGTGATGAATTGGTCAACCAGACACACACAAATATTAAAGTAAATAATGTTCCATAGCTATATTTTCTTTTTTGGGGGTGTCAACGAAAGATAGCCAGTAGTCAGGGAAGTAGACTTCATCCTCAAACTCTAGTGGTTCACCCAGTCAGCTTACACACTACTTCTCTGACATGAGTCTCCATCTTCTTCCACCTGTGGTACTTCACATAATCCGGTGGTATAAAGTGCTGAATAATTTTGTTGTGGTTAGCATCTCCACATTTTAGGGCGAGAGTCTGGTCAATGACACCAGCAGCACTGAAAACATGCTCAGCTCAGACACTGGCTCCAGGACAAGCATGATAGTTTATAGCCAGGCTGCTGAGTACTGGCCATTGGCCCTTCTTCCCATACCAATACAGCAATGGGATCTGATCAAGGTAGATCTTTGTTGCATCATCCGCATAGGCCTGGACCATTCACTCAATGTTTATTGCTGGTGCTCCACTTTGCTCAACCTCGTTTGCCTTCACCGCTGTGTTGGACTTAAACCCTGCAAGCAGAAACCACTCAGTTGCAGATTTGGGGGCTGATGCTCCTGGTCATGGTGTTGGTGATGGTGTTCTGGACTATTGAGCCTCTAATTCTCTGCTGTTCTAGCTCTCTGCCTTGCTCAGCTATCCATGCTTTGTATTGTCTAACATCTCTGTCTGAAAAATGAATGAAAGTGGACAGTAATGATTTGTACCGAGGATCAAGAACTGTGACACAGATGTAATATTTGGAGGACACAATGTCTCTTTGCACCCTTGTATTAGCAGATAAGCAAAGGATTAATCTCTCCACCAAGTCATATGTATCTTTTTTCCTCCACACCTGCGTACATTGTAGACACCTCCTTTTGCTGTTCCTGTAGCATGTGCAACAATGGTATAGCTTGGCCCATGGTACTGTCCTCTTTGATGCCTTCCCATGTGAACACCTCAAAAGGGAGCAGCATCTCTATCAGGCATTTGACTAAGCCCCATTGGTCCATCTCAATGATCATGCCTTTTACAGTTGCATCTCCTCTTTGCATGACATATTCATTGATAGGTCTCTACTGCTGAAACACATGTTCAAGCATGTAATAAGTGGAGTTCCAGCATTTTGGCACCTTCTGTATGAGTGCTTTAACCGGCATTCTATTATCACGCTGAATGACTCACAGCTGTTTCCGGTCTTTAAATGAATGGCTGAAATGAGTGCAGATTCTTCTGCAGGTGAACAGTAAGTTGCTTACTTGGTCTTCTTGTTTGCGAAAGTCTTACAATGATGTTGATGCAGTGCACCAAACACTGGACACTGAAATAACCTCCATCAGCCATGGCCCTAACTATATTGCTGCTATTGTCTGTGGCAATAAATCCAATCTTAAGCCCTATAGGTCGCAGCCATTCAAAGACCTTGTTGTTAAAGTCTTCCAAAATGTTTGCAGTGGTATGGGAGTTCCCCGTTGCAAACATGCTACTGTCGCATTCTTCCAGGCAACATTACAAATCTCAGCATTGTCAACACCTGCAGATATGTTTTCTCTAGCCCCCACAAAAGAGATCCAGTGTGCAGTGATGCACATGTAATCAGTTGCTTGGCAAGTGGTCCACATGTCTGTTTTCAGGTGGAGAGTGTGGATGATAGAGATCAGGGTGTGTATAATATTCCCACTACCGCAGATAGAGTAATCTCACGGTTACACGCACATACATTCATCATACGCTAGGGCCCATTTCACTAACATACGCTCAAATACTCTACCAGCAGCAATAAACCTGTGGAAGAAAAACTCCTAATCACCCTGCATCTATATCAGGTCGATAAGATCTGATTATTGAGACTGTCCATAAACTTAATCTATACAACCTATATAAATAATCAAAATATAATACACAATAATTGACAAGAAATGATATCCAACACCATGTTCAAATTATATTGCTTTATCTAAAATTAGTCAAATGGAAATCAAGCAGCATAAATCATTTTTCTCATAGTTACCTATTCTAGCTAAATGTCAGAACGGGTCAGGACAAGTCTCTCGGTAAAGTCTCTCAAGACGAAGTCCCTTCAGCATCGATCCTCAGCAACGCAAATTCGGTACGCGGCAAAGGCAAATGGCAAGTGGCAAGAATGGCAAAAACCTCTCTAGGCTAACATTTCTTATAGTGTCTTAAACAATGGAAAGATACATTGGAAACATAGAAAAAGTTGTAATGTCCGCCGGACCTGCTGAGCAGAGCGAGAAGGAAAGGATGTAACATCGCTATATTTGAAAATCTCCGCTCAGGAAAAGTTCACAAAATAAAAACTACGGAACAGGAACCACGAATAAAATGTATCTGGTTAGTTCTACTTCTCCTCGGCAATCGAGCCACAGTTCACAGTCTTTCTCTAAGGCTCCTTTGTTTCCCAAGGCTGCCAAGGACATTTTCATTTCACTTGGAGATCTCCCAAAACTGCTGCTGTCCTCATGGAAAGTTTTCAAGCAGACAAGCAAGGACCATGGTCAGTTAGCTTCAGGACCATTTCCAGCAGGGGTCTCCCTCGTCACAGTTTTCATATTATAAATCACAGCCAGGCTTACAAATCAGCCAGCTTTCTAGGCCACCATAGGCCTCAATAGACCATCTTAATTAAAGAGACAAAAACAATCATTACTACAGCATAGTGATTAAACAGTGTTAACCCCACTAATACCCTTATGTGTATGTATTTATCTAGCTCTTGCAACATAGAAAAGCATTAATTCAGAAAGCGTTTTGTGCTAAAAAATAAACAGCACATAGCAACGTTTAAACATGAAAACACACACGTTATTTTTAAACAGCACATTTATGCGCACCCACGTGTAACTCTCTCTTGTTAGGACAAACGGATTGATTAATATGAACACACTTGCACAAGACAAATAATTAATTATTAATTATTAATAAATTAATGTGACAAATAGACATGCCAGAGCTTCAAAAGCCACTGAATTTTCAAACTGAAAACTCTGCTCTAGCAATCCCCCCTTTGGTGATTTTATCACCAAATAAACCCCAAAAAAAATTAGTGAAAATGTAGTCCCATTTTAGGAGAAATCGGAAATGTCTTTTCTCCTTACACAACACTACACACCAGTCACTCTCTCATCATCCCTTTTCGTCTCCAAGTAAACACTCTCCCTCAATTCTTCTAATTCAATTTCTTGAGGTTCTCTTTTCAACCTCTTGTGTTCTTTAAATGTATTCAATTTCTTTTTCCCTCCCCTGTTTTTACAACACACACACACCAATCTTATTATCAATAAAGCAACAATTATACAAGTTAAAGGAAACAATATTCTACCTATAATAGTACTACCTATTTTTGCAATAAAATCCTTAACAGCTATCATTTTATTAGCTATTTTAGTCCATAAATTCTCAGCTTCAAGTGGTACTAATTCTTCATGCAGATCAGTAATATTTTTGATATAGACCTTCAGGTCTTTGCTTTCGTCTGGAATGTAAGTACAACAATGTTGAACTTTCAGCATTCCACAGACTCCACCCTCCTTGGCCAATAGAATATCAAGGGCAAGTCGATTTTGCATAGACATGGCACGTACGGCACTTAATTCCGTATTTACCAAAAGAAACCCTCCAGCGGTATTTGTCGACAAACGATCAACCACTGTGGACAGTTTCCGAATTCCATAAGCATTCAAAGAAATTCCCACTGCCGGAATCAAAACCCCAAAAATGTCACCCACTATTTCAGACCAAGTTTCTCTCTTAAAACGCATTAGTAAATTAATATGTTCTACATCTGTTATTTTATCTATATGAAAAATCTTTGGAAAGACCAGGCCCACATAACACGTGCCATACCAATGGTCAGGCAACTTGTAATAAGCCTTGTTCCCACAAACATAGTACACTCCTGGGAAAATTGTATCTTCTCCACCTCTGAAACCCCAACCCGTCGCAATGAAGTATGTATCATGGCACTCACTAGTCCCAACAAAATATGTATCATATTGGGATTTCCTTCTTGTAATGCAAAGTTTACCCTTCTGTGGTGCATCTAGAGCTAAAGTTGGACTAGCCCCATTTTTCAACTCCTTTCCCATCTCAATGTCCCAAATTGTCTCACTCACTTTATATTTTCCTGCTTTCTCATGCATGTTCAATCTCCTTTCCTCTACCATATCCAGGAAAGCTTTCTCTTCTCCTTTCAGACTGCAAGTTAAATTATTCTTAAAAATGTAATCTAATGTTAGTCCTTTTTCTTCAATAAAAATTTCACCAAAAGTGTTAGCTTCTTTAGCTGGATTCAGCTCTTTGTTCATTGGCAAATGCCCAAAAATACTATCTCTGTTAGACATCTTGTAATCTACTTTCCCTAACAAATAAAATACACTACTTAAAATACTACAGGAAATACCATACGTAGCTGGTAAATGATGATAAGTAACACCCTCTGAAACGGATGCAGGTAATTGCATACAAACGTAGCAATCCCTCACTTCCATTGTTTTCACATATTCATATAACAGTTTTGAAAAAACATTACTAGAAAAATTATTAATTGATCTATCTTTGTGTATGTAAGTATTACTAATTCTAATCGGAATTATTTTTTTCGAATTCTTCTCTACATTTGTCACATTCTCTGTATGCATCTCAAACTCTACTTTAAAAGTAACTAATAAAACTAAAACACCCCATAGAAGCATTAATAATCCAGTACAGCAGCAGCACATTCTACACCACCTTTTTAAGAAGGCACATCTATTTCTATTATCCTCTATGTTAGCCATTCTACTACTTTAGTTTAGCCTCTACTACTCCACTACTGTTGGAACTCTTCAATTCTTCAGCAATTCTTCAGCTTTCAGTTTTTCCAAATGATCTTTTCGTTCACTTAATCCAAATGAATCCTCTTTATTCAGTTTGGATACTTGTCATTTTTCACTTCAATTTCTTCAACATCAAATTGAATTAGATCTTCGACATCAAAATCCTCAGTACTCGACTCTTCTCCAATGTCAGTCAAGAGTACTTTCAGAATTTCACCAGTATCTTTCTCAACCACTTCTCTCAAGACCACTTCCGGATTATCTCGAGTCACTGTTTCTTCTTTTCCTCCTTCAGACAGTGCCACATAAGACCATTCCGGTGATCTGTACTTTTGGTTGGGTCTTCTTACTCTTTTTATTTCCACTGGTTCTTTTGACTCCTTTGATTCTTCTCCTTCAGCTGTTGAACTTTGACTCGAAACTTCATTCACTTGTTCAGCTTTCGATGTACTTGCTCTTATTATTTTGTATCTCAGCCTCTTAACTCTGTTGTTAGGCCAACGATCTCCTCTTAACACCTTTTTCGGCTTGATTTCTTTATTACTTCTTTCTCCAATCCAAGTTCTCTTTCTCAGAACTCGACCTTCGGTTTGTTCATTCTCATCATCTGTTTCAAGTGCCTCTTGTTTCCGTTTTCCAACAGCTTTTTTCTTTTCCACAGATTTTTCCACCACTGTTTGAGATCTCCCTACTTTTGTCCCTCCTCGAGTCTCCGACACGCAATCTTCTTGCTGTCTACTTGTCCCTTCACCTAGCTCATCAAGAATGTTCCCTACACCTCCTCGGGGGTCTTCCGCAATCTTTCCCTCTCTATCTTCTTCTGACCCTACTTCTTCAAGTATTATCTCAAGTGGTTCTTCGATCTCCTCCTCTTCTGATTCAGGAGTAGTCTCTGTGAAATTTCTCTTTTCTTTTCTTTTCTTTTTCCTTCACTGCTTTTTGAAACTTCAGGCTCTCTTACAGAATCTGGTCTCTTCTCTGATACTCGCAGTGGTTCATTCGAAGCTTTTCCTACTTCTTTCCCCACTGATTCTGTATCTTCATCATCACTGGAATCTGACTCTTCAAAATACTCTTTACCAGTCCCTTCTTTTGGGTTTGGAACTCTCAGAGTATGACTTGCATGTACCCAGTGTCTCACTCCAGCACACTTTACTGCAGTCGTCGTAGTCAGAATAACTTGTCTTGGCCTTCCCCACCTTGGAACCAAGCAATTTCTTCTTCTGTGAACTTTTATTCTCACCCAGTCTCCTGGACTCAGATCATGGGCTTGCTTCTTTTCAAGTGTGGTAGCTTCTTCTCCAACCTGGTGAAACACAGAATGAACTGCGTCAGCCAGGCCTTTACAGTAATCCAAAATCATGTCATCAGTTATTGTCACCAATTTATTGACAGGCACGAATGCATGGCGCATTGCACGTCCCATGATTATCTCGTGCGGACTCAAACCAGTAGTTCTATCTGGAGTAGATCTAATAGTCATCAGCACTAAAGGTAAAACATCTGGCCATTTCATACCAGTGGCTAAGCACATTTTTCCAATCCTGTTCTTAATTGTGCCATTAATCTGCTCAACCACACCAGAAGCCTCTGGTCGGTATGCACAATGTAGCTTCTGCTGTATTTTCAATGCTTCACAAATCAAACCCATAAGTTCATTTTGAAAGTGTCCACCTCTATCAGACTCAACTGTTACTGGAAACCCGTACCTAGGAATCAACTCCCTTAACAGTAACTTTGCCACTGTTAATCCATCATTTCTTCTAGTTGGGTAAGCTTCCACCCACCTTGAAAACAAACAGACTACCACTAGAACATACCTCAGTCTGTTTACTTGGGGCATTTCAATGAAATCAATCTGCATTCTTGTAAAAGGACCTCCTTCTCTGCCTATTGTTCCCAGACTCACCACTGTCTTTTTCCCAGTGTTAAATTGCTGACAAACTAAACACCTTTGACAGATGCTTTCTGCAATTGTCCTGAACTTTGCATTGTACCAGGTCTGCTTGAACGACCTAACCATCGCATCCCTCCCCAAATGTCCCTGGCCATGATACATCCTTGCCATTGACGACAAGATGGAGTTGGGCATTACGGGTCTGCCATCTCTGTAGACCCAAACATGGTCTGTTTCTCTTGGAGCACATCCTGCTTTAATCCAATCTTTTTTCTCTTCCTCTCCTGCCTCATCTTGCAACTGTTTCACTTCATCCCAGGTTTCTAAGACATTAGTAAACATCACAGAAAGAAAAGACATTTCCCCCTCTCGATCCCGATTTATGGACTGATTTGTCTTGGCACAGTATTGCGCAACATCGTTGGCATAACGGTTTCCAACCGTGATAAAATCCTCTCCTGGTCCATGGGCAGCACATTTTACAACTGCTAACTCTTTAGGCAGCTGTATCGCCTCAAGCAATTTACCAATCATTTCAGCATTCTTTATTGGAGTTCCACTCGATGTCAAGAAACCTCTTTGTAGCCAAAGCTGGCCAAAGTCATGCACGACTCCAAATCCATACTGACTATCAGTCAACACAGTCGTCCTCAAATCTTTTCCAATTTCGCAAGCTTTTGTCAATGCTATCAATTCAGCAACTTGCGCAGATTTCACTCCTTTCAATGGTGATGCTTCCATGACCTCTGAAACTTTGCACACTGCATATGCTGCACATAACACACCATCATCATTTCTCAGGCATGAACCATCCACAAACAACACATGATCACTCTCATGTAAGGGAATATCCCTTATGTCTGGTCTCGGTTTTGTACAGTACTCAAGCACATCCAAACAATCATGATCATCTTCCATCTTCACACCCACGTTTTCAATATCTGGCAAGAGTGTCGCTGGATTCACATTCACACATCTCTCAAGAGTCACATTTGATGCTCCCAGAATCACTTTTTCATATTTAGTCAACCGACTATGTGACATGTACTGAGTTCTGCTTCTTGTCAAAAGGATTGCCACATTGTGAGGTACGAATACCCTTACAGGATATCCCATTATGATTCCCTCACTCTGTTCCAGGCTCCTGCATGTTGCAGCCACAGATTTCAGACAACCCGGTAAACCCACAGCTACAGGGTCAAGTGTCGATGAGAAGTACGCAATAGGCCTTCTCAGTAATCCATGCTTCTGAATTAACACTGAAAGTGCACATCCATTCCTCTCACTGCAGTACAACTCAAATTCTTTCTCATAGTCAGGCATTCCCAAAGCAGGGGCTTCACACATTCTATTTTTGAGCTCTTCAAATGCTGCCATTTGTTCTGCATCTAGATTCAATGGATCTGTCATTTCACTTTTTGTCAGTTTAATCAATGGCTTTGCTATCAGCGAAAAATTAACTATCCACTGACGACAATAACCTACCATACCCAGGACCATTCTCACTTCTCTCTGAGTTTTTGGAGCTTTCATCTCTCTGATGATTCTGATCCTGTCATCAGTCACTTTTCTCAGACCTTTTTCAATATTGTGTCCAAGATAATGCACCTCTTTCTTGCAGAATTGCAATTTGGCTGGAGATACCTTTAACCCTCCATCTGCCAGATGATTCAGTAAAGCTATGGTATCTACTTCACAAGCTTCACGTGTCTTTGATGCCACCAGTAGGTCATCAATGTACTGCACTAGTACTGAGCTCTCAGGCATGATCAAACTCTCCAACGATTTCTTCAATAACTGATTAAATATCGAAGGACTTTCCGTATACCCCTGTGGGATTCGACACCATGCTAAGATACGCTGGCCAAACCTAAATGCAAAAATCGTCTGGCTATCATGATGCAATGGAATTGAAAAGAACGCATGACACAAATCAATTACTGTATACCACTCGGCATCATGTGGAATTTGATACAGGATCACTGGATTTGGCACGATAGGACAACATGCCACCACAATTTGATTAACTTTTCTCAAATCCTGTACGATCCTAAATTTCCCATTAGGCTTTTTCAGTCCCATTATCGGTGAATTACACGGACTACTCAGTAGTTCTCTCAGGACTCCTTGCTGAATCATTTTCTCAATTATAGGAGTTATCCCTTCAATTATTTCTGGTGTCATTTTGTACTGAGGAATGTTAGGATATGTGATTCCCTCTTTCACTGCAATTTTCACTGGATCTACATTATTGATCAATCCTACATCCTCTCCAGTAAAATCCCAAACTGTCCTTTTCACTGTATCTCTTAGTTCTCGAGGCAGATCCTCCGGATCAAACACAGCAAATGCACCAATTAACTCACTTTCTCTATTCTCTAGAGTCAGCCGGTACAAAACATCCTCATCTGGTGTCTCAAAAGCTATTCCATCCGGTGTACAAAAAATTGTACAGTTCATCTTGCACAACAAGTCCCTACCTAACAAGTTCACTGGACTAGTGTCACAGACAATGAATCTGTGCATGTCTGAAAATTTCCCTATCTGTACTTTTACAGGTTCAGTAAGACGTGTTCTGATTTGTGTATTGGCTACACCAACTACTTGGATTGCTTCATCCGAGAGAGGAAGATTTCTAACATCTGTTGACCTGACAGTTGATCTTGTCGCACCTGTGTCTACCAAAAAAGTAACACTCTCCTCATTTATTTTCCCATCCACAAATGGTCCTGCCTGGTCTATTTCTAGAGTTGCACCAAGTATGCACTCTTCTTCCTCTCCTCGGCACTGTCAATAATCACCCTCAGATTCACTCCCTTCACTCTTTAACAAGTACTGTTGTACCCTGTTTGAACGTCTCGGTTTGGTTACCTGTTCATCATTGTAGAATCCTGAATCCTGATTATACTTTTGTAACCCCTTATTCTGCGGCAAGGGCGGTTTTGGCTCTTGACTCTGCTGTCTCACAACTTTCTGTTGTTGCTGCTGTTGATTATTTCCTTCATTCTGCACCTGTTGATTTAAGGATTTATTTTCATTACTCACTAATGGTGGATTAGGACACTCCGATCTCCAATGCCCCAATTGGCCACAGTTGTGACAAGGAAACTTTTTCTTCGCTTCCTCAAGACTTCCTTTTCCTTTCCCTGCATATCTAGGTCTATTCCCTGCATTATTTCCTGGATTATTTGCCTGTTCCACTAACTGTGCTTCCTGTCTTTTCGCAACTTTCACTTGTGCCCACATTGCTTTCTCTTTCAGCTTTCTTTGTTTTGCTTCAATTTCATCACTGAAGTATTTTGCATGTCTCAGAATCTCGTCTACTTTCTTACTCTGCCAATCCACGGTGTGCTCACGAATTCTCTCACCAATTTCAGGTCTAAGGCCATATACAAATCTGTATACAAAATGACTCAAATCTTTGTCACCCAGGTGTTCATCTCCACTGAATTGTTTAAATGCCAGTATCAGCCTCTCGTAAAAAGCATGAACTGATTCTTTCGCTTCCTGTTGTGTTCGATCTATTTTAACCCAGTCTGTCTCTTTTGCAGGTACTTTACTCTTCAAGTATACCATCACCTGATCATACTTTCTCATTACCTCTGGATCTGGTGCCCCTGTTCTTGGGTCTCTTGAATATTCCTCAGTAGGCCAACTCACAACTATTTTACACTCAGTCCACAAGTCTGCTGGAACAATTATATCAAACAGACTATTCAGGTCAACCCACAGCACTTTTGACAATTTCACAAACCTATCTACCTGCCTATACCACTCGACGGGCTTTTCTCTCAATCGAGGGAAATCATTCGTAAATGATAAAATATCCTGTCTGGTCCATGGAACATGTACATATCCTCCTCCAGGTATTTCTTTCATAGGATAATTATCCACTGGTTTCTCTTTTTCTCTCACTGGAAATGCTGAATAAGTTGTTCTATCTTCAGCCTCATCTCTTTTCTTATACCACCTATCCTTCCACTTTTCTACATCACCCCATTTTCGCAATAATGCTACCATTTCCTTAATCTGTCCTGTTCTACCAGTAGCATTCAAATTTTCAATATCCTTCTCTGTAAAATCCATCCTGTAAGTTCTTTGTAAAGCTTTCACTTTATCAATGTCAACTCCCTGCTCATTCGCTATCGCTCTTAGCCTGTCATGTGTATTCCTTGCTCTCCAGGTAATGTTTTTACACATGAACATTAACTCACCATCATGATGACTCTTCAGAATTTCTGTTGGAACTGTTCCTGTAACAAGCTCTTCTAATTCTACCCGTAACTTAACCACATCAATTGCTTGTGAGTCTTTATCCTTTTTCTGAAGAACCTTCATCCAATCATTCAAATCATCAACTGTTATTACAGCAGTTTTCCTCACTGGAACCACTCTCTTTTGCGGTTCTAAAATTGGCATCCCTGAACAACCAGCTTCACTAGCATCCAGTCTTTCACTACATATGTCATGTCTGGATTGTCTCAGGTCTCTGTTTTCTGCTCTTTTACCTGAATCTCCTGAAGGACCAACTGAACTAATCAAATTATTCCCAACATGTGGAATTACCAGTCCATTTTCACCCATCCTCTGTTTATCAAACACAGGCATAACCGGACCTATTGTTACAGGCACCGTAACAGCTTCCAGATTTTTCGTTAACTCCCTAATCTTTTCCCTCAACTCTGTTGTAGTTCTGGCTAATTGTCTTGTATTTTCGTCATAGTGACCTTTTCTTGATTCAGGTGTCACTTTTTCTGTCTCAATGATACAAACTGTATCCCTCATCGGAGAAACAACTGGTGTACTTTCCTCTGGTTCTGGTCTATATGGAGGTGGTCTTTTGTAAATCATGTCATTTATGACCTCATCCTCATACTCATTAACTCCATATCTTCTCATTTCTGACTCAGGAACCCTTTCTGCTCCCCCTTCAACTGTTCTCATCGGATATAATCCCTCTGTCATACTAGCATCTCGCCATCTTTTCATTCGATCATGATGAGTCTCACGATCATGTCTCCTCCCAAACATGTACCTGTAATACCCCCCAGATCTCTGTTTTTCTCTCTCATGTACCTCCTCTTCCCATTCCACTAAAGCCTCGAACTGTGTAGGTCTCGGTTTCGGGTCTAAACATAACATCTTTTCCCGTAGATTTCTCAACACGGCCAGATTAAATGAACCATGTTCTGGAAATGCTAGACCACCATCTTCTTTAGTATACCTAACCCAATTCTCCAACCATATACAGGTATGAAACCCATGTCTTGCAGCCATAAAGGATGCAGGTGTTTTCGGTGGAGGTAACAACTCACCCTCTCTCGTTTTAACATCTTTATCCTTGTTAAACCACTTTTTGATTTTTCCAAAGAATGTTTTCTTCTTTTTCTCTTCTTGGTAATACATTTTAGCTTTACCAAACTCTCTACTCTTTCCGTATTATAAATATACAATACGAATTTTTCAACCAATTGCAGCGCGACTCACACTAACACACCAATCCTGGAGTGTCTACGTCACTAGAATAGCTCTTCCAATTCTTGCGCGGCTCACACCAACGCACCAATCCTAGCGCGAACACTATTCTGATTCACTATCCAATCAGCTCGCGGTCTTTCTGACGTCAACAGTCGCTGACTGCAGCTTCTGCTCTGTCTCCTGTCACTCGTCTACCCCTCCTTTACAAAATCTTTTCAGTAGACTTCGTGTCAAAATTTCTACAAAATCTATTAGTTACAACATAAAAACATCTCCATTGTCTGCTTCGCTAACCACAGAATAGTAAAAGAGAGTCTATTTCACAAGAAACCTCTTATTGACACAGTAGCACTTCCTCTACTCTGCCCTTCTAACATACATTCATTAACTGTTTCCTCTAGGACTTGTCCAAAGAGTCTTACAATCAACTAAATGTACAAACATTCACGCACATTCATACAAGGAAATATAGTACGTACTCACAGAATCCTGCTTCCCGAGAACAGACAATCTGCTCCACTACAGAATTATAACATACATCAACTAAACAGCTTTCTCTGTTCAGTTTCTCAAACAAGCTCAGAGAATACCTATTACTTCTCCCGCGATAAGCTTTAACGGTAATCCTTACGGATCCCTGGGACTTAAGACCAGAGTTTCACAGATAACCTTCACTATCATACACACTCCTTATATACCAGAAATATCTAATAGTAACATACGACGATGTCACTTATTCCGAACCCAGACAATGTGACGCGCAACTTCAATTGTCACACGTTATTCCTTACAATTCCGTCTTTCCCGAGAGCAGCATATACTTCCCTCTGCCCTACTACGGAACTGCTACCAGCTCCCAAGTTCCAGAAGCACTACATATAACTCAACATTACGACTCCAACATATAGTATTAGTACATATACCAACATCAATCAATAATCAATAATCAATAAGCTAATGTACATGCAATCTTATCAGATCAAGACAATCATCAATAACCATCCTCTGCTACCAGGAAATTGATAGAGATCAGGGTGTGTATAATATTCCCACTACCGCAGATAGAGTAATCTCACGGTTACACGCACATACATTCATCATACGCTAGGGCCCATTTCACTAACATACGCTCAAATACTCTACCAGCAGCAATAAACCTGTGGAAGAAAAACTCCTAATCACCCTGCATCTATATCAGGTCGATAAGATCTGATTATTGAGACTGTCCATAAACTTAATCTATACAACCTATATAAATAATCAAAATATAATACACAATAATTGACAAGAAATGATATCCAACACCATGTTCAAATTATATTGCTTTATCTAAAATTAGTCAAATGGAAATCAAGCAGCATAAATCATTTTTCTCATAGTTACCTATTCTAGCTAAATGTCAGAACGGGTCAGGACAAGTCTCTCGGTAAAGTCTCTCAAGACGAAGTCCCTTTAGCATCGATCCTCAGCAACGCAAATTCGGTACGCGGCAAAGGCAAATGGCAAGTGGCAAGAATGGCAAAAACCTCTCTAGGCTAACATTTCTTATAGTGTCTTAAACAATGGAAAGATACATTGGAAACATAGAAAAAGTTGTAATGTCCGCCGGACCTGCTGAGCAGAGCGAGAAGGAAAGGATGTAACATCGCTACATTTGAAAATCTCCGCTCAGGAAAAGTTCACAAAATAAAAACTACGGAACAGGAACCAAGAATAAAATGTATCTGGTTAGTTCTACTTCTCCTCGGCAATCGAGCCACAGTTCACAGTCTTTCTCTAAGGCTCCTTTGTTTCCCAAGGCTGCCAAGGACATTTTCATTTCACTTGGAGATCTCCCAAAACTGCTGCTGTCCTCATGGAAAGTTTTCAAGCAGACAAGCAAGGACCATGGTCAGTTAGCTTCAGGACCATTTCCAGCAGGGGTCTCCCTCGTCACAGTTTTCATATTATAAATCACAGCCAGGCTTACAAATCGGCCAGCTTTCTAGGCCACCATAGGCCTCAATAGACCATCTTAATTAAAGAGACAAAAACAATCATTACTACAGCATAGTGATTAAACAGTGTTAACCCCACTAATACCCTTATGTGTATGTATTTATCTAGCTCTTGCAACATAGAAAAGCATTAATTCAGAAAGCGTTTTGTGCTAAAAAATAAACAGCACATAGCAACGTTTAAACATGAAAACACACACGTTATTTTTAAACAGCACATTTATGCGCACCCACGTGTAACTCTCTCTTGTTAGGACAAACGGATTGATTAATATGAACACACTTGCACAAGACAAATAATAATTATTAATTAATTAATATGACAAATAGACATGCCAGAGCTTCAAAAGCCACTGAATTTTCAAACTGAAAACTCTGCTCTAGCATGGACAGCACTCTGCTGCAAAGCTTGTCCAAGCAATTCAAGCACATTGTGATGTAGCGCTGGAACAGCAACTCTGGCAAAATAGAACCAGCTGGGAACCTTCCATTTTGGGCAGGTGGCTGCCACAAATTTAAAAAAAACCTTCAATGAAAGAAAAAGGAAGGTCAAGCTTCGCGTTGTAAAAGTGTGCCATTGGGTGGTTGCGTTTGTACTGCCCCTCTGGCCTAAGCATGGCAGGAATAGTAGCCTGAATTTTTTTCTTTCCTGGTGCCACTGCTGCAGGTGTCTTCTTCAGAGTGGCGGTGGTAGGCTCAATGTGCTTTTCAGGGGGCAGTCACTGTCCTCTGTTGCCTTGGTGTCTCGACCTGAGTCTTGTGCCATTGTGATGTTGCTGAAGTGGGTGATACTACTACACTATTGGGGAGAGGGCTGCTTTGCGTAGTGAAGATGTCTTTCTTTTCTTCACCTTCCACCATGATCTGATCAGATTCAAATTGCCTGCTCAGCTGCCTTTCACCCCCTTCACCAACAACACTTGCAGTTTTTTTGTCTGCTAAGGTGCACCTTCCAATGGATTGTATGGTGCTTTCTCAAATGGGTTGTTTGGCCCCTGGTACTATAGTTTGTAGCAAGCTTACCCTGACTATAACTTGCTCCGCAAAAAATGCATTTGGCAATGTTCGCCTCCTTCAGGCTAAACAAAAAGAAATCCCAAACTGTGGAGCTCAACTTTCTGATGCTGGTGCCACTGCCAATGTTGGATTAACTGCTGGTAGGTGGGCGTTTTGACAGTTCACTCTCTGCAGTACCTACTTCTCACTGAGGTAGTTGTGGATGTAGGTCTCTGCCGGGACTTTGCAAATATGGCATCTAGTGGTCATAGCATCTGTGGTGCCACTGGCACATCCCCCGGAAAAGTTGGGATGGGCTCACTTCGGTCCCCATTGGGGCTGCACTAACAACAATGATAACTGGCTCATTGTCAACCTCCTCTTTACATCTGCCTCCATAACTCTAAGGCTTTCTGGAACCTTCCTTTTCCTTAGCCTTGTTTGAATCATCTTGTGGCGTGTCTCACTGTCTAGTGGAGGCAGGATTCAAGTGGCATCTAGATCATCAGAAGGGGGGCTTGAAGTAGAAGATGAAGCACCACTAACCCTCCTTTTTCTAGCTGAAGATCTGTAAGGCAATGGATCTTCTGGAGCAGATTGCTCTACATCTTAAGCATGAAGTTCAATCTCTTGAACTGCTCCTACCTGAGGAGAAACTACTATTGGTGGTTGTGGCTGTTGTTCTTGTTGTTTTCCACTTTTCTGAGTTTCCTGCAATTATTGGGTACTCCATTTGTGATAGAGATAAGTCAATGTCAACATCACTGCTCGTTGGTGTTGCCATGATTAGACTGGCTGCTTCTATGACAGACATAGGCTTGGGCCTAGATTGAGGTAGGTCCACTGATTTCGGAGTGCTGCTCCCAGCTTGCTCCCCAGAGGCCGGTGAAGCAGGCACAGTTTTTTGTTTTACAAGAAACAACTGGGGCGACATACCAGTGGTGGTGGTGGTAAGCTCCTTCTTCTTCTCACTGGCTACTTTCTTGGCAGCAGTTTTAGGCTTAGCAGAGGCACCTTCCTTTGGGGCCATCTTGCAGCTGTCAGTTAGCAGTGGCACTTAGCTTCACAAGTTGAAGGGATGTCCCATGTATGGGTCACTCACGCGTCATGTCGCGCATAGGCCGTCTTTCTGGCAGTACTGTCAGTGAGGTGTTGTTGTCTCTTGTTGTTGTCTTCTTATTGTGCACCTAAAAGAAAAGAAGCAAGAAGGACATCAGTGAAACATGGCAATTAGTCATTTAGTGTGTGGTCACTGCTGTTACTCCCTTAATTAACAATACAGTGTAAATATCTACTCATCCGCAAAACGGAAAACACCCCAACATATGCTTTCATGGTGATTGACCACTCAGGAAGAATAGGAGAGAGCAAAAACAACATCAACATACAGATGAAATTGTTTGCTTTATGTGCGGTATGTAACGTTATGTCACTCACGACGTGTGATGTGGCACTGACTCTGAGGGAGGTGCACCTGACCAATGACAATGGAAGGAATAATCCCTAGACAATAAATGTTGTTGAGCACCTATAACAGACATGGGGTTGATTTGATTGATGCAACATGTTGTAGGAAATGGTATAAACAAAGATTTTTTTTAATTATGCACAAAAATAAAAATATTGAAAAAATAAGTTACTAATTACTTAAAAATTGAAATATTTATATAATTAAAAATAATTGAAGTTATCCTCAAAGATATAATAATAAGTTATTATTAAACTGCAATCTCCTTGCTCAACCATCCATGCAGCCTATGTCAAAAGGGCTGAATTTCTTTGGAGACACAAAATGGATGCCAACCAGTGTCACATTGCAATCAACAACAACACTGAACAGAAAGGCATTGATTGGGAACAAGGAGAAGACTTGCAGGTCTATGGAGAAAGCACACTAGCTGGATCCACAAAATGGCCGCCAGCCACATGGTCACAACAAGAAGCTGGAGGCCTAGAACAAAGAACAGATGTAGGCCTATGACAAAAGCACATGGCTGCATACACAAAATGGCCGCCAGCACATGGTCACAACAAGAACCAGGATGCCTAGACTAAAGTGTGCATGCAGGCCTATGGCAAAAGCAGAAGCACATTGGCTGCCTATACAAAATGGCCCCCAGCCATATGGTCGCAACAAGAAGCTGGAGACCTAGAACAAAGAACGCATGCAGGCCTATGGCAAAGGCACACTGGCTGCCTACACAAATTGGTCACCACCCACAAGGTCAGGTCACAACAACAAGAAGCTGGAGGCCTAGAACAAAGAACGAATGTAGCCTAAGCAAAAGCACACTGGCTGACTAAACAAAATGGCTGCCAGCCTCATGGTCACAACAAAAAGCTGGAGGCTTAGAACAAAGAACACATGTAGGCCTATGGCAAAAGCACACTGGCTGCCTACACAAAATGGCCGCAAGCCACATGGTCGCTCACAAGCAACAACAACAAGAGGCAGGAGGCCTGTAAAACAATCAAACAGCACATGCAGGCCTAGGCATGGACAGTGCACTGACTATACAAAATGTTCCCTGGCCAGTTACCACATGGCATCTGGAACAGGGGCAACGGTTGGCCTATGGCACACACACACACTGGCCAGAAAAAGGAAACATGGTAAAACAGAGAAAACGTCAGCAATGCCAAAAAAGAAAATTATTTGGCTAAAAAAACTATGTTTACGACAAGACTCATCCTTCAAAGGCATTTCCCCACCTAGTCCTGACACCTATACACTGTTTGCATAAAAATAAACAGGAAATACAACAAAAAAGCACATTTTGTACTTCACATTTAAATCCGCTTATGGATATTCTTAACAGGATTCATCCTCGTTGAAGACCTAGATTGCCTCAAGCTTGACTAGTGTAACTAGTGGTATAAAAAGGCAGTTGCTCTTGAGCCTACATCAGTATGGCAAAATCGTCCATCCTCTCAGGGCCAGGAAAAGTTACAATCTCCGCAAAGGATTATTGAACAACAAGATAATGTTTTGACCCCAGATTCTCTGGCCCCTGCCACTCAAAACTGAGCAAATAGGGCCCAGAGCCTGGATCGTAGGAGTAAGGACAAACTGCCCTTGGATCTAATTCTTCAGAGAAAGACACTTTTCCTATCAGGCACCCAATAATGAGGACAAGCACTAACAGAGTCCTCCATCTTCCACTAGAAGCTACTCCTTTGGTCATAGTGTTGAAAAATGTTCCTGCACTACAGTCCAAAAGGGAAGAAGACAAATCACAATTAAAAAATGAAGTTATTCATTGGCTATCAAGAATGACTAACTGGCCTAATTGAGAGGAACGATTTAGGAACATAAATAATGTGCAGAGAGTCTCATGGGTGGGCTCACAAGTAAGTCAGGACATTAGTGATTGTGTCGGTAATAATTTTCAAAACATGTATTTGGTCAGTTTTCTCTTGGAAAAACTCTTTAGGCTTAGTACCCCAATGGGGAGTATCACGGCAGTACCCGCGGGCTATTTTTATAAGCCGAGTGTGCAAGTAATTTCAAGGCTCCAGTACTTTGACCACAGAGTATCTCAGCCTTTTGCAGTTTAAACTTTTTATCACTTTCCTCCCCTTGAGAAAGTCGATTGACTGTACCCACAAGTGCTGATGGTTTTTCAGTCAGAGTTCCTGGGGGTATAGTGACAGATAACAATGAAAGTGTGTATACACTTGTGGTTAACTCTAACATAGCTCTAGAAAACATATCCCTACCAGGGCTAGCAATGTAGGCAAATACCTCTCCCTCAAGTACAGCTCCGGGACCCGCCGGTATCCTTAGAAACAGCGATTGCACAAGTAATGAAAGTGTGTACACATCTGTGGTTAATGTTAATGTGGTACCAGAAAATATATTTTCACTAGATCTAGAAATGTCGGTAAATATATTTCCCTTAACCCCTTCCACGTGCATGACGGCACCACGCCGTCATGAGCCACGGGCGGCGTGTGCTCATGACGGCGTGGTTCCGTCATGCTGTGGCCGCTCCGCCCACGCGGCACTAATTCCCCGCCTGTGCGGGGGAAATACTGAGTGGGCGGAGTCGTGACGGAACCACGCCGTCATGAGCACAGCTCGCCCGTGACTCATGAGGGTGTGGTTCCGTCACGAGCATGGCGGTGCCGCGCTCACCCCGCACCCCCCCAGCGCCGCGGCAGAATTCGCGCCCCAGCGAAGGGGTTAAATACTGGGACCTTAGAAACAGTGATTCTACACGCAGATATGGTGCATTTTATGGATTCTGGTTGTCTGGTTGTTTCTGCTCCCAATCAAACATTAGCACTTATTAAATGTAATAAGGTAACCCAATGTTATCAACGGGAGAGATAGGCCTAGCAGTAGTAAAAACAAATTTAGGAGTTTTTTAATGCCTGGAAATTTAAAAATTCAAAACATGTCCTACTTTTTAAATACAAAGCACCCTGCCCTATGGCTATTTAGGGCCTACCTTATAGGTGACATATGTATTAAAAAAGAATAATTAGGCCAGGTTAAAGGCCTATTTTTCCAGGTTGAGAGCAAAGTTCTAAAACTGCACTACAGGCTGCAACAGGGCTACTTTAGTGGGGGCACAATGAGTGCTGCAGGTTCACTAGTAGCTTTAATTCACAGGTTCATAGGGGTGGGCGGAATTTGCGTAGTCGCGCTACGCAAAGCTCCGCGAAACGGTAAAAAATCCCCGCGAGCACGCAGAAATTCCGTGAATATGCTTGTTTTTTCCTGTTTGCGAATGCTGTTTGCGTGCTCTGGGGGAAATATCTTGCGAACACACATTTTGAGAGCAAAAATTGTCTGGGCAATTCCGCGTTCTCCGCGGAACGCAAAATTACCCAAATTCTACAAATTCCGCGAGCGGAACGGAATTTACCGCCCAGACCTATCATATAGTAACATATACTAGGGATTTATAAGCAAATTAAATGTAACAATTAGATGTAAGCAAATGTTACCATGTTTTAGGGAGAGAGCACAAGCACTATAACACTGGTTAGCAGTGGTAAAGTGCACTGAGTCCAAACACCAACAAAAAAATCAGAATACAGGAGAGGTGAAGGCAACAGATTTGGGGGAGACCCTGCAGAGGGCCAAAAACAACAGGTTAGTTGAAGTGTTTTGAATTGCTGTAAAGGTAGCATTAAGGCGAGGACTTGATATAGGTGACATGAAGGGCAGTGGCCTTCATAGAAGAGCTCTCTGCAGATGGTATGGATGAGAGTGGTATAAAATTAAAATATATGTGATTCACAATGTAGAGGCAAAATCAACAAGTGATTATGAGGATGGAGGAAATCATCAAAGGGAGAATGTGATTGGATATGAATAGTTTGGCTACCAGTGATCTTGCCCTACGACTAGTCTCATTATGATTTTTTAAGTACTATGATCCAGCAACTCTCTGAGACAGCTTTGCAAGAGTTTCAGTTTCTCAGACTAGCCCTACTTTTAGTCTGTTCTTGTAAGTAGCATCTTGTTGCTTTCCAACAAGTCTCTTTTCATTGTGGGCTTGTATATAATGCTGGCATCCAGGCAGCATGAATCTTGGGTAACACTTGTTGAGCCTGTACATCAAAGAGGAATCAGTACTTGAAAACACACCTCGATGGAGAGGATCCCCTCCTTTAGTGACTAGGCTACAATGCTCCCTTTAGTGCTCAATTATTTGTCTCTTCTAAATTCAGAGCTATTTTCTCAATATGGTGAAAAAAGGATGCCCCACTTTGTTGTGCCCTAAGGGTATTGTTGTGGTCAGCGGGTGTCTAGTGCCTTGACTTATTTTGGGATAGGTTCTTCCTCAATATCCTCTGAGCTTATGCTCTGGCCAGAGAATGCAATGCCCACGAAGAATATGCCACTGTTCTTTCCTCTCATCTCAGACACTTTGTGAGATAGAGTTTCTGAGCCACTCTGTAGTAAAAGAGACGCTCTTGTAATTTGGCACCCTATGATGACCCTCCACTACCACCATTTTAACTGCCTTTAGTGTGTTATTTTGCCCTAGCCTTAATGTAGGACAGTCCTGCACATGCTTTCTTCTCTTCTTCCCTGTAATCTTGCTGTCTTTCAGTGGGAGCTGTCACGAAGTAGAACAGTATTGTCAAGAACAGAAGGTGTGAGATGTGCATTTGTAGGTGTGAGAGGGAGAGAGAGGTGTGGAATGTACTCTTTGGTCTTGAAGTGCAGTGTTGTGAGCGGTGGTGTACACATGTGCTCGGTGTTGTACATTGAGAGATAAAGTATGTGATGCTATAAGCAGTTGTGCAGAAATGTGTATGGTGTTGTTTGGCTTATGTGAATTTTGAGCTCTTACTATTGGCTTTGACAAGGACACATGTCATTCTTGTCTTCCGACTTTGCCTTGCTGATGAGTTCTGACTATTGGCTTTGGCATGGCTTAATGTCATCTTGTCTTTGACTTTGACTATTGGTTTGGCAGGCCCTCATGTCTGACTTTGCCTTGTTTCTCTGCGTGCACAGCAGTGCTTGCAAGTTGTTTGGGTTATTCATATTCAAGGTCTTGCTGTTTTCCTGAGTAATTGTTTTTGTTTAATGTACTCTGGAGGGCGTTGTGAGAGCTTCGTCAAGATAGAGGCAGGAAGATGTGAGAATGGAGGAAGGGACGTGAGAGCTCCTTACTGCCATGAGGATGCTTGCTTGGAACTTGGCCATTTCTGGTAAAATTCCTTTGGCGCTGGAAGGTCTTTTGCGAATCTTCTAGTGTGTTTAAAGCTGAGGGTTGCAGACTGAGAAACTGGGAGTTTGGAAACCGAGCGAGGGCAGATGTGTCTATCTCGGAGTGACCCTGATAGCTAAGCTCTGAACCCCCTGGCTGTGAACTCCCCCGGCCAGAAGTGGGCTAAGATGCAGATGCAGTGTTTGCACCAGGTGATGTATTAAGTTTTGGTTATTGCCATTGTGATGTTTAGCCAGTGACTTTGATCATTTGAGGTGGTCTCTTTCTGGTGTGGGAGGTGCACATCCAGAGTAATCCTCTGCTGTATATATATATATATATATATATATATATATCTTTCTGATCTCTTGCAGGACGTCCAGTATATCTCATGTTATTTGCTGCTTGTTTATTAATCAGTATTATTCATGCATTTAGATTATTATTTATATTTGAATCTTGTGCATTTGGCATCTGAGATAGCCTTTGTTTAGAGAGCATTGTGTAATAAACCCCAAGCCTTAATCTTAAAGAGAGAGAGTACCTGCATTTTATTTTACTTGTTCATTTAAAAGTGTTTGATACCTAAGGAATCTGCATTTACTGATATATTTGGCCTACCGTTCATTAATAAACTTGCGTGTGTTATTTCAAAGCACCTGAATTTGTCGTTTGCCTCCAAAGTGGGAGTGCTGTGCAAGGTGTGTGATTTAAAGGTGAAGTGATACATTTGCCTCTCTTTAGGGAAGCACAGGGTTTGGGTGCGTCCTTTTTGTGAAAAGCAGATTCATTACACACCCACAAAAGCAATATCCAAATTTCAGTCTAGTCGAGTCATGTCAAAATCCACCAAGAACTGTGAACTATGGCATGGGTAATCGGATGGGCCTCCATTGCAAATCAAGTGCAGGATGGGGGTATTTAACACCCTGGGGTCTTTTTGAACCCTGTAGTCTGAATGTGCAGTCAGCTTCCTCTTCTTGGACGTTATGCTCACAGTGTGTGCCCAGATACCTACTGAACACTGTGACTGGCCAGCTGCTTCTACTCTTGGTCACATTCATAGGTGCATCTATGTTATGTCTATATCATTTTTGATAGTGTACATTCACACAAAGTCTATTTGTGCTACCTACAAACATTCTGCCGAAACATTGCTTACCGGGCTACTTTTCCAATTTATTCCAATTAAGTGTTAAAGGAAAATGACCATGTTTCCAGCTTTTTGCAAAACCGGAAGAGGGTGGTGATGGAGCAGGGTTTTCGCCGAACAAAACCTGCTCGGATTGAACCTCTCATTTGCAAAATAACCATTAAAAAATTAACTGCGTGCTATTACGACTTTGAATTTAACAATGCGCATGTGTAAATGAGAACGCGTTTAGAGAAAATCCAGGGTAGGCAGCAAGCCTTCACATGACTAATGCAAAAATCAGTGACTAAAGGGCTGCAATGATCATTCTGATGCTTTTTGAATCTTGTGCAAACTAATAATATTGCAATGCAGAACAATTTTAAAGAATAAAACTCATGCAAAGATATGATATTCACGTTATATTTGTCTTTCCTTAGAAAATGGATTTTTCTGTGCTAGAGGAAAAGGCCTCCAGTCTAGCTTTGAGTTTTAACCATGGTGTGAGGAAGGGAGAGTGCTTAATCAGTTTTGCGTGTGTCTTCGGTGATGACCAAGATTGTGGAGGAAACAATGAGCCTCTGAAAAGCGAGTTCCACCCGAAGCAGACATGCAGATGAAAAAGCTACAAAAAATGCGAACGAATGTGAACATGCTAAGGAAGAGAAAAATACATAAGCCTGAAAATGACGTATTGAATTTGGCCAATAGTGTGTTTGGAAAATTGAACTTGCTTGGAGTAGTGTGATCAAGACATCCCTTGTTTTAGCCAATTAGAATCTTTAGTTAGGTGGGTCGGATAGTGTAGGGGCTGGATTAATGTGAATTTGGGGTATAATTATACCTAGGAAGTAGGTGGGGTTAGTCGGCATATTCCTACTTTGCGAGAGGAGAGCGCTGTAGCGCTGTTTCCTATTCTTGTGTGATGGCTGATGATCTGTTGTTCCTGACTCTTAAACTTTGCATCTCAAAATACTTCTTTGAAGTGCCTCACTTACTCTCATGACCAGAGGGTAGCATTTCTGATTTAAATCTTGAATGATAGGTAATTATAATCAATCTCTGATTTGTATAATTACTTGCAAATGTTTCTCTTCTTTTGTCTCTCTAGCTATCCACTCTCTTATTGCGCTGTTCATATGATGTATACTTAACTGATTGAAATTGTTGTTGAATTACTCTGATTTGCGTTGTATTTGTACTTGATGAGCATCACATTATTTTAGGTGAAGATTATTGCTATTAACGGAAAAAGGTCTGTTGTTATTATGGTATGGTAACGAATCGTGGTATAAGTACTGATTATTAATTACCAAATTCCTGCCCTCTTTAAAAAAGTTCATCATTTGAAAATAATACAAGTTAGTAAGTTTGGACAAAGCTCATACAGTGTGGAGGGAACTAGAAAATTTGGGCTCAGTGCATGAATGATTGCTCTAAGTTCCCTAAACGATGATTCAGTGGTCACCGAGTGAAAGTTCAGTGCAATATGTTCCACAGCTCGGTGGTTTGAACTTTGAACTTTGAAACCCTACCATCCGATCTTCAGGAATCTAGACTATTCTTGGTTCTAGACTGAAGGGCAGGAATTGTCAAAAGTCATAACCCTTTATACATGTTGTAGCTTAGGAATGTGCCGTATTTATTAAAATATAGTGCATTTCTGTCCTTTCCCCAGCGCTGACGCACAATGGGCTCCGTTGTCCCATGGTGTAAGGGTGCCTGCGTTGCATGCAGGATTGTTTTTGTGCAGGAAGGGGCACCTTCTTTCACAAAAACAATCCTGGAAAGCAAATTTCCTCTTTCTATGTGTCTTGCAGAATGCAGCACACATAGAAAAAAATATATTGCCCCTCACTATGTCTTCCCTGAGAAGGAGTAACATTTTGGTGCATTCCCAGATCTGTCACTAATGGTAAATCTGGGAATGCGTCAACATTTATGTGAGCTGGGTGAGAACACCCAAGCAACGCCCATGAAACTCCCTACCAGGGCAGGCATAAAACAACACAATGATTTGCTCTGCATTTAAATTTAATAGTCAGCGGTATAGTTATAGGTTATACGGTGCCTTAGGAACAATCGCACACATATCAGTTCAAGTTGGTATTGAGTTACGGGGCTGTAAGGTGAGGAGAACCACCAACGTCCCCCAAAGTTGTGGCCAAAGCCAAGATAGAAATTCACAAAATCCTCAGCACTGATCTGAAGAGTAATATTAAATTTCAATGCAAGTATACACAAATTATAAACACAGTTTCAGAAATCTTCTCTTTCTTTTATTCTTTTCTTTCTGATCAGCGATCACGTGTTTTGTCGCACAAACTGGGAAATCGTCCAGCGAGTTTCTCAAGGCTTCAATGTCATTGGTAGCAACTTTCCATGTGGTGATAATTCCATCCAACACGCTTTAGACTGGGGGTGAGTCTAGTATCCTTGCTTCGAAGTGAGTAAATCCATAATTATCATTAAAAGCACCCCGCTACGCGCCGTAGTGCAGCCGCAACTAGATCAGTCTGTCTGGTCCTCGAGTACAAGCTGGGTGAGAAAACACACGCAACGCCCATGGGGCGCCCTTCCAGGGCAAGCATAAAACAACGCAATGATTTGCGCTGCGTTGCCTTACTCCTGATTTATAAAGCCATACAAGGTAATGCAAAGCGTGCTTGTCTGGCTTGATAAATGAAATTTTAGGTTTTGCATCACACATGCACCATGTTCCGTGGTGCAAACGCGATGCAAACCTTTGATACACAGAGCCCTAAAGACCTCTTTAAAGTGGCCTTCTCTCGCCTTAGGGAACGTGTGGGTTGAGTTCAGGAGCTAATCTGAGCAAAGGGATTGAATGCAAGGATGACAAAACATAAAGTCAAACACCAGTTGTTGAAGATAGGAACTGATTAACTCTGAAAGTTCAATAAAAGTCCAAAATGGCAGAAAGGAAAATTATAACTTTAAAGTGTAAGGTCACACGACTGACTTTTTTACACTGGCCGTAAACCTAGACTTTGATTAAGTACCTCTCTACTAAAATTTACAAAACCCTGCCCCTAAAGGCACTATCAAGTATGTATTGCAAAATATTCTAATGCTGGAAGTGAGAATGACTAGTCTTGGGAATTAAATTCAAAACATGCTTTGTAACAAGTTTTGAATATTGGTGTCGACTAAAAGTGAGGGGGTCGATTAGAAGACTGGATTATGCCCTTTTGCTATTTTTGCACCATTGGCTCTTCATGCACTCTATGTACTCTAATTGGTCTAGTTTTATTTGAAGCTATTTTCTGGCCTCGATTTTAATCTTATGCGGAGTTTTAGGTATTTCTATCTTTTTAACTGATCCTGGATGTACTTTGTTAAGAAATGTGCACTTATTAATGTAGGTATTGTTGGTGCTTGAATAATGTTTTCTTTTTTAGAATTGATGTATCTATATTGCATATTTTTGGATCTCAATCATTTTTCTTTAAAGTTCTTGATATTGCCATTGTATATTGTGGAGGCCATGTTTTCACAAAACATGTCTTGCAGTCTGCGTTTTCACATGAAATTAATGACGTGCCAAGGGCGTTCCATTTAAAGTTCAAATATATCTCAGGCTTTTAAATGTGCCCTATAGGTCAATAGGAAGGAGGCATTTTACAAGGGCGATGCCAGCTCAGAGTATACGATGTTTGACCGTATCGGGGCGCACTACATTTACTTTCTTTCCAGCTGCAGGCAGGGTTTGAAAGTCTAATACAGAGCGACAACGCCGAAAGAGTGGCGATTACACTACTTGCCAACTGACAAAAGATAAATGACTCTTTCCACACCCTGGGGGTCAAAATAATTGTTTTTCCTGCAGGGGCACGCAGCAGAGAATGTTATTTGTCACTGCACTTTTATCCCAGGGCATATGTACTGACATGTCGAGTTAGCAGCAGCACAATTGTACTCTATGACTCTACGCAAAATGCATGTGATCATCATAATGTATTATTTTAGACAAGACAGGAGGCTCTTATTTTTGTTGAGCAGTCCCTTTGCCTGTTATTTATACATGTAGCACGTTCAAAGTACACTACATTTCCCATAATCCTGCTACCCTAGAAAGCATCAAGAAAGAGAGAGGGGAGAGGGTGTGTTCTCACGGCTAGACTGCCTACTTTGGAGCTGGGAAACCAAGGTTCGACCCTCAGGGTCCCGTCCACATCCTGTAATTCTGGGCAAATCACTTAATCTCCTGTGTCTACCAAAACAATGAATGTGTCCTTGTGTAAAGTAACTGGTGCTCATGTAAAGGCCTCCAATACCTTCGGGTCTTGTTCGCGCTATATAAATCAGGGACAACAAATAAAAAGAAGAAATCTTCCCAATGTTTTCAAACGTGCAGCCCATAGCCAACATCCTTGCATAAGTCAAGAACCTGTGGAACGCTGCACCAAATAGTTAAGGCTTAAAGTACAAGGGAAGCATTTTAATTATATTTAATATTTATGTGCAAGCAGGAGAGCCACAAGTTAATGTATAACATCTAGCGCTAGGGTGCCTTTTTAGATAGCAATTTTGCGCTTTACAAGTATTGTTAATATTAATTGGAAGGGGCATTTTAGGGGCATCCCATTCAAATATATCTCCTTTATGGTATGTATTAATGTTTTAGGGTTAAAATCTGGTTGCAAAACATTAATATTCTACTGAGATCCAAAAGGCGTTGGTAATCCATTCCCAAATATTTTTAGGAGCATTCAGTGGTCCATTAGACCACTGAATACTCTAAAAAAAAGTCTGTAAAACTTAATTTGTTTAAAAATGCAACCTATTTTGTTTTGAAGAACCATGACTGCATTTTAAACAAAAAATATTGCTTTATTTAAAAGTAATTACAGACATGGTGGTCTGCTGACCCCAGAAGGCCACATCCCTGTGACAGCAAGAAATCGTATTGGGTCTCAATTTGTGACTTACTTCAATATTCATGAGATAGGTTACATTGTAACCCACTTAGATTGATTATTGGGTGAACCAACCTATTAGTACATAGATTGGTTCACAAAATACCAATGCATTTGGTAAGGCTCAGAGTGCAACTTGCAACCACTTTTACGGAATGGATTTTTAAATGTGAGGCTTTGTCATGTTATCAGCTCTCTTCTATTTAAAGAGTTTGTGTTTCTTTAGCTCTGGCTGCCTCCAAGCAGGTCACCTGTATAATCTTCTTGTAGACTGGGGTCCTGAAGATTAAGTGTTAGTCCTGGCACGTGTCTACTTTAAGATTGTTTACAGAGTATTTCCATGTGCAACAAATATATCTGTCATCTTTTTCATTTGCTTCAAAAGCATGCGCTGGGAAACCCTCTTATTTCAATACTTCTCTAAATTATGAGTGTGGCAAGAAAACTGAAGCCATTGCTTATGGCCTAGGTTTTATTGTATGTCAAACTTTACCATGCAAGTTTAATTGAATATTGTGATTGCCATATAAAGGAAACCATTGATTAACATTTAAAATGTGGTTGCGTAAATTAAATACCCTATTTTGCAAAATATTGGGAGAATATTAAGGAAGACAGTGGTATTAATAGTAAGGAACATAGGATCGTTAGCTACTTAAAAAAGAACATCTGTGATTGTGGACACTTCTATGGTCAACTCTATCCATAAAGCAGTCTAATCATCTCCTAAAACGTGGTTTCCAATAGGAGTAACTCTGTGGCGACTGCAAGCCTCGGTACCTACTCTAACCAGGAACACACTAGGCAACTCTGGGCATTAAGCTTGCCTCATCTCTACAACGGCCCCCCACAGACGCTGGGGATGCCTGGTTTCACCTTGGAGATACCCAGAAAGGGACCATCTCACAGGGATAGCCAGGACGGGTTCCCCAGTGGTCTATAGCGCCAGGACACCTCCTCGTGAGGTAGCTGTTCGCGCTTTACAAATATCAGTATTATTATTAATATTATTATAATGTGCACTTTGTTTATCCTACATAAAGAATTCTCATGGGACTAAGCATTATGTGAATGGTAGTAGTTCATTTCTGCGATTCTGAAAAGGACTTTAAGTGGCTGTGCAGAATCCAAATATGAATGCAGTTGGTGCTCCAAATAAAAGGTCATTTGATGATCCGAATAATCAATACTCTGATGACTTATGTGGTAATGATGCATGTTTGTGGGTTGCTACAAGTGGAAGAATGCACTTCATCTCCCTCCGCACAGCTGTGCACATTGCTTTTTACATTTCTAAATTAAATTCAACATTTACAAATATACTTTTCAACCAAAATATGCCAATACAAAAGCATACAATTCTGTTTATTTTATTGCAAACAATGTGTGCGCCGTATTTTCCACTACTGTTGCATCTTTTGAATTTCAATAACAATTTACAAAATAGTCATGACATGTGTCCATGCGATGCTCAAACATATGAAAATTCTCACAAAAACGGTTCCTAATGCATTTCGGGATTACATTTCCCTTCTTTAGGAGAGCTGTCAAAATGAGAAAAGTTCAAACTGTTTAAACATCAAACAGGCAGGAAATCCAATTTGTTTTACTACATGCCTGCAGTGCCCACCACTTATCCTTTTACTTGTCCTGTAGAAAAGGCACCATAGAACTGTGATTTTAGGGCTCTTCATGCATGCCATTACTTCGTGCAATCAGTATTGATGTGAGACCTCCTCGTGTGTGTCTATTCCATTCATGTCTTTGTTCACACGCACCTTACGATGAGAATGAAATGTTAACTCCACACTATACTTGAACACCCAGTGTAACAGGAACTAGGCACAATAATTTACTGAGAGCAAACTCCAATATTCACGAATGCTTAACGTGTGTCTCAAACTGGCTTAGTTCTTCCCACGTAAAATCTGAGCAAACAAAGATCCCAGGTTTGCACATGAGCGTTTAAAACCCCGAATCGCCTTCATCTCTAATGCTGTCACGATGCACCTACCTGAATGGTTCCCACATGTTTAACCAGTTTATTCCGCGTTTTAAGAATCAAAGCCTTCAGAGTCAAAATTACTGTTAAACAAAGGGAAGAAAACTCCATCAAGACCCTGTAATACAATGTTTTATTGCCCCTATGTCCAATTCACTGAGCCTCACCTGTTCAAATAAACGTGATCCATGAAATGTTCCGCATTCGATGAAGCCAGAATGTACTATCACTAGTGTAACACCTATGCTCAAGTACTATCAAGAATTAAACACAAATAAAGGACTCAGGGACATATTCACTATGAACACCGATGCAGCCATCTTGAAATGTACTTTGATTCTTAGATGCATGTAACAAACTATTGGTATGCCCGAAACTCACATAAAATGTAAACATATCATACCACAAAGTTATATATTTTTAACAAATTGCGATGTATTTACCAACTTTGGCGTACTACCAACGCTATTTATATTTTATGAAAAGTCGGGCATTTGTCAAAACCCTGTAAACCTTCAACAAACCTCACCTTACACTACTACCATAAATATTCAACTTGCCCTATCGTTTGTATTCCTCAAGTGACCAGTATCAAACAAGTCTCTGCTTAAACGGCGATCTGTGACATTAACGGCGATGAAAATTGCTGTGTGTTCCCGAACTTGTGCCATCCTCTAACCACACGATAGGTGAAAAGAGTTTACGACGTGCATTATTCAGTTCATAGGTTAGTTAGGTGCTATTAGTTGAAGCATGATGACTACCTGTCGCACAGCTTTTGCTGTTCCTTGCATTCTTAAACAAATTCATGGTATTCAGTGCTAATCTGTATCGATTGACTCTGTCATCTTAAAATGTGCAATCTGTGTAGTATAATAGGAGAAGAATCTAAGGTGGTAAGGCTTTAACATGTGTGATGTGACGCTGGCAATGTGTGCCATATATTGCTGAATAATTCAAGATATTATGTTATAGATAGCAACTCAGGCCCAATTTATAATTCAATCCTAGTCAAGCCGCGGCCCGTGGAGGGAGTTCCGTGGGGCGGTAAGGCGGGGCGGGGGAGGGGCAGGGTGGGGGGTTTCTAAAAACCGGAATATGGATAATTACAGGTTAGCAAAGAAATAAATAAATAAAACGAATTTCGTAGCGCGCGCTGCATCGCCGGTTAAATGTCTTGATCCACCATATCTTTCTTTGAGATAAGATTTTGAATTGTAAAGCTAAATTGGAATTGGGATTTTTATTGCGAATTAAACTCTTGTGTTATGTAATTCTTACTTTTATTTTTCTCTCTGTCTTCCCAATGTGCATCAAGTCACAAGTGCATTTGATGACGTAAATAACAAAGGATGAGTTACAGTCCGAGATGTGTCTTAATTTAAAAGATTCTCCTGTTTGAGGGTGTGTGATGGTGTCACCTGTAATGATATTGTTGCTATGAACGCAATAGAACATTTTCTCATACCAGTCACTGCGTGGCTAGCTTTTTGATAATAGTTATTTCAGATTACGACTGCGAGTGTAAGCAAATAAAGGCTTTTGTGCAAACAAATCTTTGAAATCTGGCTCCTGCTGTAGAAGCTCTCAACGTTGTAAGGTCACTTTTTCAAAAGTCATAGATCTGGTAGAATATTTAGATTTTTTGTGTCTTTCTTCCTGGTTTTGAGTAAACCTCGTCTTGGAATGGCTTTCGCTCTGGTGATGGGGTTGTTGATGATGTGTTCTGGATATCCTCTTTGTTGAAATTTATTCACTTGTTCTTGTAATGCTGTTGTGAATTCGTTTGGTGCTGATAATATTCATTTGAGCCTCAAGATTTGTGAAAAAGGTAAATTTCGTATTAAATTCGGAGAATGAAAGCTGTCGTATAATAAATTATTTCGATCTGTTGTTTTGTGATAAACAGATGTGTTCAAAGTGTCAAGGAGGAGACCAGTGTTCCTACCAGGAATTTGCACAGGAACAGAAGTTGCTTTTTCCCAACACCCCCTCAGAGATATCTCGGACCCCAATATTAATCAAGCCTCCTACAGACCACCAAGGGGGAGGGGAAATTGGATAAAATAACAAATAAGAAGAGACTGTCCTGGAATCCCGGCTTCTGTTCTTTCTCCCTCTATGTTCCCAACTCGTTCTTAGTGGAATTGTGTAGAAGGAAACCTAGGAAACTAAAAACACTAGCGTTATTGTCACTCCTATTTTACTCTACTTAACTTTCCTAACAACACTATTTTTCTTTTCCAAATCTTACCTACCCAAACTTCCTGTTTTCTGAGCCTCTCTTCTATTCTTTTCTTTGTTGCACTGTTGCACAATATTCTTTTCTCTGTGTGGCTTATGAGTGAGATCTCTAAAAGAGACTAATACACAATAGTTATCTTTTCCTCTTCCCTTCTCTATCTGGTTTACTTCTGACTTTATTTTTTGCTGTTTAATAACCTATTTATTTTATTTCATTTATTTATTTATTTATTGAGTTTTATATAGCGCTGGCTAGACCCAGAGGTATCAGAGTGCTTTACATGAGGAAGAAACATTGTTTCACAACATGGTTACAGAGTTACATCAGTTACTGGAGCGTAGTAACAGGAATTACATGATTACAAAAGCATAGCATAAACATGAGTGTCCGACATCCGGCTGGGTAGGTGACGGCGAGGGTTGAACCAGAGCCAAACTCTTCTATAGCTGCATGGGACAGATCCACCGGTCATTGGCCAAAGTTTGCTCGGGCACTGCAGTAAATACAGAAAGGTTATAGTTTCTGCCAAGGGGGGGCATAGTCCAAAAGTTCCATCAAGCGTCACGGTGTATGGTGCTGTGCTCCCAGCGGTAATGGGATAAAAACCCAGGCCTCCTCTGTGTGAGACTCCCTTGTCACTGTGGACTCTCTCAGAGGGGTCTCCGAGACTACAGGGCTTAAATGCTGGATCCTTCCCCAACAAGGGGAGAAGGAGTGCTTTGGAAAGGGGACCACTCATGATGGCCATTTTAGGCGGTAAGGCGGGGCGGGGGAGGGGCAGGGTGGGGGGTTCTAAAAACCGGAATATGGATAATTACAGGTTAGTAAACAAGTAAATAAATAAAACGAATTTCGTACCGCGCGCTGCATCGCCGGTTAAATGTCTTGATCCACCATATCTTTCTTTGAGATAAGATTTTGAATTGTAAAGCTAAATTGGAATTGAGATTTTTATTGCGAATTAAACTCTTGTGTTATGTAATTCTTACTTTTATTTTTCTCTCTGTCTTCCCAATGTGCATCAAGTCACAAGTGCATTTGATGACGTAAATAACAAAGGATGAGTTACAGTCCGAGATGTGTCTTAATTTGAAAGATTCTCCTGTTTGAGGGTGTGTGATGGTGTCACCTGTAATTATATTGTTGCTATGAACGCAATAGAACATTTTCTCATACCAGTCACTGCGTGGCTAGCTTTTTGATAATAGTTATTTCAGATTACGACTGCGAGTGTAAGCAAATAAAGGCTTTTGTGCAAACAAATCTTTGAAATCTGGCTCCTGCTGTAGAAGCTCTCAACGTTGTAAGGTCACTTTTTCAAAAGTCATAGATCTGGTAGAATATTTAGATTTTTTGTGTCTTTCTTCCTGGTTTTGAGTAAACCTCGTCTTGGAATGGCTTTCGCTCTGGTGATGGGGTTGTTGATGATGTGTTCTGGATATCCTCTTTGTTGAAATTTATTCACTTGTTCTTGTAATGCTGTTGTGAATTCGTTTGGTGCTGATAATATTCTTTTGAGCCTCAAATTTGTGAAAAAGGTAAATTTCGTATTAAATTCGGAGAATGAAAGCTGTCGTATAATAAATTATTTCGATCTGTTGTTTTGTGATAAACAGATGTGTTCAAAGTGTCAAGGAGGAGACCAGTGTTCCTACCAGGAATTTGCAAAGGAACAGAAGTTGCTTTTTCCCAACACCCCCTCAGAGATATCTCGGACACCAATATTAATCAAGCCTCCTACAGACCACCAAGGGGGAGGGGAAATTGGATAAAATAACAAATAAGAAGAGACTGTCCTGGAATCCCGGCTTCTGTTCTTTCTCCCTCTATGTTCCCAACTCGTTCTTAGTGGAATTGCGTAGAAGGAAACCTAGGAAACTAAAAACACTAGCGTTATTGTCACTCCTATTTTACTCTACTTAACTTTCCTAACAACACTATTTTTCTTTTCCAAATCTTACCTACCCAAACTTCCTGTTTTCTGAGCCTCTCTTCTATTCGTTTCTTTGTTGCACTGTTGCACAATATTCTTTTCTCTGTGTGGCTTATGAGTGAGATCTCTAAAAGAGACTAATACACAATAGTTATCTTTTCCTCTTCCCTTCTCTATCTGGTTTACTTCTGACTTTATTTTTTGCTGTTTAATAACCTATTTATTTTATTTCATTTATTTATTTATTTATTGAGTTTTATATAGCGCTGGCTAGACCCAGAGGTATCAGAGTGCTTTACATGAGGAAGAAACATTGTTTCACAACATGGTTACAGAGTTACATCAGTTACTGGAGCGTAGTAACAGGAATTACATGATTACAAAAGCATAGCATAAACATGAGTGTCCGACATCCGGCTGGGTAGGTGACGGCGAGGGTTGAACCAGAGCCAAACTCTTCTATAGCTGCATGGGACAGCTCCACCGGTTATTGGCCAAAGGTTGCTCGGGCACTGCAGTAAATACAGAAAGGTTATAGTTTCTGCCAAGGGGGGGCATAGTCCAAAAGTTCCATCAAGCGTCACGGTGTATGGTGCTGTGCTCCCAGCGGTAATGGGATAAAAACCCAGGCCTCCTCTGTGTGAGACTCCCTTGTCACTGTGGACTCTCTCAGAGGGGTCTCCGAGACTACAGGGCTTAAATGCTGGATCCTTCTCCAACAAGGGGAGAAGGAGTGCTTTGGAAAGGGGACCACTCATGATGGCCATTATTAGAAAATTGTAGTCCGGGTAAAATGCACCTAGGTCGATAACGCCTCAATTTCAAAGCTCTCCTGTCCTCATGCGCGCAGTTATGCCAGAGTAGTGTTATCTGTTTTGTTTCCTTGATCAATCAGGCTCTCCCTCAGCCATATGTGGGTTATTACTTGTGGCCTACCCAGTGGGTCTCGGCCCCGATGCGGAGGCCGCCTCCTCTTTGCTGATTTACACTCATGCCTAAATGTCCTCAGCAATCAGGGCCTCAACGCACCATGGGTTATGGGCTCTATTCGTGGTGTTCACTCCCCTTAATCCTTGTGAATTCTGCTCAGTCAGGGAGGATAAGAGCCCCTCGGGCTGGCTGCTGCACCCCCAGCATGCAGCCCAGTCTCTTCACTCACTCTTACCAGTGCTCACAGGCCGCAGCGGCGCATGGTCTAGGTGCTCACGGTAGCCACTCCGTCTCTCTGCTTTTGTGCTGCGTTTCTTTTTAGGCCTTTGCAGCGGTGATTTCGATTCTCTGTCCGGCGTCCCCTCCGACTCTGCCGCAGCTATAATCGCGGCCTCACTCGTATCGCGGCTGCCATTTCTGTTACGTGTGTGGCTGGAGGGCCACACACGGGCTTGCAGTTGTGTAAAGAGGTGCCTGGATGGCACCATTTTGAGGTCGGGCATTGCGGGCTGGGGGCTCAGCGTTACACCCTTCAGCCCCGGGGCCCCCCCAAACGTCCAGCAACAGCATTCCGTGAGTGGAGGCCCCACAGCTCTGCTTCTTTGTTCAGCGATCCCCAGCTCCTCACCTGGAGGTCAATGCACCCGCCCTGTGCCACTGCACACGAATCCAAAGGCAGTGGGGCGAACTCAGAAGACGGCGAGCACGGATCTCGGTGCACCTCTTTAGGTGCATCTTCGCACCCCCGTTTGCCAGCAGCTTACCTCTAACTCTTTTTATTGATCTCCTATTTCTTTTCTCCTCTGAGTAAATCTTTCTTTGATTCACTGAAACTGTTATGAACTTATGTTATGTTATGTTATTTTATATTTATAAAGCGCACAGATGCCACAGCCAAGCGGCGTCCCGGCGCTACAAAGGACAAGCAACACAACAACAGATGTATCGTACCAGCCATGACCGCTAAGCTAAAGGAAACAAGAATGTTTTCACCGCTTTCCTGAAAGGAAGCAAGTCCGGGATAGATCGAATACTGACAGGCAATGTGTTCCAAAGGCTGGCTGCCAAAACACTAAATGAGCGTCCGCCCATTCTGGCTTTTTTAAAACGGGGAACTTTAGCCAGGAATTGACCCGTTGAACGAAGTGTTCTAGCAGGAGTGTAGAAAGAAATGGTCTGAGCTAAAATAGGAGGGGAAGCAAACTTCAGAATTTTAAAAACCAGGCACAGTACTTTGAATTTTATCCTCTGCCTAACGGGCAACCAGTGAAGATCAGAAATGGAGCTCCTGACTGAGCAAAATTTAGGCAAACCAATCAGCATACGAGCGGCCGCGTTTTGCACACGCTGAAGGCGTGTGAGCTCTGCTTGATTGGTGCCCAATAAGAGTGCACTGGCATAATCCAATCTGGAAAGAATCATGGCCTGCACTATAAGTTGCCTAGTAGAGGCATCGAAGAATTTAAAAATAGGCCTGAGACTCTGAAGAACGCCAAAACAGGTGCCCGCTACTTTCTTTGTGTGGGGGGTAAATGATAAATTGGAGTCAAGCAGAATCCCAAGATTCTTCACCTGAGTGACTGGTATAGGAGTTTGGCCAAGCTCTAAAGGCCACCAGTCGTCTCCCCAGAGATAAATTTCTTTGCCCAGCACTAAGACTTCGGTTTTTGTGGCATTAAGTTGGAGACGATTGTCGGTCATCCAGCTTGCCACCTCTCTAAGAGCTTTTTGAAAATTAGAGGAATTCAACGTAGTATTCCCATTAAGTGCGACCGCTAATTGAGTGTCGTCAGCGTATGATACCATAGTGAGACCCCATTTATTGGCAACTTCCGTCAGCGGTCTCACATACAAGTTAAACAGGGTCGGACTGAGTGCCGAGCCCTGCGGAACTCCTTGGGAAATAGAGCGGGGAGAAGACTCGTAGGGGGGAGTACATACTTTAAAGGTACGCTCGGCCAGAAATGAGCGAAACCAATCCAAAGCAGTGCCGTCCACTCCGGCTTCTCTCAGTCTCTGGAGCAGAATCGGGTGGGAAACAGTGTCGAAGGCGGCACTGAGATCCAAAAGGATCAGTGCCGCCGTCTGTCCAGAGTCTAACAAACTGCGAAGATGCTCAACCATAGCCACCAAGGCTGTCTCAGTACTATGGCCTGCTCTAAAGCCATTCTGGGAAGAATGAAGGATACCTATATTTAAAAGGTGGCCAGATAGGATGTTATTAACATGAGCCTCAGCAATCTTAGAGATCCATGGAAGCAAAGAAATGGGCCGGTAGTGCTCTGGCTTTGCTGGATCTAATGTAGCCTTTTTCAGTATCGGCATAACCATAGCTTGCTTTCATTTTATAGGTACCATCCCAGTACTGAGAGATAGCTTAATGAGACTGAGAAGAAACGGAAGACAGATCTCTGACAGGTCCCTGAATTGTGCAGGTCTCAGAGGGTCCATCGGAGAACCCGATTTGACCTTCACCACCAGGGAGTCAAATTCTTCCTGAGAAGGCACATGAAGCACCAATAATGGACTAGAGATGTCATTCATAGATTTTACAATGTTAATAGATGTGGCAGGGGGGGGGAAAGATCTGTAAATCGCATCCACATTTTCAACAAAAAATGATGCTAGTTCATCACAATGAGCCTGAGAACCATTCCCCAACACAGCGGTTTTCCTGTTGGTTAAATCTTTAAGAACCTTAAAGATTAGCTTAGTTGGATTTGCACTATTCCTGAATTCTAAGGAATAGAAGGAAGCACGTGCTTTGCAGATGGCTCGATGGTATAACTTAGTACTGGCTTGATAAACCTGTTTAAGAGTAGCGTCATATGTCTTACGCCAGGCTCTTTCTGCCCTTTTACAGGCAACCTTAAGGAGCCTGAGAGATTCATCATACCATGGGCTAGAATGGCCAGGCCTAGTCTTACTCCAACCTGCTGGTATTAAAGTGTCGAGGGCCTGGGTCAACCAATTACAAAAATAGTCATATCCAGAGGTAGCGTCAGTAAGAGGTTCTGGTAGGTGTTGTGACAGCAGCTGCTGAAAAACCTCCAGGTTCAGGTTCCTCCAAGGTCGTTTAAAAATGACAGGTGTAGTATTTCTGAGAGGAGAAACAGTCGAAGTAATCCAAATGTCAATCAGATAATGATCTGTCCAGATAATCGGTTTAGGTGGCAGTGCTTTCGCGTTATCCAAATTCGTCAGGAAGGGGTCCAAAGTATGACCCCCAGCATGAGTAGGACCGCAAATTAACTGATGTAATCTAAGTGCCTCAAGATCTGTGAGAAAACTGCACACCACAGGGGATAGGGGAGCATCCATATGAATATTAAGATCACCAATTACGCTGAAATTAGCTGATCTAAGGGCTAAGGCAGAGACTACCTCTGGAAGAGCTGACCGAAAGGCGTCGTCAGGACCAGGGGGTCTATAAATAACCAAGCCAGAAAAAGTGAACTGGGAGGTCAACGAGATAGCGAAGTGGGCACTTTCACAGCCCACTATACTCACAGCATTCCATAGACAAGGATAGCACGTCCTTACTACAACCGCAATCCCTCCACCTCTCGAATTACAGTGTAAGGTGTGCATAGTGTAATCTATAGGCAAGGCAAGGTTAATCGCCGCCGTGGCATTGTCGTGTAGCCAAGTTTCTGTTAGAAACATTATGTCCGGTTTTTCATCAGTGAGCAAAGTAAATACATCTAGATGATGACACACTAGGGACCTCACATTTAGGTGAAGTATTTTGAATGTAGATGAACAGCGAGAGACCAGAGGACGAGTAGCAATATTAGTAGCGTTTGGTGGGGGCTGTAAAGCCCTAATGGGCATGGGCGTAGGGAGTTCAAACCTGCACCCAATGCATTGCACAGGGCCCGAAAGGGGGTCAAGTGGCCCATGCACACATCCACTCACCCTGTTTCTGTAGCTACGTAGATTATTTGCCGTAAGCATGGTCAGCCCTCTGCGCGGCCTGCCTAGCCCTGCCGAAGCGCGGACGAGCGCAGACCGGCAGGACTCTGGCGCGACTCCGGCGCAGGGAAGGCGCCCACCACTGTGCGTCACCGCTGCGCGTGCGAATGGCTGATTTAAATGCGCCGACCTTGCCTAGATTGCCCGCCTACTCCTCCAATATGGCGCCCAACAATGACCTGGCAGTTCCCCCAGCCAAAATGGCGTCTGCAGGTCACCCACACTTCCCCAATGACGGGACCCGCCAAACAGCGGTGCTGATACACTTTTATGGTGCGAGTAAGAGGATCGTGATGCAAGTAAGATCCGGGAATAAGAAATAATGACCAAATCAAATATGAGAACGGGAGTTTTTAAAAGCGAGATAGCGCTGGCGTTGTAGGCAGGTAGAAGTACAGTCACCTAGTCCAGCTGACGCGAGCGACTGCCCGGTTTAAATGCGCCGACCTTGCCTAGATTGCCCGCCTACTCCTCCAATATGGCGCCCAACAATGACCTGGCAGTTCCCCAAGCCAAAATGGCGTCTGCAGGTCACCCACACTTCCCCAATGACGGGACCCGCCAAACAGCGGTGCTGATACACTTTTATGGTGCGAGTAAGAGGATCGTGATGCAAGTAAGATCAGGACATAAGAAATAATGACCAAATCAAATATGAAAACGGGAGTTTTTAAAAGCGAGATAGCGCTGGCGTTGTGGGAAGGTAGAAGTACAGTCACCTAGTCCAGCTGACGCGAGCGACTGCCCGGTTTAAATGCGCCGACCTTGCCTAGATTGCCCGCCTACTCCTCCAATATGGCGCCCAACAATGACCTGCTTCAAGCTTCCGAATGGTGATACGACTGCTGCATATGCTATCACGACTATGCACACGATTGTTGAGACTGCACGCATACCACATAATTCGGCTCAAGCAGCAGAATTAATTGCCCTTACAAGAGCATGCATGTACCACAAGTTGCCCAGCAAGATGAGGACTTCTCAATGTTATTTTTATAACGTGTCGTCTTTTCATTCTTTTACAGCAAATTCAGCAGGTTGCGCTCAAGGTAAGTCTTAGTTTTATCTTTTTATATTTTTATATGCAAGTATTCACAACAGTCTTAATTGTTTGTATCTAGCAAATTACACGTTGTATTTCTTGCTATCTATAATGTTGCAATCACTTAGCTGCGATAGAATTTCCTTCTCCTCTGAAGATTTTGCCGATGGCAGACTCGCTCTCTCTTCTTTCTTGGAGACTGTTTCTATGGACTCCGAAATGTAGGTAGGAGGAGTCCTGACTAGAAATACACTCCCACCGGTCTCGTTGGAATTGAAATTATTGTGCAGGCTCGAGGTCAAGAGGGATAGGAAATACCTAGACCCGACGGGTACCAGGAAGGGAACCGAATGCGAGCTAAAACTGATGTTTCTTCTTGGAAAATCCAAAGGTTCTCTATGGAGCACTAGGACAGAGAACCGCTGAGGAAAATTGCTTCAGTGAAGTGCGCAGTTCAAAGGAACCGCACACTTCACCTAGATTCCAATTGCTCTTGAGACCTTAACAACTATACTGCGCATCTGTGTAAGATGCAACAGTCACCTTGGAATTTCTCCGTTGCCAACACTCGTTCCGGGTACACTTCCCCAGTTGACTTTTACTTCTCTTAAAGATTCTATGAGCTAGCATTGTGCAAACCATTTCCACTGCTTGATCTGGATCTCTGACAGTACCCCCCAACAAAGGAGGTCCTTCCGGTGGTGGTTTTGTTGGAAAGCGCTGGTGAACATCTGATTCCAACTCCCAGGAACGCTCCTCTGGCCCATAGCTCTTCCAGTCCACTAAATAGTAAAGTTTCTTCTTTACTCTTTTGGAATCTAAAATCCTTTTCACTTCAAATTCCAGACCAGATTGAAGCTGAATGGGTTTTGGAGGTGAATTTTTTCTCAAATCAGGTGATGTCTTTTTTAACAAGGAGACATGAAATCTTGGGTGAATCTTAAGTTTAATAGGTAATTTTAGCCGGTTGGCCTCTGAATTTATTCTTTTTCTATCCGGTATGGACCGATATATTTAGGCTGAAATTTCAGATTTCCTTTCAATCTAAGGTTCTTAGTACTTAACCAGACTCTATCCCCAACTTCTAATAAAGGACCTACTCTTCTCTTTCTGTCTGCATACTTTTTATATTTCTCTTTTGCCTGCTCTAGATTCTTTGACACAGTTTGGTGGACTTGTTTTAGGTGTGAAACTAAATCTTTGACTGCAGGAACAGAGAGTTCAGACTGGCTTACTGTAGAGTCTGGATGTCTGCCATAATTTAGATAAAATAGGGAAAAGCCTGTGGACACATTTTTAGTGTTGTTATGTGCAAACTCTGCTGCCCACAAATAATCCAGCCAGTATCCATCCTGATTCAGAAGAAACAGCCTTAAATACTGCTCTAAGTCTTGATTCACTCTCTCGGTCTGTCCGTATGTCTCGGGATGGTAAATGGGTGAATATCTTATTTCAATCCCTAAACTTTCTACAAAGGCTCTCCAAAAACAAGACAAGAATTGTGAACCTCGATTTGAAACTATTACCTTTGGAATTCTGTGTATTCTCCCTATCTGTATACTGAAATGGGTGGCTAGTTGTTTAGCAGTCCGGACCTCTATTAATGCCATGAAATGTACCATCTTTGTAAATGCATCTATGAATACTAAGATTGTGTTAAACCCTTGGCTGGAAGGTAAATCTACTATCAAATCAAGGGTGATGGTATGCCAGGGAAAGGGAGGGGTTGGCATTGGTTGTAATAGGCCCTTGGGAGCTTGTCATTCAGGTTTCCCCTGAGTGAAAATGTCACAGGTTTTGACATATTTCTCAATATCCTTATTCATTTGTTGCCACCAATAATTCCTTTTCACTAGGTCTTCAGTTTTTTTTATGTCCTGCCAGAAGATGGTCATGACACTCATGCATTGCTTGAGCTTGTAGTTCTTTAGTTGGTAAATACAGGGCTCCCTTGTAGTAAGGTAATTGGTGTACAACTTCTCTTTCCAACTCCTCTTTGGACCATTCCTGTATCTCTTTTGTACTTAGGGCTTGAGTAACTTGCTCCAGCATATCATTGTATGTGGTAGTACATATTATCTTGGATTCTGGGATTATCGTTTGAATTTCCTTCTGCTCTTTCTGATTTTCTGTATCCATCTCGGACAAGGCATCTGCCTTTCCATTTTGAGTTCCAGGCCGATAAGTAATTACAAAATCTTAGTCTGCAAAATAAAGCGACCATCTGAGTTGCCGCGAGGTTAGTGTTTTTGCTGATTTTAAAAAACTGTAAGTTTCGGTGGTCTGTAAAGACTGTGACAGTATGTCTGGCTCCAATGAGGTAGTGCCACCATTCTTTAAAGGCATCCTTAATGGCTAGTAACTACTTTCAAGTTATTTTGTAGTTCGTTTCTGTAGAGGTCAGCTTTCTTGAACGATAGGCTACCAGAGGGAGCTGGCCCATTTCCTTATGTCTTTAGGACAGAACTCCTCCTACAGCCTGATCTGAGGCATCTGTCTCCACACAAAATGGTTCTGAAGGATCCACATGTAACAGGATGTGAGCTGAAGTAAAGATTTTTTTTAATGCCATGAAGGCTTCCTCTGCTTCTTCTGTCCATTGGAATGCAACTCCTTTCTTGAGCAACCGTGTGAGAGGAAATATTTTCCGTGAAAATTCACAAATAAAACTTCGGTACAAGTTCGCAAAGCCTATAAAGCTTTGAACCTCTTTCACAAACAATCTGTTCTCTCTAAGTTTTTGCAACACCTTTCTCACCTGTTGTTGATGTTCATCTTTGTTTACTGAATAAATCAATATTTAATTGATATATACAATTACACTTTGATCAATTAATTAACTGAGGACATCATTGATAAAATATTGCAAGGCGACCGGTGCATTACAAAGCCTGTACGGCATCACCTGGTACCCATACATTCCGAATGTAGTTCTGAAGGCCGTCTTCCATTCGTCACCTTCACTAACTCTAATTAGATGGTAAGCTCCTCGTAAATCAAGTTTTATGCAAATTTGTGCTCCCTTGACCTGGTCCAATAAGACTGAGATGAGGGGCAAAGAGTATTTATTTTATTTTGTTATTCTGTTGATTGCGAGATAATCGATACAGGTTTGTCAAATCTCCTTCTTTTTTTGGCACGAAGAACAAAGGCAAGGATACGGCCGAATAAACCCATTAGCTAAGTATTTGTCCAAGTGCTCTTTCAAATGTAGATGTTCTTTTTCAGTCAGTGCATAAACCCGACTGCAGGGTAGATTGGGATGTGGTTCAAACTCAATCTTGCAATCATAAACACGATGAGGGGGGGTTGTTCCGCTTCTTTTTTGTTGAATACATCTTCAAATTCCTGGTATTTGAGATGTATTTCTTTAGAATTGACTACACACACAGAAACTCCTGTAGTACACAAGGAACTTGCAGGGTTACTTCCCTTTATCCCCCTCAATCCTCCAAAATAATTTCTCTTGCAATAGTCTGATTCCATCACTATGGTCCAGGCACTCCAATTGATGGTGGGATTGTGCTCGGTGAGCCACGGTAATCCCAGAATAAACCGGAACTGGGGTGCATCAATTAAGTAAAATTGCATCACTTCTCTGTGTCCTTCCAGGCAAATCATTTCCACTGGTTCTGTATGGCTTACAATGGGCCCAGATGAAAGACTCGTTCCATCGACTGCTCGTACTGGTTCGCTTTTGAATTCGGGGATAGCTCTCAATCCCACTTTAGCTGCAAATTAAAGATCGAAAGATTTTCCGGTGGCCCCCAAGTCTATCATCACAGAACCTTCAGTTAGGGTTACTTGTCGAAATTTTATTATCATAGACAGAATCATTTGTGGTGAAGATGACTGCAAAGTATTTGCCACTCGATGTTCATTTGGAGTTGTATCTCGATACACATCCACCGGTCCAACTCCTCCTACTGGTGGTGCAGCGAGTTTTCCTTTGGCTTTAACAAAATCTTCGTCCTTTTTGGACAACCTCCCACAAAATGACCATTAGACCCACAGTACAAACATAAGTTGTTGATTCTTATTTTGTCCTTCTCTTCTTTCGTTAATGGGCCTCTTATTGTTCCAATTTGCATGGGTTGCGTGCCTGATGGCCCTTCTGTAGCTTTACTGTTTTCTGTTCTGACTCTATCGAATCTTGGGATGATTGGTTTGAATTCTCTTCTCCGTTCTCCTTTCCTTTCTCCTTGACGAAAATCAATCTCCAAGACCAGGTCGACCAGGGCAGAGATTTCAGTGGGACGATTAGGAATCTGGGTGAAAACATCTTTCAGCTCATCTTTTAGTTCTCTATAAAACACTGCTGCTCTTTTGCTCTCTGGCCAATTTGTCTCCACCACAAGTTTATTAAATTGAGCTGAATAAGCTACAAGGTCTCGGTTTACTTTGCCGTAACTCCAATAGTTCTTTATCTACTGCGTGCAAAATTCTTTGTCGATCAAATATATGAAGAAACTCCTGTTTGAATTATGCAAGTTTGTGTCATCTCCGGCAACTAATGGCATTGACCACGATGCCGCATCACTGCTTAGGTATGATAGGATAAACATCACTCTAGATGTCAACGGTATTACTGGAGACAATGAATGTGCCACTTGCGTAGTTAGCCTATTTGAACTCTCGTGGGAAGACCCTAAAGTTTCTCTTCCAGGACTTGCTTGTTGTCCAACCCTCAGGGCTAACTCAACCGTTTCCTTTCTAGAACTTATTACTTCCTGTCTGAGACTTTGGTTTTCTTCTCTAACAGCAAGTAGCTCTTTTTGAATTGCTTCTAGGACCCATCCTAGTGTTTGTAAACTAATTCCTTCGGCCATTCTGTTTGGGTCCAAGTATAGAACGTGGGCATTTCACTCTGTGAAGGAGGACACCGGTGTTCTTAACCCCTTTACTACCTACTCTCTGCAGTGTCTCTACTCTCTGTGACGAGGCAGTAACCTGTTCCGTTATTTTAAAATATGACTTAAGGGCTGGGGAAGGCTTAGGGGGTAATCGCCCTTCCTTTGGCCCACACCTTTTAATTTTCGCTGCCCCACTAGTCGCTTTATTAACAGGAGATACAGCCTGTTGTTCTCTAGTTGAATCGTCCTTAACCCTTCCCGGTACACTTTTCCTCTCAGGGAGGGTACGCAGATGGTATCTATTTTTTACATGAGAGGTTTTAACCTCTTTTTCAGGGAGAAAGACCGGCGAGAGAATTAACGACTTTCTCTCTGCTGGCCGACTGTGCCAACACACCTTCCAACACTGCTTCCAGAAAGTCAGTCCCCACCTCCTCATCCACCGCACTCATATGGAGAAAAGGTGCCTGTTGGTGGAGGTCGTTTTCCGTCCACCCCCGTTTTACTACAGTCTCCCTCACAGTATCCTGCTGCTGCTTCAGCTGTATTATCCTCTCACAAGCTTCTATAGGGCTCAAGCCGACACCACGTTCCTCTTGGCTATGTGAGTTCGTACTGCAGTGCGTGCTTCCAGGAGTCAGACTTGTTCTGACTCTGCCACTGCCAACTCAGAAGTTTACCAGAGCCGCTGCAGCTCGGGACATCCTTAGCAGAGCCACCGCCCAACCCCATCTTAATGCTTTGAGGTCAGTGGGCTCCGTTTCTGCACCCATTCGGAGCTCCGGTAAGCTTTATTTGCCGCACAACCCTGCGCTGCTGGATTCCCTAATTCTCCGCTTGGGAGCTCCCGCGACCGGCGGTTAGCCTGCCGCCATGTTCCAAGTAGAACTTCCTTTGTCTTCTTGAGGACCATGGAATCTGAAGTCAGGGTCTCGGGGAGCCACCTAAATACTACATTTGGGGACCTTGAGTGGAACCGATATTATCCAATGGGCAATGGTGACCACACCCTCTATATGCTTACCCCAGGTGGGGGGTGAGCATATCCATGGCCCTGATATTTTCCCCATCTTCAAGATGCTAGAAAGTGAAAAGTGGGGTCCACCTAACCTGCCCTGTCTTAGGGGTGGTGATGGTTGAAGTTGGGCACACCTTCTAGTATCACTAGTTTTCCCGCCTTTTCCTCCCTGCAAAAGTGGAGCAGAAAAGAGGGTTTTGGCCTCCTCCACTATCAGGACGTTCCTGGGTTGAATTTCAAAGGTGGCATGTCCAATGAAGCTTCCTGTCCTGGAGGAGGTGTGCAATTCCTCCACCCAGAGCAGGCTTTGTCTCCGTCCTCTCGAGAACGTGGGCTCTTACCCAATGAGGTCATAAACATATGTGGTGGTGGTGGCAGACTGAAGAAAACCAGTCAGGAACTACACCAGGGCTCAGTAGGTTTTCAGAACACCCTCTAAAAGGGTCTCCTGTATGAATTTCTTCATACATTTATCACTGGCATCAGTAAGGATTTATTAAGGCAAGATGTTTGGTACCAAATGCCTTAGAAATCAGTGAAGCCATCATGGAGCTAGGAAACACATGCTGAAGAGTATACAGCCCATGAACTCTTTATGGCTTTCCTATTCATTTAGAGCATCACAAAATAGACTGGATATTGTAGAGGCGTATCTGCTCATGCAGATATGCCCGCACATAGGACATAGTGCACCCTGCCTTAGGGCAGATGCCCTACAGTAGGGGTTGCTTACCTATATCTTACTTAGGGGTATCAAGGTGTGCCAATCTGGAACTGGGAACGTGGTTATCAGGAACCCAGTACACTTACAGTTCAAAATCACATCATGCATCAGGCAAAGGTTGGGGGCTAACCATGCAAAATGAGGCACTTTCCTACAAATTGTATAGAGATTCTTGCTGGCACAATTGAGGGTCAAAGCTTTGTATTAACAGGGGAGAATGAAGTAGAAGCCCCTAGGTAAATTGGCCAGGGCCCTGTGGGATTTCTGTCTCCATCAGAGAATATCTATAGTGGTGGAATAGCTTCTGGGTCCTTGCACCATGGTGATGAACTGATAACCAAGAAGCCTGTGTGAAAGCAGCGGGTGGTTCCTACATTGTCATGTTTTCAGAACTCTGATCAAGGTTTGGGGAGCATTCACTATGCACCTGTATGCTTCCTGGTTGATAGCTCAGTTGCAAAGGTACTACAGTTGGACTACCAAACTCTCTGCAAATCAGCTTGTGCTGAATATGTCACTTCAACTATTTCTAGTGCGCTGAATTGTTCTAAGACCCTTTTGAAAATGGTTAAAGAGCTCTTGGGCTGTGAACTCCAAGCCATGCCTCCTGCTCTAAATAATCGACAATGTGAAGACTTGGCTAAATATTTTCTCCATAAAGTAGAAAAAATATATTCTGAAATGAAGGACAGGAAACTGGATAACCTCCTTCAGCAAACATCCTCATTTCCTCCTATAGCCAGGACCATCTCTTACCAAGACAAAGAGGCATCAGAATCTAGGGTTACACTTGAATCCTGGTCCCTCTAGATATGAACTCCTTCAAAACGGATTTTAGATAGCATTAAATCTGGTTCACCTCGTGATTCTCTTCCTATCTCGGTGCTTCAACAGCTTGAGACGCCTTCACTCCTGATAATCATGGAACTTCTGAATGCTTCCCTAGAGGAAGCAACAGTTCTTCCAGAGTGGAAGCACGGTATGGTGCTTGCTCTCTTAAAGAAGGCCAATGCTGATCCAGACCAGCCTTCCAACTACCGGCCTATTTCATTGCTTCCGTCCTTTTAAAAAAGCCTTGAAAAGCACATAAACTCTCAACTAGCCCAATTTGTCGAATCACAAAAATGCCTACATCCATCACAGTCAGTCTTTAGAGATAGTTTTTCGACGAAAACGACACTCCTTGGAGTCACGGAAAGGCTGCGACACCATCTAGATTCAGGAGCTATGGTAGCCCTCATACTACTGGACTTTAGCACAGTGTTCAACACAGTCTCCAAACCGTGCTATTGGAGCCCTACGATCCTTGGGTATTACTGAAATAGAACTTCATTGGCTTATTTCTTTTCTCACAGATCGTACGTTCCAGGTCTTTTCTCCAGCTGCCTGTTCTAATAAGCATGTTTCCCCCTATGGGGTACCACAGTGCTCCATTTTAAGCCATTTATTGTTCAATGTCTATGTCAGACCTTTAGACAACATTGCAGAAGAGGCTGGGTTGTTCTTATTCTCCTATGCAGATGACACCTAGATAATCTATTCCCTCTCTGCTGAGAAAGCATCTGTGACATCTGCTTTGCAGCTAGGTCTGCGTAATATTGCATCTTGGATGCAGGCTAATTTGCCTAAACTTAATGGGGATAAAACGGAGGTCTTGATCCTGAGGAAGAATAAAGAGCTTTGGGGCCCCCAACATTGGCCCATTGAAATGGGTGCTGTCCCTCAACCTTCTCGCCATATTCACAATCTTGGCTTCATCATAGACGACTCACTATCTATGAAAAACCAAGCAACATAGGTGGCTGCAACTTGTTACCATATCGAAATGTCTCAAAAAGATTATCTGGATGCTGCCCGGCACTACCCAGAGAATCGTGGTTCAAGCTCTTGTCACCTGAAGACTGGACTACGGCAACATCCTCTATTTGGGGGCAAATAAGGAGGTAACGCGCAAGCTACAGGTAGTCCAGAACTCTTCCGCCAGACTGATTTGTAAGGTTCCCAGAATTGCCTAAATCTCAGGCTTTCTGCGTGACCTTCATTGGCTCAGGGTGGAGAGCAAAATTTAGTTCTAAGCTCTGAGCTACATGTTCAAAATCAGATCTGGAGCGTCCCTTTAATACATGCAGGCTCAGGTTTACCCCTACTTGCTCTCATGTGCGCTCCGCTCTGCCACTCAGGCAAAGTTCTCTGTAACTAGAATCAGACGGTCATGCATGGGGCAGATATTATTGTTTTGCATATGTATGCCGCTTGGGGAATAGTATCTTGTAAAACCATTTCAAAAGATGATAGCAGGTAGAGGTATTGGTAAAGCAGGCCTTATCTGATATTTGGAAAAGAAACACTAGAGGGAAAAGACAATCAGTCCATATTCTTTAACAAAACAGTCAGGAAACTGATAATGTACGTTTAAGGACTCAAAGGAAACAATAGAATTATTTTCCACAAATTGATGAAAAAACACGATATCCTTCTCCCTCCAATGCTTAAAAGTAAAAAGAATTATCATGCAATTTAAGAAATGTATTGTACCAAATAGAGGAGTGTATGAAACCCTGTTGGAAGTTTAGGTTAGCAAAGAGTACCTTGAAAAGTTAATATTGTAAAGAATTAAAAATAGGGTTTTTAGATATGAAAGTACAGTTTGACATATGAATAACATTTATAAGAAAAGTTGTTTAATAGAAAATGTTCAAAATTAATCCACACTTATAAAGGTTGGTCTTGAAATGTGTAGATCATAGAATAAAATTGTTGAATCAAAAAATAGGAATAGTAAAGCATAAATTGTGGAAATCAAACACCCTCTTCACACTTTTGATCGTTTGCATATATAACCGTTACTACTGGAACACTTTTTTTTCACTCTCAAAATGTACATAAAAGATAAGAAAATGTAAACAGTTTTAATATCCTAAATAAAGTTAACTTTTTAGAACTGGCTTTTCTGGTCCAAATATAGAAAATATAATGGTGTTTGTCAAATGTGTCTCGTTATGTTAGGATATCTTACTAGTTTGCCATAGCAGTCTACATTTCATAGTAAAAGGTAAGTCTATTGTAATACGTATAAGTAGAAAGCAAACACTTATATATAACAATAGATCTATTGTATGGAATAAACACTTTTTGATTATATTTTTTGTGTATTTAACCATTACTGCTGGAGTACCACATGACCAATCTAGCATTCTACCTGAACATCCCCCTCTAAAGGACATGTGAGAATGGCTAAAAAAAATGCAAAGGGAGGATTTCTCACCTAAAGGGACTTCAGTGACCTTTATTCAGCTTCAGTGTCTCAAGAGACAGGCCTGTCCATAAGGGATTATTATAGAGATCAACTAGCTGCGAAGGGTTCAGTACATGCAAACACTGTACGTAGTCGAGGCTTAGTCTCCTATGGGAACTTGGATGTCTGGAGTGAGAAGGCTCTCAGTAAACAGTTTTGCCTGGGTTGAAGGCAGTGCATAATAGGGGCCTGGCCACCGTAGTGGGCTTGAGTGTAAGGTGAGAATGGAGTCTCCATGAACAGTGTACAAGACTATACATATTAGGTAGTTGGTCACTAAGGGTGCTTTAAATCTTGAGGGAGTGGGCATTCCCGAAAGAGATCTGCACAGGGCAAAAGCTGTGTACAGTAGGGGCTTCAACACCTAAGGTGGTTTTGGTGTCTAGAAGGAGAGCGCTCCCTGTAAAGATTTCTTGTTAGTGATTTTCTGGATGATGTCATTTGAGATGTCATCAGTGATGTCACTGACCATGTCATGAGTGATGTAATATGTGAGGTCATAAGCAGGAGAATTTCCAAGGTTTTTTTAAGTGCTAATTCTTAACTATAATTTCTCTGTAACCTTTGCTTTTTTTTCAGTGAATTTCAATTGTTTTTTAATTAGTAGTCGTGTTTACAGAGTGGTGGAGAAAGAGGGCTGGGCCTCCAACCAGCTCTCCGAGATCCCACTGTGCTGGACTTACAGGAGGTACCAGGAGGGCTTCTTGGCCCCCAAGGTCCCTCAGGAGTGAAGTGGACTTAATCTCCCAACCAGCTGTGCACCTTGAGCTGCAGTTGCAGAGTGGTGGAGAACGGGGCCGTGGCTTCTAAAGACCTCCTAGCAATCCTGCTGTGTGGGACTTATTAGAGCTAACAGGAGGGGTAGTTGGCCCCCAAAGACATCCTTGAGGGCCAACTACACCTCCTGTTACCTCCAGTAAGTCACACACAGCAGGGTAGCTGAGAGGTTATCGGAGGCCATGCCCCCTTTCGCCACCACTCTGAAAATGCACTTCTTTGCACACTACAAGTAAGGGGATGAAGTCACCTTGACTATTGAGGGTCCTTGAGGGCCAACTAGCCCTACTGTTACCTCCAATAAGACTCACACAGCTGGATTGCTGAGAGGTCGTCAGAGGCCATGCCCCCTTTCTCCACCACTGTGCAAACACACTTCCCATTGCCCTATTGATTGGGGAAGAAATCTACTTTAGTCCTGAGGCCCGCAGGAGTAAAGTGGAATTCATTATCCAACCGGTAGTGCACCAGGAGGCGCATTTGCAGAGTGACGAAGAAAAGGGGGTGGCATCCAAGTCCTCTCAGCAATACCGCTGTCTGGGAGCAAGTGGAGGTAACAGAAGGGGTTCCTTGACCCTATGGGCCCTCTAGATTATAGGGGACTTCATCCCCCAGCCACCACCGCACCAGGAGGTGCATTTGCAGAGTGGTGGTGAAGGGGACATTGCCCCTGACAACATTCAATCCTCAGGGCCGGGTCTTTTTTTAATTCACAGTGTCCCCCATCCCGTGCCATTTTTGGCCCTGAGGACCCCAACCCCCAGGGCCTGCCCTATATATGTGTGTGTACATATATATATATATATATATATACATACATATATATATATATATATATATATATATATATATATATATATATATACTTATACATATATACATACATATATATAAATATATATATACATATACATATATATATGCACTTAAAAAACCATAGGTTTCATGCACGTTATAGTTAGAAATTAGCATTTAAAAAACCTTAGAAGTTCTCTGAAAAAAACATAGGTTTCAGGGGCGTTATAGTTAGCTGGACATTTCCCTCGTACAAAACCCTAGAAATTCCCCCGTTATAGTTAGTTCAGCTAACTATAACTCGCGCCCCCGCAATGCACTGCTGACGACGTCACATATTACATCACTCATGACATGGTCAGTGACATTACTGATGACATCACTGATGACATCTCAAATGACATCACTGATGTAATAAATTAGTGCATCTTCTCACACCCTAATATAACCTTTGATACACTGACTCAAAATTTCAGACGGCAATTCTCAAAACCATAGATACTAATGCTAATTCCTATCTATAATTTATCTCTAAAGCTATGAAGTTTAATGATTTTCATTGAATTTCTACATTTTTCTATTTCAGTGTGTCAATTTCTTTAATTATGTTTTTTTAAATACTTTTTTTTCACCATTTTTGTAACTTATTTTTTCAATTAATTCTTTTAAAAATTAAAAAATATATTTTTTTATTGTTTTTTAAAAAACAATTGTAAATTTGTAAAAATATTTTTTTATGTTTTTTAAAATATGTTTTAAACTATATTTTCAAAACTTTAGTTATTTATTTATATATTTTCCGTTTTTTTGGGGATCCGCGCACCCTATGCACACCGTTCTCGATCCCTATGTGAAAGCATCCGCGCACCCAATGCGTTAGGAACCGCGCAACCAATGCGAGAGAAATTGTGCACCCAACGTGTTAGGATGCGCGACTCCTAATTTTACCGTTTGGGAGATGTCATCGTTTTATATATACTTATATATTTTTTCTATGTCCATTGGCCTATGGGTCATGTGTTTAACTGCACTGGCACTTTAAATTCTTTGGCTTCCGCCCTAAGCGTCATGTGATCAAGGCCTCCGTGTTGAGGCCGAAACGCGTCATGGTGGTTCGAGGTGCACGTATGAAATAAAAATAACACCTGCACTTTATTTCTCTGGGTCCGTGGTCGTCTTTCCTCATGGATGGGAGTTCGAAGACGAAGTTCTCTGCATATATATATATATATATATATATATATACATATATATATATAAATATATATATACATATACATATATATATGCACTTAAAAAACCATAGGTTTCATGCACGTTATAGTTAGAAATTAGCATTTAAAAAACCTTAGAATTTCTCTGAAAAAAACATAGGTTTCAGGGGCGTTATAGTTAGCTGGACATTTCCCTCGTACAAAACCCTAGAAATTCCCCCGTTATAGTCAGTTCAGCTAACTATAACTCGCGCCCCCGCAATGCACTGCTGACGACGTCACATATTACATCACTCATGACATGGTCAGTGACATTACTGATGACATCACTGATGACATCTCAAATGACATCACTGATGTAATAAATTAGTGCATCTTCTCACACCCTAATATAACCTTTGATACACTGACTCAAAATTTCAGACGGCCATTCTCAAAACCATAGATACTAATGCTAAATCCTATCTATAATTTATCTCTAAAGCTATGAAGTTTAATGTTTTTCATTGAATTTCTACATTTTTCTATTTCAGTGTGTCAATTTCTTTAATTATGTTTTTTTTAAATACTTTTTTTTCACCATTTTTGTAACTTATTTTTTCAATTAATTCTTTTAAAAATTAAAAAATATATTTTTTTATTGCTTTTTTAAAAAACAATTGTAAATTTGCAAAAATATTTTTTTATGTTTTTTAAAATATGTTTTAAACTATATTTTCAAAACTTTAGTTATTTATTTATTTATTTTCCATTTTTTTGGGGGATCCGCGCACCCTATGCACACCGTTCTCGATCCCTACGTGAAAGCATCCGCGCACCCAACGCGTTAGGAACCGCGCAACCAACGCGAGAGAAATTGTGCACCCAACGTGTTAGGATGCGCGACTCCTAATTTTACCGTAAAAAAAAAATATAGCCCCTATCACAAATTTTTATTATCCCCGGGGACCCCATCCCCTGGGGCTTATAAAAAAACGTTGGAGACTGTGGAGGGAGCCCCAATGCCCCCACGGTCCCAGCCGGCTCTCCGCGTCCTTCGGGAGCCGGCATTGCTTTTCCACATGGGGAGCTGCTGACATGCAGCTCCCCGTGTGGAAAAGTAATATCGTTTGGATTTTGAAAGAGAGAGCAAGTTTCCCTGCTCTCTCTTTCAAAATCCTAACGAAGTTTGCTATGGGAGGGCGGGAGACTCCCGCCCTCTCATAGCAAACACCAGTGTCCTGTGGGTGGGCACCCCAGGACACTGTAGGAGCCGGCCCTGGGGGGTGGCGGTCCCCAGGGCCCTCGAGGCCTCTAGGCGGGGGGCCACGCAGCCCCCCTCCCCCTATTAATTTATAAACATTTTGCCCACGGGATTTGGCCCACCCGGGGGCTAATTATTAATGAAGCGCGGAAGCCCGCGCTTCATGTTTTTTTTTTTCCTGACGGATCCGCGCACCCTGCGCGCATTTCGGCATTTTAAAACAAAAAAAGGGGGCCCCAGGAGGTCCTTCTGGGAACACCTAATTAACACTAGAGGGTCAGAGTATTTCTACCCTGCCCCCTTTACATCTTTCACACACTTATTTCCCTTACTTAATCAGCCTCGCTTCTACGGAGGCACAAAATGGCTGCCAACAGTTCCTGGTTTCGAATGTAGAATGACAGCCAATTAGCATTCAGCGCGTGATCGGGAGGGTGCGTGCTCGGTTCGCAGAGGGTGCGCTTAGGGTGCGCATAGGGTGCGCGGATCCTCCGAGGCCATAGATATATCTATCTTTTTTACTCTCATTTTCTCAGGAACTACTGAACAGATCTACACCATTTATGCAAAAGGCATGAGTCTGAACTGAGGACTACCTCTTTGCCAAATTTGGTGTAATTCCGTTCAGCAGTTCGGGCTGTAGCTGCGTCAACAGGTCCTAGGAGAAATTGCATGGGGAAAATGTGTCTTGGGACCCCCCTTTTTTCTCAGCCCCTGCTTGACGAATCACCACAATACTTTCAGGATAAGAGTGGACCGGAGCTGGCCAAAAGTTTGGAAAATTTTGCGAAGATTCGTCAACCGGCGCCAGACTTATTGGGAATAGAATGTTGCGGAATTCCTATGGAAAATAGGTCCTAACTATAACTACCTACTGGCGACCGCCAGTAGGTAATATATATATATATATACATACACACATATATATTATATATATATATATATATATATATATATATATATATATATATATATATATATATATATATATATATATATATATATATATATATATATATATATATATATATATATATATATATATATATATATTACCTACTGGCAGTCGCCAGTAGGTAGTTATAGTTAGGACCTATTATCCATTGGAAATCTGCAACCTTCTATTTGGAATAACTTTGGTGCCGGATAACGATTTTTGGCGAATTTTTCAAAACTCGTGGCCTGCTCCGGTCCGCTCCTATCCAAAAAGTCTTGGGGTGATTCATCAAGCGGGGGCCGAGAAAAAAGGGGGGTCCCAAAACATGTTTTCCCCATGCAATTTTCCATAGGGACCGTTAGTCGCAGCTACAGCCCGAACTGCTGAACAGAATTACACCAGATTTGGCAGAAAGCTAGACCTTGGTTCAGAGTCGTGCCTTTTGCTTAAATGGTGTAAACCCATTTAGTAGTTCCAGAGAAAATCAAAATCAGATATTTATCTATGGCCGCGCTGGATCCGCGCACCCTGCCGAGCACGAGCTGAATGCTAATTGGCTGTTGACACTCCAAACCCGGAAGTGTTGGCAGCCATCTTGTGCCTCAGTAGAACCGGGGCACAAGAAAAGATAAGAAAAAACCCGCAGAATGCAAAAACGGGGCAGGGTAGAAACACCCTGAACCCCTAGGCCTGCTTAGGGGGTCCCACAAGGACCCCCTGGGCCCACAATTGCTAAATTGCCCCGGGGGGGCCAAATCCTGGGGGCTATGCTTGTATTGGGTTGGGGGGCCCAAAGGGGACCGCCACCCCCAGGGCTTTATGGAAATTTGTGGGGGGGCTCACAGCCCCCCCAGCCCCGGGGACCGCCACCCCAGGGGCTTCAAAAATGAATGGCTGGGGGGCCCGGGGGCCGCCACCCCCCAGGGCTTTGTGAAAATATTTGCAGGGTGCTCACGGCCCCCCGCAGCCCTGGGGACTGCCACCCACCGGGACTTTTGTATAAAAAAAAGAACTACCCTGTGTGGCTCAAGCCCCCCACACGCCCCGGGGATCGCCACCTCCCTGGGGCTCTAAATATGTAAATTGGGGGGTCCGTGATGGACCCCGCAGCCCCGGGGTCCACCACCCCCCGGGGCTTTGTAAATTGGTGGGAGGGGGCCACGCGGCCCCCCGGAGTCAATGATGGCCCTGGGGACTGCCATCTCCCAGGGCCAGCTCCTGCAGTGTCCCGGGGTGCCCACCCCCGGGACACTGCTGTTTGCTATGGCATGGCGGTTTGAAACTGCTCTCTCTTTCAAAATTCAAACCAAATTGCTTTTCCACACAGGGAGCTGCATGTTAGCAGCTCCTCTTGTGGAAAATCAATGCCAGCTCCCGCAGGAGGCGGGGAGCCGGCGGGACCGTGGGGGGATTGGGGACCCCCGACAGCCCCCAACGGAGAGGGCCAGCCCTGGGGGATGGGGTCCCCGGGGCTACTGGTGGCCCGGGAGGGGGGCCACATGACCCCTCTCCCCCCAAAAATATAGATATAAATAATTAAATTAGAAAGGCCGGCCCCGGGGGGTGGGGTCCCCAGGGCCTTTAGTGGCCAGAGGAGGGGGGAAACACAGTCCCCTCCCAATTTTTTTTTTACAAAAAAGGCCATGCTCCAGGGGATGGGGTCCCTGGGGCTGCTTAAGGCCTCGGGAGGGGGGCCATACGGCCCCCTTCCCAAATGTTACATTTTTTTTAAAATTCCCCTTGAATACTGGGTGTCTCTGGGGGCCAACTAGCCCACCAGGAACCTCCAGGGACCCTCAGGATTGAGGAGGAATTAATTCCCCAACTTAAACCACGCCACAGGGTGTGTTTGCAGACATGTCACTTCAGGTCATGCCTCCTTCCTTCACCACTGTGCAAACGCGCCCCGTGGGGCATTTTAAGTTGGGGGATTAACTCTCTTTTAATACTGAAGATCCCTGAGGGCCAACTAGCCCAACAGGTATCTCCAGTATGCGCCAGGGAGCTGCATTGCAGACAGGTGTTCAGAGGCCACGCCCCTTTTTACACCTCTCTGGAACGCAGCTCTGTGGCACTTACTGGAGGTACCTAGTGGGGTAGTTTGATCCTAGGGACCCTTAGGATTCAAGGGGACTTAATCTCTCAACTTAGAACAGCCACAGGGTGGGTTTACACAGTGGTGAAGGGAGGGGACGGGGCCTGAGGGGACGTGTGCAAATACGCCCTATGGCCTGTTTTAAGTTGGGGAAATAATTCCCCTTCAATCCTGAGGGCCCATGAGGGCCAACTAGTCCACCAGGTGCTTTCAGTAAGCACCACTGTGCTGCGTTGCAGAGAGGTGGCCCCGGCCGTGCCCATTTTCTCTGCAACGCAGCTCTGTGGTGCTAACTAGAGATACCTGATGGGCTAGTTGTACCCAAGGGACACTCAGGATTCAAGGGGACTTTATCCCCCAAATTACACATGTCAGCTCAGCCCCCTCCTCCCTTCACCAGTGTGCAAACGCGCCCTGTGGCACGTTTTAAGAGGTAGTTTTAATAACCCTGCCCTATTATATACTAGGGGCTTACAGAGGAGGTCATGCTAATAACAGGGGTATCCTAATGCATAGTTTTCCCTAGTGTATGTAGGTGTTTTAACTGTATCCTAAGTGTCTTTTAGCATAGCACTGGCTCTAGGACTGGTTAGTCAGAGTCAGTTACCACCAGTACTCATCTGAAAAAGTTGAGGGTATAGGATACGTTTGCTACAAAGACTCTTTCTCCTCCTCTGTTTGTTCTTTCTGCACGTCTTCCTTCTTCCTGCACTTTTCTTTGTCTTTGAGGAGTTCTGTAGCTTCTTTCTGCATTTCTTTTTCTTCTTTCTGTGTGTCTTCTTCTTTTTTCACATGTCCTACTTCTGTAGGCATAGTTAGAAACTAGCATTTAAAAAAGCTTTGAAATTCACTTAAAAAACCATAGGTTTCAGTTACGTTAAAGTTAGAAATTAGCATTTAAAAAACCTTTGAAATTCACTTAAAAACCATAGGTTTCAGGCACGTTATAGTTAGGAATTAGCATTTAAAAAACCTTAGAAATTCACAGAAAAAAACATAGGTTTCAGGGGTGTTATAGTTAGCTGGACATTTCACTCGTACAAAACCATTGAAATTCCCTCATTTTAGTTAGTGCAGTTAACTATAACTCGCACCCCCGCAATATACTGCTGATGACGTCACATATTACTTCACTCATGACATGGTCAGTGACATCACTGATGACATCACTGATGACATCTGAAATGACATCACTGATGACATCATCCATGTGATAATTTGATGCATCTTCTCACACCCTAATATAACCTTTGATACACTCACTCTAAATTACAGACTGCCATTCTCAAAACCATAGACACTCCAACACCAATAACTACATACATACTTACTGATTCTTAGGTCTACACACCCATCCACTCACTCACCCATACAGTCACTCATACTTATGGTCACTCAGTACATGACTATCATATGCACTCATACACCTATATAGACACTGACACCCCACGACTCATCCATAGAGGTACTCACACACCTACTCAGTCATGCAAATAATTAATCACACTGCCATTTACTCACCTATACAGTTAACGCACATCAGCTCAATTACTCAAATACTAGCACATTCTTATGCTCTTATACAATCAATGATACAAGCACACACTCATCCATACAGCCACTCTCACAATCACACACTCTCACTTATAGCCATTTATGTACTCCAACACACATATATACAGCCTTTCACAGATGTAGCTACTCACACATGTACCACTGAAATTTACATTCACTCACTAACACAACCATACACACACTCACCCACCCATACACATACAGTGCATCACAGATGCACTCTTGAAACCATGCACCCAGTGAATCACCCACTCACACATCTATGTACAGAGTCATGCACACCCAACCCACACAAACATTCAGGCACCCATACAGATTCTCAGACAACCAATCTATAACCCATATAGACACTCCTGTAGCTATTTGCAAACCCATGCAGCCGCTTACACACCAACAGACAGATACAGACATTCACACAGTTTAGTCACTAACCCATGCATTCAGTAAGATACGTTTAATCACTCACTTATAGAGTCAGTCACACACCTACAAAATCATCCATTCACACACTTATGCACCCACTCATTCTTCAATATGCCTTTCCCAATATATAATAAACATATTTAAACTTTACAGAAACACACAGACACTGGATGATGTCATAAGTGATGTCATCAGTGATGTCATGAGTGATGTCACTGACCATATCATGAGTGATGTAATATGTGACATCATCAGCAGTGCATTGCGGGGGTGTGAGTTATAGTTAGAGCAGCTAACTAGAATGGCTGATTTTCTCTGGTTTTATATGAGTGGAATGGCAGCCTAACTATAACATCCCTGAAACCTATGGTTTTTTCAGTGAATTTGCAAGGTTTTTTAAATGCTAATTCCTAACTATAACGTGTGTGAAACCTATGGTTTTTTCAGAGAATTTCAAAGGTTTTTTAAATTTCTTTTACAACAAGTTACCTATGTATATATTTATAGATTATCTGTATCCTTTAATTTGGAATGGCTCAACATTTTTTTGTATTTTGATAAAGTTAAACAGCATAGTTAATATCTTCTAATAACTTATATACATTTTAATTCATTTTTTTTTTTTTTTTACCGTGCGCGCTCGGTGCGCGCACCCAGTACGCATGCGTACGTTTTTCGTGTACGCATGCGTACGTTATCTACGTACGCATGCGTACGTCATAGTGCGCGCTCGCTGCGTGCACTAAGTACGCATGCGTACGTAGATAACGTACGTATGCGTACGTTGTCCACGTACGCATGCATTCGTCGTGTGTGCTCTGCGCGGTACGTTCGTGCATGCGCGCGTAGTACATTCGTACATGCGCGCGTGCTTCTTACGCGCGCAACATACGCGCGTAATGCATACGCGCATGCGCGCGTAGTACGTTTGCGCATGCGCGCGTGCTATGTATACACGCTATGTATGCGCATAATACATACGCGCATGCGCGCGCGCTTTGTATGCGCGCTACGTACGCGCGTAATACGTTCGCGCATGCGTATTTGCTCCGCCGTGCACGCACCGAGCGCGCACCTCAAGTCATGTGATTAAAAAACAACACTTTTTATTGGTTCATACTAGTTTCAGTTTTAGATTCTTCCAACACCACACCCACTCCCCTCATGGCAAGTCATGTGATCAAGAAACAACACTTTTCATTGGTTCAAAGTAGTTTCAGTTCCAGATTCTTCCAACACCACACCCACTCCCCTCATTATTACTTCTGATTCACTTGGAGAAGGAACTAATCTGTTTTTGGGATACAATGGCAGAGCAGCAGCCATATTCTGAGACTGAACAGGATACTCTTGTGAGACAGAGTCAGAGGAAGCAGAAAGACTCCTTCATATGGCAGTTTTTCACTTTTCCAGAAGGCCAAAAGAAGGTGAATGCACCAAAAGTCACCTGCATTCTTTGTCAACGGACCTTGTCACGTGGAAATGCTAATAAGAAATACTCTTTTAGTATTCACACAATGTTAAGGCACGTTGAAAAAGTGCATCCAGCGACTTTTTCTCGAGCTGTTAGTGAAAACCCACTAGCAGCTCAGCCGAGCACATCCGCAACAGCTCAGCCGAGCACACCATTGGCAGCTCAGCCGAGCACTTCTTTTGCGGTGGTGCCTTCTCCTACTTCTACACCTCTGGATATACGCCCTTCTTTTGCAAGGCTGCATACACGGTGCTTGGACTGTCATGCTGTCATTTCTATTGGTGAGACCCGTATTGATCTCATTGAGAGGAAATTAGAGCAGCGCTCATGCACCAGGCTATAGTTTTTTTCATTTTTTCGTTTTTCTCTTCCTCTGTCCCTACATTAACACAAGGGCTCTTTTTAGAGCCACCTAAAATCTAAACACAAAAACTTGTTTTTTAAATCTATTTGTCGATTTTTTTTTTAGGGTTTGCGCACGGTGCGCGCACCCTGTGATTTTCTTTAAAAAAATATTCGTTTTTTTCACCCTTTGTGATCATTCAGGGACTCCTTGACAAAGACTAGGGGGTCAGGAAGTCTCTACCATGCCCCCTTTCCATGTTCACCACCGTTGTTTTAAATTTAAACACATTTTTAAATGTTTTTTTTTAATTGCAAGTAAAATGGATTACATTTCCTAAATTTTCTTTCAAGATCTGAAAAAAAGAAAAAAAGTATTAATATTCAACAATACATTTTCTTAAGCAGTACATATTTTTCCAGATTTATCAAAGCAATTTTTTGCCCTTTTTTTGCTGTTTTCAGAATGTATTGAATTTCACTGAAAAAGGTGAAATCAATTGTTTTCATCATTTAACAGCGAGCAAAAAAAAAACTATCTGAAAGATTGTTTAAAAAAAGCCCTGCATCTCTTCTCACTAAAACAGACCTTGATAGAAATGTCACAAATATATTAAAAATACCTTCTAAGAACAATAACTATTTGCAATAAATAACATCTGTAAATCTTGCCGCTTAAGCACGTACACCAAAATAATATCTGTCAAACAAGTCCACAATTGTTACCTTTACCTTTCCTTGAGGCCAAATGGTAATTTTAAAATCCTTTGTAAGTGAAATATCCAATGTTAATCCTATATAATTGAAATAATGGTTTCTTCAGATGCTGGAATTTGTATCTAAAATTTTGGTTTCAGAAAAATTAAGTAACAATTTGGTAAATCATAAGGCAAACGTTGCTTGAAAATCAATTGAGAATCATTACACAGTGTCCATCCTTTTTCACATTTAAGATAAACTGTGTAATGACCAGAAGTTATAGAAGGACCATCATGAAAAATTATTGCAACTGCAACAAAAGTTTTACCTGATATTGATAATTGATTTCCTACAAACTTCTTTAGTAAAGTTTACATTTTAGTTCCATCTGCTCTACAACGTTGCATCATTAAAATTACATACTGTCCATATTTATGTAAAAATAACGTTGATAACATGTCTGATTTACATTGAGAACATTCCATGTTTTGATTTGCATCTTTAACTAATTTACTAAAAGTCACTGTTTTACTCTCTGGTAACGTTAAATAGATGAACCTTTCAGAATCAACATTACTGCTGCATGTGTTCATACAGTTTTCACAACAATGTTCCCATTTATATGAGACACCTAATATATTTTCTATTTCTTCCCCTTCATCTTCCAGTACCATAAGCATATACATCAAGAATTCCTATGCATCTTGCTGGACATCTTGTGTAAACTGTGTACATCCTGAACATTCATCTAAAAGATTTCTAACATCAGAAGCACTTTCTATTTTAGTTTTATCATTACTCAGCTTCTCATAAAGGAGACTCAGCAGAGAACAGAATCATTTTTCATGATTTACTATTATCTGCTCTTGCAAAATTTGAAGATAAAATACAACATTGAGCACTACATTTGCGTAGCAGTTGACCCCAGAGCTATTTTCAAAATGCCAACCAACAACCTCTTCAACACTTTTTCTTTTTGCTTGCAGTCACATCACTCTCTTTTTGTTTTCTCTCCTGTACATCCTCATTACAGATATTCTCAAATCTCCTTTTCCGACAAACAACATGTTTTTCAAACACAGGATACTGACCTAAATGAGGAGCATAGCTTCTTCTTAATCTATTATACTCCTTTACACAGTTTGCATCAGCACTTACTTTTGAGTCATCAAAGTCTATCATGAATAAACCAGATATTTTTTTCACGCGTGACAAAGCAACACATGCCATACCTTCTTTAAACACAGTAGATCCAATGTTTACAAATGCACTATCTACAGTTAATACTTGAGATTTGTGAATAGTTACTGCATATGCTAGAGAAAACGGAAACTGCTTCCTACGTACATATAAGTCTTTCACAAGCAAGAAACGAACTGAACAACGACAAATGTCTTTAACCTCTTCAATCTGATCAAAATTTATTTTTAAAAATTCAATTCCAACTTTTTTCTGGTAATTAACAAAACCCACAACTTTACCCATAGCTCCGTTCACTAAACCTTTATCTACATCCAAATTACGTCTTAAAATTACTCAACAGTTCATACATACATAAAGATTCTTTTCTAAACCGGCTGTTTTCGAGATGTTTTTCTCTAGAGAATCCAATTTTCTTGTCAATTTGTTTGTCAATATAATAGTTATTCCTTCATGTTGTATTTTATCCACAGCTTCCAGTTTGACAATCTCTTCATTTTCCAATTTTAAAAGTTCTTGATTGAATATAGAGCATTCATGTAGTGTTGGCATTAAGCAGATTACAGTATTTTTTCCAGCAATGTTCTTGTATATTTTCTCTGGAACTGTTTGTTCTGTTGGAAACACATTACATAGCAATCGACTCTGTAAAGCTTTTCTGCCATGTTCTGTGAGTAGTCCAATTCTGATATCTTTGAGAATACTTGCATAATCCTCATCATTGGCTTGCCGCATATTGGTAATGAGTTCTTTATACTCAAAGTATGTCCAAATATTCACATTACCTATACTTCCTAATGACTTTTTTGTGTCTTCATGTGTAAGGGTTTGAAATACTGGTTGTCCTTTAACTGGAGTAAGCTGCAGAAGATCTCCAAAAACTATAACATGTTTTCCTCCAAATAGCACGTCATAGTTTGTCTTTAGAATTTGCTGCATTCCTAAATGCACAAAGGCAAGCATTAAGTTTGATACCATGCTTACCTCATCAATGATGAGAACTTTAATTTTTTTCAATACTCTTGCAACTTCAAAACATGCTTCTCCTGTTAGCTTGTGGTATTGTATTTTGTTCTCGTGCTCTACTGGTAACATTAGCAAACGATGGAGGGTAATTCCTTTTATGTGATATGCTGCTAACCCAGTTGGAGCAGTAACAACACAAGACAAAGTTGAATCTGTTTTTTGCTGTAGGTAGCTTCTAATTACATTAATCAAGAAACTTTTTCCAGTTCCGGCTTGTCCACTCACATACATTCTGATTGGTTGAAACGATGTGCATGAGCACTCTTTATTTTCATGTAGTAATCCGTGATCAATTTTTTTTCTGACTTCCTCATAAATTTGTTGTTGTTCATCATTCAGTTGTTGTTCCATATTTGGAAAGTTTATTAAATCTTCCTGAGCTTGATTCATAGCTGTTTCGACTTCAGTCATGGCTATTGCAGCTTCATTTCCTACGATTGGTTGTCCTAGAGGATCTTGACTGAACGTCCCAGAACTTTGACTGTCTTGAGAACTGTCTCTAGCTACTTCAGCTGCAATTGTTGCTTCTTGTTCAATTTCTTCATTTAACATTTGAACATAAGTTGAGAAAGTACTGCATTCTATGCTTCTTTGCAAGCATTAAAGGAATCTTCATAGCTCTGAAAATCTCCAAGTAGTTCGTCCTCTGAACGCCATGGTTTAAACAGCTGTAAAAGTGCCAAGTAGTAAAATTCCTTTTTTCAGTAGTGTCACAACTCAGCTTCCGGTGATTAATCAAACTTCCTTTTGTTTGTTTTACCAAACATCCTTCCTCACCAGTGACTTTATATTTTCCATTGTTGATGTCTTCTGTGGTATTCCATTTATAAATGTAGTTCTGCAGCACTTCATATAGACACATGTTCTCAAGATGATTACTTCTTTGTGGGTAATATGTATCCAACATGTTTGTTCTTAAAATGTCTGTACTTTCAGGTTCGTTCTCTGCTAAATATTCAATTTCTCGAACAGATTTCAGTACCCGATTTCTCATTCCTGCAAGGCCTAAACTTACCCAAATTATTCTTCTGGATTTGGAGTACAGACTTGCAGATGATAACCTATCTGAGCATTCGTAGGATCCAATTTCTCGATGCGATAACATCTTTAAACTGAAACTGTATAGCTTTTTACTGACAGTCTTCTCGTGAGAAATCTCTTCCCACATTTCTTTCAATTCTGTTTTCTCAGATTTAGCGATGTAAGATGTGACATATCGAGCAACAGCAATAGAATTGTCAGCTACATACTGTATATCCATGTTAGCATTCCACATGGATAAAATGACTGGGTTGTAGTCATTTATATATTTTGACTCTTCTTTTCTTCTTAGGTTGTAGGTATTCTTATGCGATTTTCTTGTAATAGTATGTCGCACAGCTGACATAAAACTGTTTACTCTTCCTTTTGAAAGAACAGGTCGTGGAAATCCAAATTGACATTTTGTGTAGAATTTATCTTTACTCTTGTACTTTTGTCGACAGTATTTTCCACACCGATGTCTTTGGAAACGTAAAACTTGCTCTTTTAAGTTTTTTTCTTCTGTGCTTTTAGGTATACCACATGTTGCATATTCTTCAATGAATGATAAAACTGCATCATCAGAATCTGTTCCAAATTTTGGGGCATCCTTGATCCACAACAGCATATGAATATGAGGAGCACCTCTTGCTTGGTACTCTTTTCTCCAAAAGAAATCCACAACTTCTCCAAGAGGTGGATTTTTTTTATTGCAGATGAAGGACATCATAGCCTCAAATCTATGATTGAAATATCTGCAAACATTAACCGGATCCAATGAGCACAATTCTCCTGCTGTCTTGTATTGGATGTTTTCAATATTTGAATTTGCCTCTCGAAGAAAATCCAGTAAATCATCCCAAGCGTACTCAGCACAGCTTAGGGTAAGGAACCATGTAGGAGTTCCTAAATACCGTAACATACATTTCAATTCTCCATGGCGTCGGTACCAATATTCATTAGTTCCTCACTGACAAGCCATCAAATTTGTCAATTGAGATTCCAAATGATCATCTCGCTGTTGCACTTTGTTCATAAAATCCTTTGCAGACACATTATGTAGATGTACTCCAGTTTTTAAAATGTGATTTACTGCATAAGATAGTGCAGACAAGTCGCTTTCAAATAAAAGATGGAACAAATATGGAATACTTTGACGAAATCTTGGATCTTCTGCATATAATCTTGTAGTCCGATATTCAGAAGCAGGAATCTGTACTGGACATTCATCATATCGTCCACCTTTTCCTGTAGGAAACAGCTGGGGAAATCAACGAGCTTCCAAGCTCTCCTCCCATACACTCACGGGACTTCCTTGTGCTTTTTTCATCTGAAACAGATCAATAGTGTTTCCCATAACTTCTTTAGAATGAAGAGGATGTATGCTGAAATGTTCATAAATTTCTTCTTCTTTTGACTTATCCACTTTTTCAATTTGCCCAGCTGGTATTCCTGAGTCTGCTAGTTAAACTTCTTCATCTTCATCCATATAAATTGTTTCATACCATTTATTATTTCTTTTCAAATATAAATTTGCTCTTTGTACTTTTCGTACATCTACCTGCCAAATTTTCTTATTCTTTGTTGGTACTCCATTAACCAGAATAACTAATGGTTCAGTTTACAATCTATCTGCATCAATTGTTTCCATATTTTTTTTCAAATCCAATGGCAAATAGACAACTCTTCCTTTTAAACCTTTTTGTAAATCCGATGTTTTTGGCTCCATACGCACTATGGTCTGAAACGGATGGACACATTGAATGAGTATAGACTCATACGTATTTAAATCAGAAAGTTCTGCAGGAATATCAACCAATTCTAAATTATTATGTACAGCTCTGGCTGGCATTCTATTTTCTTCTAACTTGTTATAACAGTATTTACAAATACGCTGATCTTCACCCAAATCATAACTATTTTCCAGAATTTTAAATGTTGCAAAATCCTTCCACTTATAATTATCTTCATTTTCACTTTTTTTATACAGATCAACATTCCTTGTTTGAATTTTGTAATGGCTTCTCCGGCAACAAATACAAGTAATATTTGGTATTTCATTAGAGATGATAGCAAATTTTGTCATTTCATCTTCAAAATTTTTACTAACAGTGATTTCTACATTCTCTTCCACATTTTCCTCAATAACTGTGTCATTTCCTGCACTTTCTTCCTCTGGACCAAAGTAACAAAACTGAATATCATCAGTAACCTTCACTACATCTGATACAGATCCATGGAACAGAGCACTATTCAACTCATTTAACTTTAGTGCTGGACTTTTAGCAAACTACAATGCTCTCACAAACTTTCTCATTTCAGTATGATGAACAGCCAGCATCCTAACATGTTGAAAAACACTTTGGCAAACTTTCCTAGATAGACAAGCAAGAGAATGCCCTTGCAAACCAGTATTCTCTCTCACTCTGCATGGGTCTAGTCTTTGAAGCACCTTAATCTTCTGTTTAACACTCTTTTTACTATATTCTCTTAGGAAGTCACGTAATTTATCAATAGATTCCTGTCGCACAGTGCAAATACTACTACAATTCCAAGTGTACACTGGGGCTTTAGGACGTCTCCCCATAACCTCATCAGCTAACACTTCTTCCTCATTTCTTGGAACCATTTTCTCCTTTTCCATTGCACAACCATCTTTAACTTCATAAGCTCGACCATTGGTGTCAACTGCATGCAGCAAACTATTACTTTGAAGATAACTCTCTTCATTAAAAAATGGCTCATTACTTGAACTATGCTTCCATTCTCCTAAGAACACTTTACAAAAGTTCTTTTTTTTCACTACTCTTTTCCTTTTGCTTTGTGACTTCATTGCTTTTACTAATTTTTCTAATCTACGCATCCTGTTCAAAATTAAAATGAATAGTTTTCGTTTTATTTCCAAAGCCTTAGCAACAATTTTTTCAATATATTTCTTTTTTTTTTTAATATGGTTTTCTTCTTATATTATATTTTTTCACATCCTTTAGCAAATTTAACATCACTCTTCTCTGAAACATTTTTCTACGAATGTTTTTAAAATCTATTTTTCGTGTTAAGTCACTCTTTCTTACTTCTCATTCAACATTGGCTTTTCGTATTTTCTGTCGACTCTGTTGTTGTTTTGTACTTGAAACACTATTTGCAGTGCATATTTTCTTAACATTTATTCTTTGTTTGAAGATATTTTTTTTAAAAATCCTTAGTCTGCTTACCAGAAGTCTTTTTCTTTTTTCCAACATGAGGTTCTTCAACTATTTTTTTTGGTCCAGTTTTCTTCAAATATACATGTTGTTGCTGTTCTTTTCTCTTTCTTGACTTTATAGGCATCTTTAATTAATTTCACTGTTGTTCAGCAATACCTGAAAGAAACTAAAAAAAAAATACCTTTATGTAATTTTAATACATTACCATTTTTTTTCAGAGCTTTTCAAATCCTATCACATGACCTGTCCCTTTCCTACAACTGCAAGTCTGACAGAACAAGAGCAACACGTATTAAATCTGTAACATCAATTCCCGAGTACACACAGACTCATGGTGTGATTCTAGGCAAAAAACGATTTTAGTTTGGCAATTTCAAAGCACATTTACTACTGTGGAAGAGTAAGTGATAATTACTATGGCAGCCTGACACATTTTCCTTATATTTTAAAGAGGCAGAAAAGAGTACAGGTCCTAACAGCTACTTGAGACCATCAGCATGTGTTACAGGGTAAGTGATTAGAGTAGAGCAAAGGAAATGAGCCTTGGTGACGTTGAATGTGTTAGCATTACACACTGCTATCTGAAATACCACACAGAGCCGAATAGTAAGCATGAGAGTGCAGAAGAAGCATCCGTCTGTGTGCTAAGGGCGTGCTTCTGGAGACCATGTATTGTCAGATGCAACACAGATCTGCATGGACGCTTGCACAACTGCATGAAGACTGCAGAGATGTATGTAAGAGTACATGTGTGGTAAAGGTTAATTGGAGTTTTGAACATGTAGGATCTACCTCACCCATTGCGGGAGTGGAAGGAAAATGTACCATGCTAATTTCAAATGTGTTAGCATTTGCCTCTCATTTGTTAGAAAGTGATTTCTGGTAAATGCTAACCATCACAGTTCTAGAAAACAAGCTCCCCCTTTCCTGCGAGTGCAAGTCTAACAGAGCTAGAGCAACACAAATTAAATCTCCGAGAAGAATTCCTGTGTGCACATAGACTCATGGTGTGATTCTAGGCACAAAACAGTATTCCTGGGTGATACCAGTACACCTTAACTTATGGTGAAGACATACTCCATAAAATCTGACATGTTCAACGCAGTTAAATATCTTCCTTAACATAAAATGTAAAACACAACTTTTAAAGTGGTAGGAAAATGTACCATGCTAATTTCAAATGTGTTAGCATTTGCCTCTCATTTGTGACAAAGTGATTTCTGCTCAATGCTAACCATCACAGTTCTTGAAAACAAGCTGCCCCTTTCCTGCGAGTGCAAGTCTAACAGAGCAAGAGCAACACAAACTAAATCTCTGTGAAAAATTCCTGTGTACAGACAGACTCATGGTGTGATTCTAGGCACAAAACAGTATTTCTGGGTGATACCACTACACCTTAACTTATGGTGAAGACATACTCCATAATATCTGTCATGTTCAAGGCAGTTAAATATCTTCCTTAACATAAAATGTAAAACACAACTTTTAAAATGGTAGGAAAATGTACCATGCTCTTTTCAAATGTGTTTGCATTTGCCTCTCATTTGTGAGAAAGTGATTTCTGCTGAATGCTAACCATCACAGTTCTTGAAAACAAGCTGCCCCTTTCCCGCGAGTGCAAGTCAGACAGAGCAACAGCAACACAAATTAAATCTCTGTGAAGAATTCCTGTGTGCACACAGAATCATGGTGTGAGTATAGGCACAAAACAGTATTCCTGGGTGATACCAGTACACCTTAACTTATGGTGAAGACATACTCCATAATATCTGACATGTTCAAGGCAGTTAAATATCTTTCTTAACATAAAATGTAAAACACAACTTTTAAAGTGGTAGGAAAATGTACCATGCTATTTTCAAATGTGTTTGCATTTGCCTCTCATTTGTGAGAAAGTGATTTCTACTGAATGCTAACCATCACAGTTCTTGAAAACAACCTGCCCCTTTCCTGCTAGTGCAAGTCAAACAGAGCAACAGCAACACAAATTAAATCTCTGTGAAAAATTCCTGTGGACAGACAGACTCATGGTGTGAGTCTAGGCACAAAACAGTTTTTTGGTTGATACCAGTACACCTTAACTTATGGTGAAGACATACTCCATATTATCTGACATGTTCAAGGCAGTTAAATATCTTCCTTTACATAAAATGTAAAACACAACTTTTAAAGTTGTAGGAAAATGTACCATGCTATTTTCAAATGTGTTTTCATTTGCCTCTCATTTTGAGAAAGTGATTTCTGCTGAATGCTAACCATCACAGTTCTTGAAAACAACCTGCCCCTTTCCTGCGACTGCAAGTCTAACAGAGCAAGAGCAACACAAATTAAATCTCTGTGAAAAATTCCTCTGTACAGACAGACTCATGGTGTGATTCTAGGCACAAAACAGTATTTCTGGGTGATACCAGTACACCTTAACTTATGGTGAAGACATACTCCATAATATCTTTCAAGTTCAAGGCACTTAAATATCTTCCTTAACATAAAATGTAAAACACAACTTTTAAAGTGGTAGGAAAATGTACCATGCTATTTTCAAATGTGTTTGCATTTGCCTCTCATTTCTGAGAAAGTGATTTCTGCTGAAAGCTAACCATCACAGTTCTTGAAAACAACCTGACCCTTTCCTGCAACTACAAGTCTAACAGAGCAAGAGCAACACAAATTAAATCTCTGAGAAGAATTCCTGTGTGCACACAGACTCATGGTGTGATTCAAGGCACAAAACAGTATTCCTTGGTGATACCAGTACACCTTAACTTATGGCGAAGACATACTCCATAATATCTGTCATGTTCAAGGCAGTTAAATATCTTCCTTAACATAAAATGTAAAACACAACTTTTAAAGTGGTAGGAAAATGTACCATGCTATTTTCAAATGTGTTTGCATTTGCCTCTCATTTCTGAGAAAGTGATTTCTGCTGAATGCTAACCATCACAGTTCTTGAAAACAACCTGCCCCTTTCCTGCGACTGCAAGTCTAACAGAGCAAGAGCAACACAAATTAAATCTCTGTGAAAAATTCCTGTGTACAGACAGACTCATGGTGTGAGTCTAGGCACAAAACAGTTTTTTTGGTTGATACCAGTACACCTTAACTTATGGTGAAGACATACTCCATAATATCTGACATGTTCAAGGCAGTTAAATATCTTCCTTAACATAAAATGTAAAACACAACTTTATAAGAAGAATCACATTTCTATTATTTATATCCAACTACACCACATACATCCCCTCTCAAATTCATAACTCACCTTTAAAAGTAATTAGTTGAGAAAGAAATGTGCCACTCACACAGCAGATTATCAGAGCCAGAATCTCTGAACTGTACACCTCTCAGCAGAACCAGTAAATGGCAATGTTTCCCTCTCTTTTTTCACACATATACATGTTAACTTCAAATCACAGTGTTTCACACATTTTTTCAAATGGAATCACACATTTCTATTGGTTGCAAATTTCAACCCTTTTCCAAATGATCCCTTCCCCCAACATGACTTCTGCCTGCTACCATAGCAAAAGCTCATGGAACACTGGTGTGAGCAGAGAGGTCAGAAGTTCAGCACACAATGTTTCAAATCCAAAGAGCAAGAGTGCTTGACTTTTCAAACCTAACAGCAAATCCAAACTAACGTTCTGTGGGAACACATTTTTCTGAACCAATACAAAACATGTTTTTAAAAATTTAAACATACAGCCTAGTTTTTAGTGTTGTATGGTCTGAAACAGCCAATGATTTCTTTTTATTTTGAAAAAAGTATGTAAGCATCCATTTTACAACTATCTTTCTTTTCATATTGCCATTCTACTGAAAGACACCTTCTCAGTGCATCCAGATCTCCTTGGAAGATGTTTACAGTGTGGATTATAGGTCACAGCAATGTCTTCTGGAGTGAAAAGTTTGCAGAAAAAAGAGGTATTGTGAAAGATCTTGCTTTGCCAAATGTAGACATTAAATGGATTGGTCAGAGAGGGTTAAAGTGGCACCAATTAATGCCTTTGGTGAAAACCTTTCTACATCTCCCACAGCCTAACCTTATTATTGTGCACTGTGGTGGTAATGACCTAGGCACTTTAACTGGGGTAGTCTGGAAATGCTTATTAAGGACACCTTTGTGCAATTAATGTCACTTTTTCCACAAACTGCCTTTGTATATTCTAATATATGCCAAAGGCAAAAGTGGAACTGGTCCTACCAACATTGTCCGCAGATTGACAAAGCAAGAAAGCACGTCAATAAGTCTGTTTCTGCTTTCCTCAGAGACTATGGTATGGGTTCTATATACCACAACAACTTGCGTTACAACATGCAAGGCATTTATAGAGGAGACGGTGTACATTTCAATGATGAAGGGAACAGAATCTTCCTCTTGAACTTTAGACTCTGCATCGGTACTTACTTGTAGGTACCAAAAAACACTCAATAAACACAACGGCTCTTTTTAGAGCCAACCAACATCCAAACACTTAATCTTCTTTTTTTTGCCCTTCGGAGTCCCACTGTGACCCCCTGACAAACGCTAGGGGGTCAGGAACTCCCTACCCTGTCCCCTTTTCACGTTCTCCACCTTTCCTGTTCAGTGTGACAGACAAAATGGCGGCCGACACTTCCTTATTTCGACCGATTCGAATGTTTACAGACATATAACAACCAATCAGAATTTCGCTCGCGCACGTTAGGGTGCGCGCACCGTACGCTTACGGTGCGCGCACGGTGCACGCTTATAGATATTTATATGCTTTTAAATGCTATTTTCTCAGGAACTACTGAACAGATTGACACCAGACCTGCAAAAGGCACTTCCCTGACCTGAGGACTACTTCTCTGCCAAATTTCAAGTAATTCTGTTCAGCATTTCGGCCTGTACCTTTGACTAAAGGTCCTATGGAAAAATGCATGGGGAAAACGCGTTTTGGGACCCCCCTTTTTTCTCGGCCCCCGCTTGATGAATCACCCCGAGACTTTCAGGGTAGGAGCTGAGCGGAGCGCCCCATTAATTTCAAAATTTTCGCGAAGATTCGTCAACCGGCGCCAAAGTTATTCAAAATAGAATTTTGAGATTTCCTATGGAAACACGGTCCTAACTATAACTATCTACTGGCGACCGCCAGTAGATAATTTATATATCTATCTATATCTATCTATCTATCTATATATATATATATATATATATATATATATATATATACCTATGATGCCAAGAGACGCCATTGACATATTTCATGATCAAGTAACAGATTATTTGAAAAAAGGGTATTTCAAAACTAGACATGATGTGAAAAAACAAAAATATCAAAATAAACAATATGAGAAATGAATGAAAAAAATGAAGGAAAACAATGATATTATCATCAATAAATCTGATAAAGGTGGGGATTTTGTGCTGTGGCCGACGCAATGATATCTAACAGAGGCATACATGCAGTTGGATGATACATCATGCTACGAGTGTTCTGACATCAAGCAGTTTAAAGGAGATATTGATAAAAGATCAACAAAACCCACACTATCCTGGACTGGATGAAACACCTAACAGCGCTCAATGGACAACCAATCATAGTCGACTCAGCAAAATCTCTGGGGATAACGCTAGATAGTAACCTAAAGATGCAGAAACACATCAGCACCTCAATTAAAGGAGCTAACTTCCAACTAACGACCCTGCGTAAACTGAAACCCTATCTGCCTGCACACGATTTCAAACAAGCAGTTCAAGCCCTAGTAATCCCCCGAGTGGAATTTGGAGCAGTTACCCTATGCGGCCTCCCAAGATCTTCAACAGCACCGTTAAGAGCCATGATCAATTCAGCTGCTAGACTCATCACAGCGTCTAAAAGAAATGCTCACATTTCCCCTGACCTGAGAGCCATCAACTGGCTCCCGTTTGAAGCCAGAATTCACCTAAAAATCGCCTGCATGATGCACAAGGGCCTCTACCACAATACCCCACAAAACCTAGCACAGAAACTGGTTTTCTTAGCGGGCAACAGAGCCTCTAGGAGCGCCAAAACCCTTCTCCTACAACCTCAACGATTTGCCAAGAAAAAACTTATAACTGCTCCTTCTCTGGTATGGCTCCGAAGATATGGAACGCTTTGCCCAGTGAAACAAGAATGAACCCCTCCACTTCCTCCTTCAAAAGAGAAGTGAAAGCTATCCTCATGGCTAAATTCACTTGAACTATATGTCTACTCATTGTATTTCGTTTATTGTCTGTTGTCTATGTATACCACACTTTGCCTTCTTTTACCTGTAAAGCGCTCTGATACTCGCGAGAGTCTTGTTCGCGCGATATAAAACCTTCAAAATAAAATAAATAAATAAATAAATCTGATGCAATGGAAAAGAGATGGGTTGATCACCAATGAGGAATTTGCATTTTTACACAATGAATATTCAGTTTTACCAACAATCTATTTTATACTGAAAATACATAAATGAATTTCCCCAACGCCTGGAAGACCAATCATTTCAGCATAGAACAGATTATTTTAAAGAATATCTCAATATGTAGATTTCTTTCTGCAGGAACATGTCCATCAGCTGCCATCCTTTATAAAAGATACTGAAGACGTTTTAACCAAATTGAAGGAAGTACATTCAATGGATGAATATATCCTTATTACGTTAGACATAACATTACTATACACTAGTATAGATCACAAAGTGGGTATGGAGGGAAACTTTTCTTAAAGAAGAGACCTATCAGCATGTATAAATGCAAAAACAACAGTTGATGGACAGAATGCAGAAAAATGTCATACATTCACCCCAGTACAGAGATCTGGACCTAAAGCCATCATTTTTTTGCTCACCATGCCATTCCAGTTTGAACTGCAAATCAGTTGTGACCCTGTGCCTCATGGGAACAGTACAGCCCAAACTGCCAAGCCAGGTCCTCCCTGGACTGGAAACAAGCATCCTAGGACTGGTTTCGGGGTTTCACCCCTCTTCAGCCAGGATAGCTTGATTCCAGTGGCATGGAGAGCACAGGAGCCACGTCTGGGCATGCCTGTCCCACTCGGGGTGACAAATGCAAAAACAACAGTTGATGGACAGAATGCAGAAAAATGCCATACATTCACCCCAGTACAGAGATAGATTGAACCCAGCCATATGCAAATAAGTCTTGATCCTGTGCCTCATGGGAATAGTCCTGGGCTTACTGTGCCACTGGAATCAAGCTAATCTTTCTGAAGAGGGGTGAAACCCTGAAACCGGTCCTAGGATGCTTGTTTCCGGTCTAGGGAAGACATGGCTTGGCAGTTCGGGCTGGACTGTTCCCATGAGGCACAGGTTCAAGACTGATTTGCATATGGCCAGGTTAAACTGGGGTAGCATGGTGAGCAATAGAATGATGGATTTAACTAGGCCTGGGCAAAAATTTCGTTCCGTTCGCGGAAATTGCGATATTTTGACATTTTTGCGTTCCGCGGAGAGCGCGAAAATGTCAAAAATTCCGGTTTCCGCAGCTTGGCGATAATTTGTTTCTTGCTCGCGCTGTAAAATGATACATTCTCGCGCGCGCGCGATCGCCTTACCTGAATCCCTGCGTTCGCCGACAAGTTTTCTTGATCCGGTCGCGTTCTCCATGAGATGTTGTATTGTTTTTAGCCATTTGCGCTGTCTCGCGACAGTTCGCGCCCGCAGTGACGTCATGCGTCGCGCGATCACGTCTTTCTTCTCGCGATCATGCACCGCGAGAACAACTCAAAACAAGATGGCCGCGCCCGCAAGCAGCCACATGGGTAAGTTGGCGACCCGCAACCATGCAGAAAATCGCGCGAACATGCCGGAAAAAAACTTCCGCATCTTCGCGATATTTCTGCTTGTTTGCGATAATTTTAAACATTCTCGCGATAATTTGCGAAGGTTAATTCCGCAAATTCCGCCCACCCCTAGATTTAACCCGATCTCTTGACTGGGGGTGAATGTTTTGATTTGTTCTGCATTCTGTCCATCAATTATGTGTCGTTTTCTTTCTCGCCCTGAGTGCGCCAGGTATGCCCAGACGTGGGTCCGGGGTTCACTGTGCCATTGGAATCAAGCTATCCTGGCTGAAGAGGGGTGAAACCCAGAAACTGGTCCAAGGATGCTTGTTTCCTGTCCAGGGAAGACTTTGCTTGGCAGTTTGGGCTGGACTGTTCCCATGAGGCACAGGGTCGAGACTGATTTGCATATTACCAGGTCTAAACTGGGGTGGCATGGGGAGCAAAATAATGATGGATTTAACCCAGATCACTTGACTCGGGTGAATGTTTTGATTTGTTCTGCATTCTGTCCATCAATTGTGTGTCATTTGCTTTCTCGCCCTAAGTGCACCAGGTATGCCCAGATGTGGGTCCTGGGCTCAGTGTGCCACTGGAATCAAGCTATCCTGGCTGAAGAGGGGTGAAACCCCGAAACCAGTCCTGGGATGCTTGTTTCCGGTCCAGGGAAGACTTGGCTTGGCAGTTCGGGCTGGACTGTTCCCATGAGGCACAGGGTCAAGACTAATTTGCATATGGCCAGGTCTAAACTGGGGTGGCATGGTGAGCAAAAGAATGATGGATTTAACCCAGATCTCTTGACTGGGGGTGAATGTTTTGATTTGTTCTGCATTCCGTATATCAATTGTGTGTCTTTTGCTATCAGCTTGTATAGTCATAACAAAATTCCGCTAGAACTAATCAGATGGTGCCTCTACATTAACTTGTTTCTATTTGGAAAGGAAATATTTCACCAGGGGAGTGGTGATGGGGGCCTGCTTCTCCCCCAGCTATGCAAGTCTTCATGTAGGCTGCTGAGAGGAGCAGGTCCTCAGAAAGGAACACTCCGTGATGTATCAAACACATGTCAATAATTGGATGAGGTTTATCGATGATATGTTCATAGTGTGGCAAGGCATGAAGGAGAGTGCAGAGAGCTTAATCTAAAGTATCAACAATAACCAATACAATTTGGAATTCACCACACACATTGATAAACACTCCATAGATTTCCTTGATGTCAAAATGTATACAACAGAGAATAAGTTAGAAACTACATTACACCGAAAAGGGACCGAAGGCAATTCAACTTTACATGCCAATAGCTTCTACCTAAGGCAGCTCATTAATAGCATTCCCTATGGAGAATTTGTATGACTCAAGAGGATATGTAGTTCTGAATGTGGCCTAGAAAAATGGCAACAAGAATCCAAGGTTAGATTTCTTAGGAGAGGATATAGTGATAGGATATTAAATCAAGCAATCGCCAAAGTCAATACAGTATCAAGAGAAGATATACTGGTGAAGAACAATAGCAGTCCAAAGGCAACGCAATACGACACCAAGGAAAGGACAATGAAGGCCCAAAGATTAGGCTAATAACAACATATAGTCGCCAGGAGAACAAGCTAAGGGTTCATAACCGATGCAGTTATGAGCCAAAAAATGCCAAACAAACCTACCATCATATTCTGGCGAGCGGCCTCCATGAGGAACCAATTGGGAAAGAGCAGTCCAGAGATAAGCCCAACTACTACCTGGTTAGCTCCCAGAAAGGGTTTCTATAGGTGCAACTCTTGCAGGGCATGCAAATTTGGTGTCAACACCACTCATTACACTACACCATTTAGCTCAGAATGTGAGCCTATACGGGAGATTTACAACTACTGCACAGAATTTGCAGTGTACGTGCTTGAGTGCACCTGTGGATTATGATATGTGGGGAGCACAAAGCTACAGGTGCATATGAGAATACTCCAACATTTAGGGGCTATTGTTGACTCAGACCCTTCATACCCTGGAGATAGACACTTCAAAGCTGAACACAATAATGACCTTAAATGTCTCACTTATTTTGTCATAGGAGCGATACCACCGCTCAGAAGGGGTGTTAACTGAGAAAAATTACTTAAGAGATTAGAGTTAGAAAGGATTTTAGAACTGGACTCCCAATTCTCATCAAGGTTGAATAACAGCTAAGATTTGCAAAAACATTTATAAGCATATTTGTACTGTATAATCTGTATAGAAATTTGTATAAAAGTTTTTTTTGATAACTTTTTATATATTTTTTATGTGTGTGCTATATTTTGAACATTAGCAGCTTCAACCCAACAATCTGTAACTGAGCATATTTATTTGCAAAAGTGCAACACTGGTTCAAGGAAGGCACAAAATGACAGTAAGTGTGCAATAATACATGCAAATGTTGGAGAATTACGATGTACACAACATATGGTCGACTACATAAATTGATGAATTTGTATTCTAAGAGAGGCAATATGGTACATTGCAATCTATATACCCCTAGCAACTCTATAAGACGATTTCCCTTGGGCCATTTCAATGTTGCACCTAATTGTTTTAAATCTTTGCACTTTATTGAACTAAGTACTTAGCACTTTTGGGCAGCACTAACAACTTTATTGAATGTACACATATTTTTGCACAGCACTTTAATACAAAAAGACAATGCGATCAATGTATTAGCCTATTGTTGTCTTCAGTATATGCATTTAAGCAGAGATGTAAGACGAATAATAGGCTCTAATGAAATAAATAAAATAAAATAAAAAATTTTAAAAGTAAAAGAAAGAGAAAATGAAATGACCAATATGATATAAAATAATGACACGCCGTTGCCAATAACATCTCAAAGAATTTGTGTGAGCAGAAACATAAAATATGTATTATGTGGAAAGGTTGAAGAATTGCATGCTGCACAAACGAGCAGTTTAAAAAATACAAAACCACGCAATATGCAGACTGAGTTAAATATTTGCATTATGCAGACAATGATATTGGTACCATCTTGGATATTTATTTACTATAGACAATTGAAAGGCGACTATTGATGTGAACTGTGTAATTTATGTCGTCAAGGTCTGTTTTAATGTCCATTAAGTACATGTCATGTGACACTAGGGTTGGTTAAAACACGGATACGGAGAGCGTAATTCATGTGATCAAGGTCACGTATGTTGACCAAAACACGTAATGACTTGTTGCGAGTAATAAAGAAAATTGCACAAGAAACTTTGGAGTCCGTGCACATCTTTATCCATGGAAAGTAGATTGATGTTAAGAAATATTGTTGAATATATATATATATATATATATATATATATATATATATATATATATATATATATATATATATATATATATATATATATATATATATATATATATATATATATATTTATTTTTTAATAACCTACAAACGTTGCCAATCTTTAAGGGATCATCTAAGACGCAGCCATTTTAATCCCAGTACAACAACTAAATATATAGTCTTAATATCTCAGGGTTTTTTCCATGCCTACACTGCAAGGCTTGTAAATTTAGCAAGAAAACCACGACCTATACTGTTAGATCAGGGGACCCTAGACCAGTAAGAGTTATAAAAAAACTCCTTAATTGTAATTCGGATCATGTAATATACTGTCTAGAATGCTCATGTCAGAAACGCTACATTGGTAGTACAATTAATCCAGCCAAAAACGCATTTTAGAACATATGCGTGCCATAACAAATAAAGATGCTAGCTACGCAGTGGCACGTCACTTCAAACAATTTCATCACAGCGATCGAGATCTCCTAAAATACTTTTGTATAGACCAGGTGGAGAGAGGAGACAGAGGGGGTGACAGGATTAAAAAGCTACGCATTTTGGAGTCTAGATATATTATAGATCTCCAAACAAAGGCCCCAATAGGGCTCAACAATGATGAAGAGCTCTGGGTACATTTAGAAGCGTAGGATACCAACTGCAGACTTAGAATACTATAGGATTGATTTTCTTGCAAAGAAAGAAGTTGGCATATGATTAATTAATGAATTTAAATATAACATCGTGCCCATATAAGTAAACGAAAACGTGGATAATTGAAAAGCTTTATGAAATGAAGTTACCGCCTGTTGATTTGCCCATCATGGGCACAATTAAGAATTAATAGGTACATGCATATTTTTCAAAATAATAGTCAATGGCAGTTTTCTTAAATTGCCATCAGTTCAGATATTGCACATTGAATTTAACATAGATGCAACCGGGTAAATCAAAGAACTGAGAACCTACATGACCTAAAATTGACCTCAACATATTTTAAAGTATGATTAATTAATTAATTAATTGTTTTGTAATAATAAACATTTTTTTATATTCTGTATGTATATAGAGAATTTGTCTTACACTCACGCACTTTTATATAAAAAGGGACAGTATAGAATTCACATGCAAAACACTACATTACAAGATGGCCACCAATTGCAGTAGTGGAACATAATGAAAGGCTAGTGCAATATTTATGTTAGTGATAAGTCATGTGATGCATTTGTTCTATGTGAAATACTGCCGAAATGACACGGGGAAACTGACATTGAAAAAGCCGTGAGGCGAAACGCGCCTGTCAGAGAAGGGGGGTCTGCACTAATAAAGTATTTATACTTTAAATCTTCGTTCCCGAGTGTGCTTTCCATCTGGTATCGACGATCATCGGGTACCTGTTGTTCACATATATATTCATGTGAACAAGGCTCAGGTGGAGCCGAAACGTTATGGCGACTAGCACGCAAGATTTTTAAATAAAGAAATTGCACCAAGATTGAGGTCCGTGTCTGTACGGTTGGGGGCCGGTGCCAGAAGAGGGCAGACTCGACGGAGTAACGGAAAGCAGTGGATATATATATATATATATATATATATTACCTACTGGCGGTCGCCAGTAGGTAGTTATAGTTAGGAACACGTTTCCATAGGAAATCCGCAACATTCTATTTTGAATAACTTTGGCGCCGGTCGACGAATCCTCGCGAATTTTTCAAAATAGGTGGGGCGCTACGCTCCGCTCCTTCCCTGTAAGTCTCGGGGGGATTCGTCAAGCGGGGGCTGAGATAAAAGGGGGGTCCCAAAACGCTTTTTCCCATGCATTTTTCCATAGGACCTTTAGACAGGGCTACAGCCCGAACGGCTGAACAGAATTACTAGAAATTTGGCAGAGAGGTAGTCCTCAGGTCAAGGAAGTGCCTTTTGTAGGTTTGGTGTAAATCTGTTCAGTAGATTCTGAGAAAATAGCCTTTAAATTAATATATATATCTGAGCCAGCTTACGGTGCGCTTACGGTACGCTTACCGTACGCGTACGGTGGGGTGCGCGAGCACGATTCTGATTGGCTCTTAGATCTTAGTAAACATTCGAATCGGCCGAAACCAGGAAGCGGCGGCCGCCATTTCGTGTGTTTCACTCAGAAAAAAAAGAGTGATAACAAGAAAAGGGGGCAAGGAGGAGAGTTACAGACCCCCTAACATTTGTAAGGGGGTCAAAGAAGGACAGAAAAGTACAAAGAAAACATTTATTGATTTTAAAAAAAATCGCGGGGTACGCGTACGGTAAGCGTACGGTAAAAAAAAAAAAAAAAAAGAAATGAAATGCAGATTTAAGTGTTTAGATATTAGGGGGCTCTAAAAAGAGCCGTTGTGTTTATGAAGTGATTTTTAAGTGGTACCTACAAGTAAGTACCGATGCAGAGTCTAAGGTTCAAGAGGAAGACTCTGTTCCCTTCATCATTGAAGTGCACACCATCTCCTCTATAAATGTGTTGCATGTCGTAACGCAAGTTGTTGTGGTAAATGGAACCCATACCATAGTCACGGAGGAAAGCAGAAACAGATTTGTTGACGTGCTTTCTTGCTTTGTCAATCTGTGGACAGAAATGATTGGACCAGTTCCATTTTTGCCTTTGGCATATGTTAGAAAACACAAAAGCAGTTTTAGGGAAAAGTGAAAACAGTTGTGCAAAGGTGTCCTTCATAAGCATTTCCAGACCTACCCCAGTCAAAGTGCCTAGGTCATTGCCACCACAGTGCACTATTATGAGGTCAGGGTGTTGGATGTGCATGAAGGATTTCACCAATGGCATCAATTGGTGCCACTTTAACCCTCTCTGACCAATCCATTTAATGTCTACATTTGGCAAAGCAAGGTCTCTCACCATACCTGTTTTCTCTGCATACTTTTCACTCCAGAAGACATAGCTGTGCCCTACAATCCACACTGTGAACATCTTCAAAGGAGAACTGGATGCACTCAGGAGGTGTAATTTAGTAGAATGGTAAAAAGAAATGAAAGACAGTTTGGAAATGGAGGCATACATATTTTTTTTTTTAAAAAAGAACTGATTGGCTGTTTCATACCATTCTACACTAAAAACTAGGCTGTATGTGTAAATTTATAGAAGCATGTTTTGTATTGGTACAGAAAAATGTGTTACCAAAGAACAGTACTATGGATTTGCTGTTAGGTTTGAAAAGTCAAGCACTCTTGCTCTGTGGAATTGAAACATTGTTTGGCGAACTTCTGACCTAACTCCACACAGCAGTGTTCCATGAGCTGTTGCTATGGTAGCAGGCAGAAGTCAAGTTGGGGGAAGGGTACTAGGCTGAAGTCAAGTTGGGGGAAGGGTACTTTTGGAAAAGGGTTGGTTTTCAACCAATAGAAATGTGTGATTACATTTGAAAAAAGGGGGAAGCACTGAGATTTGAAATTAACATGTATATATGTGGAAAAAGAGAGGGAAAGTTTGCCATTACCTGGTTCTGCTGAGAGGAGAGAGGTGTAAAGAACAGAGATCCTGGCTCTGATAATCTGCTGTTTGAGTGCCACATTTCTTTCACAACTAACTAATTTTAAAGGTGAGTTTAGAGTTTGAGAGGGGATGTATATGGTAAATTAAGAAATGAATAATAGAAATGCAATTCTTTTTGTTGAAGTTGTGTTTATTATTTTCTGTTTTGGGAGAAATTTAAATGTGAGGAACAAGTAAAATAATATGGACTATGTTTTCACAATAAATTAAGGTGTACTGGTATAAAAAAAGAATAGTTTAAGGGTTTGAGGTTGGACTCAGTAATGCAAATACATTCAGCATCACTAAGGCTGGTTGCCCTTGCTGGAGTGTAGGCAGTCACCCAGGTTACAAATGGTGCTGGTCTGAAAAAGCAGTTTGGACATGTGCTTTTTAAAAAATCTGAAAAGTGGATTCATAATGTGTCAGTCTGTAAAAGTGATTATCACTTGCCAAAAAAAAGAGCAGTAAGTGTGCTTTCAAATTGGCAAAGAAATTTCGTTTTGTGACTAATGTGAAAACATGACTCTGTGTGCAAAGAGGAATTATAGGCAGAGATTTATTGCGTATTGCTCTGGTGATTTCACAGTTGCATTAGATGGAAAGGGGGAGCCATTTTTTGGTGCAGAAGCAGACTCTTAGCACACACCCAGCTGCTTACCATGTGGAATCATGCACAGTATTCACAAGCGAGTGGGGTTTGAGGTTTCAGTCAGTAATGCAAATACATTCAGCATCACTAAGGCTGGTTGCCCTTGCTGGAGTGTAGGCAGTCACCCAGGTTACAAATGGTGCTGGTCTGAAAAAGCAGTTTGGACATTTGCTTTTTAAAAAATCTGAAAAGTGGATTCATAATGTGTCAGTCTGTAAAAGTGTTTATCACTTGCCAAAAAAAAGAGCAGTAAGTGTGCTTTCAAATTGGCAAAGAAATTTCGTTTTGTGACTAATGTGAAAACATGACTCTGTGTGCAAATAGGAATTACAGGCAGAGATTTATTGCGTATTGCTCTGGTGATTTCACAGTTGCATTAGATGGAAAGGGGGAGCCATTTTTTGGTGCAGAAGCAGACTCTTAGCACACACCCAGCTGCTTACCATGTGGAATCATGCACAGTATTCACAAGCGAGTGGGGTTTGAGGTTTCAGTCAGTTATGCAAATACATTCAGCATCAATAAGGCTGGTTGCCCTTGCTGGAGTGTAGGCAGTCACCCAGGTTACAAATGGTGCTGGTCTGAAAAAGCAGTTTGGACATGTGCTTTTTAAAAAATCTGAAAAGTGGATTCATAATGTGTCAGTCTGTAAAAGTGTTTATCACTTGCCAAAAAAAAGAGTAGTAAGTGTGCTTTCAAATTGGCTAATAAATTTTGTTTAAGGGCCTAATGTGAAAACATGACTCTGTGTGCAAATAGGAATTACAGGCAGAGATTTATTGCGTATTGCTCTGGTGATTTCACAGTTGCATTAGATGGAAAGGGGGAGCCATTTTTTGGTGCAGAAGCAGACTCTTAGCACACACCCAGCTGCTTACCATGTGGAATCATGCACAGTATTCACAAGCGAGTGGGGTTTGAGGTTTCAGTCAGTAATGCAAATACATTCAGCATCACTAAGGCTGGTTGCCCTTGCTGGAGTGTAGGCAGTCATCCAGGTTACAAATGGTGCTGGTCTGAAAAAGCAGTTTGGACATGTGCTTTTTTAAGAATCTGAAAAGTGGATTCATAATGTGTCAGTCTGTAAAAGTGTTTATCACTTGCCAAAAAAAAGAGCAGTAAGTGTGCTTTCAAATTGGCAAAGAAATTTCGTTTTGTGACTAATGTGAAAACATGACTCTGTGTGCAAATAGGAATTAGAGGCAGAGATTTATTGCGTATTGCTCTGGTGATTTCACAGTTGCATTAGATGGAAAGGGGGAGCCATTTTTTGGTGCAGAAGCAGACTCTTAGCACACACCCAGCTGCTTACCATGTGGAATCATGCACAGTATTCACAAGCGAGTGGGGTTTGAGGTTTCAGTCAGTAATGCAAATACATTCAGCATCACTAAGGCTGGTTGCCCTTGCTGGAGTGTAGGCAGTCACCCAGGTTACAAATGGTGCTGGTTTGAAAAAGCAGTTTGGACATGTGCTTTTTAAAAAATCTGAAAAGTGGATTCATAATGTGTCAGTCTGTAAAAGTGATTATCACTTGCCAAAAAAAAGAGTAGTAAGTGTGCTTTCAAATTGGCAAAGAAATTTCGTTTTGTGACTAATGTGAAAACATGACTCTGTGTGCAAAGAGAAATTACAGGCAGAGATTTATTGCGTATTGCTCTGGTGATTTCACAGTTGCATTAGATGGAAAGGGGGAGCCATTTTTTGGTGCAGAAGCAGACTCTTAGCACACACCCAGCTGCTTACCATGTGGAATCATGCACAGTATTCACAAGCGAGTGGGGTTTGAGGTTTCAGTCAGTAATGCAAATACATTCAGCATCACTAAGGCTGGTTGCCCTTGCTGGAGTGTAGGCAGTCACCCAGGTTACAAATGGTGCTGGTCTGAAAAAGCAGTTTGGACATTTGCTTTTTAAAAAATCTGAAAAGTGGATTCATAATGTGTCAGTCTGTAAAAGTGTTTATCACTTGCCAAAAAAAAGAGCAGTAAGTGTGCTTTCAAATTGGCAAAGAAATTTCGTTTTGTGACTAATGTGAAAACATGACTCTGTGTGCAAATAGGAATTACAGGCAGAGATTTATTGCGTATTGCTCTGGTGATTTCACAGTTGCATTAGATGGAAAGGGGGAGCCATTTTTTGGTGCAGAAGCAGACTCTTAGCACACACCCAGCTGCTTACCATGTGGAATCATGCACAGTATTCACAAGCGAGTGGGGTTTGAGGTTTCAGTCAGTTATGCAAATACATTCAGCATCAATAAGGCTGGTTGCCCTTGCTGGAGTGTAGGCAGTCACCCAGGTTACAAATGGTGCTGGTCTGAAAAAGCAGTTTGGACATGTGCTTTTTAAAAAATCTGAAAAGTGGATTCATAATGTGTCAGTCTGTAAAAGTGTTTATCACTTGCCAAAAAAAAGAGTAGTAAGTGTGCTTTCAAATTGGCTAATAAATTTTGTTTAAGGGCCTAATGTGAAAACATGACTCTGTGTGCAAATAGGAATTACAGGCAGAGATTTATTGCGTATTGCTCTGGTGATTTCACAGTTGCATTAGATGGAAAGGGGGAGCCATTTTTTGGTGCAGAAGCAGACTCTTAGCACACACCCAGCTGCTTACCATGTGGAATCATGCACAGTATTCACAAGCGAGTGGGGTTTGAGGTTTCAGTCAGTAATGCAAATACATTCAGCATCACTAAGGCTGGTTGCCCTTGCTGGAGTGTAGGCAGTCATCCAGGTTACAAATGGTGCTGGTCTGAAAAAGCAGTTTGGACATGTGCTTTTTTAAGAATCTGAAAAGTGGATTCATAATGTGTCAGTCTGTAAAAGTGTTTATCACTTGCCAAAAAAAAGAGCAGTAAGTGTGCTTTCAAATTGGCAAAGAAATTTCGTTTTGTGACTAATGTGAAAACATGACTCTGTGTGCAAATAGGAATTAGAGGCAGAGATTTATTGCGTATTGCTCTGGTGATTTCACAGTTGCATTAGATGGAAAGGGGGAGCCATTTTTTGGTGCAGAAGCAGACTCTTAGCACACACCCAGCTGCTTACCATGTGGAATCATGCACAGTATTCACAAGCGAGTGGGGTTTGAGGTTTCAGTCAGTAATGCAAATACATTCAGCATCACTAAGGCTGGTTGCCCTTGCTGGAGTGTAGGCAGTCACCCAGGTTACAAATGGTGCTGGTTTGAAAAAGCAGTTTGGACATGTGCTTTTTAAAAAATCTGAAAAGTGGATTCATAATGTGTCAGTCTGTAAAAGTGATTATCACTTGCCAAAAAAAAGAGTAGTAAGTGTGCTTTCAAATTGGCAAAGAAATTTCGTTTTGTGACTAATGTGAAAACATGACTCTGTGTGCAAAGAGAAATTACAGGCAGAGATTTATTGCGTATTGCTCTGGTGATTTCACAGTTGCATTAGATGGAAAGGGGGAGCCATTTTTTGGTGCAGAAGCAGACTCTTAGCACACACCCAGCTGCTTACCATGTGGAATCATGCACAGTATTCACAAGCGAGTGGGGTTTGAGGTTTCAGTCAGTAATGCAAATACATTCAGCATCACTAAGGCTGGTTGCCCTTGCTGGAGTGTAGGCAGTCACCCAGGTTACAAATGGTGCTGGTCTGAAAAAGCAGTTTGGACATGTGCTTTTTAAAAAATCTGAAAAGTGGATTCATAATGTGTCAGTCTGTAAAAGTGTTTATCACTTGCCAAAAAAAAGAGCAGTAAGTGTGCTTTCAAATTGGCAAAGAAATTTCGTTTTGTGACTTATGTGAAAACATGACTCTGTGTGCAAATAGGAATTAGAGGCAGAGATTTATTGCGTATTGCTCTGGTGATTTCACAGTTGCATTAGATGGAAAGGGGGAGCCATTTTTTGGTGCAGAAGCAGACTCTTAGCACACACCCAGCTGCTTACCATGTGGAATCATGCACAGTATTCACAAGCGAGTGGGGTTTGAGGTTTCAGTCAGTAATGCAAATACATTCAGCATCACTAAGGCTGGTTGCCCTTGCTGGAGTGTAGGCAGTCACCCAGGTTACAAATGGTGCTGGTCTGAAAAAGCAGTTTGGACATGTGCTTTTTAAAAAATCTGAAAAGTGGATTCATAATGTGTCAGTCTGTAAAAGTGATTATCACTTGCCAAAAAAAAGAGTAGTAAGTGTGCTTTCAAATTGGCAAAGAAATTTCGTTTTGTGACTAATGTGAAAACATGACTCTGTGTGCAAAGAGAAATTACAGGCAGAGATTTATTGCGTATTGCTCTGGTGATTTCACAGTTGCATTAGAAGGAAAGGGGGAGCCATTTTTTGGTGCAGAAGCAGACTCTTAGCACACACCCAGCTGCTTACCATGTGGAATCATGCACAGTATTCACAAGCGAGTGGGGTTTGAGGTTTCAGTCAGTAATGCAAATACATTCAGCATCACTAAGGCTGGTTGCCCTTGCTGGAGTGTAGGCAGTCACCCAGGTTACAAATGGTGCTGGTCTGAAAAAGCAGTTTGGACATGTGCTTTTTAACCCCTTCAGTGCCCATGATGAGCTGGACTCGTCATGGAGCACAGTCGCGCTGTGCCCATGACGAGTCCAGCTCGTCATGGGACCCACCCTTGGGGGAAGCGCTAGCGCTCCCCCCGTGATTCCGCGATCTTTTTTTTTTTGCTGGGGAGGCAGGGGAAGACCTTCCCCTGCTTCCCCCCGCCCCCCCGCCCGCGTCATCAATGACGTCAGCGCGGGAGCCGCGCTGACGTCACCGGAGGCTTCCCCTTTGCTCTCCGAGACGCTGGAAGCCATTTGCTTCCTGCGCGTCGGAGAGTAAAGGTCAGTTTTGGGGCTGGGGAGGGGGTATTAGTGGATCTGTGCGGTAGGTAGGGTGGGGGCACAATGTTGGGGGGGTGGAAATGGGTTTTTGAAAACTCTGCTTTGTTCCTGCGCTTGGATCGTCCAAGCGCAGGCGATTTTATGTGAATTTTGAAAAAAAAAAAAATGCTCGTTTTCGTTTCTTTGTCGTGTTTCACCTGGGGGGGTGCTGCTAGCGTGGGATGGGGGTGGGGGGCGTAATAAAGTCAGTCCTATGGGTTCCAAAGTGGCCAGATTGATTTTATTTGCTTACAAAAACACCAGCATCAGAGTTTGCCAGTGCAGTGTGACTTTCGTTTTCTCGTGTAACTTCGAACTGCATTGTTGTACCAAGGGGGGGCGAAAGAAAGTAAGACAGAGGGCTTGCAAAGTGGCCAGATTGATTTTATTTGCTTCCAAGTACACCAGCATCAGAGTTTGCCAGTGATGTGCTTTTTTCGTTTTTTTGAATTCCTTTGAACTGTATTGTTGTTCCCAGGGGGCAAAGTAAAGTTAGACAGAGGGATTGCAAAGTGGCCAGATTGATTTCATTCGCATCCAAGCACACCAGCATCAGAGTTTGCCAGTGCAGTGCGACTTTCGTTTTCTCAGCCTAACTTTGAACAGTATTGTTGTTCCCAGGGGGGGCGTAATAAAGTAAGACAGAGGGGTTGCCAAGTGGCCAGATTGTTTTTATTTGGATCCAAGTACACCAGCATCAGAGTTTGTCAGTGTATTGCTACTTTCGTTTTCTCATCTAACTTTGAACAGCATTGTTGTTCCCAGGGGGGGTGAAATAAAGTAAGACAGAGGGGTTGCAAAGTAGCCAGATTGATTTTATTTGCATCCAAGTACACCAGCATCAGAGTTTGCCAGTGATGTGCTTCTTTCGTTTTTTTGTCTTCCTTTGAACAGTGTTGTTGTTCCCAGGGGGGGGCGAAATAAAGTTAGACAGAGGGATTGCAAAGTGGCCAGATTGATTTTATTTGCATCCAAGCACACCAGCATCAGAGTTTGCCAGTGCAATGCGTCTTTAGTTTTTTCGCCTAACTTTGAACAGTATTGTTGTTCCCAGGGGGGGCGAAATAAAGTTAGACAGAGGGATTGCAAAGTGGCCAGATTGATTTTATTTGCATCCATGCACACCAGCATCAGCGTTTGCCAGTGCAGTGCGTCTTTAGTTTTTTCGCCTAACTTTGAACAGTATTGTTGTTCCCAGGGGGGGCGAAATAAAGTTAGACAGAGGGATTGCAAAGTGGCCAGATTGATTTTATTTGCATCCAAGCACACCAGCATCTGAGTTTGCCAGTGCAGTGCGTCTTTAGTTTTCTCGCCTAACTTTGAACAGTATTGTTGTTCCCATGGGGGGCGAAATAAAGTTAGACAGAGGGATTGCAAAGTGGCCAGATTGATTTTATTTGCATCCAAGCACACCAGCATCAGAGTTTGCCAGTGCAGTGCGTCTTTAGTTTTCTCGCCTAACTTTGAACAGTATTGTTGTTCCCAGGGGGGGGCGAAATAAAGTAAGACAGAGGGGTTGCAAAGTAGCCAGATTGATTTTATTTGCATCCAAGTACACCAGCATCAGAGTTTGCCAGTGATGTGCTTCTTTCGTTTTTTTGTCTTCCTTTGAACAGTGTTGTTGTTCCCAGGGGGGGGCGAAATAAAGTTAGACAGAGGGATTGCAAAGTGGCCAGATTGATTTTATTTGCATCCAAGCACACCAGCATCAGAGTTTGCCAGTGCAATGCGTCTTTAGTTTTTTCGCCTAACTTTGAACAGTATTGTTGTTCCCAGGGGGGGCGAAATAAAGTTAGACAGAGGGATTGCAAAGTGGCCAGATTGATTTTATTTGCATCCATGCACACCAGCATCAGAGTTTGCCAGTGCAGTGCGTCTTTAGTTTTTTCGCCTAACTTTGAACAGTATTGTTGTTCCCAGGGGGGGCGAAATAAAGTTAGACAGAGGGATTGCAAAGTGGCCAGATTGATTTTATTTGCATCCAAGCACACCAGCATCAGAGTTTGCCAGTGCAGTGCGTCTTTAGTTTTCTCGCCTAACTTTGAACAGTATTGTTGTTCCCAGGGGGGGCGAAATAAAGTTAGACAGAGGGATTGCAAAGTGGCCAGATTGATTTTATTTGCATCCAAGCACACCAGCATCTGAGTTTGCCAGTGCAGTGCGTCTTTAGTTTTCTCGCCTAACTTTGAACAGTATTGTTGTTCCCATGGGGGGCGAAATAAAGTTAGACAGAGGGATTGCAAAGTGGCCAGATTGATTTTATTTGCATCCAAGCACACCAGCATCAGAGTTTGCTAGTGCAGTGCGTCTTTAGTTTTCTCGCCTAACTTTGAACAGTATTGTTGTTCCCAGGGGGGGCGAAATAAAGTTAGACAGAGGGATTGCAAAGTGGCCAGATTGATTTTATTTGCATCCAAGCACACCAGCATCAGAGTTTGCCAGTGCAGTGCGTCTTTAGTTTTCTCGCCTAACTTTGAACAGTATTGTTGTTCCCAGGGGGGGCGAAATAAAGTTAGACAGAGGGATTGCAAAGTGGCCAGATTGATTTTATTTGCATCCAAGCACACCAGCATTAGAGTTTGCCAGTGCAGTGTGTCTTTAGTTTTCTCGCCTAACTTTGAACAGTATTGTTGTTCCCAGGGGGGGCGAAATAAAGTTAGACAGAGGGATTGCAAAGTGGCCAGATTGATTTTATTTGCATCCAAGCACACCAGCATCAGAGTTTGCCAGTGCAGTGCGTCTTTAGTTTTCTCGCCCAGCTTTGAACAGTATTGTTGTTCCCAGGGGGGCGAAATAAAGTTAGACAGAGGGATTGCAAAGTGGCCAGATTGATTTTATTTGCTTCCAAGTACACCAGCATCAGAGTTTGCCAGTGATGTGCTTTTTTCGTTTTTTTGAATTCCTTTGAACTGTATTGTTGTTCCCAGGGGGCAAAGTAAAGTTAGACAGAGGGATTGCAAAGTGGCCAGATTGATTTCATTCGCATCCAAGCACACAAGCATCAGAGTGTGCCAGTGCAGTGCGACTTTCGTTTTCTCAGCCTAACTTTGAACAGTATTTTTGTTCCCTTGGGGGCGTAATAAAGTAAGACAGAGGGGTTGCCAAGTGGCCAGATTGTTTTTATTTGGATCCAAGTACACCAGCATCAGAGTTTGTCAGTGTATTGCTACTTTCGTTTTCTCATCTAACTTTGAACAGCATTGTTGTTCCCAGGGGGGGTGAAATAAAGTAAGACAGAGGGGTTGCAAAGTAGCCAGATTGATTTTATTTGCATCCAAGCACACCAGCATCAGAGTTTGCCAGTGCAGTGCGTCTTTAGTTTTTTCGCCTAACTTTGAACAGTGTTGTTGTTCCCAGGGGGGGGCGAAATAAAGTTAGACAGAGGGATTGCAAAGTGGCCAGATTGATTTTATTTGCATCCAAGCACACCAGCATCGGAGTTTGCCAGTGCAGTGCGTCTTTAGTTTTTTCGCCTAACTTTGAACAGTATTGTTGTTCCCAGGGGGGGCGAAATAAAGTTAGACAGAGGGATTGCAAAGTGGCCAGATTGATTTTATTTGCATCAAAGCACACCAGCATCAGAGTTTGCCAGTGCAGTGCGTCTTTAGTTTTCTCGCCTAACTTTGAACAGTTTTGTTGTTCCCAGGGGGGGCGAAATAAAGTTAGACAGAGGGATTGCAAAGTGGCCAGATTGATTTTATTTGCATCCAAGCACACCAGCATCTGAGTTTGCCAGTGCAGTGCGTCTTTAGTTTTCTCGCCTAACTTTGAACAGTATTGTTGTTCCCATGGGGGGCGAAATAAAGTTAGACAGAGGGATTGCAAAGTGGCCAGATTGATTTTATTTGCATCCAAGCACACCAGCATCAGAGTTTGCCAGTGCAGTGCGTCTTTAGTTTTCTCGCCTAACTTTGAACAGTATTGTTGTTCCCAGGGGGGGGCGAAATAAAGTTAGACAGAGGGATTGCAAAGTAGCCAGATTGATTTTATTTGCATCCAAGCACACCAGCATCAGAGTTTGCCAGTGCAGTGCGTCTTTAGTTTTCTCGCCCAGCTTTGAACAGTATTGTTGTTCCCAGGAGGGGCGAAATAAAGTTAGACAGAGGGATTGCAAAGTGGCCAGATTGCTTTTATTTGCATCCAAGCACACCAGCATCAGAGTTTGCCAGTGCAGTGCGTCTTTAGTTTTCTCGCCTAACTTTGAACAGTATTGTTGTTCCCAGGGGGGGCGAAATAAAGTTAGACAGAGGGATTGCAAAGTGGCCAGATTGATTTTATTTGCATCCAAGCACACCAGCATCAGAGTTTGCCAGTGCAGTGCGTCTTTAGTTTTCTCGCCTAACTTTGAACAGTATTGTTGTTCCAAGGGGGGGCGAAATAAAGTTAGACAGAGGGATTGCAAAGTGGCCAGATTGATTTTATTTGCATCCAAGCACACCAGCATCAGAGTTTGCCAGTGCAGTGCGTCTTTAGTTTTTTCGCCTAACTTTAAACAGTATTGTTGTTCCCAGGGGGGGCGAAATAAAGTTAGACAGAGGGATTGCAAAGTGGCCAGATTGATTTTATTTGCATCCAAGCACACCAGCATCAGAGTTTGCCAGTGCAGTGCGTCTTTAGTTTTCTCGCCTAACTTTGAACAGTATTGTTGTTCCCAGGGGGGGTGAAATAAAGTTAGACAGAGGGATTGCAAAGTGGCCAGATTGATTTTATTTGCATCCAAGCACACCAGCATCAGAGTTTGCCAGTGCAGTGCGTCTTTAGTTTTTTCGCCTAACTTTGAACAGTATTGTTGTTCCCAGGGGGGGCGAAATAAAGTTAGACAGAGGGATTGCAAAGTGGCCAGATTGATTTTATTTGCATCCATGCACACCAGCATCAGAGTTTGCCAGTGCAGTGCGTCTTTAGTTTTTTCGCCTAACTTTGAACAGTATTGTTGTTCCCAGGGGGGGCGAAATAAAGTTAGACAGAGGGATTGCAAAGTGGCCAGATTGATTTTATTTGCATCCAAGCACACCAGCATCAGAGTTTGCCAGTGCAGTGCGTCTTTAGTTTTCTCGCCTAACTTTGAACAGTATTGTTGTTCCCAGGGGGGGCAAAATAAAGTTAGACAGAGGGATTGCAAAGTGGCCAGATTGATTTTATTTGCATCCAAGCACACCAGCATCTGAGTTTGCCAGTGCAGTGCGTCTTTAGTTTTCTCGCCTAACTTTGAACATTATTGTTGTTCCCATGGGGGGCGAAATAAAGTTAGACAGAGGGATTGCAAAGTGGCCAGATTGATTTTATTTGCATCCAAGCACACCAGCATCAGAGTTTGCCAGTGCAGTGCGTCTTTAGTTTTCTCGCCTAACTTTGAACAGTATTGTTGTTCCCAGGGGGGGCGAAATAAAGTTAGACAGAGGGATTGCAAAGTGGCCAGATTGATTTTATTTGCATCCAAGCACACCAGCATCAGAGTTTGCCAGTGCAGTGCGTCTTTAGTTTTCTCGCCTAACTTTGAACAGTATTGTTGTTCCCAGGGGGGGGCGAAATAAAGTTAGACAGAGGGATTGCAAAGTGGCCAGATTGATTTTATTTGCATCCAAGCACACCAGCATCAGAGTTTGCCAGTGCAGTGTGTCTTTAGTTTTCTCGCCTAACTTTGAACAGTATTGTTGTTCCCAGGGGGGGCGAAATAAAGTTAGACAGAGGGATTGCAAAGTGGCCAGATTGATTTTATTTGCATCCAAGCACACCAGCATCAGAGTTTGCCAGTGCAGTGCGTCTTTAGTTTTCTTGCCCAGCTTTGAACAGTATTGTTGTTCCCAGGGGGGGCGAAATAAAGTTAGACAGAGGGATTGCAAAGTGGCCAGATTGATTTTATTTGCTTCCAAGTACACCAGCATCTGAGTTTGCCAGTGATGTGCTTTTTTCGTTTTTTTGAATTCCTTTGAACTGTATTGTTGTTCCCAGGGGGCAAAGTAAAGTTAGACAGAGGGATTGCAAAGTGGCCGGATTGATTTCATTCGCATCCAAGCACACCAGCATCAGAGTTTGCCAGTGCAGTGCGTCTTTAGTTTTCTCGCCTAACTTTGAACAGTATTGTTGTTCCCAGGGGGGGCGAAATAAAGTTAGACAGAGGGATTGCAAAGTGGCCAGATTGATTTTATTTGCATCCAAGCACACCAGCATCTGAGTTTGCCAGTGCAGTGCGTCTTTAGTTTTCTCGCCTAACTTTGAACAGTATTGTTGTTCCCATGGGGGGCGAAATAAAGTTAGACAGAGGGATTGCAAAGTGGCCAGATTGATTTTATTTGCATCCAAGCACACCAGCATCAGAGTTTGCCAGTGCAGTGCGTCTTTAGTTTTCTCGCCTAACTTTGAACAGTATTGTTGTTCCCAGGGGGGGCGAAATAAAGTTAGACAGAGGGATTGCAAAGTGGCCAGATTGATTTTATTTGCATCCAAGCACACCAGCATCAGAGTTTGCCAGTGCAGTGCGTCTTTAGTTTTCTCGCCTAACTTTGAACAGTATTGTTGTTCCCAGGGGGGGGCGAAATAAAGTTAGACAGAGGGATTGCAAAGTGGCCAGATTGATTTTATTTGCATCCAAGCACACCAGCATCAGAGTTTGCCAGTGCAGTGTGTCTTTAGTTTTCTCGCCTAACTTTGAACAGTATTGTTGTTCCCAGGGGGGGCGAAATAAAGTTAGACAGAGGGATTGCAAAGTGGCCAGATTGATTTTATTTGCATCCAAGCACACCAGCATCAGAGTTTGCCAGTGCAGTGCGTCTTTAGTTTTCTCGCCCAGCTTTGAACAGTATTGTTGTTCCCAGGGGGGGCGAAATAAAGTTAGACAGAGGGATTGCAAAGTGGCCAGATTGATTTTATTTGCTTCCAAGTACACCAGCATCAGAGTTTGCCAGTGATGTGCTTTTTTCGTTTTTTTGAATTCCTTTGAACTGTATTGTTGTTCCCAGGGGGCAAAGTTAAGTTAGACAGAGGGATTGCAAAGTGGCCAGATTGATTTCATTCGCATCCAAGCACACCAGCATCAGAGTTTGCCAGTGCAGTGCGACTTTCGTTTTCTCAGCCTAACTTTGAACAGTATTGTTGTTCCCGGGGGGGCGTAATAAAGTAAGACAGAGGGGTTGCCAAGTGGCCAGATTGTTTTTATTTGGATCCAAGTACACCAGCATCAGAGTTTGTCAGTGTATTGTTACTTTCGTTTTCTCATCTAACTTTGAACAGCATTGTTGTTCCCAGGGGGGGTGAAATAAAGTAAGACAGAGGGGTTGCAAAGTAGCCAGATTGGTTTTATTTGCATCCAAGTACACCAGCATCAGAGTTTGCCAGTGATGTGCTTCTTTCGTTTTTTTGTCTTCCTTTGAACAGTGTTGTTGTTCCCAGGGGGGGGCGAAATAAAGTTAGACAGAGGGATTGCAAAGTGGCCAGAATGATTTTATTTGCATCCAAGCACACCAGCATCAGAGTTTGCCAGTGCAGTGCGTCTTTAGTTTTTTCGCCTAACTTTGAACAGTATTGTTGTTCCCAGGGGGGGCGAAATAAAGTTAGACAGAGGGATTGCAAAGTGGCCAGATTGATTTTATTTGCATCCAAGCACACCAGCATCAGAGTTTGCCAGTGCAGTGCGTCTTTAGTTTTCTCGCCTAACTTTGAACAGTTTTGTTGTTCCCAGGGGGGGCGAAATAAAGTTAGACAGAGGGATTGCAAAGTGGCCAGATTGATTTTATTTGCATCCAAGCACACCAGCATCTGAGTTTGCCAGTGCAGTGCGTCTTTAGTTTTCTCGCCTAACTTTGAACAGTATTGTTGTTCCCAGGGGGGGCGAAATAAAGTTAGACAGAGGGATTGCAAAGTGGCCAGATTGATTTTATTTGCATCCAAGCACACCAGCATCAGAGTTTGCCAGTGCAGTGCGTCTTTAGTTTTCTCGCCTAACTTTGAACAGTATTGTTGTTCCCAGGGGGGGCGAAATAAAGTTAGACAGAGGGATTGCAAAGTGGCCAGATTGATTTTATTTGCATCCAAGCACACCAGCATCAGAGTTTGCCAGTGCAGTGCGTCTTTAGTTTTCTCGCCTAACTTTGAACAGTATTGTTGTTCCCAGGGGGGGCGAAATAAAGTTAGACAGAGGGATTGCAAAGTGGCCAGATTGATTTTATTTGCATCCAAGCACACCAGCATCAGAGTTTGCCAGTGCAGTGTGTCTTTAGTTTTCTCGCCTAACTTTGAACAGTATTGTTGTTCCCAGGGGGGGCGAAATAAAGTTAGACAGAGGGATTGCAAAGTGGCCAGATTGCTTTTATTTGCATCCAAGCACACCAGCATCAGAGTTTGCCAGTGCAGTGCGTCTTTAGTTTTCTCGCCCAGGTTTGAACAGTATTGTTGTTCCCAGGGGGGGCGAAATAAAGTTATACAGAGGGATTGCAAAGTGGCCAGATTGCTTTTATTTGCATCCAAGCACACCAGCATCAGAGTTTGCCAGTGCAGTGCGTCTTTAGTTTTCTCGCCTAATTTTGAACAGTATTGTTGTTCCCAGGGGGGGCGAAATAAAGTTAGACAGAGGGATTGCAAAGTGGCCAGATTGATTTTATTTGCATCCAAGCACACCAGCATCAGAGTTTGCCAGTGCAGTGCGTCTTTAGTTTTCTCGCCTAACTTTGAACAGTATTGTTGTTCCCAGGGGGGGCAAAATAAAGTTAGACAGAGGGATTGCAAAGTGGCCAGATTGATTTTATTTGCATCCAAGCACACCAGCATCAGAGTTTGCCAGTGCAGTGCGTCTTTAGTTTTTTCGCCTAACTTTGAACAGTATTGTTGTTCCCAGGGGGGGCGAAATAAAGTTAGACAGAGGGATTGCAAAGTGGCCAGATTGATTTTATTTGCATCCAAGCACACCAGCATCAGAGTTTGCCAGTGCAGTGTGTCTTTAGTTTTCTCGCCTAACTTTGAACAGTATTGTTGTTCCCAGGGGGGTCGAAATAAAGTTAGACAGAGGGATTGCAAAGTGGCCAGATTGATTTTATTTGCATCCAAGCACACCAGCATCAGAGTTTGCCAGTGCAGTGCGTCTTCAGTTTTCTCGCCTAACTTTGAACAGTATTGTTGTTCCCAGGGGGGGCGAAATAAAGTTAGACAGAGGGATTGCAAAGTGGCCAGATTGATTTTATTTGCATCCAAGCACACCAGCATCAGAGTTTGCCAGTGCAGTGCGTCTTTAGTTTTCTCGCCTAACTTTGAACAGTATTGTTGTTCCCAGGGGGGGCGAAATAAAGTTAGACAGAGGGATTGCAAAGTGGCCAGATTGATTTTATTTGCATCCAAGCACACCAGCATCAGAGTTTGCCAGTGCAGTGCGTCTTTAGTTTTCTTGCCTAACTTTGAACAGTATTGTTGTTCCCAGGGGGGGCGAAATAAAGTTAGACTGAGGGATTGCAAAGTGGCCAGATTGATTGTATTTGCATCCAAGCACACCAGCATCAGAGTTTGCCAGTGCAGTGCGTCTTTAGTTTTCTCGCCTAACTTTGAACAGTATTGTTGTTCCCAGGGGGGGCGAAATAAAGTTAGACAGAGGGATTGCAAAGTGGCCAGATTGCTTTTATTTGCATCCAAGCACACCAGCATCAGAGTTTGCCAGTGCAGTGCGTCTTTAGTTTTCTCGCCTAACTTTGAACAGTATTGTTGTTCCCAGGGGGGGCGAAATAAAGTTAGACAGAGGGATTGCAAAGTGGCCAGATTGATTTTATTTGCATCCAAGCACACCAGCATCAGAGTTTGCCAGTGCAGTGCGTCTTTAGTTTTCTTGCCTAACTTTGAACAGTATTGTTGTTCCCAGGGGGGGGGCGAAATAAAGTTAGACAGAGGGATTGCAAAGTGGCCAGATTGATTTTATTTGCATCCAAGCACACCAGCATCAGAGTTTGCCAGTGCAGTGCGTCTTTAGTTTTCCCGCCTAACTTTGAACAGTATTGTTGTTACCAGGGGGGGCGAAATAAAGTTAGACAGAGGGATTGCAAAGTGGCCAGATTGATTTTATTTGCATCCAAGCACACCAGCATCAGAGTTTGCCAGTGCAGTGCGTCTTTAGTTTTCTCGCCCAGCTTTGAACAGTATTGTTGTTCCCAGGGGGGGCGAAATAAAGTTAGACAGAGGGATTGCAAAGTGGCCAGATTGCTTTTATTTGCATCCAAGCACACCAGCATCAGAGTTTGCCAGTGCAGTGCGTCTTTAGTTTTCTCGCCTAACTTTGAACAGTATTGTTGTTCCCGGGGGGGCGAAATAAAGTTAGACAGAGGGATTGCAAAGTGGCCAGATTGATTTTATTTGCATCCAAGCACACCAGCATCAGAGTTTGCCAGTGCAGTGCGTCTTTAGTTTTCTCGCCTAACTTTGAACAGTATTGTTGTTCCCAGGGGGGGCGAAATAAAGTTAGACAGAGGGATTGCAAAGTGGCCAGATTGATTTTATTTGCATCCAAGCACACCAGCATCAGAGTTTGCCAGTGCAGTGCGTCTTTAGTTTTTTCGCCTAACTTTCAACAGTATTGTTGTTCCCAGGGGGGGCGAAATAAAGTTAGACAGAGGGATTGCAAAGTGGCCAGATTGATTTTATTTGCATCCAAGCACACCAGCATCAGAGTTTGCCAGTGCAGTGCGTCTTTAGTTTTCTCGCCTAACTTTGAACAGTATTGTTGTTCCCAGGGGGGGCGAAATAAAGTTAGACAGAGGGATTGCAAAGTGGCCAGATTGATTTTATTTGCATCCAAGCACACCAGCATCAGAGTTTGCCAGTGCAGTGCGTCTTCAGTTTTCTCGCCTAACTTTGAACAGTATTGTTGTTCCCAGGGGGGGCGAAATAAAGTTAGACAGAGGGATTGCAAAGTGGCCAGATTGATTTTATTTGCATCCAAGCACACCAGCATCAGAGTTTGCCAGTGCAGTGCGTCTTTAGTTTTCTCGCCTAACTTTGAACTGTATTGTTGTTCCCAGGGGGGGCGAAATAAAGTTAGACAGAGGGATTGCAAAGTGGCCAGATTGATTTTATTTGCATCCAAGCACACCAACATCAGAGTTTGCGAGTGCAGTGCGTCTTTAGTTTTCTCGCCTAACTTTGAACAGTATTGTTGTTCCCAGGGGGGGCGAAATAAAGTTAGACAGAGGGATTGCAAAGTGGCCAGATTGATTTTATTTGCATCCAAGCACACCAGCATCAGAGTTTGCCAGTGCAGTGCGTCTTTAGTTTTCTCGCCTAACTTTGAACAGTATTGTTGTTCCCAGGGGGGGCGAAATAAAGTTAGACAGAGGGATTGCAAAGTGGCCAGATTGATTTTATTTGCATCCAAGCACACCAGCATCAGAGTTTGCCAGTGCAGTGCGTCTTTAGTTTTCTCGCCTAACTTTGAACAGCATTGTTGTTTCTAGGGTGGGAGAGGTTACCATTTCTGTAGGTACTGCAATACCTGGTTGATGGGTGAATTGGAAAACACAATGTGCACCATGGTTCTGTGTTTATGGATGTGGTCTACCATACTGCTTATGTTTTGTAAGGATGTAAGCAATGGACAGTGAAACGTTTCCCTTCAGGGCCCTCTAGTCATGTCCATAACTTTTCCGGTGAAACCACTCGCTGATTTCTGAATAGGTAGTGAGAGATCGTTTAGGTAACCATGTTGTTTCTGCTTACATTTCACATGCTTGGCATTCCCTAGGAGTTTTTTTTTTTTGTCTGCGTATTACTCTTATCAAGTGCATAATTTGAATTGAGCCACATCCAAGTGTTTGTAGCGGGCACAATTAGGTTATAGCTGAAGGCAGTGCGAGTTTCTCTCAGTGGGCAAGTATGGCGTTCAGTGGGGATGTGGCACTATGGCCGGAGCTGTTGAATTTGGAAATGGGGAACCGGGTTCAGCATTCATGACCAGTCCACCACACCACTGTACTGTGGGAGCGCATTCCCATGCTACACCGTAGAAGGCCCCACTGGACCTTAGAAGGCTTGATGTCTTAGCACAAGCAGGTGTAATGTAGTGGTTTCAACTTACAAAGAGTACAAAGTACAAGTAGAGGTATAAAAGTGCAATAAATGGCAGACACGCAAAACACAGGAACACACTGGGTAGGCACTTCTACGGGCATGGAGAACAGAATTTCCTATAATGTAAAGACTTACTTCACACAATAGAGAGGGTGTGAATTAAGTTTGGAAGTGTCTTTGCAGGAGGAGAAATTTGAGGTTAGTTTTGAAGGACTGGGAAGAGGGAGGGGGTGGTCCGGAGCTGAGGCTCAGTTCCAGAATCTCGCCGCGTTGCTTGTAAATGATTGGGCCATCAATCTTTCCTTTTTGAAAGTGGGAGGGTCAAGCAATACATTTTGCGCAGTACGTGATGGTCTAGAGCATTATATGCATATGTTACAATAAAGTTTTTTTTCCTCTTTTTTTTCTAGACTAAAGCTTTTCAACGGTGGCTGTTCTGCAGTTTTGTGTAGTTGCATTGTGTTGGTAAGAAATTTTTTGTTGTTGTATTTACACCAAATGAGTAATAATATAATGTCCGAATGAATTTTTTTGTAAGTGATGTCATAATGGCGGCATATTTAGTTAGTGGTTTGAGCATGAAAATCTTTGCGATGTGTTTTGCATAGTCTTATGTGTAATTGTTTTTCTCTTTCTTTTTTAGTGGGATATTGTTGATCCATACTGTGTCTGTACAGAGTTGGTGGTGGTGAGTCGTTTTGCTGCCTCTGGCAAGTGAGTGGTATTGTTTTGGAGTATATTTGAGTTTTTGATAAAGGTGCTTTTTGCTTATTACTTATTTTACAAAGAGTTTGTTGTTGTTGACAAGTTACATTTATTAGTAAGCAATATGGCTAGCCGTAGAATGACTGCTCAACAGGTGGTCGGTATGCTTCTTGAATCTTCCTCTGATCAAGATTATGAGACTGACAGTGCGTCTGAGGGAGAGGAGGGAGGGGAAGATTCTGGCAGTGAGTTTTCACTCAACATGGAATCATCGGATGATGAAGGTACTCTCAGTGCGGATGAAGTGCCTGTCTTAGAGGAGGAAACTGCTGTGCCGATGGTGCAAGAGGCATCTGGATTGCAGTCTGAGGCTGCTAGGCTTCCTACTGGAAGTGCTGGACTTTGGGTTGATCCAAACATGGTGCAGCCGGTGTTGCCTGCCTTTAGTGGTGTTGCAGGGTGTACAGTGAATTGTGAAAACTTTTTGCCTATTCAGTTTTTTCAGTTGTTTATGGATGATGTATTTTTGGGTGAGATTGTTGAGCAGACGAATTTGTATGCTGAACAGTTTTTGAGGATCAACAGCGACAAACTTAGGCCCCAGTCTAGAGCTACCCGGTGGACTCCCACATATCTGGAAGAGATTAAGAAGTTTTTGGGTTTGACTTTATTGATGGGTGTGGTAAGGAAGCCAACCTTGGCTTCATATTGGTCTACTAGCCCCTTGTTGGCAACTGCCATATTTCCTGCAGTTATGACTCGTAATCGGTATTTACTTTTGCTACGTATGCTGCATTTTGTTGATAATTCAATGGCGTTGCCACGAGATCACCCTGACTGTGACCGTCTTTTTAAGATTCGGCCCGTTCTTGATCACTTTGTGGATCGATTTTCTGAGATCTATACTCCAGGGAAAGAAATATCTATTGATGAGTCTTTGGTCTTGTTCAAGGGCCGTTTGGTTTTTAGGCAGTACATCCCTAGCAAGAGGGCACGCTAAGGAATTAAGCTGTATATGTTGTCTGAGAGTAGGACAGGATATGTATTTAATTTTCGTGTGTACACTGGTAGAGATTCTGCCATTGACCCCCCAGGATGTCCGTCCACTTTTGGAGTTGCAGAGAAAATTGTGTGGGATCTTGCTAGGAGACTGTTTAACAGAGGCCACCATTTGTACCTTGATAACTTCTATACTGCTGTGCAATTATTTAAGGAATTGTATAAAGTGGACACTTTTGCATGTGGCACAATCCGCTCTAACCGTAAAGCTTATCCGAAAGAGCTTGTTTGCAAAAAACTTCAGAGGGGGCAGTGCAGTTCCTTGCGTAGTGATGAACTACTAGCTGTGAAATTTGTGGACAGGAGGGATGTGTACATGCTGACTACCATCCATGATGAGAGTACTTCACCTGTGGCTGTTTGGGGTCAGGTTGCTGAAGTGCGCAAACCTGTGTGCATTCTAGACTACAATAAGCACATGGGTGGTGTTGACAGAGTAGATCAGAGGTTGGAACCTTACTCTGCTATTCGTAAGGCTTATGTTTGGTATAAGAAGTTGGCCATCCATTTCTTCGAATTAGCAATGTTCAATGCTTTTATTGTGTTCAAGGAGTGTTCTCCTGCGTCAAAGTTGACATTTATTCAGTTTCAGCACTCTGTGATAGCTAGCCTTGTTGTTGTGGAACAGGCAAGTGTTCCTAGATTTGGAGTGGTGGAGGATGTGGTTCGATTGAAAGATCGCCACTTTCCTGATTTCATCCCTCCCACACCGGCAAAAGATTTTCCCACTAGGAGATGTAGAGTCTGTTGGCGAAGAGATAAGCGGAAGGAGACTCGTATGTACTGCTCCGACTGTCCATCTAAACCTGGGCTGTGTGTCCCTGCTTGTTTTAGAGCGTACCATACCCAAAAGAAGTTTTGGGAGCAATCATGAGTGGTAAAGTTAACTGATTGGTTTGTTTTCTTTGGAAAATGTGATTCTGTTTCAAGGTTGGCTTTAGTGCAATGTGTTAAGTTTCTGATTTTGTGTTTGTAGATTTTTATCTATTTGTGATTTGTTTGTGTTTTTATTTTTGTCTAAAAAAATCCTAAATGTGTTGGCAGTGTGTGTGGACTGGCACTTCTTTGGCGGTGTACGTGGAATGGTGCTTGGCTGGCGGTGTGCGTGGACTGGTGCTTGGCTGTTGGCGTGCGTGGCCTGGTGCTTGGCTGGCGGTGTGTGTGGACTGGTGCTTGGCCGGCGGTGTGCGTGGACTGGTGCTTGGCTGGCGGTGTGCGTGGACTTGTGCTTGGCTGGCGGTGTGCGTGGACTGGTGCTTGGCTGGCGGTGTGCGTGGACTGGTGCTTGGCTGGCGGTGTGCGTGGACTGGTGCTTGGCTGGCGGTGTGCGTGGACTGGTGCTTGGCTGGCGGTGTGCGTGGACTGGTGCTTGGCTGGCGGTGTGCGTGGACTGGTGCTTGGCTGGCGGTGTGTGTGGACTGGTGTTTAGCTAGCGGTGTGCGTGAACTGGTGCTCGGCTAGCGGTGTGCGTGGACTGGCGCTCGGCTGGCTGTGTGAGTAGTGACTTGCTGCTGGTCACTACACACACTGCTAGCTGAGTGCCACTCCACGCAATCCATCTGCTTGTGTAGTTGCTGTGTCAGGAATGTGGGCGTGTGAAAGTGATGGGCCCTTGAATGGCGCTGTGTGCTGGTGGGAGTTTTGTTATGTGATGGGCCCGCGGCTGGCGGTATGAATGGTTTTGTATGTCTCACGCGTATGAAAGGTGTATGAATGGCCTGTAAAGAGGTTGGTGCCTTGTCGTGGCTTTACAGCTCACGAGCTGTGAGTCAATGGTTCAGTTTCTCGCCCTTTCAATTATTAACAGTGCATTTCATTTTTGTGAAATCACTTGCTAATACAATTGTATATTCTGAACCATCACTCACTCTCGTGCCAAATCCAACCAGTATGTGTGTGTGCTTGAGGATTAGATGGCTGTGCAGTAATATTTGCCTTTCTGAAGCAGGGTGTACCTTGTCCCTTTTGTGAATTTTGTAATGTGTTTTTTTTGTGCATGGTGGTGTGAATGGTCTTGTGTGTATCACGTATGAAAGATGTGTGAATGGCCTGTAAAGCGGTTGGTGCCTTGCCGTGGCTTTACAGCTCACGAGCTGCGAGTCATTGGTTCAGTTTTTTCTCCATTGAATTATTGACAGTGCATTTCATTTTTGTGAAATCTCTTGTTAATAAAATTTAATATACTGAACCATCACTCGCCCTCGTGCCAAATCCAACCAGTATGTGTGTGTGTTTGAGGAATAGGTGGCTGTGCAGGATTCTTTGTCTTTTTAGTTTCTCTGCCAAAGTGTATGTTCCATGTAAAAATAACCCACCGACTGTAGATATTGTGGTAAACCCATGGGAGTTCATGGTGATGTCTCTCTTGTGAATTTCAAAAAGGTTTTTTATCCTCAATGTCCTGCAAACCTCAAAATATCGATCACATTGTCCATGCAATATTGTTCCAAAATTCTCACGTTGTAGAAACAATGTCGAAACGTTCTGGTTTTGCAAGGGGGTCAACTGTCTTTTTGGCCCGTGCTCGGCGGCCATCTAGGGAAACCTACCAAACCCACCATTTCTGAAAACTAGACACCCGGCGGCTTCTAGGGAGGTATGGCTTGCGTGGATCCCCCAACGTTTCCTTACCCAGAATCCCCTGCAAACCTCAATTTTTGCTGAAAAAATCACTTTTTTCACACATTTTGGGGTGGGAAAGTAGTGGCATCACCGGGCTCACACAAATTTACCACCACCCAGCGTTCCCCCAGGTCTCCCGGTAAAAATGGTGCCTCACTTGTGTGGGAGGCCCAAGTACCCGCCTCAGGCAAGGGCCCAAAACGCAGTGAGGCGACATCAAAATGGCCTGTCGCAAAACCACCTGGTTTTGCAAGGGGGGTCACTTGGGTTTTTGGCCCGGTGCTCGGCCGCCATCTAGGGAAACCTACCAAACCCACGCATTTCTGAAAACTAGATACCCGGCGGCTTCCAGGGAGGTATGGCTTGCGTGGATCCCCCAACGTTTCCTTACCCAGAATCCCCTGCAAACCTCAATTTTTGCTGAAAAAATCACTTTTTTCACACATTTTGGGGTGGGAAAGTAGTGGCATCACCGGGCTCACACAAATTTACCACCACCCAGCGTTCCTCCAGGTCTCCCGGTAAAAATGGTGCCTCACTTGTGTGGGAGGCCCAAGTACCCGCCGCAGGCAAGGGCCCAAAACGCAGTGAGGCGACATCAAAATGGCCTGTCGCAAAACCGCCTGGTTTTGCAAGGGGGGTCACTTGGGTTTTTGGCCCGGTGCTCGGCGGCCATCTAGGGAAACCTACCAAACCCACGCATTTCTGAAAACTAGACACCCGGCGGCTTCCAGGGAGGTGTGGCTTGCGTGGATCCCCCAACGTTTCCTTACCCAGAATCCCTTGCAAACCTCAATTTTTGCTGAAAAAATCACTTTTTTCACACATTTTGGGGTGGGAAAGTAGTGGCATCACCGGGCTCACACAAATTTACCACCACCCAGCGTTCCCCCAGGTCTCCCGGTAAAAATGGTGCCTCACTTGAGTCGGAGGCCCAAGTACCGCCGCAGGCAAGGGCCCAAAACGCAGTGAGGCGACATCAAAATGGCCTGTCGCAAAACCACCTGGTTTTGCAAGGGGGGTCACTTGGGTTTTTGGCCCGGTGCTCGGCGGCCATCTAGGGAAACCTACCAAACCCACGCATTTCTAAAAACTAGACACCCGGCGGCTTCCAGGGAGGTATGGCTTGCGTGGATCCCCCAACGTTTCCTTACCCAGAATCCCCTGCAAACCTCAATTTTTGCTGAAAAAAATCACTTTTTTCACACATTTTGGGGTGGGAAAGTAGTGGCATCACCGGGCTCACACAAATTTACCACCACCCAGCTTTCCCCCAGGTCTCCCGGTAAAAATGGTGCCTCACTTGTGTGGGAGGCCCAAGTACCCGCCGCAGGCAAGGGCCCAAAACGCAGTGAGGCGACATCAAAATGGCCTGTCGCAAAACCACCTGGTTTTGCAAGGGGGGTCACTTGGGTTTTTGGCCCGGTGCTCGGCGGCCATCTAGGGAAACCTACCAAACCCATGCATTTCTGAAAACTAGACACCCGGCGGCTTCCAGGGAGGTATGGCTTGCATGGATCCCCCAACGTTTCCTTACCCAGAATCCCCTGCAAACCTCAATTTTTGCTGAAAAAATCACTTTTTTCACACATTTTGGGGTGGGAAAGTAGTGGCATCACCGGGCTCACACAAATTTACCACCACCCAGCGTTCCCCCAGGTCTCCCGGTAAAAATGGTGCCTCACTTGTGTGGGAGGCCCAAGTACCCGCGGCAGGCAAGGGCCCAAAACGCAGTGAGGCGACATCAAAATGGCCTGTCGCAAAACCACCTGGTTTTGCAAGGGGGGTCACTTGGGTTTTTGGCCCGGTGCACGGCGGCCATCTAAGGAAACCTACCAAACCCATGCATTTCTGAAAACTAGACACCCGGCGGCTTCCAGGGAGGTATGGCTTGCGTGGATCCCCCAACGTTTCCTTACCCAGAATCCCCTGCAAACCTCAATTTTTGCTGAAAAAATCACTTTTTTCACACATTTTGGGGTGGGAAAGTAGTGGCATCACCGGGCTCACACAAATTTACCACCACCCAGCGTTCCCCCAGGTCTCCCGGTAAAAATGGTGCCTCACTTGTGTGGGAGGCCCAAGTACCCGCCGCAGGCAAGGGCCCAAAACGCAGTGAGGCGACATCAAAATGGCCTGTCGCAAAACCGCCTGGTTTTGCAAGGGGGGTCACTTGGGTTTTTGGCCCGGTGCTCGGCGGCCATCTAGGGAAACCTACCAAACCCACGCATTTCTGAAAACTAGACACCCGGCGGCTTCCAGGGAGGTATGGCTTGCGTGGATCCCCCAACGTTTCCTTACCCAGAATCCCCTGCAAACCTCAATTTTTGCTGAAAAAATCACTTTTTTCACACATTTTGGGGTGGGAAAGTAGTGGCATCACCGGGCTCACACAAATTTACCACCACCCAGCGTTCCCCCAGGTCTCCCGGTAAAAATGGTGCCTCACTTGTGTGGGAGGCCCAAGTACCCGCCGCAGGCAAGGGCCCAAAACGCAGTGAGGCGACATCAAAATGGCCTGTCGCAAAACCACCTGGTTTTGCAAGGGGGGTCACTTGGGTTTTTGGCCCGGTGCTCGGCGGCCATCTAGGGAAACCTACCAAACCCACGCATTTCTGAAAACTAGACACCCGGCGGCTTCCAGGGAGGTATGGCTAGCGTGGATCCCCCAACGTTTCCTTACCCAGAATCCCCTGCAAACCTCAATTTTTGCTGAAAAAATCACTTTTTTCACACATTTTGGGGTGGGAAAGTAGTGGCATCACCGGGCTCACACAAATTTACCACCACCCAGCGTTCCCCCAGGTCTCCCGGTAAAAATGGTGCCTCACTTGTGTGGGAGGCCCAAGTACCCGCCGCAGGCAAGGGCACAAAACGTAGTGATGCGACATCAACATTGCCTATCCCAAATGTTGCATCACTACGTTTTGTGCCCTTGCCTGTCGCGGGTACTTGGGCCTCCCACACAAGTGAGGCACCATTTTTACCGGGAGACCTGGGGGAACGCTGGGTGGTGGTAAATTTGTGTGAGCCCGGTGATGCCACTACTTTCCCACCCCAAAATGTGTGAAAAAAGTGATTTTTTCAGCAAAAATTGAGGTTTGCAGGGGATTCTGGGTAAGGAAACGTTGGGGGATCCACGCAAGCCATACCTCCCTGTAAGCCGCCGGGTGTCTAGTTTTCAGAAATGCATGGGTTTGGTAGGTTTCCCTAGATGGCCGCCGAGCACCGGGCCAAAAACCCAAGTGACCCCCCTTGCAAAACCAGGTGGTTTTGCGACAGGCCATTTTGATGTCGCCTCACTGCGTTTTGGGCCCTTGCCTGCGGCGGGTACTTGGGCCTCCCACACAAGTGAGGCACCATTTTTACCGGGAGACCTGGGGGAAAGCTGGGTGGTGGTAAATTTGTGTGAGCCCGGTGATGCCACTACTCTCCCACCCCAAAATGTGTGAAAAAAGTGATTTTTTCAGCAAAAATTGAGGTTTGCAGGGGATTCTGGGTAAGGAAACGTTTGGGGATCCACGCAAGCCATACCTCCCTGGAAGCCGCCGGGTGTCTAGTTTTCAGAAATGCGTGGGTTTGGTAGGTTTCCCTAGATGGCCGCCGAGCACCGGGCCAAAAACCCAAGTGACCCCCCTTGCAAAACCAGGTGGTTTTGCGACAGGCCATTTTGATGTCGCCTCACTGCGTTTTGGGCCCTTGCCTGCGGCGGGTACTTGGGCCTCCCACACAAGTGAGGCACCATTTTTACCGGGAGACCTGGGGGAACGCTGGGTGGGGGTAAATTTGTGTGAGCCCGGTGATGCCACTACTTTCCCACCCCAAAATGTGTGAAAAAAGTGATTTTTCCAGGAAAAATTGAGGTTTGCAGGGGATTCTGGGTAAGGAAACGTTGGGGGATCCACGCAAGCCATACCTCCCTGGAAGCCGCTGGGTGTCTAGTTTTCAGAAATGCGTGGGTTTGGTAGGTTTCCCTAGATGGCCGCCGAGCACCGGGCCAAAAACCCAAGTGACCCCCCTTGCAAAACCAGGCGGTTTTGCGACAGGCCATTTTGATGTCGCCTCACTGCGTTTTGGGCCCTTGCCTGCGGCGGGTACTTGGGCCTCCCACACAAGTGAGGCACCATTTTTACCGGGAGACCTGGAGGAACGCTGGGTGGTGGTAAATTTGTGTGAGCCCGGTGATGCCACTACTTTCCCACCCCAAAATGTGTGAAAAAAGTGATTTTTTCAGCAAAAATTGAGGTTTGCAGGGGATTCTGGGTAAGGAAACGTTGGGGGATCCACGCAAGCCATACCTCCCTGGAAGCCGCCGGGTGTCTAGTTTTCAGAAAGGCGTGGGTTTGGTAGGTTTCCCTAGATGGCCGCCGAGCACCGGGCCAAAAACCCAAGTGACCCCCCTTGCAAAACCAGGTGGTTTTGCGACAGGCCATTTTGATGTCGCCTCACTGCGTTTTGGGCCCTTGCCTGCGGCGGGTACTTGGGCCTCCCACACAAGTGAGGCACCATTTTTACCGGGAGACCTGGGGGAACGCTGGGTGGTGGTAAATTTGTGTGAGCCCGGTGATGCCACTACTTTCCCACCCCAAAATGTGTGAAAAAAGTGATTTTTCCAGCAAAAATTGAGGTTTGCAGGGGATTCTGGGTAAGGAATCGTTGGGGGATCCACGCAAGCCATACCTCCCTGGAAGCCGCCGGGTGTCTAGTTTTCAGAAATGCGTGGGTTTGGTAGGTTTCCCTAGATGGCCGCCGAGCACCGGGCCAAAAACCCAAGTGACCCCCCTTGCAAAACCAGGTGGTTTTGCGACAGGCCATTTTGATGTCGCCTCACTGCGTTTTGGGCCCTTGCCTGCGGCGGGTACTTGGGCCTCCCACACAAGTGAGGCACCATTTTTACCGGGAGACCTGGGGGAACGCTGGGTGGTGGTAAATTTGTGTGAGCCCGGTGATGCCACTACTTTCCCACCCCAAAATGTGTGAAAAAAGTGATTTTTCCAGCAAAAATTGAGGTTTGCAGGGGATTCTGGGTAAGGAAACGTTGAGGGATCCACGCAAGCCATACCTCCCTGGAAGCCGCCGGGTGTCTAGTTTTCAGAAATGCATGGGTTTGGTAGGTTTCCGTAGATGGCCGCCGAGCACCAGGCCAAAAACCCAAGTGACCCCCCTTGCAAAACCAGGTGGTTTTGCGGCAGGCCATTTTGATGTCGCCTCAGTGCGTTTTGGGCCCTTGCCTGCGGCGGGTACTTGGGCCTCCCACACAAGTGAGGCACCATTTTTACCGGGAGACCTGGGGGAACGCTGGGTGGTGGTAAATTTGTGTGAGCCCGGTGATGCCACTACTTTCCCACCCCAAAATGTGTGAAAAAAGTGATTTTTTCAGCAAAAATTGAGGTTTGCAGGGGATTTTGGGTAAGGAAACGTTGGGGGATCCACGCAAGCCATACCTCCCTGGAAGCCCCCGGGTGTCTAGTTTTCAGAAATGTATGGATTTGGTAGGTTTCCCTAGATGGCCGCCGTGCCCCGGGCCAAAAAGCCAAGAGACCCCCCTTGCAAAACCAGGTGGTTTTGAGATAGGCAATTTTTATGTCACCTCACTATGTTTTGCGCCGTTTCCTGTCGCGGGCACTAGGCCGACCCACACAAGTGAGGTACCGTTTTTCTCGAAAGACTTTGGGAAACGTGGGGTGGGTGGAAATTTGTGGATCCACGCAGATTCCGGAACTTTCCACGACAGAAATGTGTGGAAAATGTGTTTTTTTTGCCAATTTTTTAGGTTTGCAAGGGATTCTGGGTAACAGACCCTGGTGGGAGGCAGTCAAGTCACCCCATCCTGGATTCCCCTGGGTGTCTAGTTTTCAAAAATGTATAGGTTTGCTAGGTTTCCCCAGGTGCCCGCAGAGCTAGGGTTCAAAAACTACAGCTAGTCATTTTTCCAAAAAAGGGTCATTTTTCACTGCGAAATTGAGGTGTGACCAGGTTGCGTTTTGCGCCGTTTCCTGTCGCGGGCAGTAGGCCGATCCACACAAGTGAGGTACCGTTTTTCTCGTAAGACTTTGGGGAACGCGGGGTGGGTGGAAATTGGTGGATCCACGCAGATTCCGGAACTTTCCACGACAGAAATGTGTGGAAAATGTGTTTTTTTTGCCAATTTTTTAGGTTTGCAAGGGATTCTGGGTAACAGACCCTGGTGGGAGGCAGTCAAGTCACCCCATCCTGGATTTCCCTGGGTGTCTAGTTTTCAAAAATGTATAGGCTTGCTAGGTTTCCCCAGGTGCCCGCAGAGCTAGGGTTCAAAAACTACAGCTAGTCATTTTTCCAAAAAAGGGTCATTTTTCACTGCGAAATTGAGGTGTGACCAGGTTGCGTTTTGCGCCGTTTCCTGTCGCGGGCAGTAGGCCGATCCACACAAGTGAGGTACCGTTTTTCTCGTAAGACTTTGGGGAACACGGGGTGGGTGGAAATTTGTGGATCCACGCAGATTCCGGAACTTTCCACGACAAAAATGTGGGGAAAATGTGTTTTTTTTGCCAATTTTTTAGGTTTGCAAGGGATTCTGGGTAACAGACCCTGGTGGGAGGCAGTCAAGTCACCCCATCCTGGATTCCCCTGGGTGTCTAGTTTTCAAAAATGTATAGGTTTGCTAGGTTTCCCCAGGTGCCCGCAGAGCTAGGGTTCAAAAACTACAGCTAGTCATTTTTCCAAAAAAGGGTCATTTTTCACTGCGAAATTGAGGCGTGACCAGGTTGCGTTTTGTGCCGTTTCCTGTCACGGGCAGTAGGCCGATCCACACAAGTGAGGTACCGTTTTTCTCGTAAGACTTTGGGGAACGCGGGGTGGGTGGAAATTGGTGGATCCACGCAGATTCCGGAACTTTCCACGACAGAAATGTGTGGAAAATGTGTTTTTTTTGGCAATTTTTTAGGTTTGCAAGGGATTCTGGGTAACGGACCCTGGTGGGAGGCAGTTAAGTCACCCCATCCTGGATTCCCCTGGGTGTCTAGTTTTCAAAAATGTATAGGTTTGCTAGGTTTCCCCAGGTGCCCGCAGAGCTAGGGTTCAAAAACTACAGCTAGTCATTTTTCCAAAAAAGGGTCATTTTTCACTGCGAAATTGAGGCGTGACCAGGTTGCGTTTTGCGCTGTTTCCTGTCGCAGGCAGTAGGCCGATCCACACAAGTGAGGTACCGTTTTTCTCGTAAGACTTTGGGGAACGCGGGGTGGGTGGAAATTTGTGGATCCACGCAGATTCCGGAACTTTCCACGACAGAAATGTGTGGAAAATGTGGTTTTTTTGCCAATTTTTTAGGTTTGCAAGGGATTCTGGGTAACAGACCCTGGTGGGAGGCAGTCAAGTCACCCCATCCTGGATTCCCCTGGGTGTCTAGTTTTCAAAAATGTATAGGTTTGCTAGGTTTCCCCAGGTGCCCGCAGAGCTAGGGTTCAAAAACTACAGCTAGTAATTTTTCCAAAAAAGGGTCATTTTTCACTGCGAAATTGAGGTGTGACCAGGTTGCGTTTTGCACCGTTTCCTGTCGCGGGCACTAGGCCGATCCACACAAGTGAGGTACTGTTTTTCTCGTAAGACTTTGGGGAACGCGGGGTGGGTGGAAATTTGTGGATCCACGCAGATTCCGGAACTTTCCACGACAAAAATGTGGGGAAAATGTGGTTTTTTTGCCAATTTTTTAGGTTTGCAAGGGATTCTGGGTAACAGACCCTGGTGGGAGGCAGTCAAGTCACCCCATCCTGGATTCCCCTGGGTGTCTAGTTTTCAAAAATGTATAGGTTTGCTAGGTTTCCCCAGGTGCCCGCAGAGCTAGGGTTCAAAAACTACAGCTAGTCATTTTTCCAAAAAAGGGTCATTTTTCACTGCGAAATTGAGGTGTGACCAGGTTGCGTTTTGCGCCGTTTCCTGTCGCGGGCACTAGGCCGATCCACACAAGTGAGGTACCGTTTTTCTCGTAAGACTTTGGGGAACGCGGGGTGGGTGGAAATTTGTGGATCCACGCAGATTCCGGAACTTTCCACGACAAAAATGTGGGGAAAATGTATTTTTTTTGCCAATCTTTTAGGTTTGCAAGGGATTCTGGGTAACAGACCCTGGTGGGAGGCAGTCAAGTCACCCCATCCTGGATTCCCCTGGGTGTCTAGTTTTCAAAAATGTATAGGTTTGCTAGGTTTCCCCAGGTGCCCGCAGAGCTAGGGTTCAAAAACTACAGCTAGTCATTTTTCCAAAAAAGGGTCATTTTTCACTGCGAAATTGAGGTGTGACCAGGTTGCGTTTTGCGCCGTTTCCTGTCGCGGGCACTAGGCCGATCCACACAAGTGAGGTACCGTTTTTCTCGGAAGACTTTGGGGAACGCGGGGTGTGTGGAAATTTGTGGATCCACGCAGATTCCGGAACTTTCCACGACAGAAATGTGGGGAAAATGTGTTTTTTTTGCCAATTTTTTGGGTTTGCAAGGGATTCTGGGTAACAGACCCTGGTGGGAGGCAGTCAAGTCACCCCATCCTGGATTCCCCTGGGTGTCTAGTTTTCAAAAATGTATAGGTTTGCTAGGTTTCCCTAGGTGCCCGCAGAGCTAGGGTTCAAAAACTACAGCTAGTCATTTTTCCAAAAAAGGGTCATTTTTCACTGCAAAATTGAGGTGTGACCAGGTTGCGTTTTGCGCCGTTTCCTGTCGCGGGCACTAGGCCGATCCACACAAGTGAGGTACCGTTTTTCTCGGAAGACTTTGGGGAACGCGGGGTGGGTGGAAATTTGTGGATCCACGCAGATTCCGGAACTTTCCACGACAGAAATGTGTGGAAAATGTGGGTTTTTTCACAATTTTTTAGGTTTGCAAGGGATTCTGGGTAACAGACCCTGGTGGGAGGCAGTCAAGTCACCCCATCCTGGATTCCCCTGGGTGTCTAGTTTTCAAAAATGTATAGGTTTGCTAGGTTTCCCCAGGTACCCGCAGAGCTAGGGTTCAAAAACTACAGCTAGTCATTTTTCCAAAAAAGGGTCATTTTTCACTGCGAAATTGAGGTGTGACCAGGTTGCGTTTTGCGCCGTTTCCTGTCGCGGGCACTATGCCGACCCACACAAGTGAGGTACCGTTTTTCTCGTAAGACTTTGGGGAACGCGGGGTGGGTGGAAATTTGTGGATCCACGCAGATTCCGGAACTTTCCACGACAGAAATGTGGGGAAAATGTGTTTTTTTTGCCAATTTTTTAGGTTTGCAAGGGATTCTGGGTAACAGACCCTGGTGGGAGGCAGTCAAGTCACCGCATCCTGGATTCCCCTGGGTGTCTAGTTTTCAAAAATGTATAGGTTTGCTAGGTTTCCCCAGGTGCCCGCAGAGCTAGGGTTCAAAAACTACAGCTAGTCATTTTTCCAAAAAAGGGTCATTTTTCACTGCGAAATTGAGGTGTGACTAGGCCTGGGCAAAAATTTCGTTCCGTTCGCGGAAATTGCGATAATTTGACATTTTTGCGTTCCGCGGAGAGCGCGAAAATGTCAAAAATTCCGGTTTCCGCAGCTTGGCGATAATTTGTTTCTTGCTCGCGCTGTAAAATGATACATTCTCGCGCGCGCGCGATCGCCTTACCTGAATCCCTGCGTTCGCCGACAAGTTTTCTTGATCCGGTCGCGTTCTCCATGAGATGTTGTATTGTTTTTAGCCATTTGCGCTGTCTCGCGACAGTTCGCGCCCGCAGTGACGTCATGCATCGCGCGATCACGTCTTTCTTCTCGCGATCATGCACCGCGAGAACAACTCAAAACAAGATGGCCGCGCCCGCAAGCAACCACATGGGTAAGTTGGCGACCCGCAACCATGCAGAAAATCTCGCGAACATGCCGGAAAAAAACTTCCGCATCTTTGCGATATTTCTGCTTGTTTGCGATAATTTTAAACATTCTCGCGATAATTTGCGAAGGTTAATTCCGCAAATTCCGCCCACCCCTAGGTGTGACCAGGTTGCGTTTTGCGCCGTTTCCTGTCACGGGCACTAGGCCGATCCACACAAGTGAGGTACCGTTTTTCTCGTAAGACTTTGGGGAACGCGGGGTGGGTGGAAATTTGTGGATCCACGCAGATTCCGGAACTTTCCACGACAGAAATGTGGGGAAAATGTGGTTTTTTTGCCAATTTTTTAGGTTTGCAAGGGATTCTGGGTAACAGACCCTGGTGGGAGGCAGTCAAGTCACCCCATCCTGGATTCCCCTGGGTGTCTAGTTTTCAAAAATGTATAGGTTTGCTAGGTTTCCCCAGGTGCCCGCAGAGCTAGGGTTCAAAAACTACAGCTAGTCATTTTTCCAAAAAAGGGTCATTTTTCACTGCAAAATTGAGGTGTGACCAGGTTGCGTTTTGCGCCGTTTCCTGTCGCGGGCACTAGGCCGATCCACACAAGTGAGGTACCGTTTTTCTCGTAAGACTTTGGGGAACGCGGGGTGGGTGGAAATTTGTGGATCCACGCAGATTCCGGAACTTTCCACAACAGAAATGTGTGGAAAATGTGGTTTTTTTCACAATTTTTTAGGTTTGCAAGGGATTCTGGGTAACAGACCCTGGTGGGAGGCAGTCAAGTCACCCCATCCTGGATTCCCCATGGTGTCTAGTTTTCAAAAATGTATAGGTTTGCTAGGTTTCCCCAGGTGCCCGCAGAGCTAGGGTTCAAAAACTACAGCTAGTCATTTTTCCAAAAAAGGGTCATTTTTCACTGCGAAATTGAGGTGTGACCAGGTTGCGTTTTGCGCCGTTTCCTGTCGCGGGCACTAGGCCGATCCACACAAGTGAGGTACCGTGTTTCTCGTAAGACTTTGGGGAACGCGGGGTGGGTGGAAATTTGTGGATCCACGCAGATTCCGGAACTTTCCACGACAAAAATGTGGAGAAAATGTGTTTTTTTTGCCAATTTTTTAGGTTTGCAAGGGATTCTGGGTAACAGACCCTGGTGGGAGGCAGTCAAGTCACCCCATCCTGGATTCCCCTGGGTGTCTAGTTTTCAAAAATGAATAGGTTTGCTAGGTTTCCCCGGGTGCCCGCAGAGCTAGGGTTCGAAAACTACAGCAAGTCATTTTTCCAAAAAAGGGTCATTTTTCACTGCGAAATTGAGGTGTGACCAGGTTGCGTTTTGCGCCGTTTCCTGTCGCGGGCACTAGGCCGACCCACACAAGTGAGGTACCGTTTTTCTCGAAAGACGTTGGGGAACGCGGGGTGGGTGGAAATTTGTGGATCCACGCAGATTCCGGAACTTTCCACGACAGAAATGTGGAGAAAATGTGTTTTTTTCCCAAATTTTTAGGTTTGCCTGGGTTTCTGGGTAACAGACCCTGGTGGGAGGCAGTCAAGTCACCCCATCCTGGATTCCCCTGGGTGTCTAGTTTTCAAAAATGTATAGGTTTGCTAGGTTTCCCCAGGTGCCCGCAGAGCTAGGGTTCAAAAACTACAGCTAGTCATTTTTCCAAAAAAGGGTCTTTTTTCACTGCGAAATTGAGGTGTGACCAGGTTGCGTTTTGCGCCGTTTCCTGTCGCGGGCACTAGGCCGACCCACACAAGTGAGGTACCGTTTTTCTCATAAGACTTTGGGGAACGCGGGGTGGGTGGAAATTTGTGGATCCACGCAGATTCCGGAACTTTCCACGACAGAAATGTGTGGAAAATGTGTTTTTTTTACAAATTTTTTAGGTTTGCAAGGGATTCTGGGTAACAGACCCTGGTGGGAGGCAGCCAAGTCACCCCATCCTGGATTCCCCTGGGTGTCTAGTTTTCAAAAATGTATAGGTTTGCTAGGTTTCCCCAGGTGCCCGCAGAGCTAGGGTTCAAAAACTACAGCTAGTCATTTTTCCAAAAAAGGGTCATTTTTCACTGCGAAATTGAGGTGTGACCAGGTTGCGTTTTGCGCCGTTTCCTGTTGCGGGCACTAGGCCGATCCACACAAGTGAGGTACCGTTTTTCTCGTAAGACTTTGGGGAACGGGGGGTGGGTGGAAATTTGTGGATCCACGCAGATTCCGGAACTTTCCACGACAGAAATGTGGGGAAAATGTTTTTTTTTCACAATTTTTTAGGTTTGCAAGGGATTCTGGGTAACAGACCCTGGTGGGAGGCAGTCAAGTCACCCCATCCTGGATTCCCCTGGGTGTCTAGTTTTCAAAAATGTATAGGTTTGCTAGGTTTCCCCAGGTGCCCGCAGAGCTAGGGTTCAAAAACTACAGCTAGTCATTTTTCCAAAAAAGGGTCATTTTTCACTGCGAAATTGAGGTGTGACCAGGTTGCGTTTTGCGCCGTTTCCTGTCGCGGGCACTAGGCCGACCCACACAAGTGAGGTACCGTTTTTCTCGAAAGACTTTGGGGAACGCGGGGTGGGTGGAAATTTGTGGATCCACGCAGATTCCGGAACTTTCCACGACAGAAATGTGGAGAAAATGTGTTTTTTTTGCCAATTTTTTAGGTTTGCAAGGGTTTCTGGGTAACAGACCCTGGTGGGAGGCAGTCAAGTCACCCCATCCTGGATTTCCCTGGGTGTCTAGTTTTCAAAAATGTATAGGTTGCCTAGGTTTCCCAAGGTGCCCGCACAGCTAGGGTTCAAAAACTACAGCTAGTCATTTTTCCAAAAAAGGGTCATTTTTCACTGCGAAATTGAGGTGTGACCAGGTTGCGTTTTGCGCCGTTTCCTGTCGCTGGCACTAGGCCGATCCACACAAATGAGGTACCGTTTTTCTCGTAAGACTTTGGGGAACGCGGGGTGGGTGGAAATTTGTGGTTCCATGCAGATTCCGGAACTTTCCACGACAGAAATGTGGGGAAAATGTGTTTTTTTTGCCAATCTTTTAGGTTTGCAAGGGATTCTGGGTAACAGACCCTGGTGGGAGGCAGTCAAGTCACCGCATCCTGGATTCCCCTGGGTGTCTAGTTTTCAAAAATGTATAGGTTTGCTAGGTTTCCCCAGGTGCCCGCAGAGCTAGGGTTCAAAAACTACAGCTAGTCATTTTTCCAAAAAAGGGTCATTTTTCACTGCGAAATTGAGGTGTGACCAGGTTGCGTTTTGCGCCGTTTCCTGTCACGGGCACTAGGCCGATCCACACAAGTGAGGTACCATTTTTCTCGTAAGACTTTGGGGAACGCGGGGTGGGTGGAAATTTGTGGATCCACGCAGATTCCGGAACTTTCCACGACAGAAATGTGGGGAAAATGTGTTTTTTTTGCCAATTTTTTAGGTTTGCAAGGGATTCTGGGTAACAGACCCTGGTGGGAGGCAGTCAAGTCACCCCATCCTGGATTCCCCTGGGTGTCTAGTTTTCAAAAATGTATAGGTTTGCTAGGTTTCCCCAGGTGCCCGCAGAGCTAGGGTTCAAAAACTACAGCTAGTCATTTTTCCAAAAAAGGGTCATTTTTCTCTGCAAAATTGAGGTGTGACCAGGTTGCGTTTTGCGCCGTTTCCTGTCGCGGGCACTAGGCCGATCCACACAAGTGAGGTACCGTTTTTCTCGTAACACTTTGGGGAACGCGGGGTGAGTGGAAATTTGTGGATCCACGCAGATTCCGGAACTTTCCACGACAGAAATGTGTGGAAAATGTGGTTTTTTTCACAATTTTTTAGGTTTGCAAGGGATTCTGGGTAACAGACCCTGGTGGGAGGCAGTCAAGTCACCCCATCCTGGATTCCCCATGGTGTCTAGTTTTCAAAAATGTATAGGTTTGCTAGGTTTCCCCAGGTGCCCGCAGAGCTAGGGTTCAAAAACTACAGCTAGTCATTTTTCCAAAAAAGGGTCATTTCTCACTGCGAAATTGAGGTGTGACCAGGTTGCGTTTTGCGCCGTTTCCTGTCGCGGGCACTAGGCCGATCCACACAAGTGAGGTACCGTTTTTCTCGTAAGACTTTGGGGAACGTGGGGTGGGTGGAAATTTGTGGATCCACGCAGATTCCGGAACTTTCCACGACAAAAATGTTGGGAAAATGTGGTTTTTTTGCCAATTTTTTAGGTTTGCAAGGGATTCTGGGTAACAGACCCTGGTGGGAGGCAGTCAAGTCACCCCATCCTGGATTCCCCTGGGTGTCTAGTTTTCAAAAATGTATAGGTTTGCTAGGTTTCCCCGGGTGCCCGCAGAGCTAGGGTTCGAAAACTACAGCAAGTCATTTTTCCAAAAAAGGGTCATTTTTCACTGCGAAATTGAGGTGTGACCAGGTTGCGTTTTGCGCCGTTTCCTGTCACGGGCACTAGGCCGATCCACACAAGTGAGGTACCGTTTTTCTCGTAAGACTTTGGGGAACGCGGGGTGGGTGGAAATTTGTGGATCCACGCAGATTCCGGAACTTTCCACGACAGAAATGTGGGGAAAATGTGGTTTTTTTGCCAATTTTTTAGGTTTGCAAGGGATTCTGGGTAACAGACCCTGGTGGGAGGCAGTCAAGTCACCCCATCCTGGATTCCCCTGGGTGTCTAGTTTTCAAAAATGTATAGGTTTGCTAGGTTTCCCCAGGTGCCCGCAGAGCTAGGGTTCAAAAACTACAGCTAGTCATTTTTCAAAAAAAGGGTCTTTTTTCACTGCGAAATTGAGGTGTGACCAGGTTGCGTTTTGCGCCGTTTCCTGTCGCGGGCACTAGGCCGACCCACACAAGTGAGGTACCGTTTTTCTCATAAGACTTTGGGGAACGCGGGGTGGGTGGAAATTTGTGGATCCACGCAGATTCCGGAACTTTCCACGACAGAAATGTGTGGAAAATGTGTTTTTTTTACCAATTTTTTAGGTTTGCAAGGGATTCTGGGTAACAGACCCTGGTGGGAGGCAGCCAAGTCACCCCATCCTGGATTCCCCTGGGTGTCTAGTTTTCAAAAATGTATAGGTTTGCTAGGTTTCCCCAGGTGCCCGCAGAGCTAGGGTTCAAAAACTACAGCTAGTCATTTTTCCAAAAAAGGGTCATTTTTCACTGCGAAATTGAGGTGTGACCAGGTTGCGTTTTGCGCCGTTTCCTGTCGCGGGCACTAGGCCGATCCACACAAGTGAGGTACCGTTTTTCTCGTAAGACTTTGGGGAACGGGGGGTGGGTGGAAATTTGTGGATCCACGCAGATTCCGGAGCTTTCCACGACAGAAATGTGGGGAAAATGTTTTTTTTTTCACAATTTTTTAGGTTTGCAAGGGATTCTGGGTAACAGACCCTGGTGGGAGGCAGTCAAGTCACCCCATCCTGGATTCCCCTGGGTGTCTAGTTTTCAAAAATGTATAGGTTTGCTAGGTTTCCCCAGGTGCCCGCAGAGCTAGGGTTCAAAAACTACAGCTAGTCATTTTTCCAAAAAAGGGTCATTTTTCACTGCGAAATTGAGGTGTGACCAGGTTGCGTTTTGCGCCGTTTCCTGTCGCGGGCACTAGGCCGACCCACACAAGTGAGGTACCGTTTTTCTCGAAAGACTTTGGGGAACGCGGGGTGGGTGGAAATTTGTGGATCCACGCAGATTCCGGAACTTTCCACGACAGAAATGTGGAGAAAATGTGTTTTTTTTGCCAATTTTTTAGGTTTGCAAGGGTTTCTGGGTAACAGACCCTGGTGGGAGGCAGTCAAGTCACCCCATCCTGGATTCCCCTGGGTGTCTAGTTTTCAAAAATGTATAGGTTGCCTAGGTTTCCCAAGGTGCCCGCACAGCTAGGGTTCAAAAACTACAGCTAGTCATTTTTCCAAAAAAGGGTCATTTTTCACTGCGAAATTGAGGTGTGACCAGGTTGCGTTTTGCGCCGTTTCCTGTCGCTGGCACTAGGCCGATCCACACAAATGAGGTACCGTTTTTCTCGTAAGACTTTGGGGAACGCGGGGTGGGTGGAAATTTGTGGTTCCATGCAGATTCCGGAACTTTCCACGACAGAAATGTGGGGAAAATGTGTTTTTTTTGCCAATCTTTTAGGTTTGCAAGGGATTCTGGGTAACAGACCCTGGTGGGAGGCAGTCAAGTCACCGCATCCTGGATTCCCCTGGGTGTCTAGTTTTCAAAAATGTATAGGTTTGCTAGGTTTCCCCAGGTGCCCGCAGAGCTAGGGTTCAAAAACTACAGCTAGTAATTTTTCCAAAAAAGGGTCATTTTTCACTGCGAAATTGAGGTGTGACCAGGTTGCGTTTTGCGCCGTTTCCTGTCACGGGCACTAGGCCGATCCACACAAGTGAGGTACCATTTTTCTCGTAAGACTTTGGGGAACGCGGGGTGGGTGGAAATTTTTGGATCCACGCAGATTCCGGAACTTTCCACGACAGAAATGTGGGGAAAATGTGTTTTTTTTGCCAATTTTTTAGGTTTGCAAGGGATTCTGGGTAACAGACCCTGGTGGGAGGCAGTCAAGTCACCCCATCCTGGATTCCCCTGGGTGTCTAGTTTTCAAAAATGTATAGGTTTGCTAGGTTTCCCCAGGTGCCCGCAGAGCTAGGGTTCAAAAACTACAGCTAGTCATTTTTCCAAAAAAGGGTCATTTTTCACTGCAAAATTGAGGTGTGACCAGGTTGCGTTTTGCGCCGTTTCCTGTCGCGGGCACTAGGCCGATCCACACAAGTGAGGTACCGTTTTTCTCGTAACACTTTGGGGAACGCGGGGTGGGTGGAAATTTGTGGATCCACGCAGATTCCGGAACTTTCCACGACAGAAATGTGTGGAAAATGTGGTTTTTTTCACAATTTTTTAGGTTTGCAAGGGATTCTGGGTAACAGACCCTGGTGGGAGGCAGTCAAGTCACCCCATCCTGGATTCCCCATGGTGTCTAGTTTTCAAAAATGTATAGGTTTGCTAGGTTTCCCCAGGTGCCCGCAGAGCTAGGGTTCAAAAACTACAGCTAGTCATTTTTCCAAAAAAGGGTCATTTCTAACTGCGAAATTGAGGTGTGACCAGGTTGCGTTTTGCGCCGTTTCCTGTCGCGGGCACTAGGCCGATCCACACAAGTGAGGTACCGTTTTTCTCGTAAGACTTTGGGGAACGTGGGGTGGGTGGAAATTTGTGGATCCACGCAGATTCCGGAACTTTCCACGACAAAAATGTGGGGAAAATGTGGTTTTTTTGCCAATTTTTTAGGTTTGCAAGGGATTCTGGGTAACAGACCCTGGTGGGAGGCAGTCAAGTCACCCCATCCTGGATTCCCCTGGGTGTCTAGTTTTCAAAAATGTATAGGTTTGCTAGGTTTCCCCGGGTGCCCGCAGAGCTAGGGTTCGAAAACTACAGCAAGTCATTTTTCCAAAAAAGGGTCATTTTTCACTGCGAAATTGAGGTGTGACCAGGTTGCGTTTTGCGCCGTTTCCTGTCACGGGCACTAGGCCGATCCACACAAGTGAGGTACCGTTTTTCTCGTAAGACTTTGGGGAACGCGGGGTGGGTGGAAATTTGTGGATCCACGCAGATTCCGGAACTTTCCACGACAGAAATGTGGGGAAAATGTGTTTTTTTTGCCAATTTTTTAGGTTTGCAAGGGATTCTGGGTAACAGACCCTGGTGGGAGGCAGTCAAGTCACCCCATCCTGGATTCCCCTGGGTGTCTAGTTTTCAAAAATGTATAGGTTTGCTAGGTTTCCCCAGGTGCCCGCAGAGCTAGGGTTCAAAAACTACAGCTAGTCATTTTTCCAAAAAAGGGTCATTTTTCACTGCAAAATTGAGGTGTGACCAGGTTGCGTTTTGCGCCGTTTCCTGTCGTGGGCACTAGGCCGATCCACACAAGTGAGGTACCGTTTTTCTCGTAAGACTTTGGGGAACGCGGGGTGGGTGGAAATTTGTGGATCCACGCAGATTCCGGAACTTTCCACAACAGAAATGTGTGGAAAATGTGGTTTTTTTCACAATTTTTTAGGTTTGCAAGGGATTCTGGGTAACAGACCCTGGTGGGAGGCAGTCAAGTCACCCCATCCTGGATTCCCCATGGTGTCTAGTTTTCAAAAATGTATAGGTTTGCTAGGTTTCCCCAGGTGCCCGCAGAGCTAGGGTTCAAAAACTACAGCTAGTCATTTTTCCAAAAAAGGGTCTTTTTTCACTGCGAAATTGAGGTGTGACCAGGTTGCGTTTTGCGCCGTTTCCTGTCGCGGGCACTAGGCCGATCCACACAAGTGAGGTACCGTGTTTCTCGTAAGACTTTGGGGAACGCGGGGTGGGTGGAAATTTGTGGATCCACGCAGATTCCGGAACTTTCCACGACAAAAATGTGGAGAAAATGTGGTTTTTTTGCCAATTTTTTAGGTTTGCAAGGGATTCTGGGTAACAGACCCTGGTGGGAGGCAGTCAAGTCACCCCATCCTGGATTCCCCTGGGTGTCTAGTTTTCAAAAATGTATAGGTTTGCTAGGTTTCCCCGGGTGCCCGCAGAGCTAGGGTTCGAAAACTACAGCAAGTCATTTTTCCAAAAAAGGGTCATTTTTCACTGCGAAATTGAGGTGTGACCAGGTTGCGTTTTGCGCCGTTTCCTGTCGCGGGCACTAGGCCGACCCACACAAGTGAGGTACCGTTTTTCTCGAAAGACTTTGGGGAACGCGGGGTGGGTGGAAATTTGTGGATCCACGCAGATTCCGGAACTTTCCACGACAGAAATGTGGAGAAAATGTGTTTTTTTTGCCAATTTTTTAGGTTTGCCTGGGTTTCTGGGTAACAGACCCTGGTGGGAGGCAGTCAAGTCACCCCATCCTGGATTCCCCTGGGTGTCTAGTTTTCAAAAATGTATAGGTTTGCTAGGTTTCCCCAGGTGCCCGCAGAGCTAGGGTTCAAAAACTACAGCTAGTCATTTTTCCAAAAAAGGGTCTTTTTTCACTGCGAAATTGAGGTGTGACCAGGTTGCGTTTTGCGCCGTTTCCTGTCGCGGGCACTAGGCCGACCCACACAAGTGAGGTACCGTTTTTCTCATAAGACTTTGGGGAACGCGGGGTGGGTGGAAATTTGTGGATCCACGCAGATTCCGGAACTTTCCACGAAAGAAATGTGTGGAAAATGTGTTTTTTTTACCAATTTTTTAGGTTTGCAAGGGATTCTGGGTAACAGACCCTGGTGGGAGGCAGCCAAGTCACCCCATCCTGGATTCCCCTGGGTGTCTAGTTTTCAAAAATGTATAGGTTTGCTAGGTTTCCCCAGGTGCCCGCAGAGCTAGGGTTCAAAAACTACAGCTAGTCATTTTTCCAAAAAAGGGTCATTTTTCACTGCGAAATTGAGGTGTGACCAGGTTGCGTTTTGCGCCGTTTCCTGTCGCGGGCACTAGGCCGATCCACACAAGTGAGGTACCGTTTTTCTCGTAAGACTTTGAGGAACGGGGGGTGGGTGGAAATTTGTGGATCCACGCAGATTCCGGAACTTTCCACGACAGAAATGTGGGGAAAATGTTTTTTTTTTCACAATTTTTTAGGTTTGCAAGGGATTCTGGGTAACAGACCCTGGTGGGAGGCAGTCAAGTCACCCCATCCTGGATTCCCCTGGGTGTCTAGTTTTCAAAAATGTATAGGTTTGCTAGGTTTCCCAAGGTGCCCGCAGAGCTAGGGTTCAAAAACTACAGCTAGTCATTTTTCCAAAAAAGGGTCATTTTTCACTGCGAAATTGAGGTGTGACCAGGTTGCGTTTTGCGCCGTTTCCTGTCGCGGGCACTAGGCCGACCCACACAAGTGAGGTACCGTTTTTCTCGAAAGACTTTGGGGAACGCGGGGTGGGTGGAAATTTGTGGATCCACGCAGATTCCGGAACTTTCCACGACAGAAATGTGGAGAAAATGTGTTTTTTTTGCCAATTTTTTAGGTTTGCAAGGGTTTCTGGGTAACAGACCCTGGTGGGAGGCAGTCAAGTCACCCCATCCTGGATTCCCCTGGGTGTCTAGTTTTCAAAAATGTATAGGTTGCCTAGGTTTCCCAAGGTGCCCGCACAGCTAGGGTTCAAAAACTACAGCTAGTCATTTTTCCAAAAAAGGGTCATTTTTCACTGCGAAATTGAGGTGTGACCAGGTTGCGTTTTGCGCCGTTTCCTGTCGCGGGCACTAGGCCGATCCACACAAATGAGGTACCGTTTTTCTCGTAAGACTTTGGGGAACGCGGGGTGGGTGGAAATTTGTGGTTCCATGCAGATTCCGGAACTTTCCACGACAGAAATGTGGAGAAAATGTGGTTTTTTTGCCAATTTTTTAGGTTTGCCTGGGTTTCTGGGTAACAGACCCTGGTGGGAGGCAGTCAAGTCACCCCATCCTGGATTCCCCTGGGTGTCTAGTTTTCAAAAATGTATAGGTTTGCTAGGTTTCCCCAGGTGCCCGCAGAGCTAGGGTTCAAAAACTACAGCTAGTCATTTTTCCAAAAAAGGGTCTTTTTTCACTGCGAAATTGAGGTGTGACCAGGTTGCGTTTTGCGCCGTTTCCTGTCGCGGGCACTAGGCTGACCCACACAAGTGAGGTACCGTTTTTCTCATAAGACTTTGGGGAACGCGGGGTGGGTGGAAATTTGTGGATCCACGCAGATTCCGGAACTTTCCACGAAAGAAATGTGTGGAAAATGTGTTTTTTTTACCAATTTTTTAGGTTTGCAAGGGATTCTGGGTAACAGACCCTGGTGGGAGGCAGCCAAGTCACCCCATCCTGGATTCCCCTGGGTGTCTAGTTTTCAAAAATGTATAGGTTTGCTAGGTTTCCCCAGGTGCCCGCAGAGCTAGGGTTCAAAAACTACAGCTAGTCATTTTTCCAAAAAAGGGTCATTTTTCACTGCGAAATTGAGGTGTGACCAGGTTGCGTTTTGCGCCGTTTCCTGTCGCGGGCACTAGGCCGATCCACACAAGTGAGGTACCGTTTTTCTCGTAAGACTTTGGGGAACGGGGGGTGGGTGGAAATTTGTGGATCCACGCAGATTCCGGAACTTTCCACGACAGAAATGTGGGGAAAATGTTTTTTTTTTCACAATTTTTTAGGTTTGCAAGGGATTCTGGGTAACAGACCCTGGTGGGAGGCAGTCAAGTCACCCCATCCTGGATTCCCCTGGGTGTCTAGTTTTCAAAAATGTATAGGTTTGCTAGGTTTCCCAAGGTGCCCGCAGAGCTAGGGTTCAAAAACTACAGCTAGTCATTTTTCCAAAAAAGGGTCATTTTTCACTGCGAAATTGAGGTGTGACCAGGTTGCGTTTTGCGCCGTTTCCTGTCGCGGGCACTAGGCCGACCCACACAAGTGAGGTACCGTTTTTCTCGAAAGACTTTGGGGAACGCGGGGTGGGTGGAAATTTGTGGATCCACGCAGATTCCGGAACTTTCCACGACAGAAATGTGGAGAAAATGTGTTTTTTTTGCCAATTTTTTAGGTTTGCAAGGGTTTCTGGGTAACAGACCCTGGTGGGAGGCAGTCAAGTCACCCCATCCTGGATTCCCCTGGGTGTCTAGTTTTCAAAAATGTATAGGTTGCCTAGGTTTCCCAAGGTGCCCGCACAGCTAGGGTTCAAAAACTACAGCTAGTCATTTTTCCAAAAAAGGGTCATTTTTCACTGCGAAATTGAGGTGTGACCAGGTTGCGTTTTGCGCCGTTTCCTGTCGCGGGCACTAGGCCGATCCACACAAATGAGGTACCGTTTTTCTCGTAAGACTTTGGGGAACGCGGGGTGGGTGGAAATTTGTGGTTCCATGCAGATTCCGGAACTTTCCACGACAGAAATGTGGGGAAAATGTGTTTTTTTTGCCAATCTTTTAGGTTTGCAAGGGATTCTGGGTAACAGACCCTGGTGGGAGGCAGTCAAGTCACCGCATCCTGGATTCCCCTGGGTGTCTAGTTTTCAAAAATGTATAGGTTTGCTAGGTTTCCCCAGGTGCCCGCAGAGCTAGGGTTCAAAAACTACAGCTAGTCATTTTTCCAAAAAAGGGTCATTTTTCACTGCGAAATTGAGGTGTGACCAGGTTGCGTTTTGCGCCGTTTCCTGTCACGGGCACTAGGCCGATCCACACAAGTGAGGTACCATTTTTCTCGTAAGACTTTGGGGAACGCGGGGTGGGTGGAAATTTGTGGATCCACGCAGATTCCGGAACTTTCCACGACAGAAATGTGGGGAAAATGTGTTTTTTTTGCCAATTTTTTAGGTTTGCAAGGGATTCTGGGTAACAGACCCTGGTGGGAGGCAGTCAAGTCAACCCATCCTGGATTCCCCTGGGTGTCTAGTTTTCAAAAATGTATAGGTTTGCTAGGTTTCCCCAGGTGCCCGCAGAGCTAGGGTTCAAAAACTACAGCTAGTCATTTTTCCAAAAAAGGGTCATTTTTCACTGCAAAATTGAGGTGTGACCAGGTTGCGTTTTGCGCCGTTTCCTGTCGCGGGCACTAGGCCGATCCACACAAGTGAGGTACCGTTTTTCTCGTAACACTTTGGGGAACGCGGGGTGGGTGGAAATTTGTGGATCCACGCAGATTCCGGAACTTTCCACGACAGAAATGTGTGGAAAATGTGGTTTTTTTCACAATTTTTTAGGTTTGCAAGGGATTCTGGGTAACAGACCCTGGTGGGAGGCAGTCAAGTCACCCCATCCTGGATTCCCCATGGTGTCTAGTTTTCAAAAATGTATAGGTTTGCTAGGTTTCCCCAGGTGCCCGCAGAGCTAGGGTTCAAAAACTACAGCTAGTCATTTTTCCAAAAAAGGGTCATTTCTCACTGCGAAATTGAGGTGTGACCAGGTTGCGTTTTGCGCCGTTTCCTGTCGCGGGCACTAGGCCGATCCACACAAGTGAGGTACCGTTTTTCTCGTAAGACTTTGGGGAACGTGGGGTGGGTGGAAATTTGTGGATCCACGCAGATTCCGGAACTTTCCACGACAAAAATGTGGGGAAAATGTGGTTTTTTTGCCAATTTTTTAGGTTTGCAAGGGATTCTGGGTAACAGACCCTGGTGGGAGGCAGTCAAGTCACCGCATCCTGGATTCCCCTGGGTGTCTAGTTTTCAAAAATGTATAGGTTGCCTAGGTTTCCCAAGGTGCCCGCACAGCTAGGGTTCAAAAACTACAGCTAGTCATTTTTCCAAAAAAGGGTCATTTTTCACTGCGAAATTGAGGTGTGACCAGGTTGCGTTTTGCGCCGTTTCCTGTCGCGGGCACTAGGCCGATCCACACAAATGAGGTACCGTTTTTCTCGTAAGACTTTGGGGAACGCGGGGTGGGTGGAAATTTGTGGTTCCATGCAGATTCCGGAACTTTCCACGACAGAAATGTGGGGAAAATGTGTTTTTTTTGCCAATCTTTTAGGTTTGCAAGGGATTCTGGGTAACAGACCCTGGTGGGAGGCAGTCAAGTCACCGCATCCTGGATTCCCCTGGGTGTCTAGTTTTCAAAAATGTATAGGTTTGCTAGGTTTCCCCAGGTGCCCGCAGAGCTAGGGTTCAAAAACTACAGCTAGTCATTTTTCCAAAAAAGGGTCATTTTTCACTGCGAAATTGAGGTGTGACCAGGTTGCGTTTTGCGCCGTTTCCTGTCACGGGCACTAGGCCGATCCACACAAGTGAGGTACCATTTTTCTCGTAAGACTTTGGGGAACGCGGGGTGGGTGGAAATTTGTGGATCCACGCAGATTCCGGAACTTTCCACGACAGAAATGTGGGGAAAATGTGTTTTTTTTGCCAATTTTTTAGGTTTGCAAGGGATTCTGGGTAACAGACCCTGGTGGGAGGCAGTCAAGTCACCCCATCCTGGATTCCCCTGGGTGTCTAGTTTTCAAAAATGTATAGGTTTGCTACGTTTCCCCAGGTGCCCGCAGAGCTAGGGTTCAAAAACTACAGCTAGTCATTTTTCCAAAAAAGGGTCATTTTTCACTGCAAAATTGAGGTGTGACCAGGTTGCGTTTTGCGCCGTTTCCTGTCGCGGGCACTAGGCCGATCCACACAAGTGAGGTACCGTTTTTCTCGTAAGACTTTGGGGAACGCGGGGTGGGTGGAAATTTGTGGATCCACGCAGATTCCGGAACTTTCCACAACAGAAATGTGTGGAAAATGTGGTTTTTTTCACAATTTTTTAGGTTTGCAAGGGATTCTGGGTAACAGACCCTGGTGGGAGGCAGTCAAGTCACCCCATCCTGGATTCCCCATGGTGTCTAGTTTTCAAAAATGTATAGGTTTGCTAGGTTTCCCCAGGTGCCCGCAGAGCTAGGGTTCAAAAACTACAGCTAGTCATTTTTCCAAAAAAGGGTCATTTTTCACTGCGAAATTGAGGTGTGACCAGGTTGCGTTTTGCGCCGTTTCCTGTCGCGGGCACTAGGCCGATCCACACAAGTGAGGTACCTTGTTTCTCGTAAGACTTTGGGGAACGCGGGGTGGGTGGAAATTTGTGGATCCACGCAGATTCCGGAACTTTCCACGACAAAAATGTGGAGAAAATGTGGTTTTTTTGCCAATTTTTTAGGTTTGCAAGGGATTCTGGGTAACAGACCCTGGTGGGAGGCAGTCAAGTCACCCCATCCTGGATTCCCCTGGGGGTCTAGTTTTCAAAAATGTATAGGTTTGCTAGGTTTCCCCGGGTGCCCGCAGAGCTAGGGTTCGAAAACTACAGCAAGTCATTTTTCCAAAAAAGGGTCATTTTTCACTGCGAAATTGAGGTGTGACCAGATTGCGTTTTGCGCCGTTTCCTGTCGCGGGCACTAGGCCGACCCACACAAGTGAGGTACCGTTTTTCTCGAAAGACTTTGGGGAACGCGGGGTGGGTGGAAATTTGTGGATCCACGCAGATTCCGGAACTTTCCACGACAGAAATGTGGAGAAAATGTGTTTTTTTTGCCAAATTTTTAGGTTTGCCTGGGTTTCTGGGTAACAGACCCTGGTGGGAGGCAGTCAAGTCACCCCATCCTGGATTCCCCTGGGTGTCTAGTTTTCAAAAATGTATAGGTTTGCTAGGTTTCCCCAGGTGCCCGCAGAGCTAGGGTTCAAAAACTACAGCTAGTCATTTTTCCAAAAAAGGGTCTTTTTTCACTGCGAAATTGAGGTGTGACCAGGTTGCGTTTTGCGCCGTTTCCTGTCGCGGGCACTAGGCCGACCCACACAAGTGAGGTACCGTTTTTCTCATAAGACTTTGGGGAACGCGGGGTGGGTGGAAATTTGTGGATCCACGCAGATTCCGGAACTTTCCACGACAGAAATGTGTGGAAAATTTGTTTTTTTTACCAATTTTTTAGGTTTGCAAGGGATTCTGGGTAACAGACCCTGGTGGGAGGCAGCCAAGTCACCCCATCCTGGATTCCCCTGGGTGTCTAGTTTTCAAAAATGTATAGGTTTGCTAGGTTTCCCCAGGTGCCCGCAGAGCTAGGGTTCAAAAACTACAGCTAGTCATTTTTCCAAAAAAGGGTCATTTTTCACTGCGAAATTGAGGTGTGACCAGGTTGCGTTTTGCGCCGTTTCCTGTCGCGGGCACTAGGCCGATCCACACAAGTGAGGTACCGTTTTTCTCGTAAGACTTTGGGGAACGGGGGGTGGGTGGAAATTTGTGGATCCACGCAGATTCCGGAACTTTCCACGACAGAAATGTGGGGAAAATGTTTTTTTTTTCACAATTTTTTAGGTTTGCAAGGGATTCTGGGTAACAGACCCTGGTGGGAGGCAGTCAAGTCACCCCATCCTGGATTCCCCTGGGTGTCTAGTTTTCAAAAATGTATAGGTTTGCTAGGTTTCCCCAGGTGCCCGCAGAGCTAGGGTTCAAAAACTACAGCTAGTCATTTTTCCAAAAAAGGGTCATTTTTCACTGCGAAATTGAGGTGTGACCAGGTTGCGTTTTGCGCCGTTTCCTGTCGCGGGCACTAGGCCGACCCACACAAGTGAGGTACCGTTTTTCTCGAAAGACTTTGGGGAACGCGGGGTGGGTGGAAATTTGTGGATCCACGCAGATTCCGGAACTTTCCACGACAGAAATGTGGAGAAAATGTGTTTTTTTTGCCAATTTTTTAGGTTTGCAAGGGTTTCTGGGTAACAGACCCTGGTGGGAGGCAGTCAAGTCACCCCATCCTGGATTCCCCTGGGTGTCTAGTTTTCAAAAATGTATAGGTTGCCTAGGTTTCCCAAGGTGCCCGCACAGCTAGGGTTCAAAAACTACAGCTAGTCATTTTTCCAAAAAAGGGTCATTTTTCACTGCGAAATTGAGGTGTGACCAGGTTGCGTTTTGCGCCGTTTCCTGTCGCTGGCACTAGGCCGATCCACACAAATGAGGTACCGTTTTTCTCGTAAGACTTTGGGGAACGCGGGGTGGGTGGAAATTTGTGGTTCCATGCAGATTCCGGAACTTTCCACGACAGAAATGTGGGGAAAATGTGTTTTTTTTGCCAATCTTTTAGGTTTGCAAGGGATTCTGGGTAACAGACCCTGGTGGGAGGCAGTCAAGTCACCGCATCCTGGATTCCCCTGGGTATCTAGTTTTCAAAAATGTATAGGTTTGCTAGGTTTCCCCAGGTGCCCGCAGAGCTAGGGTTCAAAAACTACAGCTAGTCATTTTTCCAAAAAAGGGTCATTTTTCACTGCGAAATTGAGGTGTGACCAGGTTGCGTTTTGCGCCGTTTCCTGTCACGGGCACTAGGCCGATCCACACAAGTGAGGTACCATTTTTCTCGTAAGACTTTGGGGAACGCGGGGTGGGTGGAAATTTGTGGATCCACGCAGATTCCGGAACTTTCCACGACAGAAATGTGGGGAAAATGTGTTTTTTTTGCCAATTTTTTAGGTTTGCAAGGGATTCTGGGTAACAGACCCTGGTGGGAGGCAGTCAAGTCACCCCATCCTGGATTCCCCTGGGTGTCTAGTTTTCAAAAATGTATAGGTTTGCTAGGTTTCCCCAGGTGCCCGCAGAGCTAGGGTTCAAAAACTACAGCTAGTCATTTTTCCAAAAAAGGGTCATTTTTCACTGCAAAATTGAGGTGTGACCAGGTTGCGTTTTGCGCCGTTTCCTGTCGCGGGCACTAGGCCGATCCACACAAGTGAGGTACCGTTTTTCTCGTAAGACTTTGGGGAACGCGGGGTGGGTGGAAATTTGTGGATCCACGCAGATTCCGGAACTTTCCACGACAAAAATGTGGGGAAAATGTGTTTTTTTTGCCAATTTTTTAGGTTTGCAAGGGATTCTGGGTAACAGACCCTGGTGGGAGGCAGTCAAGTCACCCCATCCTGGATTCCCCTGGGTGTCTAGTTTTCAAAAATGTATAGGTTTGCTAGGTTTCCCCGGGTGCCCGCAGAGCTAGGGTTCAAAAACTACAGCTAGTCATTTTTCCAAAAAAGGGTCTTTTTTCACTGCGAAATTGAGGTGTGACCAGGTTGCGTTTTGCGCCGTTTCCTGTCGCGGGCACTAGGCCGACCCACACAAGTGAGGTACCGTTTTTCTCATAAGACTTTGGGGAACGCGGGGTGGGTGGAAATTTGTGGATCCACGCAGATTCCGGAACTTTCCACGACAGAAATGTGTGGAAAATGTGTTTTTTTTACCAATTTTTTAGGTTTGCAAGGGATTCTGGGTAACAGACCCTGGTGGGAGGCAGCCAAGTCACCCCATCCTGGATTCCCCTGGGTGTCTAGTTTTCAAAAATGTATAGGTTTGCTAGGTTTCCCCAGGTGCCCGCAGAGCTAGGGTTCAAAAACTACAGCTAGTCATTTTTCCAAAAAAGGGTCATTTTTCACTGCGAAATTGAGGTGTGACCAGGTTGCGTTTTGCGCCGTTTCCTGTCGCGGGCACTAGGCCGATCCACACAAGTGAGGTACCGTTTTTCTCGTAAGACTTTGGGGAACGGGGGGTGGGTGGAAATTTGTGGATCCACGCAGATTCCGGAACTTTCCACGACAGAAATGTGGGGAAAATGTTTTTTTTTTCACAATTTTTTAGGTTTGCAAGGGATTCTGGGTAACAGACCCTGGTGGGAGGCAGTCAAGTCACCCCATCCTGGATTCCCCTGGGTGTCTAGTGTTCAAAAATGTATAGGTTTGCTAGGTTTCCCCAGGTGCCCGCAGAGCTAGGGTTCAAAAACTACAGCTAGTCATTTTTCCAAAAAAGGGTCATTTTTCACTGCGAAATTGAGGTGTGACCAGGTTGCGTTTTGCGCCGTTTCCTGTCGCGGGCACTAGGCCGACCCACACAAGTGAGGTACCGTTTTTCTCGAAAGACTTTGGGGAACGCGGGGTGGGTGGAAATTTGTGGATCCACGCAGATTCCGGAACTTTCCACGACAGAAATGTGGAGAAAATGTGTTTTTTTTGCCAATTTTTTAGGTTTGCAAGGGTTTCAGGGTAACAGACCCTGGTGGGAGGCAGTCAAGTCACCCCATCCTGGATTCCCCTGGGTGTCTAGTTTTCAAAAATGTATAGGTTGCCTAGGTTTCCCAAGGTGCCCGCACAGCTAGGGTTCAAAAACTACAGCTAGTCATTTTTCCAAAAAAGGGTCATTTTTCACTGCGAAATTGAGGTGTGACCAGGTTGCGTTTTGCGCCGTTTCCTGTCGCTGGCACTAGGCCGATCCACACAAATGAGGTACCGTTTTTCTCGT